>NC_140586.1:667830945-668430945 GCF_964204655.1 Triturus cristatus | reverse complement strand
TATTTATGCAGCATACAAACAACAATAAAGTGAAAACACAACACAAGAAAAATTCCAAACCAATTAAGAAAAATAGAAGATATTTTAATTAATAAAAGTACACCAAAACAAATTAAGTCCCATCATTAAAACCGGTTATGAATTGTTAAAGTTTTTAGTGAAATCTAGTGCCTAGAAGATCAAAGTGCCAACTGTGGGTATCTGTCGAGCGAGACCTGGTCAAAGTCAAAGGTTAAGGTGGACCATGATGAAGCGTGGGCTAGATACAAGGGGTGGATTGGGCCCGGTCTCAGCTTACCTTTGGACGTAGAAATGTTTTTGAAGAGGCAGAAACATGTTGACCATCATTTTGTAATCACACTTGCGGATACAACTGGTATAATTTAACCAGCTGTTATATTTCTCTTTTATATGTGCCTGTTTTTCCACCAATAAAGCTTTTTTGGACAAAATCAAGGCATTTTTAACGCACATTCCCCACTGTTTGCACTCACTACCTTTGCACTATCACTCCACACAAATTTACCTGCTCCGCTGTAAACAGGCGTTGTAGCACACCAGGGAGGCATTCGGCCTCTCTGGTGGGAACCCAATGATGAAGCATGTCACCAACTAGGTTGGTGAGTGAGGGTTCTTTTTACAATTGTAAGTGATTTTTTTGCTGCTGGCTCTTTTCCGATTGCGCTCTTTTGTTGTTTATATACCTTTGGACTTACACAGCTTTTTAGAAGATGAAAATCTCCAGCTGGACAAAGCTGAGGACTATAGCCTAAGAGGGTTAGCAAGATGGCCACCGAACAGAGAGGATCTCTCCTAGGACGCTCCAGGCTTGGGATAACCTCTGGTTTTAAATCCCTACCTAGCCTAGCATCTCCCACCATCGCCTGTGGATTCATACTTACAGATTAAACTGTCACTCTGATTGCATGCTGAGGGTTGGTCGGGAGATCTTTGTGTCCACGACAAGTTGACGAGCATTCATTGGGAGCCATCGAGGTCCTGGGGCTCAGTTGGGACCGGTTGGTGCAGAGGGAGCGTTTCTACCAACCGAATCACAGCTCATTTCCGCTGCTGCCACACACCACGTTTCACCTGTCTTGACCGAGCCCCCTAGCTGCCGGGCTGCTGTTCGTGGATGAGTGGACGCGCATCAGCTGAGCTGGAGGGCTGTGAAGTCTTGTTGCGGAGTTCATCTGCATAATCCTGGGTCGTGGGTCCTGCGGCCCGGCGGCTGTTTGTTGCTGTCGGCAGGGGTGAACAGACCTGCTTTGGGGGCTGCTGACAGCTTGCTCGGACATCGGGCCTGGCTCCCCGTCCCCCTGCCGTGACCCTGGGGCCACCTGCAACGAGAGAGGCAGTCGGCCGCTGGTCACGGTGCGACATTGGGACTGATCTTTACAAGCGGCCGCATGAAAGCTGCTGCAGGGGCATGGAGGGCCGGCTTTAGCGCTGGTGGTGCCCTGTGCAACAATGTTTGTTGGCGCCCCCCCAATGACCACCTCCACCACGGATTCTCTCACTACCACCCTTTAACAGTGACCAAGTCTCCATAACCACTCTCTCTCAGATGCATTGAATTAGTTATATTTGTAGGGTGTCAGAGCACTTTGCATCACACACACATTACACAGAGACAATCAATCATACGTGTGTTAATCAGTGTATAGGAAATGTTACATAAGCCAAAGTGTAGGAGTCACATGTCATCCATACTGGTAGGCAGTATAGTTTATGCGTGCTTGGTGTGGAGAAGCACAAACTTAGAGTCCAAAAAGAAACAGCATAGTTGGGAGTTTTCTTTAATAATAAGAATCGATTTCTAGCCAAATTAATCCTTTTGCAACATTAATCAATGTTCTAATAATGTTTACTTTGCAGTGTGTATGCAGTTCTATGATGTAAGTTAATAGCTCACTGTTTTATATTAGGACTTTAAGTTGTAAATTGCAAGTAACAAAAGGATGTCTCTTTTAAAAGCAGTAACCTCCTGATCTGCTCACATTCTATGCACTCTGTAATCTACTTGGTACACGTTCTTTGCAGCAGGCATAATAACCCTCTGCACTAACTTCACATAAGTCAAAACCTCAGCTATACAAAACGCTAATCTCTCTCAAGGAAGATAATTAATCACAGGAGTTATCTTGACATTTTTGTGAGGCTTGATAATTGCCGGAGGAAAGGAACGCTGCAGCAGGTGCTTCAAAAGCATAATAAACTTGCAAACACGGCGCCCCCAGGAAGCCAGCACCCGGTGTGGTGGCACCGGTTGCACCGCCCTAAAGCCGGCCCTGGGGGCATTTGTGGAGTGTTTCTGTTGGTCCACGGTCGCGGGTCCTACTGCCCGGCAGCTGTTTTTGTTCACTATTCATCGCTGGTGATCAGACCCACCTTTTAGGGTTGCTGCCAACTTGCGGGTGGATCGGGAATCGGCTGATATGTCTGAGGTGCCACGAGCCTGTCGTCAATTAGTATTCAGCAGAGTGGGGGCGCGACGGCCTTTCTGGAACTTAGCTAACACAAGATGCAGGCCTTCCTGGAACTTACCTAGCTCAAGGTGAGGCCTTCCTGGATCTACCTAGCACAAGGTGAGGCCCCCACCTCTCTTCCTTCCTACTGAAACGTCCGTTCACGCAATGTTCTTGTTCAGCCTGCTCTTTCATTTTGTGCAGACTGCCCCTCATTAACCTCCCCCCATCATTGCAGCCATCTTCCCTTCCTCTCCACCAGCACTCACCTTGTTGTCTCTTACAACCCTAGTCAGGTGACTCTGAGTCATGTCTAAGCATGGGGCTCCACCTTGTGGCCACAATAAGAACTGATGTTACCTAGTATGGTGGCTCTTTTCTACATGAGCATGGAGCATACTGCCTGTTTTGTTTCTGGGTGTAATGATGTTAGTACTGCATTTTACTTGCTCCTTTCTTCAGAATCATATTGTTTTTGCTCAATATTCCTATTTTTCGGACAAACAGTGTTTTGGTTCTTAGCTGAACATCCTGGCTTTTGCATCCTCATTAAATTATTTTTGTGCACCTCCCGACTGGTTAATTAGCCCTGTGTCTGACTAAGGGCCTATTACTTTCATACTCTGTAGCGGTGGGCGGTGAACTCCACTCAACTAGCGGAGTTTTGCCAACTCCGCATTCCATTGGGAACACAGATTTGAGGCATAGCGGAGTTAACACCTACACCAGCACCCACCTCAAATACCTTTGATAAAGCAACTTTACCTTTACATGCTAAAGAGTATATAGCCACCTCACAAAAGTGAGCTTTGAAATATATCGGGCAGTGAGAGAGGGGATAATTTTGGGGTCCCCCCTAACCTAGGGATAGGACAAAGCAGATGCCCTGAACAGAAAGAACATATCATGCTGAACAATTCAGTGGTGGTCCCACCCTCCTAGGACCACCCCAAGCAAAGTTATGGAAAAAATACTGAAGAAAATGAGTTTTTACTGGGTTCTATTAATTTCCTTACATTCCTCCATTCCTTGCCATCTCGTGACAAAACCCTGTCTACAGCCTCCATTTCTGCTGACGCTCAAAACTATTGCATACCCAAGTCCCCCTGTTCTTTGCAGTTAGTCAATTCATCAACAGAAAGTCATGAGACACCTACGCCCTGTGTAAACAAGCTTGTTTTTCATCTTCTGCTTCCTGCTTGGTAAACATCCTTGACACCTTGATCTGGTTATCTGAACAAAGGTCTGAATGCCGAGCCTTGATCAAGCTGATTGAACAATGGTCTAAATGCCGAGCCTTGATCAGGTCATCAAGTACAAACACCGCCTTGATCAGGTCATCAACTACAAACATCGCCTTGATCAGGTTATCAACTGCAAACACCGCCCTGATTGAACAATGGACTGAATGCCAAAAGAGTGGAGTAAAAATGTATATAAGGCTTGTTCGCTGTGGAGTAAAGCAGCAACCTCCTGGGTTTTGTCTCTAACTAGCTTGGGACTCTGTTCCAGAGCCCGGGCTATTGTAATAAAGGTGGTTCTCTCGGCAGACGAAGGTTTCCGGGTCCACTTTATTATATAAGGAGGGTAAGAGTAGACTCGGGTGATTCCTGCACCGCAAAGCCCCCACTCCTCCTTGAGGTGGGCTTTTCTTGGTTCTACAAATGGTGCCTGAACAGGGACACCACGGAAACGTAGGTCTGGCCCGGTGGTCGTGAGGGGGCCCGTGGTGGAAGTCTGACGGAGGTACCCTACCCGAGGAACCATTTTGAGTCCGGTAGACCAGAAGTCTTGCACACGGTCTTCCCCATCCGGTCTGGGCCACCTGACTGCGTCCCGCTGGTGTCCCCTTAAGTGCGGTCTCTGTCTGGATCTGGACTCGTGCCTACGTCTGCAGAAGAGAACAACATTTTCGGGTAAGGGTGGACTGATCATCCACTACTTGTGCTCTGTTTTCTGTCTGTATTGACTTTTGCAAAAGCAAAGCCAGTGAGGTGAGTGTTTTTCTCCCACTGTTGTCTGCCTGAAGTAAAAATATGCCAGTCAGTAGTAAGTTCCGAAAGTTATGTTGGTGCGTATGTACAGAGGACTCCCTTCTGGAGGCAGCCTGCCCGCTTCCTCCAGAAGGAACTCCAAGTTATGAGATGTATGTTAAATATAGGCCATCTGCTATCATGTTTTCTTCCTTATGGGTAAAATATACGAAATGAAGCAATGTTGAATTACAGTGGCCATCGTTTGGCTCCTTTGATCTCCAGGTCCTTTCAAGCCTGGAGGAGCAGCTGCTCCGCAAACGGTCTCGTTAAGCCATGTTTGACGCCACCGCGTTGTGGAGGAAAGAAATAGATCAAAGAATGAGAAAAAAGCAAGCGTTGAATAAAAAGAAAGAGAGGATGTCTATGGCTGATCATGCAAAAGCGCATTTAGAAAATAAGGTTCAGGAAGGGGTTGAAATGGCAGATAGGCATCATAGGGCTAAGGCGACAAAATGTTACCCCGCTCGTTCTCTCAGGGACCTTGAGCTTGAAGGAGAAGAGGGGGACTCATTGTTGAATGCTATTCTTGAAGGCCCACCTCCTGCCTATGCTCCGGCTCCTATGTATCCCGCTCTTCCTCAAAATGTTCCTAACGCTCCACCCCCACCAGTGGTGGTTCAGGCTGCTCCACCCATTGTAGCACTGCCTGATCCTTTGACTCCCGTCATCCTGCCAGCACCCCTCCCTCCAACAGTTCATACCGCCCCACTTACTGACCCAACCTCGACCATACATTCCCGTCTGCTTGATAATCAGTCTATTGGTACCCCTGTTGGTGACCCTTATGCCACTCCGGACCGAACAAGATGGTCCTGTCTTATGCCCAATACCCTGTTTGGATTCTTCGGTACCCCTAGAAAGGAGTCTTTGAGGTCTGCTGAACTCGCTGTGGGTAGTGAAAGGGACGCTATGCGAAAACAATGTGCATTTTGGGTAAATAATGGTAATATTTATGGCGTTAAAAATATCTGGTCGACGTTTAGACAATGGACGGCCATACAACAAACAGACATGGCCGAGTATATGTGCACACTTATAATGAAAAGATATGAAGCATTGTTCATAGATACTCCCCGGGGATTGATTGATTTAAAACTATTGCCAAGGGTCATGTTCAGGGAGATGATATGCATGAAGCCCTTGTTACCATGATTGCGTTCAGAGACACAACGGCTTTTCCGCCACCTCCAAATGACAAAGCCATGCCTATGAGAGAGACAGCTCCTGTCTTTATCCCTGCAGTGCTCGCCAATAACCAGGGTGTTGGAGCAGCCCCAGCCCACTGGCGTAGGATGTGGGTGCATGTCCCATGGAAAAGAGTGGATGTTCTTCAATTGAAATCCCAATTACCAGACCCCCGTAAGAATCCGGCCCTTTACTATCAGGAATTAGGTCAGATTGTTTCCTCTGGTGTCCTTACCTTGGAGGATATTGACTTATTGTTCGGGTCAGTAGTACCACCCGACATATGGGACAAAATACGCCATGCCAACCATAATGCCGCTTTGCATGGTGACTGGACCGACTTTGAGAGGATGGAGAATGACAGAGAGGGAGGGACTAAGCCTGATCCGGCTATTCTGGCTCTCCCAGGCCATCTGTTGCAACTCATGAAGACCCTTTTGCCCGAAATAGCTGTTAATTGGGTTAAGATAAATGCATGTAAACAACGTAAGGATGAGTCTGTTGCTGATTTTTTCACCCGCTTCGAAACTGAGTACAAAAGTCACAGTGGATTGGACCCTAGAGCCCCTGGCTCGGGTTCAGTGTTTATTGATACATTTGTATCTAATTTATTACCGGATCCCTCGGCCCGCCTTAAGAAGGTTGAGAGTACGTGGTCAACTCAGACTATGGCAGGCATCCTTGCCATGGCCCAATATCATGAGAATAGAGAGAATGAAGATAAAGACAAAGAGGTTAGGAAGAACAAGGATCTTAAAAAGAAAGTTTTGTTACAACAAGCTTATCCACCCCGGGGCCAAAATGCTAGAGGCCAAGGTCCGCCTTCAACCAGTTCCAGAGGCTGCCCCAGTGCCCCCTTCAGTCTCCTTTATAGAAGTCCATCAGTTCGGCAGGTCCCGTTGATAAAGACCAGTGTGCCTACTGTAAGGCTTATGGCCACTGGGTTAGTGAATGCCCGGTATTAGCCCAGAATATTCAGTCAGGAAAAACTAGGCCCCGAACCCAAAGGGAAGGAAATATGGGACTTCCTAGGCAGAGGCGTGCACCAGATCCTAATGTTCGACCCCGTATGGGTCCGCCCCAGGGTACAGTTAACAGATTTGACAACGGGTATGAGGCCACTAGGACCTACTTTAATGATGATTATGATGAGACCGATGAGACAGGTTTCTACCAGCCATAGGAAAGCCAGGAAAGGGATAATGTAAGAGTGCCAATTCCTGTGGATCAGCGAGGTCCTTATGTCCGGATGTCAGTTGCAGGGGATAAAAAGAAGTTTCTCCTAGACACCGGGGCTACTAGATCC
This sequence comes from Triturus cristatus, assembly GCF_964204655.1. Taxonomy (NCBI): domain Eukaryota; kingdom Metazoa; phylum Chordata; class Amphibia; order Caudata; family Salamandridae; genus Triturus; species Triturus cristatus. Next base: position 668,423,950 of record NC_140586.1, on the reverse strand, counting down.
TCTGTTGCGCACACCTTGATACCGGAGGCACCCCTTTCTGGCTCTCTCAATGTCTCTGTGGGTTTTTCTGGGGTCCCTGTCACCAACCCCGTCTCTAAGCCTCTCCTGCTGGATCTCGGTCCAGCTCATATGGATGCTCCTTTGATTCTCATGACTGGATGTAGTGAAAATTTGCTGGGTATGGATTTGTTAAAGGCTTTACATGCTACCATTTCTTGTAGTCCTGATGGCCATATCACCAGATTCCTCCGCCACTATGTTCCTCTCTGGGCCCCTCCCTCACGTTCTGCAGGCCTTACCCTCATCACTTTGGGCCACTTCTGACACTGATGTAGGACTTCTCGACATTTCTCCGCATACTGTCCGTATCCAGCAAGGTGCCCAACTGCCCCGGCTTCGCCAGTATCGCCTTCCCCAGGAAGGTGAGGCTGCCCTATTATCTATAATATCGGATCTCGTGAAGATGGGAGTAGTTGAGGAGACACGTGGTAATGAGTGTAACAGCCCAATTATTCCAGTTCTTAAAAAATTTATTGATCCCTCTCCCGTGGCCCACAAAATCTATCGGTTTGTCATTGATCTGCGAGCTCTCAACAAAATGACGGTCTCACATTATCCCGTTTGTCCCTGATATCACAGCCCTCTTGACCATGGTCCCAGCGACCGCCACTCATTTTTCTGTTATTGACCTAAAGAATGCGTTTTTCAGCATTCCCATACTTCCGGACAGTAGACATCTTTTTGGTTTCTCCCTTGGAGGGCGGAGTTTCCAGTTCTGCCGTGCCCGCCAAGGTTTTCCTGAAAGCCCCAGCATCTATAGTCAGGCTCTCAAGAATCAGTTGGACCCCCTGACGCTCCCAGCAGGAGCCACTTTGTTGCAATATGTAGATGACCTCTTAATTGCAGCCACTTCTGCTCCACTTTGTGAACAAGCAACAGTATGTCTGCTTCACCACCTTGCCTCCCACAATCATAAGGTTTCCTTGAACAAATTGCAATTTTGTCGAGAGAAAGTGACCTACCTCAGCCACCTCCTCTCGAAGGAGGGAAGACAACTTACTGCTGACCAAGTGTCCCTTATTACCTCCATGCCTCCCCCTTTGACACAGAAACAAGTACGTGCCTTTATAGGCCTCACTTCCTATTGCAGACAATGGATCCCTAACATCTTGGCCATTGTCAAACCTCTTTTAGCTCTCACTACTAAAGATATGCCAGAAAGAGGTTTTCCATGGACAACTGAGCATGTGGCTGCCTTTCAGACACTCAAAGATGCCTTATGTACAGCTCTAGTGTGAGGCACCCCAGACTATGGCAAACTATTTTTTCTTTTTGTCCATGAGACACATGGCTGCGCTTGCGCGGTCTTAACTCAGATTTTTGGAGACAAACATCGCCCTTGTGCTTATTTCTCGGCTACACTTGACCCAGTAGCCCGAGCCCTCCCTGGATGTTTATGCGCAACTGCTACTGCTGCACTTATGGTCCGCCATAGCGCAGGTATTGTTATGTCTTCACCCTTGACCTTAATGGTCCCACATGCAGTAGATACCTTGCTCAACAACACCAAGACACAACACCTTACCAGTGCACAACTTACAGGTTATGAGCTCACTCTTTTTACCAGTCACATTGACATTAGGAGATGTAATATTCTAAACCCAGCTACACTACTCCCTACTGAGACACAAGGAAAAAATTCTGACCCTCATGACTGCATATTACGGACTGAAGAAGAGACAAAGGGTTGTGTGGACCTACAAGACACCCCCCTAACAGACGCTGAGGGAACACTATACATAGATGGTTCATGTCTTAAAAGATTGGATGGAACTAAATCTGCTGCATATGCCCTCAGCACTCTTGTTACAGTAGTTGAGACAGCACAAATTCCACAGTCATCAGTCCAAGCGACTGAATTAATGGCCTTGACACGAGCTTGTGAAATCAGTAAAAACATGACTGTTAATATCTATACGGACAGTCAATACGCCTTTGGGGTGGCTCACAATTTTGGCAGACTCTGGAAAGAAAGACATTTTCTCACCTCACATGGGACTAGAATACAACATGGTCCCCTGATACACAGACTTCTAGACGTCTTGACATTACCTAGAAAAGTTGTAGTGATTAAATGTAAAGCCCACCAGAAAGTGACTGATGATGTAGGGGAAGGCATTGCCCTTGCCGACCAAACAGTAAGACAGACTGCTCTAAGTAAATCAGATGGAATGTTTGTGACAGGACCAGCCAGATGGGTGGTGGAAGGAGGAATGTTGGAAAATACTAGTCAGAGTGTGGTCGAGATTCAATCTCATGCCACTGCAAAAGAACTGCACACATGGGAGGAACATCTGGCAGAGAAAGAGATAGAGGGATGTTGGGTGCGGATATCCGAAGGGAGGCAATGGATGTTACCAGACAGTCATGTCCCCCCGGTTGTCACTATGGCCCATGGCCCTGCCCATATCAGTGCGAAAGGAATATGCAAGTTAATAGAGCCAACATGGTATAATGAAAAAATACCCCTATATGCTGACCGAGTGGTTAAGTCATGTATGATCTGTCTTATGCACAATCCAGGAAAAGGTACAGTTACCCCTGCTGGTGGCTTCTCCCCTACTACGTTTCCTTTTGAGGCCATCCAGGTGGATTATATCCACATGGACAGGTGTGCGAATTTGAAATATGTCCTTGTAGTGGTCTGTGCCTTCAGCAGATGGGTGGAGGCCTACCCCACCAAGGATTGCACAGCTAATACAATGGCTAAAGTTTTGTTGAAAGAATACTTTCCCCGATTTGGGTTGCCCCGTTTGATTTGGAGTGACAATGGCCAACATTTTACAGCCAATGTGGGCAAGTTTGTGTGTTCTGGGCTTGGTATAAGACAAAAGTTTCATGCTACTAATCACCCCCAGTCAGCCGGGTTGGTGGAGAAATACAATGGGGTACTTAAATTAAAATTGGCCAAAATAGTGGCGGAAACAGGTGTTACCTGGGTAGATGCCCTACCCCTTGCTCTCTTGTCAGTAAGGACGACTGCCCACTCAAGGATAGGATTATCTCCCTACGAATTGGTATTCGGTAGACTAGCTAATGTATGGGGCATACCAAGGCCAAAGAAATTGGCTGATGTTGAGTTCCCAGTATTGACTGATTACCTATACCAGTTAACTGATTCCTTTCGTACTCTTTATCATCCGGTACACGCTGCTATGCCCGACAAGAGCGATGGCCCGGGTCACACCATCCAGCCAGGTGACTGGGTGGTAATCCGAAATTTCCAGCGTACCAAGTGTCTGGAGCCCCGCTGGTCGCACCCCTGACAGGTTCTTCTGGCCACCCGCACTGCTGTAAAAGTCGAAGGAAGAAAAAACTGGATTCATGCTACTAACTGCAAGAGGGTGCCTCTCCCCTTTCCGTACGACCAATGGGTGAAAGAAGGACTGCCGGATTGCGACACAGAAGTAGTACCGACCTTTGTCCCTTTCAGTGATGCTCGACTTCATTACACCACTACGGAAGCCGAAACTGATCGAATCTTGGGGAGTCCAGTCATCCCTCCTCTGCAGGATCAGGGGAAGGAACAAGAAGCTCTCTTTCCAGACCACTCCATACCTTCTTCCACTCGCTACAACTTTAGACCAAGAAAAGGGGCTGGCCCTTGACTCTGTTTGGTGTCTATAGGCTGTAGGGCTGTGATATCCCGGCTGAGACCGGTGCTGGTATGCTGGACCAAGGGGATATCCATAGGACTCTTGGTATCCACATCCAGTAAGGCAATCACCAATCACAGACAGCCGCTAGTGACAACAGGCAGAGCACAATGGCAGCAGTCCGAGGATCTGAAGCGCACAAGAAATATGTAAAACTTCTGAACAATAAATGTTTCCTTTCCACGATAGTTATACTTTTTGCTCTCCTCATCCTGCTGGTTGTGGGATGGCTTCTGTTACTGACCTCTCCCCCAGCTCCTCTGGTTACTACACCGACACCTGCGGAACATCTCCACGCCACCTTGTCACCCCATGAACTACCACGACGCCTGGAAATCATGAACAATACTTTTGTACAATTATTGCACCAGCATCAGCTTGTGATTAATACTTCGACCTGTTGGGTATGTGGGCTCATGCCACACTCTATGACACACTCTGTCCCCTATTTCGTCTATCTATTTTCTGTTTTTGGGTCCTGTCTGGCTTGGAGGATGCTCGTCACCGATGCATATACGATCAATGGAACAACGAGCTCCATCATTGGTGATTTTTATGACACTTTCACCCGAAACAGAACAGGCAATGTCAGTAATCCTTTCTGTCTTACTACGACATCTGACATCTTGAACATTTCTCGTGTTGAACGCAATGAGATGGTTGTGTTCAACACCTCGAGTAGAATCATTTTTGCTTGCTTCCGGTCCAGACGCAAAGTTCCCACCAAATTGCAGGCTTTCAATGTGATCAGCACGCATGGCCAGGTGTGCCTGAAAGGATTGGGGACCCGGGAGGTAGGAGTCAGTGACTGTGCAATAGTCAGTACACTGAATATTACCTCACCACCACTCCTAATCGCTTCTCCAACTACATATTTTGTTTGTGGACAGTCTGCTTATACCTGTTTTCCTGGAAATTGGTCAGGTGTGTGTTATTTGGCCTTTCTACTCCCCCTACCTTTACTGCAGTTGGGACGCATCACTTGACCAATCCTCACCTCCACTCCTAGGGGGAGTAATTGAAGCCAATGACACTGCAGGACAGGAGGCGGGGGACTTCTTCAAAGGTTTCCTGCCGTTCTTGGGTCCTATGATCAACAGCCGCAACATACGACACCTTACCCGAGTGGTGGAGGCAACTATTAATGAAACAGCAGGGGCATTGGGCAACATCACCGCGGAGCTTCAGGCGGACCGCCTGATGACACTACAACATCGAATGGTACTTGACATCATCCTTGCTGACCGTGGTGGTGTATGTAAACTGATCGGCTTCAGCTGCTGCATTTACATACCTGATAACGCTCCATCAGTCTATCAAGCTATCCAACGTCTGCATAAACTTTCCTCTGAGATTCATCAACAACAAGACGACTGGTCCCTCATGGGCTGGATTTGGGGCCTCCTTTCCAGATGGGGATGGGGGTTCCTCATTTTTCTTGCCTTGGGAATAGCAGTCATCATCTCATGCTGCCTGTGTATCCAGTGCTTGCCTATGTTTTGTGCTATGTGTACACAGGCCCTTAAAAGATCCCCGGTCAGTACACGTGACACCAACGTAAGGATAATGCTTCAACAAGAGATTGGCGACCTAATGCAGATAGACATTTCCTAAGAAACATGTTTTGCCACTCAATGGCAAAAGGAGGGTCTGAAGAAAATGAGTTTTCACTAGGTTCTATTAATTTCCTTCCATTCCTCCATTCCTTGCCATCTCGTGACAAAACCCTGTCTACATCCTCCATTTCTGCTGACGCTCAAAACTATCACATACCCAAGTCCCCCTGTTCTTTGCAGTTAGCCAATTCATCAACAGAAAGCCATGAGACACCTACGCCCTGTGTAAACAAGCTTGTTTTTCATCTCTGCTTCCTGCTTGGTAAACATCCTTGACACCTTGATCAGGTTATCTGAACAAAGGTCTGAATGCCGAGCCTTGATCAAGCTGATTGAACAATGGTCTGAATGCCGAACCTTGATCAAGCTGATTGAACAATGGTCTGAATGCCGAGCCTTGATCAGGTCATCAAGTACAAACACCGCCTTGATCAGGTCATCAACTACAAACATCGCCTTGATCAGGTTATCAACTGCAAACACCGCCCTGATTGAACAATGGACTGAATGCCAAAAGAGTGGGGTAAAAATGTATATAAGGCTTGTTCGCCGTGGAGTAAAGCAGCAGCCTCCTGGGTTTTGTCTCTGACTTGCTTGGGACTCTGTTCCATAGCCCGGGCTATTGTAATAAAGGTGGTTCTCTCTGCAGACGAAGATTTCCGGGTCCACTTTATTATATAAGGAGGGTAAGAGTAGACTCGGGTGATTCCTGCACCGTCAAGTCCCCAGTCCTCCATGAGGTGGGCTTTTCTTGGTTCTACAATACAATGCCAACCAAATGCCCCATAAAGCATTATGGGGCGAGATTCTAGAGTGCAGTGAATATTATAGTATCAGCTCTTCCGTTGAGCCGGGAGAGCTGCGGCTCAAGGAATGGTTTCCTCTAAGTCTGGTGGGTCTGAAGGAGGTGTCAATCCTACCGGGCACCTCAACAGTGATCCTTGGTGGAGGGCAGCCCACCCCGGCTGTCCTCGCCGGCTCCCTGCCCCAGCAGCACCCATGCGTGCTGCCTCAGGAGCCAGCAACAGGTATTGACGTCTGCCGCTCCAGCTGGAAGATGGCAGCCCTCTGCAATCGCCTCCTGCTCCCCCCAGACATGAGCACACGGAGCAGAGAGAGCAGACCACGCCTGAGAGGCAGCAGCCCTCCCCTGTCCTTAATGTCCGGGAAGCACCACAGCGGGAGAGAAGATACTATATTATTGACTGCACCCTAGAATCTCGTCCCTTAATGCTTTGCAGGGCCTTTGGTTGGGATGGTATTTTTGCCCATAACTTTGCTTGGGGTGGTCCTAGAAGGATGGGACCGCCACCGAATTGTTCAGCATGATGTGCTCTTTGTGTTCAAGGCAACTGCTTGGTCCTCTTCCTAGGTTAGGGGAACCCCAAAATAATCACCTCTCTCACCGCTTGCTATATTTCCAATATCACTTTTGTGAGGTCATTATATGCTCTTTAGCATTTAAAGGTAGAGTGAGGTTCCCATTTTATTAATTGGGGTGGAACGGACCAGAGCTTCACAGAGTTTTTTTCCAACTCTGTGGAACTCCGCATAGTGGCACTCTGCCAACCCCGCCCACCCTTAAAACTCTGCTCGCAGTGGACGGACATATTACTGACTTTCTCATTCAACTCTCATACGCCTGAAATTGACCGCCTTGTTCTCTATTTTATTCTCTGCTCTTTCAACTGTCCCGTACAGCTGTCTTCTACGTCCTAATAACACCACTTCAAATTGCACTCCACTCTTTGTTACTCCTTCACCACACCGGGTTCGAGCCTTTAATGCACGCCCGTACGTCGAAGCATAAACTGTTAACCAGCCACAAGAATGTTGCTTACAATGTTCTCCCACAAACCTCTCGACACTACACTGGTATGGCCCTAATTCACAGACTATAAATTATCCTATGAATGTCTCCAAGAATGCAAAAAAGCATCTCAAACACAAACTAGTGAAACAGAACCTGGAAACTCTAATTGCTGATACCTACCATAATTTGACAAATGGCACCAAGAAAACTAATTTTGCCTTCTATTCGAAACGCCAGGAAAAATGGAAAAACATCTTCCTTCTCCTCCTACAAGTGGACAAGACTATCAAGATACCCTATGGAACAAAATTGACAACGTCCCCCTCTTCATCTTTTAGAGGTGAAATTGATATATCCATTTTCAAGACAGGAAACATTCTTATACAAGCGACCGACCCTCACCTCTCCTTTTTCGATGAACACTTTCTGTCATTTTTCAATCCTCCCACTATTCAGGGCGATCTGTCCCAAATGCCGTCATCCCCCCGACCTCTGACACTTACCCCAGAACCTACCCGCCCTCTCCCCCCTATAATTCACCATCCTTCCTTCACATCTTAACCTGACGAGCAATCTTAACTCCCCCACCAACACACACAGCATTCAAATGATCACCGGTGGGACTTCACTGGAGAAGTGTAGCTCACTGGTTAGAGGAGGCATACCCTGAAGCAGAGATCAGACCCGGGACCTGGGTTCGATTCCCGACGCGGCAGGGTCCAGAGCCCAATTGTCCACGGACTCGATAATTCTCGCTTCGGTGCCCACTCTAAGCACAAGTTCACACTATGCAGCTCTGGGCAACAAGCCTGCTTAATCTCCACAACGGCCCCCCGCGGCGGGATGCCTGGCTTTCACCTTGGGGATGCCCAGTACGGGTTATCTTACAGGGAAAAACCAGGACGGGTTCCCAATGCAAGCGCCAAGATGCCCGTAGGGTGATAGCTGCGCTCTATAAGTACATCAATCAATCAATCAATCACTTCACATGTGCCCACCCTAACCAGCAGACTCTGGGTCTCAAATCGCAACGTTGGTCACCGCAGGCCTAGTTTCTCAAGCCCCATCGTTAGACCAGCTTCACCAGAACCCTCGGCCTACACACCCTTCCCTACCATTACTGACCTTATGCAACCCCCTCGGACAGTCCACAAACCTAGTCCCAATGATAAGGAGCTCTCCCTTATCAAAACATGCTCTGCCCCTATCTACCTAGGACTGGAATCACATTCTCCCTCTCGCAAGGCGAGAAGCTGCAATAAGTCGTTTACACACATCTTGTCACAAATGGAACAGAAACCTGACTCCCTGGTGAATGACATAGCACACTTTAGGCTTGACATCTCAAGACAGGCTAAGCTTTCCAGCTATCTCACTCCTGAGAGTGATAAGTTACCTCCACACACAGTCTCTCCTACCACAGCCTCTAAACACATCCCCAGGCCCTACACTCTCTTATGTCGTCTATCCCACAGACCCCATTGTGCCCTCTGCACCATATGTGATCTCGAAGCCGCTTCCCTCAGCGAATCCTACCTTAACAAGTCCCAGACTAGGTTTCCTAAACCCCTCTCCACAATCCCAGTAATTGTGAGCTCAAATAGAATCCCCATAACTATCAACAAGCCCAGACCACCAGCTCAATTCACCATCCTTCAAACACTACCTTCCTCTAAAAAAAGCCCTGCCCACTCTCTTGCATGCTCCTCAACTGTAGATCAGCAGCCAAACACACTACTGATATCGCAGAATCTATTCTCAGGGAAGAAATAGATAACGCTTTCCTCACAGAATCCTGGCTAAATGAACACGCCTCCCCTATACTTGAGCTGCTAACCCCTCCCGGGTACACCATCATTAGAGAGGACAGACCTAAAAGATCTGGTGGAGGTCTAGCCATAATTCACAAAATAGGAATACAACTCTCCAAATTAAGTATGGCAGATTACTCGTCCTTCGAATACCTTGGGGCTGAACTTATAGGCAAAGGCTACCCTCCTATCAAATTCCACACCATCTACCACCCTCCTGGTGATCACGCCCTCTTCACAGAAGAGTTATCTGACCTAAAGCCTCGGTTCTCCTTAACGGACATGAAGGATGTGTTCCTGGGCGATTTCAACATTCATTAGAACAACCCAGAAGACACCTCAGTCTGACTACTTACGAACCTGCTTGAAATTAACGACCTAAATCAACTCTGCAATAAACCAACACACATCAAAGGTTCCACTCTAGATGCAATTATCACTAAAAATGACCTGATCTCCATAAGCTCCATTTCACCTAATGACTGGTCAGACCACTATCTAATTCTTTTCAATATCAATACCCCAGTCAAACCTCTACTAGATGTTACTAAGAAACCTAAGCAGTTAACCAGAAATATCAAACAAGCCCCAATTCTTGAACTTGAATCTAAAATTAGTGAACAACTACAACATTCCCCCCTCTTGCACACCGGTGAATACCCCACTACACACTACAATACATCAATTTTGGATATTTTTGATCAAATAGCCCCGCCTAAACTAAAACAACTAAGATCAATAAAATCTAAATTGTGGTTTCATTCTGATCTAAACAGCGAAAGAAGAATACTCAGACAAGCTGGAAGGACATGGAGATCAAACCCCTCAACAAAACACCTAGCAATACATACAAGAAACACATCTTTAGAAGAAAAGCCTCCTTCTTCTGCAACCATTTGGACCGTGCAAAGAATCGACCCAGGGAGCTCTTTAACATTGTCAAATGTCAAACCACGTCTTCACCCCCTCATGTTATATTCGCCACTAACGAACGCTGTGAAGAAAATAGAGCAATCCTTCTTATAAGTCTCCACTTTTACCTCCGTCCTCACCACCAGCATCAACCCACCTCCGCTCATGGCAGCTCCACTTCCAGCTTCCATTATTGATCAAACGACCCCTAAAGGTACTAACGGCTACCTTAGTCACTCCAAACTGAAAAATAATGCCAACTGGTCTGACATCAAACCCTTGACTGAAATGGAAGTCTTCAATATAATCACGAATTTAAAGCCATCGGCCCACACCATGGACCCCCTCCCATCCACGATGGTAAAAACTCTCAACCACATCATTGCCCCGTTCTGGACTCTAATAATCAACTCTTCTCTCACCACGGGCTGTGTACCGAATTCTTTCCACCTAGGACAAATCACACCCATTCCCAAAAATCCTAGGGCTGACCCAAATGATTTCAATAACCTCTGACCTATATCCAACATCCCGTTCCTAGCCAAAACGTTGAAAAAATGTGTCTTACAACAACTTAATCATCATGTACGTAAATTCACCCTCCTTGACACCTTTCAACTGGGTTCAGGAAAGGCTGTAGTACTGAAACTGGCATGCTAAATATATCTGATGACATCCATAGATCCTTAGACGAAGAAGACGCTTGCCTAGTTATACTACTTTACCTATCTGCAGCTTTCAATACAGTTAATCACCCAGCTCTATTTGAATCACTGAAGTTTCGCTTTGGTATCAATGGCACCATCTTAAAATGGTTCACATCTTTCCTACAACACTGTTCGCAACAAATCAATATCAACTCATGGCTATCAAAACTAGCCCTGGGCATAAAACTCCACTCTGCTTGCGGAGTTTGCAGATTTTTGGCAACTCCACGTACCAAGTAGAACGCGGAGTTGCCGGAAAACTCCACACTCCCCAAAGAAGCAGATTGTTTTTGTGATCGGGTGCCCAAAAGGCATTTTCGCACATGCAGGAGTGACTTACTGGGTGCCTGCTATCGCCGACGAGATTTTCCATCCGTTCGCGAGCGCCACAAAATTTGCTAGCCAGCCACACGGTCCTGCGAGAGTTTGTGATCGCAAACACATCATTCGGGCGTGCCATCGACTTCCGGTGGAAGTTTTGTGAAGAACGCGATCCTGAACACGCAAAATCTGCAATCTGGAGAAGGTTCTCTGCCGAGCAGCAGCAAAACCTTCTCAAAATGACTATTTGGATTAAAGAAACTCCTCAGATTGACATTTGGCTGTACTTTTTTGTGAAAGGAGTCCTTTTTCTCTTTTTCTTTTTTTTTAAAGAGGAAGGACGTGCCCCAGATTCTCTAACTTCCTTTCCAACAGGCTCCTCCCAGTGCTTTGTCCATCTCCTGTTCACTTTTCATTTGGATTGGAGCTGAAGGGATCACTCTTTTTGTCTGCTGCATCATATATCATTGGATTTGAGGATTTATGAATTTGAGATTTCACAAGTAAGTTGGACAATTGGTGTTGTTTGTTTGATTGGGAGCATGCACCTAGATATTTTTGCACTTATGATTGTTTTTTTAAAATTTATTGTGGTGGGTTGCCTGTAGTTTGAGTAGGGGCCTAGTTGTTTCTTTGTAAGTAATTTTTATTCTTTTATAAAGGAAACATGTTGCACAGTTCACTACATTTTCTCCAACCTTTGAAATCAATTTGCAATATTGATTTAGTTCACTAACCCAGTAGTCTGCCAATAGGCCTTTCAGCCAGTAGGCCCAGAGCTACTCATGGGTGCACAAAACAACTGTTCCTGTGGTGTCTGTTGAATTTAAACATCACCAATTATGGCATTGGATTGAAATGCAAAATGTGGGTTTTGTGGTATTTCACTTTTTTCATGTGTGTTAAATAAATGCCTTTGTTGGATGTGTGTGGTGGTTGATGTAACAACTTGCAAACCTTTTTTAGACCTGTGGATTTTCGGTTTTTGCATTGTTGCATTAAAGCTGTGTTGTTTAGCATGCCTCCTTTGTCTGGCCAGTGTGTGAGTGTGTTTGTAAACGTGGGCCAGCATTTGCCTTGGCTGAGCCTCCCCATGTGGCCAGGGGTGATTATTTTTTAAAGTCTGTGTCCAACTCCATATAGGCCTGCTTGAGTTAATTGTTTTCCAGGCTCCTGCTTGTTGTTGTTGTGAGTGACCATGTGGCCGGTGGCCATTTTGTGGTGGTAGTAAGTGTGTTTTTGCCATAGGCCTGCATGTCTTTCCTTTGTTCCTCTTGGCTTATTGCTTCTTGTTGTGGTAGCCTGGCCATGTGGCTGTCGGCCATTTTGTGAAGGCAGCCAGTGTGCCTTTGCCATTGCCATAGTGCTGCATTGTCTGTCTTCCCTTTTTTGTTGGTGTAGCCTGGCCACATGGCTGTCGGCCATTTTGTGAAGGCAGCCAGTGTGGTTTTGCCATAGGCCTGCATTGTCTGTCTTCCCTTTCTTGTTGTGGACTGGCCATGTGGCTGTCGACCATTTTGTGAACGGGCAGCCAATGTGATTCTGCATTAGGCCTCCAAGACTTCTTTGTGTGGCCATGCCTTCTTGCTGGTTGTTGTTTTGCATGCAATTTTTTCTTCTTTTATCCAGCAAAAAATGTAGCAGAGTTCACTACATTTTCTAATAAATTTACAATATTATTGATTTGAATTGATTCACTATGTGTCCTAGACTGCCATTGGGGTTTCCAACAAATAGGCCTAGAGCTATGGGTGCATGAAGCAACTGTTTCTGTGGTGTCTGTTGAATTTAAACATCATTTAGGGCATGGATGGCATTGGATTGAATTGAAAAATGTGTTTTTTTTTGGTATTTCACTTTTTTCATGTCTGTTAAATAAATGCCTTTTTTGGATGTGTGTGGGTGTTGTAACTACTTGCAAATCATTTTTAGCCCTGTGGATTTTTGTTTTTGGCATTGCTGAATTAAAGCTGTGTTGTTTAGCATCCCTCCTTTGTCTGGCCAGTGTGTGAGTGTGTTTTTAATAGTGGGCCAGCATATGCCTTGGCTGAGCCTCCCCATGTGACCAGGTGTAATTTATTTTTTAAAATCTGTGTTCAACTCCATGTATAGCCCTGCTTGAGTTCATTGTTTACCAGGCCTTGTTGTTGTTGTGACTTATGAGTGACCATGCGGCTGGCAGCCATTTTGAGGTGGCAGTTAGTGTGCTTTACTGCTTTTTTCCATAGGCCTGCATGTCTTTCCTTTGTTCCTCTTGGCTTATTGCTTCAAATCCATTGTCAGCTGCAGCTCCCTGAATACTGTATCCCACGTGATGCACAATGCCAAACCGTTACATTTGTATTTTTGTTGTTGTTTTGTTGTTCTTCTTCTTCTTTATTATCCTATCCTGTTCTTCTTCTTCTTTCCTATCCTTTCTGAGTGTACTGTACAGTACACTAAGAAAGTCCTTGTTGTTGTCAAAGTTTCACAAATGGCTGAACTGTATTGTTATGTTATTTTAATAACTGAGGTGATACATTTCATATTAATAACACTAATTAGTGACCACACACTAAGTTATATATTATATTTGTTTGTTTGTATTAGTAGTAATTGAATCACCACAATGAATGAATGCCATGTTTCATTGATGTTCTTCTTGCTTCTTTGCTTTCAGGTACACAAAAGAAGAGACAACATCACCCATTGGACTGCTGAGCAAAAGTCCTACTGCACACGTCACGTGACGTGTGACCACAGACATCTCTTCAACTTATGCCACTGCGTGCTGCTGACATCTTCAGATGGCCCCAAAGAAAGGTACCAGGTCCAGTACCAGGAAAGTTGCCAGTGAGAAGAAGGCACTGCCACTTACTACCACCGGTGTGTTGCCCAAGACCTTTTTTGGGAAACCACAAATTGCGCCTGCAGCAGCGGTGTCCGGGGAAAAAGCTGGGAGCAGCAGCCCCGCATCATTGGACACACACCACCAACCTTGGCCCATGCCCATGTCTGTCGCAGAGGCAGCCAGTCTAATCACGAGTCCAACGCCGACGAGCAATGATGTTGAAATTGACTTATCGCAAAGTAGTACCCAATCAATGAAAGAAACTCAGATAAGTGGGCAACAGCCGCAACCATCCCCAATAGTAGTTGTTCCTCCCAAAGTAGGGGCAGTTCAGGAGCTCGAGCTTCCTGCAGAGGAAGAAGAAGAGCAAGCCACTCTTTCAGAAGATCCTTTGTCTTCCAGATCCCCAGCAAGGAAAAGGAGGGTTAGTCCATTAACTACTTCTGCAAGCCCCCCTTCTGATGATCTAGACGACACTTGGAAGCCACCTCAGTCTGAGAGTGAGACATGCCACGAGACAAGGAAAAGGAAGGTTCCAGAAAGCCTTAGAGTTATGGAGGTAGATGTAGAAGAGGAGGATGATGATGAGCCTGTCATCATGGACATTAGTCCCGCCCCAGTGGAGACCTACATTACTTCATCCCAAATTGCTGTGAGGGATGTGGCACAGATACCACCAACACCACCTCCAGCTTCCATATTTGCAAAGGCCCGGAAGCGACCTTCATCCACCGCAACCACCTCAGTAGAAGTAGGTATTGCAGAGAGTCAAACGTCACGCCCACCTACCAGTTCATCCGACATTACAAGTAGCACTAGCAGCGCCAGAAAATTCACCTCCCCAGTTTGGGACTTTTTTTCAGTTAGCAAGAAGGAGGTAAACATTGCTTTATGCTCCATTTGTGGACAAGGTGTTAGTCGGGGTAAGCTTGGTACAAACTTGTTGGTGGAGGGGATGAAGAAGAAGAAGATTCGATCACGGTGGAAGGTGAACAAAAGGCAGCCATTTTCTCTGTTACACAAAGCAGCCATGTCCCCAGCAGTACAGTGGTACCACCCACATCATCATCAGGAACATCGCAATGGCACAAGAGTCAGGCTGAGACACCAAGGGGTCCAAGGCAAGAGAGTACCGCAACGGAAAAGCATGCATTGAGCCTAACATCTGGGGTCAAGAAGTCACCTGCATCAGTCGACCCAGAAAAGAACAAAATCAAGGCTACCTTTCTCTGCATGTTTAGGTCGGAGGGGCAGTACGAACGCAACCACCCAAAAGCACGTTTGTACAATGCATAGCTGGCTAAAATGTTAGCACTGGACCTCCTCCCTTTTTCTTTTGTGGAAGGGATGAGTTTTCTTGAATTTGTGGCAGCCATCTGCCTGAAATCGAAGGTTCCCAGCCAGGGTTGCTGATCCAGCACTACATCACGACGTCCTAGAATTGCTTGTGCAAGCAATGCAGCAGAGTGTTGTTCACACTGTACACCTGACAACAGACATGTGGACCTGTTGCCAAGCCACTGATTACATGTGTATCACTGCCCACTAGATCTCTTTTGTGGGGGTTAGAGAAAAGATATCTGCAGGTGTTGACACTGCTGAGATTTTTAATGCCGCTCGGAAACATGCAACTGTAGCCATGTGTACCATGGAGAAATCTCATTCTGCTGCAAACATTTTGGAAGGCTTTGACAGCAAGGTCTTTGAATGGCTGTGACCAAGAGGGCTTAACATTGGTTTTGTTGGAACGGACAATGGCAGTAATATAGTTAAGGCGATGGCCGATGGTTGCTATTTCAGGGTCCTGTGTTTGGCACACTGCATTAACATCATTGTTCCAGACAGAGTCAGCAACTTACTGACCACCTGCAGAAGTATCTGCACACATTTCAGCCATTCATTTAAAGCCCTGAAGCTGCTGAGGATCATTCAATGTGGTAATAGAATGTTAGTTAAAGCACTCATCCAGGAGGTGCCAACATGTTGGAACTCAACTTATTACATGCTTAAACGTCTGTTTGAGCGGTACAGACCAATCAATAAATATGTCATGCAAAGAGGGGATGCGACTGTGAAAGGCATGATCAATGAGATGGCCCAATGGGGCCTAGTGAAATGCCTGACAGAGATGCTACTTCCTTTCGAGGTCTTCACACGTAGGTCAGGACTGTACTATGGGCCAAGCTATCCCATTGTTGTACATGCAACAGGAACTGCTGAAGGGGGTGACTGCAATGTATGCAGGTGTGGGGGGGGAAATAAAGCATATGAGTTGGTGGAGAGCTTAACCCTTCGCTTATCTGAAAATACAAGGGTGCAAAGAGGCATTGAGTCATCCAACCATTAGATTTGTGCCACAATTTTTGATCCAAAGTACAAGCCATTACTGCACACTTTAATTCCTTTTTCAAACAGGGATGTTGTCAGCTACAAAACTTGGATAGCTGTGCACGCCAGTCTGCTAGAAAAAGAACAGCTGGGAATTGAAGGCCCGCTCCTGTAGGGCACAACAAGTACTGAAGGTCAGCCTTCAAGTTCAACTTCAGACCCTGAGAGTAGTGCAGTTGGCTCACAGCTGTCAAAACCATCAACGGCACCAAGAACAACATCAACAACAACAAGAACAGGAGCATCAGCCCCAAAATCGGCACAGGAATGGTTTCTATAGGCAGGGCTTAAGTCCAGTGCTGAGGCAAAGGCAAAAGAGGCCGAGCAAAGCAGAGCAATCATGAGCATTGAGTGGATGGTCGAGGCCTATCTGGATGACCAACAGAGGTCTACTTTGATCAAAACCCACTGATGTATTGGTATGGGAAAAGGAGCCAATGGCCAGTGCTTAGCAGGCTGGCGATAAACTATCTGGCTTGCCCTGTCGCAAGTGTCTCCGCTGAGCGTGTTTTCAGTGCTGCTGGTGCTATTCTGACAGTGAAAAGAACCAGTCTCTCTCCCCAAAACGTGGAGAGGTTAACCATGATCAAAATGAATCAGCACTTTATACCATCGGATTACACCATACCTGAAGCAGCACAGCAGGAAGATGATTACTGCGACTCAGGTCATGGAAGTAGTGTGTTAGGTGACCTACTTCTGGGAGAACTACCAGAGTTTGAGGACGAGCTCTACTTCACTGACAACTAGGCTCTTTCAATTTCCAGTTACCTTATTTCTTTCTTTGACGCCCCCCCCCCAAAAAAATACCAAAAAAGAAATAGCTAAGGACCATTATTTACTTTATTTTTTGTGTGTGTCACTGTCTTTCTGGTTCACAAATCCATCACCACCTGTTAGAAATTGGATTTTTGGTAGGCTAGGGCATGAGCCAAAGCCAGGCAGAAACCACCACTCTAGTCAGGATAAGGGAGTTACACTCCTAAAATAACCCCTGCTCGCCCCCTTGGTTGCTTCGCACGAGCAGTCAGGATTATCTTAGAGGCAGTGTGTAAAACATTTGCACATAATCAACAGTAATACAGTGTAAGCACTACAAAAGGAAACCACACCAGTTTGGAAAAATATCCAATATTTTTATATACTTAAGACAAGACCAAAAACTATAAAAATCCACAATACAGTACTTAAAAGTCTTCAGTTATCAAAATATGCTTGAAAAACAGTTCATTGATGTTGATAGCTCCGTCCGGGGCTATCAAGGCATCGTGAGCAAACAAATCCAAACAGCTCTGGCTGACCGCGGCGTCGCGGGCCAGCTACGGTGTCAGGAAGTCCCGCAAACAGTACCTTTTATAAATGCAGGGCGTCGGCGCCCTCTCGTTGAGCTTCCTAAAGCACAGCATCTGCAGGCATCAGTTCCTGAGGTCGGTGAAGGAGTCGTCGGGCCCTCGAAGTCACACGCGTTGCAGATAAAACTCCTCTCTGTTGAAGTCAGGAGCGCTGATGTCGACAGGCGTCGGGTGCTGCAGTGCGAAGTGCAGCGGTGAGGCGTGCGGTGCCCTCAGGTCATGGTGCGAGCAGCGGCTCGGTGGCAGCATCACATGGCATCGTCGGTGAGACCAGGGTCATGGAGCGAAGTGGACACGGTGCTCGTCGCGGTGCTGGCAGGTCACGGTGTAAGCAGCGGTGGCGTCGTTGCTGAAGCGCTGATGTTTGGAGTCGATGGTGCCGGCATCAGTAGGCCAAGGCTGCGGTGCAGGATGAGGGCGATGTGTTGTGTAACTTTACGAGCAGTGTCCTCGAACCATGGTGCAAGTAGCGGCATAGATTTTGCCATGGAACGCGGCGTCGGGGATACCAATGTGTCGTTGAAAGGCATGGCGGTGCGGAGTGTGGTGCCCACAGATCGCGGTGCGAACAGCGGCTTGGTGGCGGTGTCAGCAGGGGGCGTCGGTGAGACCAGGGTCGTGGTGCTGCGTTGCAGAGGTGCTCTCTGCGGTGCATTCATCACACAAAGTCAGCAGCGGCGTCTTAGACATTGTCGAGTTGCTTTATCTTCTGTTGCAGCACAAAACACACAGTCCCCAGTACTGAGGGCAGAAGAGCTTGAAGTCTTTGCTGTTCCTGAGACCTCGAACAGGGGGCAAGCTCTACCTCAAGCCCTTGCAGAAACTCAAAAAAGGAGATTGCAGAAAGTCCAGTCCAGTCCTTTCACTGCCCAAGACAGAAGCAGTCACTGGAGGCCAACACAGCAAAGTGGTAGGTTCTCCTCACAGCTTCTCCAGCTCTTCTTCTTGGCAGTCTTCTTGGTCCAAAATAGTTCTAAAGTTCAGGTGTCTGGGCCCCAATATTTATATCCTAAAATCCTTTGATATCGTAGGCAGAGAGTGTCTGTTCTCAGCCAGAACCAGTTCTGCCTGCTCTGGTGTGACTTCCTGGCAGGAGGTGGCGACTGCATGGTCAGAAGCAGACCAGGCCCTTTGAGGTGCAAGGAAATCTCCTCCCCTACCCCAATTGCAGCCCAGGTCTATACAGCCCTTTCCTGACCCACCTAGACTATCTGGAGACACTCCTGCTCCCCAGCCTTCTGTCATCCAAAACCCAGAGAAGCAATCCACATTCCAGCAGAGGCACGCGGGATGACTGAGCAAGAAAATAACTACTTTCTAATAGTGGTATTTTCAAGCACAGAATGTAAAAATCACCTTCACTAGAAGATTCTGAGTTCAGGCATACTAAACTTTATTTTCCTCCCTAATTCCCCGGGCCAGTTAATTTTATAAGATGTTATAAACAAACTCCCCATTCTGTCCTATGGGGAGCAGGTAGCCTTGCAATAGCGAAAAACAAAATTGTCCGTAATTTGCTATCAGGGCATGCCACACACACCAGGGCATGTCCCATATTTTACATACAATGCACCCTGCCCACAGGGGGGTCTGGGGCCTACCTTAGGGGTGACTAACATGTAGAAAAGGGAATGTTTAGAGACTGGCAAGTGGGTGCACTTGCCAAGTCGACATGGCAGTACCAGACCGCACAGAGGCTCTGCAATGGCAGGCCCGAGTTACTTTTTACGGAAGGTTTGTGTGGGTGGCACAATCCAGTGCTGCAGCCCACCAACAGCATTTGATTTACAGGCCTTGGCACACACAGTCCACTTTACTAGGTACTGATACATATATCAAACAGGCCAATCATGGAAACACCAATCCATAACAAATTTTACCACAGGAGCACTTGCACTTAACGACTGCTCAGCAGTGGGAAAAGTGTGCAGAAACACTAAGCCAGCACAAAAAGTCAGAAAGCAAAAACTCAGGGGAAACAGGCAAAAAGATGCCAAGTCTAACAAATGTCTCCTCCAGCTGAAAGTAGGGATAACTACCCAACCTCCTGGTAGTTCTCTTCACTAAGGCGGAAGGACCTGGACAGACCATCTGCGAAGGTGTGTTCTGTGCCAGGGCGGTGTTCCACCGTAAAGTCCATTCCCTGTAGAGAGATGGACCACCTCAACAGTTTTGGATTCTCACCCCTCATTTGCATCAACCATCTGAGGGGCCTGTGGTCCGTCTGAACCCGGAAGTGAGTCTCAAACAGGTAGGGTCTCAGCTTCTTCAGTGCCCAGACCACAGCAAAAGCTTCCCTTTCTATGGCACTCCACCTCTGTTCCCTGGGGAGTAGTCTCCTGCTAAGGAAGACTACCGGCTGGTCTAGGCCCTCTTTGTTCAGTTGTGAGAGCACCACCCCCACACCATGCTCTGAGGCGACAGTCTGCATGACAAATTCCTTGGAGAAGTCGGGTGCCTTGAGCACGGGCGTCGTGCACATGGCGGCCTTCAGGGCGTCAAAAGCCTTCTGGCAGGACTCAGTCCAGATCACCTTCCTGGGCTGCTTCCTGGAAGTCAGCTCTGTTAATGGGGCAACAATGGTGCCATGCCCCTTAACAAACCTCCTATAGTATCCGGTGAGACCTAAAAAGGCTCTCACCTCTGTCTGGGTCTTGGGGGGCTCCCAAGCCAGAATGGTGTCAATCTTGAGCTGTAGGGGCACCACTCGGCCACTTCCTACCTGGTGTCCCAAGTACACCACAGAACCCTGCCCAATCTGGCACTTACTTGCATTGATCGTGAGGCCTGCCCTCTGCAGAGCCATCAACACTTCACTGAGGTGTTGCAAGTGTACTTCCCAGCTGGAACTGAACACTGCGATGTCATCCAGGTATGCAGCACTGAAATCCTCCAGTCCAGCCAACACCTGGTTGACCAACCTCTGAAAGGTGGCAGATGCATTCTTTGATCCAAAGGGCATCACCCGGAACTGGTACTGTCCTTCTGGGGTTGAGAATGCTGACCTCTCCTTGGCCCCATCGGTTAAGGCAATCTGCCAGTACCCAGACATTAAATCAAACGTGCTGAGGAACTTGGCAGCTCCCAACCGATCAATGAGCTCATCAGCTCTGGGAATGGGGTGCGTGTCAGTCCTGGTGATGGCATTTACCCCCGGTAGTCCACACAAAACCACAGTTCTGGAGTGGCACTGGGTGCAGCAGCCTTTGGGACCAAGACCACTGTGCTGGCCCAAGGACTGTTGGAGGTCTCGATCACCCCTAATGCCAACATCTTAGAGACCTCCTCTTTGATGCTGGCCCTGACCTGGTCAGTCAACCTGTAAATCTTGTTTTTTACAGGAGGGCTGTCACCAGTGTCCACGTCATGGGTACACCAGTGAGTAACACCTGAGGTCAGAGAGAACAGTGTGGCAAAATATCCTAACAACTGGTGACAGTCGCTCTGCTGCTCTGGGGTCCGTGCAGGTGAGAGGATCACTCCTTCCACTGACCCATCATGCTCCTTGGTAGACAGGTCAGGAAGAGGCTCACTCTCCGCTTCCACCCCGTCATCTGTCGCTAAGAGCATGCTCACTTTGGACCTCTCGGAGTGGGGTTTGGGGCGGTTCACGTGGAGGACCCTCAAAGGGTTCCTTCGAGACTGCAAATTCACCAGGTAGGTGACATCAATTTTGCGCTCCACCACCTCAAAAGGCCCAGTCCACTTGTCGTGCAAGGCACAAGGTTCCACTGGGGCCATGGCCCACACTTTTTGCCCAACTTAAAATTCGACCATAGTGGCTTTCTGGTCATACCACTACTTCATTTCTTCCTGGCTTGCTTCCAGGTTCGCCTGAGCGAATTTCCTGAAGCGGGCAGTTTGGTTTCGGAAGGCAAGCATGTAACTAAACACATCCTGGGGAGTTTTCCTGGGAGCTGCCTCTCAGCCTTCCTTCACCAAACTCAGAGGTCCTCTCACAGGGTGACCAAACAGAAGCTCAAAGGGACTGAACCCAAGAGACTTCTGTGGCACCTCCCTGTACGCAAAGAGAAGGCATCGCAAGATGACGCCCCACTTATGCCTCATGGATTCTGTTAGACCCTTAATCATGCCCTTCAATGTCTGGTTGAATTTCTCCACCAGACCGTTACCTTGTGGGTGGTAAGGAGTGGTGAACTTGTAGGTTAACCCATACTCCTTCCACAGGGATGTCATATACTATGATATGAAATTGGTCCCCCTGTCAGAAACCACCTCTCTGGGGAACCCCATGCGGGAAAAGATTCCCATTAACACCCGGCCCACCACTGGCGCTGTCGTTGTCCTGAGAGGGATTGCCTCCGGGTACCGGGTGGTATGGTCCACCAAGACCAGGGTGTACCTGTTGCCCATGGCTGTCTTGGGATCCAGTGGCCCCACAATGTCCATTCCTACCCTTTCAAAGGGTGTTCTAACCACCGGAAAAGGTTGGAGAGGAGCTTTGACCTTCCTCCCACTCTTACCACTTGCCTGGCAAGTTTGGCAAGACCTGCAATGTCCATCTGACTGCCTTCGCATTTGGGGCCAGAAGAAGTGGGTGACAAGCTTTTCAAAGGTCTTGTCCTGCCCCAAATGTCCTGCCAAAGGCACGCCATGAGCCAGACCCAGTAGGAAGGTCCTGAAACGCTGGGGTACCACCAGCACACCGGCTGGCCCAGGCTCAGCGACTTTAGACTCGCTATACAGGAGACCGTTCTTCCAGTATATCCAATGTGATCCGAACTGATCACCAGCTGCCTGGTCTGCAGCCTGCCGCCGCAGACCCTCTGGAGAAGGACACTCTTTCTGCTCCCTGCAGAAGTCCTCCCTGGTGGGATCCCCTTCTTGCTGCCAATGGGTCAGCTCAGAGATGTCCCCCAGTTCAGCTACCTGTTCCCCTGTAGGCAATTGGGCGTCCCCCTCAAGGTCAGCCTCCTCCTGATCCGTGGAAACTTCAGGGGCCGGTTTCCCGCGCCCCCTGCCCTTTCTCTTGGCAGGGACTTGGGCCACTGCTTCAGGCTCTAAGTCCTCTTGATCACCCTTTCTGACCGCCATTGACTGAGTGGACACACATGCCCACTATGGCAACCCAAGCGTCCCCAAGTGAGACCTGAGCTCAACATCCTTCCATAAGGACTGCTCCAGGTCGTTACCTAGCAGACAATCTACAGGCATGGAAGGGCTCACAACCACCCTCAAGGGACCTGAGTCCCCCCCACTCGAAGGGAACCTGCGCCACCATACAATGGCACCCTGAAATGTCTACAGCAATTACTTGGTGGAATGCCCCTGGGACTACCTGCTTCTCAGAGACCAGGTGACACCGAACTGAGGTCACACTGGCTCCAGTATCTCTGAGAGCCTCTACACTTTTCCCATTGATGGTCACCCAGGTGCTGTATTCCTTTGTGTTAATGGGCACCTGGTTTCCTGGGACGAGGGTCATTTCTGTGGGATCCCCACCCTCCTGTGGGTACTCCTCCTCCCCAAGCGCTATACTAGCCAACACCTTGGACTGCCCACCAGTGGGTGGCTGTGCCCCCTTAGGGCACTTAGGATCCCCCTTCATGTGACCCACCTGGTCACGTGCAAAGCACTTGCGGGGCCAGTCTCTGCATGTTTTCCTGAAGAGACCACTGCTTTCTTGTCTCTTGGGGGATGGGAACCTTTACCCTGGGTATTAGTTTAGGGCCCTTTAGAGAACTCCTGGGTTTTATCCTTGTCCCCCCCACTCTTCTGCTGGGGACACTGCCCAGCTTTGGCTGAGTCTCCCCCTTACGCTTTCCTGTGGACCCTGGTATTCACCCAGCGATCCGCATCCATGGCAAGCTTCCTGGTGTCAGTCAGCTTACTATCAACTAGGTGCTGGCGTAGATCTGCAAAACATAGACTAGACAAGTGCTCCCATACAATAAAATTGTAGAGTCCCTAATAATCCGTCACATTTCTGCCTTTCACCCAGCCATCCAGTGACCTGCAAAACACGTCTACACATTCCAACCAAGTGTTGGCATCAGACTTCCAACTGTACCGAAACTTATCCCTGTACTTTTCATGAGTGAGACCATACCTAGTGAGAAGGGCCTCCTCATCAGCATAGGTGAGGTTAGGCCCTTTACCCAAAGCTGTCAAAGTATCCCTTGCTTCTTCTGGAAACAGAGGCCACAATCCTGCTCCCCAATTCTTCTCAGTGACCCTATTCATGTGTATCGCTGCCTCAAAACCCTGAAACCACCTTTGTATGTCATCCCCCTTCTTGAATTCTCTGCCCACATTCTAAGGGATGTGCACAGTTTTGTCTGCCTGTCCTGACGGGTTGCTGTCACCATCTGAGCCGGATCTAATCCTCTGATCCAGCTCCTTTATTCTGATCTCATGATCTAACATCATCTTCTTTTCCTCCATGGCTATTCTGTGGAGAGGTGTGGCTCACTAGTTAGAGGCGGACGACCCGTAAGCAGAGAATTGGCCAGGGACCAGGGTTCAATTCCCGACGCGGCAGGGTCGTGGACAGGGTCAAAACGGACTCGATAATTCTCGCCTCGGTATCTACTCTAACCAGGCACACACTCGGCAACTCTAGGCATTAAGCTTGCCTCATCTCTACAACGGCCCCCCACAGACGCCGGGGATGCCTGGTTTCACCTTGGAGATACCCAGAAAGGGACCATCTCACAGGGATAGCCAGGACGGGTTTCTCCAGCGGTCTACAGCGCCGGGACGCCTCGTTGCTGGGGTAGCTGTGCGCTTTACAAGTCTACAACATTTACAAGTCTACAACATTTACATTTTGTCTTCCCTTTCCCTCTCCATCCAGTGTTTTTCCAACTCAAACTTCCTTGCTTCTCGCCTGTCCTCCAGCTCCTCTGGAGACAGGTCACTGCTGCATGGTCTGGAGGGTTCTCCCCCTCCCAAAAGCACATCCTCCCTAGGAGTAGGCTCCTCCGCCTCTCCACTGAGATCACCAGACTGCTCGCTGGCATGTCTGGCTGCTTCCCAGGCCCTCAGCGCCTTTTGTAGCTCCTCCTTCATAGTGAGGCCTCTGACTTGGACTTTTAGGTTTTTGCAAATTGATTTCAGTTCCCTAACATTGTAGGATTCCAACCTATCCTCCTCAAAGGCAATTTCCAGGGATGCAACAGATGATGCTCTTGATTCAGGCATGATGAAGTGGCAAGTTCAAACTGGTAAGATCAAAAATAGGCCAAAAAGAAAAAGAACCAGTATGTGGAACGTAATGGTCTGCGATATGGTAGTAGTGCACACCAATCACTGTAAATCAAGTGCAAACGCAAGTCCTATCCTCACCGCTGACGACCAATGTTAGAAATTAGATTTTTGGTAGGCTAGGGCATGTGCCAAAGCTAGGCAGAAACCCCCACTCTAGTCAGGATAAGGGAGTTACACTCCTAAAATAACCCCTGCTCACCCCCTTGGTAGCTTGGCACGAGCAGTCAGGCTTATCTTAGAGGCAGTGTGTAAAGCATTTGCACATAACCAGCAGTAATACAGTGTAAGTACTACAAAAGGACACCACACCGGTTTAGAAAAATATCCAATATTTTTATATACTTAAGACAAGTCAAGACCAAAAACAATAAAAATCCACAATACAGCTATCAAAATATGCGTGAAAAACAGTTCCTTGATGTCGATAGCTCCGTCCGGGGCTATCACGGCGGCGTGAGCAAACAAATCCAAACAGTTCTGGCTGACCGCGGCGTCACAGGCCAGCTACGGTGTCGGGAATACCCGCAAACAGTACCTTTTAGAAATGCAGGGTGTCGGCGACCTCTCGTAGAGCTTCTGAAAGCACAGCGTCCGCAGGCATCAGTTCCGGAGGTCGGTACAGGAGTCATCAGGGCCCTCAAAGTCACACGTGTTGCAGATTGAACTCCTCTCGGTTGAAGTCAGGAGCGCTGACGTCAACAGGCGTTGGGTGCTGCGGTGCGAAGTGCAGCGGTGCGGCATGCAGTGCCCTCAGGTCGCAGAGCGAGCAGCGGCTCGTGGTGGCATCAGATGGCGTCAGCGGCGAGACCAGGGTCGCGGTGCGAAGTGAATGCGGTGCTCGTCGCGGTTCTGGCAGGTTGCGGCGCAAGCAGCGTCGTCGTCGTTGCTGAAGCGCTATTGTCTGGAGTCGATGGTGCAGGCATCGTTAGGCCAAGGCTGCGGTGCGGGATGGGGCGGTGCGTCGTGTAACTTTACGAGCAGTGCCCTCGAACCACGGTGCAAGCAGCAGCGTAGATTTTGGTGTGGAGCAGCGTCATCGGGGATACCAAGGCGTCGTCGTGAGGCGAGGCAGTGCGGAGTGCGGTGCCCACAGGTCGCGGTGCGAGCAGCTGCTCGGTGGCATTGTCAGCAGGCGTCATCGGTAAGACCAGGGTCGTGGTGCGGCGTTGCGGCAGTGCCCTCTGCGGTGCCTTCAGGACATGAAGTCAGCAGCAGTGTCGTTGATGTCATCGAGTTGCTTTTTCTTCTGTTGCAGCACAAAACACACAGTCCCCAGTGCTGAGGGCAGAAGAGTTTGAAGTCTTTGCTGTTCCTGAGACCTCTTGAACAGGGGGCAAGCTCTACCTCAAGCCCATGGAGAAGCTCACAAAAGTATATTGCAGAAAGTCCAGTCTAGTCCTTTCACTGCCCAAGACAGAAGCAGCCACTGCAGACCAACACAGCAAAGCAAACAGCAAGGTGGTAGTTCCTCCTCACAGCTTCTCCAGCTCTTCTCCTTGGCAGTCTTTTTGGTCCAAAAGAGTTCTAATGTTCAGGGGTCTGGGCCCCAATATTTATATCCCCAAATCCTTTGATCTCTTAGGTAGAGAGTGTCTGTGCCCAGCCAGAACCAGTTCTGCCTGCTCTGGTGTGACTTCCTGGCAGGAGGTGAAGGCGGCATGGTCGGTCAGAGGCAGACCAGGCACTTTGAGGTGCAAGGAAATCTCCTCCCCCATCCCCAATTGCAGCCCAGGTCTATTCAGCCCTTTCCTGACCCACCTGGACGATCTGGAGCCACTCCTGCTCCCCAGTCTTCTGTCATCCAAAACCCAGACAGGCAATCCACATTCAAGCAGAGGCACGCGGGATAACTGAGCAAGAAAATACCTACTTTGTAATAGTGGTATTTTCAAACACAGAATGTAAAAAATCACCTTCACTAAAAGATTCATCTTTAGATTCTGAGTTTAGGCATACTAAACTCTATTTTCCCACCTAATTCCCCGGGCCAGTTATGCTTATAAGACGTTATAAACAAACTCCCCAGTCTGTCCTATGGGGAGCAGGTAGCCTTGTAATAGCGAAAAACGAAATTGGCTGTAATTCGCTATCAGGACATGCCACACACACCAGGGCATGTCCCATATTTTACATACAATGCACCCTGCCCACAGGGGGACCTGGGGCCTACCTTAGGGGTGACTAACATGTAAAAATGGGAAGGGTTAGGGACTGGCAAGTGGGTGCACTTGCCAAATCGACGTGGCGGTACCAGACCGCACACAGGCTCTCCAATGGCAGGCCTGAGTTACCTTTTAAGGGCTGTTCGTGTGGGTGGCACAATCCAGTGTTTCAGCCCACCAACAGCATTTGATTTACAGACCCTGACACATGCAGTGCACTTTACTAGGGACTGACACATTATTCAAACAGGCCAATCATGGAAACACCAATCCATAACACATTTTACCACAGGAGCACTTGCACTTTACCACTGATCAGCAGTGAGAAAAGTGCGCAGAAACACTAAGCCAGCACAAACAGAGTCAAAACCGGGAGGTCAGAAAGCAAAAACTCAGGTGAAACCCACCAAAAGATGCCGAGTCTAACACCACCGTCTTACTCTTTTTATTGCCGGTTCAGAGTTACAACTGTATGCAGTCAATGAAGAAGTAAAGTCCACTCCTGGCTCGCCCATAAGCCATTTCCCTCAAGCCAGACATTGGATGGAGAATTCAAACAAATGTGTGCCTTCCTCCAACCCTGGGCCCTGACTATCTATCTATCTATCCTTTCCTAACCTAGAGGTACTGCCCTGAAGAACAGGTAAATGATGGCATGCATTGCACAATGAGTGATTGTTGTTTGTTGTGAATGTCTATTCTACAAAGTGACTCAAGTCAATCTTTCCCTTCTTGCTGTTCAATAACAAAATTGTACTACCTCAGGCCGATCCACTGTACTTTGAGTCGGGGTTGGACGAGTCTGGAGGACTCACTCGGGAGTCGGACACTGTTGATACGGACTCGGAGTTGGACACCATGACCATACTCGCAGTCAGAGTCAGGTCAGGAGGATCAGAGATGATTGATGCAGTAACTCAGGGTGTGACCGTGACTACTTAGAGAAATGCCACCAGAAGGAGATGGAATTTTTAAAACTCACTGAAACCAACCGATTTGGATGATTATTGATAACTTTGAAGTGGTCTAAAGGTAAAAAACAACACAGGCCAGACCTACATGTCTGTGTAGTAGTGGTGGGGGTGTGAGTGTGGTGTGACTAACAGCGGTACATTGATTTTTTTACTTCACTTGGAAAATGCTATGTTGCTGTGTGTATACTATGTATGTGTGTTCAGTGCTGTCTGGCTCAAATCCGAAGCCAAGTGGAGTTTGGGTGGGGGTGGCCTGTTGTTGGAGGTAACTGCTGGAAATAGAGTCTGATTTAGCCATGCTGCTTCTGAAAGTCTTCTGTTGCACTTTGTATGCTGTGAAAATGGGCCCAAAAGTGAGCACACTGGTGCATGGTCACCCTCTTGTCCACGGGTCCAAAGAATAACAAAAGCGATTGGTACTGGAGTTGAAGTAAAACAAGAAGTTTATTAATCACTCATGAGTGGGACCACGTCCACACAACACTCTCAAGCGTTGCAGGAGGAGGTACACTGGATTCACAAACCATCGTACTTATATACAGTTTTTATTGTAATGTAAGCTTGTAGACAAAAATGGAAAGAACAAGCTTAAACACAGGAATAGCTATCGGCAAACAAGGGCAGATGGATGACCACTTGGTCAGCAAATAGGGAGGGGGAGCAGGAATGTTTACAGCAGCAGTAAACAGTCAACCCCTGCCCTCACCACGTCTTCAACAAGGCCGACGCGGTCATCGCACCCCACCTGCGAGACATCATCAACACATCCTTCGACACCGCCACCTTCCCTGAGAGCTGGAAGCACGCCGAACTCAGCGCTCTACTCAAGAAACCAACAGCGGACCCCACCGAACTCAAGAACTACCGCCCCATCTCGCTCCTCCCGTTTCCAGCCAAAGTCATCGAGAAGACCGTCAACAAGCAGATGGCCGCCTTCCTCGAGACGAATGGATCCCTCGACCCCTCACAGTCCGGCTTCCGAGCCAATCACAGCACCGAGACCGCCCTCATCGCCGCCACCGATGACATCCGAGCCCTGATGGACAATGGAGAAACAGCGGCCCTCATCCTCCTAGACCTCTCCGCGGCATTCGACACTGTCTGCCACCGCACCCTAGTACAGCGCCTCAGCAACATCGGAATCCAGGACAAGGCGCTGGAATGGATCATCTCCTTCCTCGACGGAAGAACACAGAGAGTCCGCCTACCACCGTACAAGTCAGAGGCCTCCGAAGTCATCTGCGGCGTCCCTCAAGGATCATCTCTGAGCCCCACCCTCTTCAACGTCTACATGAGCCCCCTCGCGGCCATCGCACGCAAACACAACCTCAGCATAATCTCCTACGCCGACGACACCCAGCTGATCCTCTCCCTGACCAACGACCCCGCCTCCGCCAGAGCCAACCTGCACGAAGGGATGAAAGAGGTAGCCGAGTGGATGACGACCAGCCGCCTGAAACTGAACTCTGACAAGACAGAGGTCCTCATCCTCGGCTCTTCACCCTCCGCCTGGGACGACTCCTGGTGGCCTCCCGCCCTGGGCACCGCACCCAAACCGACAGACCATGCACGCAACCTGGGCTTCATCCTGGACTCCTCCCTCTCCATGACCAGGCAAGTCAACAACGTCTCCTCGGCGTGCTTCAACATCCTACGCATGCTACGGAAGATCTTCTGGTGGATCCCCACCGAGACCAGAAAGACCGTCACCCAGGCCCTCGTCACCAGCCGACTGGACTACGGCAACGCCCTCTACGCCGGTACCACCGCCAAGCTCCAGAAGAGACTCCAGCGGATCCAGAACACCTCAGCCAGACTCATCCTCGACATCCCACGAACCAGCCACATCTCCGGACATCTGAGAGACCTCCACTGGCTCCCCGTCAACAAAAGAATCACCTTCCGCCTCCTCACCCACGCACACAAAGCCCTACACGACCAAGGCCCGAGCTACCTCAACAGCCGGATCAACTTCTACGCTCCCAAACGCCACCTCCGATCAGCCAACCACGCCCTCGCCGCCGTCCCCCGCATCCGAAGAGCGACCACAGGAGGAAGGTCCTTCTCCTACCTGGCCGCCAAGACCTGGAACTCCCTCCCTCCCGACCTGCGCCTGACCCAAGACCACCTCTCCTTCAGGAAGAAGCTGAAGACCTGGCTGTTCGAGCAGTAGCGGCACCCCCCCCCCCCCAGCGCCTTGAGACCCTACGGGTATGTAGCGCGCTCTACAAGTGTCATTGATTGATTGATTGATTGAACAGATAACATCTAAGACCAGGTGCACCAGTAGCTACAAATCCCCCAGCACGTACATTGCTTAGCCATGTCAAAAGAGGTCAACTAAAGTTGATGATACAAGCAGAGTGAACAGGCAAACAGCAGAGGACGAAAGAATTATGAAGCAAACGAAATGGACACCACAGCCAAAATGGCTGTTGCTTATGCTAAGTAAAATATTACACGTTTCCACAGACGACCCTTTTAGCATAAGCTAAGAAATTTTCTTATCCCTTCAAAGGGGTATGATATACATCGTGAATATCAATTAACATCATTTCACAAATTTCACGCACCATTGCTAAACGGGCATTTGCATTCTGGACATTCGTTTTAGATGGTACATAAGTAGTTCAAGTGGAAATACAGAGAGAACAGAGCATTGTCTGCATTGTAGGCATAAACAACATGAGAAGATAATTATGAATGGGGCCGACAATACTTACAGATCCCATACAGAAAATAAGTTCCAGAACCATCCAGTCCAAATCTATGTTCCTGGGTCTTGATGTATCTCAGTGGCTATTTTATGCAGTTTGAAATTGCATCAAAAACAGAAGGGGCGTGGTCAGGGATGAACACACAACAGCTACTCCCAATAATGCGACATGCTCCACCACGATCAGCTAAGATTACTTCTAAAACCATTCTATTTTGCAAAGTCACAATTCTCATAATTTGGAGTTCTTCTGTAATATTTCCAAGAGTCATTGCTGTTTGATTAGTCTGTTTTTAAAGCTTTATTCGACATTTGTCATAAAAGCATTCCCCTATCCCTAATACAATAAATACTACAATAAAATACATATTAAACATGGAATGTCGAGTAAATACATAATAAAAATAGAAATACTTCAATTTGTCAAATTTCATAAAATATAGATTCGTCTATAAATAAAATACAATAATTCATGCAGGATTAAGAATATACATATTTCATTACGATACAATTGCCATAAGTGAACGAGTACGAATTGACCATGACCAGGCCAAAAATTTTGCTACCCCAACCACAAACAATGTCGAACAATCTGTTTCAAGTATCCTTAGGGCTGCAGATTGACTACGGGTTCCCATGCTAGAGCACACAGGTTTTAACCATTTGCGTCTGGGGGACGAATACAGTGGGCAACAGAACAAAAGATGGGAAATGTGCTCAATTTGTTCTTTACAGTGATGGCAATGTTCATCCCATACTGGGGACCAGTGCTTCTTGAACGCATTCACCGGAAGTGTACCTATGCGAAATTGAAAATAGAGTTTTCTATCAAAGGGTTTTTCAATGATATCCCAAAAAATTTCGCAAGAAGGGTACATTTTTATGTCCAAGAAGCGAGATGTTAGACTTGTATTTGTGTCATCACTAAACATTGTAAAATATACCATTTCCCAGTATAGCTCTTTCAACTTTGCCTTCGTTGGAAAGCAGGTTACATCTTTGGTGTCCCATAGATGGTTCAAATTCATTTTTGTAAGGAGTCCCCGGAGCTCCCTTAACCATGGGATAACATGGAAACGGTCGAATTTGATAACATCCATCAGAGCCGCAGCATAATGGCTCAATTCTGGGGTCACCATAATCCGTCTCCAATATAGGAGAGGGCGTAGCCTCGCTATGTCCTCTATTCCTTTTCTTCCCATATCCAATTTTAGTGGGATTATGGGTGTGCTTTGGGGGACCATCACAATACCTCGTAAGAACCTGTTTTCTGCTCTGCCCAGTTCTCTCAAGTTAGAAAACCCCCATAGTTCAGAACCATATAGACAAGCCCCTAGTACTTTCATAGAATATATTTCCAACACACAACTTACTGGCTTTGTCAGCGAGGAGCGATGTTTTAGGGTAATTGCGCCTGCTAGCTGCCTAAACTTTAGTAAAGTTGTGGTTATGTGTGGCTTCCAACTCATTTTTCCTTGGAGGGTGATGCCTAGATAAGAGAAAGAGTCCACCCTTTCTAGGGGTGTACCTTTGTATTTTATTACACCTTTAAAGGTGGACAGCTGGTTGAGGCACATGAATTTTGTTTTGGAGGTGTTCAGTTCAAGGCCCCTCTCGTCGCAAAATATACCAAATGCATCAACCACTTTTTGGAGCCCACTAGGAGTGCGGGAAAGTAGCAGCGTGTCATCTGCGAACATGAGGATGGGTACACGAGAGCCTGCAATTACTGGTGCGTCACTAGCAATCTTCTCTAGATGCTCAACAATGCCATTTATATAAATTGAGAAGAGAGTCGGTGCTAATACACACCCTTGCCTCACCCCACGTTCTACCGGAAAGGGATCAGTGACTTCTCCTTGCTTGCCCCACCTTATTCTTGCAAAATTATTTTCGTGGAGACGAACAAGGAGTGTGAGCAATTCCTGGCTTAAGCCCACGTCCGCCAAGGTCTGCCAAAGTTTTTCTCTGGGGACCAAGTCGAAAGCGGCTTTTAGGTCCACAAAAACTGCATACAATGTCCCCTTCTTTAAGGTGACATTTCTCCAGTAGATGGTTAAGAAGTGGAGGACTTGATCAACGCTGCTAGTTAGAGGACGAAATCCAGCTTGATAAGATGACAAAATATTGTGTTCGTTGATCCATTGTTGCAGTTTATTTTGGACTAATCGGCCCATTAGTTTTTGTGCTGTATCAATCAAACTAATGGGTCTATAATTTTTGGCCAGGGTTCTGTCACCTTTTTTAAATATGGGAATGATTTCAGCTCCCTTCCAAGAGGCAGGCACTTTCCCTCCCATTGCCACCGCATTAGCCAGAAATGCAAAGTAGGTACACCAGGAATTGCGATCCGATAAAAATATATCAGCCGGAATTCCGTCCATGCCCGGGGCTTTGCCCCCGGCCACACAATCCAATACAACACTCACATCCTTTTCATCAAATATTGGAGATTCGTAAAAGACTTGTGGGGGCCGACAAACAATGGAAAATATGGGATTGGAGGCATACTGCGGTTGGAAGTATTCCACCCAATTGCTTTTTGGAACATGGTTTGTAGGGTGGAGTGCTGTGCCACCCTTATCCCATTTTACTGTGGACCAAAAGCGCTTAGAGTCCTTGGAGGCACACGCCTCCTTGAGTTCGCTCCAATAAACCTCATCCCAACGCTTCTTTGCCAAATTTTGGGCCTTTCTATACTGGTTTCTTGCCAGCCTTACTGCTGCTGCATTTCCTGTTCTCAGTTCCACGCTAAGGTTGTCTCGTGATATCCTGCAACTCCTGTCATACCATCCTTTGCTCTCTTGGACTTTTTTCTTTTTACATGGGGCTACTGTTTTAACAAAGAAACTTTGAATTTTTG
The DNA here is from genome assembly GCF_964204655.1 of Triturus cristatus. Taxonomy (NCBI): domain Eukaryota; kingdom Metazoa; phylum Chordata; class Amphibia; order Caudata; family Salamandridae; genus Triturus; species Triturus cristatus. The sequence continues at coordinate 668,390,539 of NC_140586.1, read as the reverse complement.
AAAATAGTTTCTCGTGAGCAGCCATCATGTAATCTGTAAAATCAGTCCTCCCATAATGGCACTTTATCTTAGATACCTCAGTCGCCACTAATTCTTTTAGAGTCTCTAGGTTGTCAACATCTTCCAAGAGCATACTCCACTTCAGGTGGCGAAGATTGTTTGAACTTATGAGATCTTGCGTCACCATTTGGTTCCCTCTTGGGAGATCGGACATTTCATGGTAGGGATGGAGTGTCAGGCACAGTGGATTATGGTCACTTTCTATTTTGTCTTTCACTTCCATATCCACCAATTTATCCCAAGCCCTTACGTCCAGTAGCATATAATCTATTCTGCTGGCTGCTCGACCATTGTCAAATGTATTTTTCCCCATTAAGTCAGAGGGTGCCCGTCCATTTAATGCTCTAAGGCCTCTTGATAGGCAAAGACTCTTCAATTGGATTGCTACTGTGCTCCATTTTCTAATGGCTGGGATATCCAGTTGGGGAATTCCCCACTTGGCATCCTCATCTTCGGCCAGTGTCCTATCTTCATCGCCCAAGGGTTCGAAAGTTGTGTTAAAATCCCCGCCTATTATTACATGGGGAAGCACTGGTAGCATTTCAATATAATGCTCAAGGGTCGTTAGGGTCTCTGATGGTTTACCCCTACCAACTCCCCTGGAGTAAAGATTGAACAGAGCTAGTTGTTGGCCATTTTGCCAGCTAATGTCAAGAGCTAGGATATCATTAGAGGGTATGGACCTTCGTTTAACTGAGCAATTCAATGTTTGCCGTACCCAAATCAGCAGGCCCCCAGAGTGTCGACCCACTCGGTTTCTTATGGCTGGGACATAGAAGTTCAGATATCCTTGTCGGAAAATTGGGGTGAGCGCCCAAGTTTCTTGCAACATTATTATATCGTACAGGTCGATAAAATCGACCCAATCTGGGATATTTAGCTTGTTTGCAATACCAGCTATATTCCAAGAAATGATAAATAATGGCAATATGTCCAGTTGGTGCTGGATCTGGTCAATGACAGAAGTGTGTATACAATCTTCAGGTTCTATACCTGGCGCTAGGTCGCTATTCAACATTGGTGTATTCTCAATTGGCTCTAATGATCTTTTTTGTCCCATCCAGACTCCACTTAGATCCTCTTGGGAGGGGGTGGGAGATGTCTTTGGGGCCGGGGTCAATTCATCTAATACAGGCTCATTAAGAATCAGAGACCTATCATGACCCTGGTGCAGCTGGAGTTCGGGGGCGACAGGAAGAACACATGCAAGTCAATCACACTCGTTTAGGTCAGATAGCACAGAGTAGTGATTATTAGTCACTGCCTATACCACTCAGGTCAAGCGTCTGATTTTTCTACTATTTAAGGCTGCACCAACAAAGAAAAAGAATCCCAAATTAAAGTCAACATATTGCTGTAATGCCGTATCGGTTTGATCCACTTCATCATTATTTATAGTTCTTTGGAATCAGTTCAAGGAAATGTCATTAAACAATTTTTGATATTCATGATAAGATGCAGGTGCTAAGAACACAGGAGGAAGCAAGAAGGACACATATCATATTCCAGACCACCCAATTGGTAGATGATAGTAACCTTTAATTCCACAAATGAAATAAGTGTTATGTGAGGATAGAAAACTGCTTTTGTTCGTTCCAGTGATATTCAAAACTGTAGTACACTCACTTTTTCCCACAGGGATACTGCCAAAACTGCTCACACAAAGATTTGCTCGGGCTCTAGTAACAGCGATAACAGGAGACCCATTACCCTTGGCCGTTTGAGTGTTGGGGAAAACATAGCTTGTGGAGGAATCCCCTTTGCGATACTCCTCCATTTCCCATACAGTTCTTTTGGCTTGTGGGAGGCCTTCATGATCGGGGTAACAAACTTTATTAAGTTGTGCATTGAGTCCTCCTACATCAGTTAGAGCAATATTGCTAATTTCAGAGGCCCATAACAGTGCGAACCAGGCTCTACTGGAGCCATTATGCGAGAATGGCAGGGGAATGAAAGGCATTCCTCCCTTCTTCTGATGGGCTGGCATCATTCCACATACCCAGTAGTTGGTAGTATTCGTAGCATTATGAGTATGATGCAATATTTGTATGAAAGTGTTATTGAGATATGACATTCGGTGCTTCTTTTCATGATAGGGAAGAGTGACGTAATAATGTTCTGTGGGGACAGGAGTAGTAGCAGTCAGTAAGTTTCGACCGGAGTTACTTCCTCAACAATCCACATTATCGTAGCAATGATGACAGCAGTCAAAGTTAATCCAGTGATGAACATTGTACATTTGCTACAGATTTTTGCAGCATTCGATTTCTTCTTCTCAGGCATGTTCATCTCGTCGGCAAACAACAAAACGGTTGATGCCCTAAGGTCCTGGGGTAGCGTTGGTTTCTTCACTAACGTTGAGACGAGTATTCACTAAAAGGCTACCCCCCTTTGTAGTCAATCTTTAATCACCCAGGACTGTGGCTCAAACAGTCTCTTTTTGCGATGAAGTGTCTTTCCTCCTGGATCGAAGCAGATATCTAGATGCACCAGGGATCGTGTGGTCCGGGAAGACTTCCTCAGGCCCTTCAGGTGATGCAGCTCGTCCTTTCTCGGTAACCAGAATGTTGCGGTGATCTGTCAACGCAGCAGGGCTCACAAAGTTATGCGGGATTTTTTTAGCAGTGGCTGGCGTGGACCCAGTTCTTCCTGTTGGTCACTCGCACTGCAGTTCTGGTAGCAAGGAGGACTTGCTCTGGACCATGCCAGCGAGATGCCAGGGAACTTGTCTGTTGAAACAATTTCGCAAGGACGAAATCTCAGGCTGCAGATCATGACCCTCACCCTGCAACCTGTCTGGAAGAGCTTCCCATACCTGCTGATAATTAGAAGACAAGCTGTCAGTTAACTAGGACTAGTAGTCACTCATCAACACGTGGGGAACATCATGGATAGGGCGAGGCTTGGGGACCCCCCAAATATTCATGGGCCTTCCAAAGACAATCTCATGTGACGTAAGGGCAGATCGTGTATGTGGTATTGATCTAATAGAAAGCAAGGCTAGGAGTAGTGCATCGGGCCACTTCAAAGACGTGGAAGCCTGTATTTTAGATAATTTCAATTAGCCTGCTGACTGTGGGTAAAAAGCAGCATGAAACTTCTGCTTGATCCCCAACCCTTTCATGACATATTCTACAACTTGCCCAATGAAATGAGGTCCGTTGTCACTCCATAGGACCCAACAAATGCCAAAACGAGGAAGGAACTCCTTTAGGAGAACTTTCGCTGTCGTGAGAGCTGTATTATCCTTGGTAGCATACGCCTCCACCCATTTACTGAAGACACAAACCACTACTAAGACATATTTCAGATTATTACAGCGCTCAAACTGAATGTAGTCCATTTGCAGGACCTCAAAAGGTGCAGTTGGTGTCGCAAACCCTCCTGTTGGAGTTCGCATTCCCTTTCCAGGATTATACTGGAGACAGACCAGACAAGACTGGACTATTTTCTTAGCAGTGCTGGCAATATCAGGATGATCCCAAACTTGCATGAGTTGTTTTGCCATTGAGGATGCACCAACATGTGCCCGCCCATGTGCCATGTGAATCAAGGGGTGTAAGTATGCTGTGGGTAACTTCCATTTGGTCATATCTTTATTCCTCCAACAGCCCTTATCATCCAGTGTTCCCTCCTTAGACCATTGATCTAGTTCATCAGCAGAGGCAGATTGTTGCATGTCCAGCACTTCCTGCCTGGCATCATGCCAACGTTCAGCTTGTGACTTCACCACATACATAGATGTGGTTCTTCGCTGCATTGCAGTCTCATGGGCTGTGTGGTCCACAAAGGCGTTACCTGCTCCTATTTTATCCGCCACTTTCTTGTGTGCACTACACTTAACAATTGCCACTTTCTTAGGATAGGTTAGGGCACTAAGAAGATTATGCACTAATTCTCCATGCACTATCTGTGTCCCATGTGAGGTGAGGAAGCCCCTTTCTTTCCACAAGCGACCAAAATTGTGTACCACACCAAATGCGTACTGGCTGTCAGTGAAAATGTTGACAAGTAAGTCTGTACTAAGCTCACATGCTCTTGTTTGTGCAATCAGTTTGGCTGCTTGGGCCGACTTCTGTGGGATACGAGCTGTCTCATCTACTGTCTGAAGTGTCGTAATAGCATAGGCAGCAGATGTAGTGCATTCGGGTAATTTTAAACATGAGCCATCAACCCATAACTCCCCATCAACACTAGAGAGAGGTGTATCTTGTAGGTCAACATGACCCTTTGTTTGCTCTTCAGTGAGGAATATACAATCATGTGATTCATGCAACTGAGGCTGAGTAGCTGGAAATGGTAGTAGTGTAGCAGTGTTTAATGTCAAACATCTTTTCAATGTGATGTGAGCGGCCAAAAGTGTCAATTCATATCCTGTCAAGCGAGCACTAGTCAAATGCTGTGTTTTCGTTTGATTTAGCAAAGCATCAACTGAATGGGGTACTAAAACAAGAAGTTTGTGTGACAAAACTATTCCTTCACTCTGATGAATAGATACAGCCGTTGCTGCCACCGTTCAGAAACATCCAGGCAGCGCGGGAGCAACTGGGTCAAGGACAGCTGAAAAATATGCCCAAGGACGTTGTTTATCAATGTATGCCTGTGTTAAAACCGAGAGGGCACAACCTTCCCTTTCGTGTACATAGAGTGTGAAAGTCTTAGTGTAGTCTGGAGTTCCTAATACTGGTGCAGAGCAAAGAGCTTGGCTTAACTGTTGGAAGGCATTCTGACATTCAGTAGTCCATGGGAGGGGCATCGGAGTGTCTTTAGTCAAAAGGGCCAACAAAGGTTTAATAATGTGTGAAAAACTGGGGATCCACTGCCTACAAAAAGAAGGAAGGCCAATCAGTGCATGGACATCCTTCTGAGTACGGGGCACAGGAGTATCTAAAATGGGCTGAATACGATCTGGTGTGAGCGCACGTCCCTCCTTAGACAGGAGGTGACCTAATTAGGTAACCTGCTGTCTACAATATTGCAATTTCTTCCGGGAAACTTTGTGATCATGCAATGCAAGAAATACTAACTGTAACAATGTTCCTTCTTCACATTGCTCAGGGGTATCTGCCGCTAACAAGATATCATCAACATACTGGATAAGGGCCACCCCTTTAGGTACGGGAAAAGAATCAAGTTGTCTTTTTAATAATTGACTGTAAATGCTGGGACTCTTTGTATAGCCCTGTGGAGCTCTGCAGAACCGGAAGGATCTATTTTTCAATGTAAATCCAAACAAATAACGGCTTTCAGGATTAATGGGTATTGAGAAAAATGCGTTCTTTAACTCGATCACTGAAAATGTAGTAGCAGTGGGAGGGACCATAGTGAGAAGGGTTGTGATATCAGAAACTACCGGATATTGGGGTACCACAATTTTATTAACCTCTCGCAGATCAATAATGAATCTATAAATTTTAGTTGTGAGAAGGTGGCCTGATATATGCTGTCCACTAGTTCTAGTGGGCACCCTGTATCAGTCCAAACAACCCCTTATGGTGAATGGTTAAAGACAACCGTATATGAAAGCTATCCTAGTGGTAGCTATGGAGAGTAGCCTTCAGGCTAAGTCTTGAAGGAATGTAAAGCAGCTTGTTTTACCAGTATATAATCTCCTGAATGATCAAATGAAAAGACAACCACATCAGGTATATATTCAAAATATATGTATTTAAGGTTAACACACCCCTCTAGTCTCTTTATGAGACTGGAGTTCGAAGTACTTAGTTTACAAGTGATCAAGCATCAGTAAAAGCACAAATACACATTTGGGCCCTAGGGGCGTACCAAACCATATACTAAAAAAGTGGTATAAGAACCACGACTGTAATAGGCACTAGGCCTATTGCCTCTAGAATCGCTGGGACCCCAAGGAACCACCCAAGGTAGTGACACAGGGGACCCACGGGAACTGTATGCAGTGTGGAAACACAACCGTGGGTTCCTATTATCTTCTTTGGGGAATGTCGCGGTTGGAATTTTAAAGATTAGGGACACTTCTAATCGAGTCAGGACCAAACCCTCTTGGACTTAGGTATTTCTAGGGCTAGCACCCATGAGAGTACCGGAGTACTCGAGCTACCTCACCCAGGTAAGCCGGGTGCATAGGTGTCTTTTGGTGTCGGGTCGCGTCGTCGATTTCAATGGAAGCCTGCAAGGAACTGCTGCTGCCGTGAAGAGGAGAAGTGTCCGGAGAGATCCAAGCCTGGATCTAGGATGTAAGGAACCTGAAAGCAGAGTGGACAGAGTCTGGGTCACTTGCCAGTGACCTAGGGCAGGATGGACCAATGCCCACAGATGTCGGGTGCTTCAGGTGAGTTGATGGGTGTCTTGACTCTTCAGCCATGAGGTTCAGGTGGCGTCAACGAAGTCCACGAGCCGGATTCGAGCTGTCCCATGAAGTCTGTCGAGTGCTGCGGTGTTGGCGACCAGAAAGGACCCAACAAGCCTTGGCAACGGAAAGTCACAGGAAATCAGAGAAAGGACTGCGGTGCAGACCAGCAAGGTCTGATGGACTCACCCAGCAAGGGTAAGTAAGGGCAAGTCTGAAGCAACCAGAAAAGCCGCAGCAGAAGTGGAGTTGCCTTCGTGGGGACCGGCTAGCCAACGCGCTAGTGATCGCAAAGGAGCCTCGAGCGGTCGCACTGGAAGCTGGCCCACGAGTCACTCGTGGAGTGGAGGCCAACAATTTTCAGTGCAGGAGGTGCTCAAGACTGGAGCTACTCGGAGCCCAAAGCACAACTTTGAGGATGACCAGGAAGAGAGTGTTGCTGCAAAAGTTCACGGTGTCCAGGGGTCATGGTTCCCCGTTACCCATGATAGCCATGGGCCTCAGCTTTGCTGTGGACTCAGGGTAGCCTCGGGGAAGTCTGGAAATCCACCTCTGGGGATGCAGAGACTTCTGCGTCTGGCGGGAGCTTCAGAATTGCAGACCGGTCAGTTGCTTCTTTGGTGCCTGCCAAGCAGGGGAGTCACTCCTTGACCCCAAGGGAGATTTCTTCCGTCTTCTAGTCGTGATAGAAAGTCGAAGGTCCAGGATATATGTTGCAGAGGTTCGTGCAGGGTAATCTAAAGTCCTAGGGACTGGATTCCTATACTTATACTAAGTTTAGGGGATGGACTAACTCTAAGGCTCCACCAATGGGTGGGCCTGGGGAGGGGGTGGTTACACCCCTTCCCCAGGGGCTGAGTGCCCCTGCAACCGCTTTGAACTGGGCTATGCACAGGGACACCTTGTGTGCCCCAGGCAGTGTCTCAAAAGCATTCTCTGAATGCACCCACCCTGCCCCAATACACATCTGCCTGTCTGGGGAGGTGGTTACACCTCCCTGTGACAGGAAACCTATTGTCCAGGCCTCCCCTGCCGGAGTTTCCCTCAGCAGCAGGAGGCCAGACCCGTGTCTGTTGCAGTGGCATCCATTTTGTGATGCCAGGGCTTTGGAAAGATTTCCTTTGGTTTTTGCTTTGTTCGCCATAAGTTGGCAGGGTATGCTCAGACGTGAGTCCCTTGCTCACTTTGCCACTGGATTCAAGCAAGCCTGGCTGAAGACGGCTGAAATGCCAGAAACCGGTCCTAGGAAGCTTGTTTCCGGTCCAGGAAAGACATGGCTTGGCAGTTCGGGCTGGACTGTTCCCATGAGGCACAGGGTCAGACCGATTTGCATATGGCCATGTCTGAACTGGGGTGGCAGAGTGGGCTAAAGAACGGTGATGGATGAAACCCAGCTCAGTTGACTGGGGGTGAGTGCTTGCAATGTTCAACACTCCGTCCATCATTTCCTTTGGTTTTTGCTGAGTAGAAAAAAATATACCACTTGCATATCATAAGAACCTGAAAAGAAAAATATTTTGGATAAATCATGGCTTTCATCATTTATCTTTATCTATTCACATCACCATCACGTGGAAAGTTTTAAGCTTTTTTGTGATATATTTCTCTTGTGCAACTCTGTTGTAGGTAATGGTACCATTTGGTAAATATCCTCTACTCATAAATCATCTGAAAGAACACTCCTTGTTATTTCTAGTGCCCAGTATCTTATTTACTCAACATTCTATCATACATATGTATCTCCTAGCAAGATACATCTTATGTTACAATACATTCATACAAAAAGGAAGTATATGTACACTCTGATTGTGCCCCAAAAGGTTACAGATTAATGATTGCAGCAAACGAGCACTTGCATTTGTACTCCCATGACAGGCCTTGGAAAAAATGGGAGATGTTTGGAGATGTTTGGAAAAAGTCTGTGCACTCGTCCTTTTTAAACTGTGATCTCACGGTGTGTCTTTTTTTATTTTTAAAAAAATAATGGTATTCATGCTCTCAAAATGACGTGCCATAATACATACTTTAGAATTTTATCGTTATCGCTCCATGAGCTCACACGAGCGGTGTAGGGCGCCTTCAAATAGACACTGTGGGTATTTTAAAAGAACAGAAGGAAAAATAAGGTTTTAACACCAGGGTGGTTTTTAACCCCTTCGCTGCCAGGCCTTTTCCCCCTCCTGTGCCAAGCCTTTTTTTGGCTATTTGGGGTAGTGCACGCTTAGACCCCTGTAACTTTTTGACCACATTAGGTATCCACGCCAAATTTGCGTCCTTTTCTTCCAACATCATGGGGATTCTAAAGGTACTCAGGGTTTGTGTATTCCCCTGGAGGGGTCACAGAAATGAGCCAAAATACAGCAAAATTTTGTTTTTTTTCGGAAAAATTGGAAAAACGGGCTGCAAATGAAAGCATCTGGGTTTTTCCCTGCAAATGTTATCAAAAAAGAGTTTGTGGGGTTGAAATCACCATTTTCCCAGCTTTTAGGGGATACCAGACTTTTGTCAGAAACCCAACATTTTTTACACAGTTTTGGCATTTTTCTGGGACATAGCCTATTTTTGCTATTTTTTGTGCTTTTGACCTCCTTCCAGTTAATGGCAGAAATGGGTACAAAAGCAATAATGGATCCTGGAAAGCTATACATTTCCAAGAAGAAGATTAAATTCTGAATTCAGCAAGGGGTCATTTGTGTAGATCCATCAAGGTTTTTTTTATAGAAACAAACAGTTAAATATAGGATAAATTGAAAATCAGTTAAAAAAAACAGCCTTTTGTGTCAACGTTTTCACCTGTAACTTCTTCTAATTATGACAGCTCTTTGAAAGCAATATACCGTTGCATCCGCTGGACATTACTGCTTGTGGGGATATATAGGACTTGTAGGTTCACCAAGAACCCGACGAACCCAGAGCCAAAAACTGAGCAGCAACTTGCAATGGTATTTAATTATGTACCGGGTATATAGTAATTATTCTGTAAAAATGTGTACATGGAAAAATCGGTATGAAAGACACCTATGTATTTCTGAAATGGGAACAAAATATAGAGTTTAGAAACAGTAGATATTTGCACATTTCTGAAATTGGGAATACCATACTAGCATGAGAATTATCAGTCATTTTTTAGAATGACTTCTTTTTTACGCAATATCTTTCATTTGGAAGGCAGAAATGCATCGAAAATCAATAGATAATAACAGTTCCTTTACAAATCTGAATTACCCTAAGTCTCCCGATAAAAAAGGTACCTCACTTGTGTGGGTAGGCATAGTGCCCGCGACAGGAAACGGCGCAAAACGCAACGTGGTCACAACTCAATATCGCAGTGAAAATGTACCCTTTTTGGCAAAGTGCCTAGCTCTAGTTTTTGAACCCTAGCTCTGCGGGCTCCTTGGGAAACCTAGCAAACCTATACATTTTTGAAAACTAGACACCCAGGGAAATCCAGGATGGGGTGACTTGACTGCCTCCCACCAGGGTCTGTTACCCAGAATCCCTTGCAAACCTATAAAATTGTCCAAAAAAACCATTTTCCCCATATTTCTGTCGTGGAAAGTTCCGGAATCTGCGTGGCTCCACAAATTTCCACCCACCCCGCGTTCCCCAAAGTCTTACGAGAAAAACGGTACCTCACTTGTGTGGGTCGGCCTAGTGCCCGTGACAGGAAACGGCGCAAAACGCAACGTGGTCACACCTCAATTTCCCAGTGAAAAATGACCCTTTTTTGGCAAAATGACTAATTGTAGCTTTTGAACCCTAGCTCTGCGGGCATCTTGGGAAACCTAGCAAACCTATACATTTTTGAAAACTAGACACCCAGGGGAATCCAGGATGGGGTGACTTGACTGCCTCCCACCAGGGTCTGTTACCCAGAATCTCTTGCAAACCTAAATAATTGTAAAAAAAAAACACATTTTCCCCACATTTCTGTCGTGGAAAGTTCCGGAATCTGCGTGGATCCACAAATATCCACCCACCCCACGTTCCCCAAAGTATTATGAGAAAAATGGTACCTCACTTGTGTGGGTCGGCCTAGTGCCCGCGACAGGAAACGGCGCAAAACACAACATGGTCACACCTCAATTTCACAATGAAAAATGACCCTTTTTTGTCCAAAATGACTAGCTGTAGTTTTTGAACCCTAGCTCTGCGGGCACCTTGGGAAACCTAGCAAACCTATACATTTTTGAAAACTAGACACCCAGGGGAATCCAGGATGGGGGGACTTGACTGCCTCCCACCAGGGTCTGTTACCCAGAATCCCTTGCAAACCTAAAAAATTGTCAAAAAAAACACATTTTCCCCACATTTCTGTCGTGGAAAGTTCCGGAATCTGCATGGATCCATAAATTTCCACCCACCCCGCGTTCCCCAAAGTCTTACGAGAAAAACGGTACTTCACTTGTGTGGGTCGGCCTAGTGCCCGCGACAGGAAACGGCGCAAAACGCAACGTGGTCACACCACAATTTCGCAGTGAAAAATGACCCTTTTTTGGCAAAATGACTAGCTGTAGTTTTTGAACCCTAGCTCTGCGGGCACCTTGGGAAACCTAGCAAACCTATACATTTTTGAAAACTAGACACCCAGGGGAATCCAGGATGGCGTGACTTGACTGCCTCCCACCAGGGTCTGTTACCCAGAATCCCTTGCAAACCTAAACAATTGTCCAAAAAAACACATTTTTCCCACATTTCTGTCGTGGAAAGTTCCGGAATCTGCGTGGATCCACAAATTTCAACCCACCCCACGTTCCCCAAAGTCTTACGAGAAAAATGGTACCTCACTTGTGTGGGTCGGCCTAGTGCCCGCGACAGGAAACGGCGCAAAACGCAACGTGGTCACACTTCAATTTCGCAGTGAAAAATGACCCTTTTTTGGCAAAATGACTAGCTGTAGTTTTTGAACCCTAGCTCTGCGGGCACCTTGGGAAACCTAGCAAACCTATACATTTTTGAAAACTAGACACCCAGGGGAATCCAGGATGGGGTGACATGACTGCCTCCCAACAGGGTCTGTTACCCAGAATCCCTTGCAAACCTGAAAAATTGTCCAAAAAACCCACATTTTCACCACATTTCTGTCATGGAAAGTTCCGGAATCTGCGTGGATCCACAAATTTCCACCCACCGCGCGTTCCCCAAAGTCTTACGAGAAAAACGGTACCTCACTTGTGTGGGTCAGCCTAGTGCCCGCGACAGGAAACGGCACAAAACACAACGTGGTCACACCTCAATTTCGCCATGAAAATGACCCTTTTTTGGCAAAATTACTAGCTGTAGTTTTTGAACCCTAGCTCTGCGGGCACCTTGGGAAACCTAGCAAACCTATACATTTTTGAAAACTAGACACCGAGGGGAATTCAGGATGGGGTGACTTGACTGCCTCCCACCAGGGTCTGTTAGCCAGAATCCCTTGCAAACCTAAAAAACTGTCAAAAAAAACCACATTTTGCCCACATTTCTGTCGTGGAAAGTTCCGGAATCTGCATGGATCCACAAATTTCCACCCACCCCACGTTCCCCCAAGTCTTACGAAAAATACGGTACCTCACTTGTGTGGGTCGGCCTAGTGCCCGCGACAGGAAACGGCACAAAACGCAACGTGGTCACACCTCAATTTCGCAGTGAAAAATGACCCTTTTTTGGCAAAATGACTAGCTGTAGTTTTTGAACCCTAGCTCTGCGGGCACCTTGGGAAATGTTGGACTTGGCCCTTCTGGCAGGTTCACCCCGAGACTTTTTGCTTTTTATTGGTAACTTGGTGTAGTGATTTTTGGTTGAGGGGCACTTTACCGCTGTGTCCCAGGGTAAAGTGCGTGCGTGTGTTGAGGTTGGCCTGCCCTCCCATAGGAATGCATGGGGGAATGTATGTGTCCTGGTAGTTCCTGATACGTGGGGTGTGCAGGCCCGTGTTTGGTATGTGCGGACTCGTGTGAGTGAATGCTGCGCGATGATGTGTGCGGCGTGCATGTACCTAGTGTGGAAGTGCCACTTCTAGAAGTGGCCACTTCAGTGTGCAGTATGAAATGTGTGGCTTGTCTGGCGATTGGCTGGTGGAGGTCATGTGACGGGCTAGGGAAATCCCCAGAGTCAGGGGGAGTCACCCAGTGGTGAATGGGGAGTTAGCATGCTGATGGCTGGGGAGGAGTATACCTGGGTCCTGAATAGGACAGGGCTTTCCCCACACAATGCTGGCGCCGGCCCCTGTGGAGCGTCTAATGACCCTAGCCCTGCCAGTGAATAGGGAGAGGGGCTGAGCAAAACAAAGTGCTCAGGAACCTGTTGGAACTGGTTCGCCCCTTCCCTGCACCTTTAGACAAAGAATTTACTGTATAAAAAGGGGCTGTGTCCCCTTACATTTGGTGTTCTCTTGCAGGATCCTATCTGAGGGGGGCTGCTGCTGCTGGGCGCCAGGAGAGACCGCCACTGGGGACTGCCTCCCTGCTGGAGGGCCCTGTGTGCTGGCTCTGGGCCCAGTCTTTGCCCCCCTGCCTTTTGAAGACTTTATTACTGGACTCTTGCTTGCAGCGCCTGGAAGCGCTCTGATTTGCTATATAGCGCTAGGAGCGCTTGATTTCATGCTTGGCGCTTCTAGCGCGCTCCGGTGTCACCTCGTGGCCAACGAGGGAATCCCCGGCGTAGGGATTCCCCCCCCTCGTGTGCCGGATCGAGCGGGTGCCCACCCCGCATTGTGTGCTCGTTGGCGGGTGCCCACCCCGCTTAATTGATTATTTAGTTGGCGGGTGCCCACCCCGCTTATTTATGGTGTTTACGAGGGAGCCTACCCCTCTTATCGCCGGGAAAATCACCGCCGCGGCCCCGGGGAAGACAGGAAGTCAGGCGTCCCCTGGGGGGCGTGTCGCGGGACGGAAGCCTCGTTCTACAACCAGGAAGCGGACGGGAGCCTACCCCGCACTCCTGGGATCCTGACCGCGAGGGAGGAGAGAAGCGGACGGGAGCCTACCCCGCGCTCCGGTGAGACGTGCGTCTGCTTCCCTAGCAGGGCTCCCGAGTGGTGAGAGCCCTGCGAAGTCCAGAAGAGCAGCGCCGCCGTGACCGGAGCCGCAGTCCCGGTGAGTGGGGGCCGTGTGGGGCAGCAGTGTGGAAGAGTCCCCCGTGTGGGACTCCAACGGAAAGGGGCATAGTGGTGTCTGTCTGCATTGAGTCCCCCCGTGCGGGACTCCCACGACCGGGGGCATTTGGACAGAGCCCCATGAGGCTCAAGAAGGGGCATGAGTATCTAGAGCGCTAGACGCTCCAACGTGCGGGGCATTGCTTCCCGAACCCCGTGAGGCTCCAACGAGGCGCTAAAAGTACCGGGCGGCCCCGGAAGGCAGTGGGCCGCCCCCACGTGGTTGGGGGTATTGTCTGGTGTTCAGAGCGCCCGGAGCGCTCCAACGAAGGGGCCAAATATTTGTGTAGAGCCCGCGAGGCTCTAGGGGGCGCTTCAATTGTTTTAAGAGCCCAGAGGGGCTCCACGAGAGCGAGAGATTTACGTTGGAGGGCACAGTGGTGCCCACGCTCAGTTCTACAGCTGCCCAGCACTTAGTGGGCAGCTGCAACGTTTAGGTGGGGATAATTTACATTCTGGCTGGCGCAGCTGGCGCAGCTGGCGCAGCTTGACTGAACGCAGGGCGTCCTAGCCCCTTCCAGGCCAGTTGGCCCAGGGACTGCCACAGGTGGTGGCTCATGTGGAGTTTTGCACTAATGTTCCTACCTGCACCTCTGAATGTGTGTTGATGCATCATGTGCCTTGTTCTTACACCGCTGAATGTTTTTATGCATCATGTGTTTTCCTTCCCTACACCTCTGAATGTGATGCATCATGTGTAACGTTCTATTACCCCTACAGGTATTGTGATACTTAGGTGGTTGTTTGCTTTCTCCTAGTACAGGTGGTGCTAGTGAGGTTCCAGTCCCCTGCGTGACAGTTTCCTAAGGTAGTTAGGGTTGCGTAGGTGGTACTTACCTGATACCAGTAAGTACTGGTTGTGTGCTATACATATTATTTTTGTGCTACAGTGATCTTATATGTTTTTGTGCTACATTCTAAAAAGTGCTAATTCCTGACAGTGGTCCAGGTGGCCCTGTCTTGTATATAATCCCTTGTAAATTCTGCCCGTGCCTGTTGGCACAGTGTAAAGTGTGTGTTTTTATCTAATGTGTTGTGTATAATACAAAGGTTATTTTTATAGAATACCTTGTGTGGAGTTTCCTTTGTGGTGGGCCTTGGGTGTTGTTGCTGGGTGCGCGCGCAAACGCTTTACACATCGCCTCAGAGATAAGCCTGACTGCTTGTGCCAAGCTACCAAGGGGGTGAGCAGGGGTTATCTTTGGCGTGTAACTTCCTTGCCCTGACTAGAGTGGTGGTTTCTGCCTGACTTTGGCGCAAGCCTTAGCCAACCAGAAATCACCAGGTCTAACAGGAAACCTAGCAAACCTCTACATTTTTGAAAACTAGACACCGAGGGGAATCCAGGATGGGGTGACTTGACTGCCTCCCACCAGGGTCTGTTACCCAGAATCCCTTGCAAACCTTAAAAAATTGTCAAAAAAAACACATTTTCCCCACATTTCTGTGGTGGAAAGTTCCGGAATCTGCGTGCATCCACAAATTTCCACCCACCCCGCGTCCCCCAAAGTCTTACGAGAAAAACGGTACCTCACTTGTGTGGGTCAGCCTAGTGCCCGCGACAGGAAACGGCGCAAAACGCAGCGTGGTTACACCTCAATTTCGCAGTGAAAAATGACCCTTTTTTGGCAAAATGACTAGCTGTAGTTTTTGAACACTAGCTCTGCGGGCACCTTGGAAAATCTAGCAAACCTATACATTTTTGAAAACTAGAAACCCAGGGGAATCCAGGATGGGGTGACTTGTCTGCCTTCCACCAGGGTCTGTTACCCAGAATCCCTTGCAAACCTAAAAACTTGTAAAAAAAAACACATTTTCCCCACATTTCTGTCGTGATAAGTTCCGGAATCTGCGTGGATCCACAAATTTCCACCCACCCCGCGTTCCCCAAAGTCTTACAAAAAAAACGGTACCTCACTTGTGTGGGTCGGCCTAGTGCCCGCGACAGGAAACGGCGCAAAACGCAACGTGGTCACACCTCAATTTCGCAGTGAAAAATGACCCTTTTTTGGCAAAATGACTAGCTGTAGTTTTTGAACCCTAGCTCTGCGGGCACCGTGGGAAATTTAGCAAACCTATACATTTTTGAAATCTAGACACCCAGGGGAATCCAGGATGGGGTGACTTGACTGCCTCCCACCAGGGTCTGTTACCCAGAATCCCTTGCAAACCTAAAACATTGTCCAAAAAAACACATTTTACCCACTTTTCTGTCGTGGAAAGTTCCGTAATCTGCGTGGATCCACAAATTTCCACCCAACCCGTGTTCCCCAAAGTCTTACAAGAAAAACGGTAACTCACTTGTGTGGGTCGGCCTAGTGCCTGCGACAGGAAACGGCGCAAAACGCAACGTGGTCACACCTCAATTTTGCAGTGAAAAATGACCCTTTTTTGGCAAAATGACTAGCTGTCGTTTTTGAACCCTAGCTCTGCGGGCACCTTGGGAAATCTAGCAAACCTATACATTTTTGAAAACTAGACACCCAGGGGAATCCAGGATGAGGTGACTTGACTGCCTCCCACCAGGGTCTGTTACCCAGAATTCCTTGCAAACCTAAAAAACTGTCAAAAAAAACACATTTTCCCCACATTTCTGTCGTGGAAAGTTCCGGAATCTGCGTGGATCCACAAATTTCCACCCACCCCGCGTTCCCCAAAGTCTTACGAGAAAAACGGTACCTCACTTGTGTGGGTCGGCCTAGTGCCCGCGACAGGAAACAGCGCAAAACATAGTGAGGTAACATCAAAATTGCCTAGCTGAAAAAAATCACTTTTTTCACACATTTTTGTGTGGGAAAGTTGTGGCATCACCGGCCTCACTCAAATTTCCCACCTCCCAGCGTTCCCCTGGGTCTCCCGGTAAAAATGGTACCTCACTTGTGTGGGAGGCCCAAGTACCCGCGACAGGCAAGGGCCCAAACATTTTTTTGGATAGGCAATGTTGATGTCACCTCACTACGTTTTGGGCCCTTGCCTGTCGCGGGTTTGGTAGGTTTCCCTAGTAGACCGCCGAGCACCGGGCCAAAAACCCAAGTGACCCCCCTTGCAAAACCATGTGGTTTTGAGATAGGCAATTTTGATGTCACCTCACTACGTTTTGGGCCCTTGCCTGTCGCGGGTACTTGGGCCTCCCACACAAGTGAAGCACCATTTTTACCGGGAGACCCAGGGGAACGCTGGGAGGTGGGAAATTTGAGTGAGCCCGGTGATGCCACAACTTTCCCACACAAAAATGTGTGCAAAAAGTGATTTTTTCAGCTAAAATTGAGGTTTGCAGGGGATTCTGGGTAAGGAAACGTTGGGGGATCCACGCAAGCCATACCTCCCTGGAAGCCCCCGGGTGTCTAGTTTTCAGAAATGTATGGGTTTGGTAGGTTTCCCTAGATGGCCGCCGAGCACCGAGCCAAAAACCCCGGTGACCCCCCCTTGCAAAACCAGGTGGTTTTGAGACAGGCACTTTGATGTCACCTCACTACGTTTTGGGCCCTTGCCTGTCGTGGGTAATTGGGCCTCCCACACAAGTGAGGCACAATTTTTACCGGGAGACCCAGGGGAACGCTGGGAGGTGGGAAATTTGAGTGAGCCGGGTGATGCCACAACTTTCCCACACAAAAATGTGTGAAAAAAGTGATTGTTTCAGCTAAAATTGAGGTTTGCAGGGGATTCTGGGTAAGGAAACGTTGGGGGATCCACGCAAGCCATACCTCCCTGGAAGCCCCCAGGTGTCTAGTTTTCAGAAATGTATGGGTTTGGTAGGTTTCCCTAGATGGCCGCCGAGCACGGGCCAATAAGACAGTTGACCCCCTTGCAAAACCAGATCGTTTTGACATTGTTTGTTTCTACAGCGTGAGAATTTTGGCACAATATTGCAAGGAAAATGTGACGGACATTTTGAGGTTTGCAGGACATTGTGGATAAAATAACTTTTTGGAATTCACAAGAACTTCCGTGGGTTTACGACAATATCTACAGTTGGTGGGTTATTCTTACATGGAACATACACCTTGGCAGAGAAACTAAAAAGACAAAGATTCCTGCACAGCCATCTATTCCTCAAACGCACACACATACTGGTTGGATTTGGCACGAGGGCGAGTGATGGTTCAGTATATTAAATTTTATTAACAAGAGATTTCACAAAAATGAAATGCACTGTCAATAATTAAAAGGAGAAAAAACTGAACCAATGACTCGCAGCTCGTGAGCTGTAAAGCCACGTCGAGGCACCAACCGCTTTACAGGCCATTCACACACCTTCCATACGTGATACACACAAGACCATTCGCACCACCAGGCACAAAAACAACACATTACAAAATTCACAGATTGAGTGCTGCATTAGTGCAGGTCGCGCTGTCATTGTGCAGTGTTTTTAAAAGTACCAGTTTTTGTATTTTCATTTTTTTCTTGGATTCCCCCGGTTTTTACTGTTCTTCTGCCTGGGTACTCGTCCCCTCACTTGCATTTAAAATCTGGAAAGCGCACCGCCGTTTGGCGGGTCCGGGTCCCGGGGTTGGACTCTTGTGGGCGCCATTTTGGCTTGGGGTGGTGGA
The DNA here is from genome assembly GCF_964204655.1 of Triturus cristatus. Taxonomy (NCBI): domain Eukaryota; kingdom Metazoa; phylum Chordata; class Amphibia; order Caudata; family Salamandridae; genus Triturus; species Triturus cristatus. The sequence goes on along the minus strand of NC_140586.1, from coordinate 668,372,463 downwards.
GATTTAGGCGGGCGCCATCTTGGAGCGTCCCCACGCTCGAGCTCTTTATTGCGACGCCTACTTAAGGCGGACTCGCTGGTCTTTCATTTAGATTGGGTGCTGCATTAGTGCAGGTCGCGCTGTCATTGTGTAGTGTTTTTAAAAGTACCAGTTTTTGTATTTTCATTTTTTTCTTGGATTCCCCCTGTTTTTACTGTTCTGCCTGGGTACTCGTCCCCTCACTTTCATTTAAAATCTGGAAAGCGCACCGCCGTTTGGCGGGTCCGGGTCCCGGGGTTGGACTCTTGTGGGCGCCTTTTTGGCTTGGGGTGGTGGAGATTTAGGCAGGCGCCATCTTGGAGCGTCCCCACGCTCGAGCTCTTTATTGCGACGCCTACTTAAAGTCGTCCTCTCCCGCGCAGCGGGACCGCGCAGTGGGACGCCATCGCTTAGCCGGAGTCGTGCCAGAGTCCTGCCCGTCTGCGCTCGTCCGCGTTGAGGAAGCGTGAGCGGGGTCTGGACTCTGGCAGTTAGTCATCGTACCATCGTAGCATAATGCAGAATACCTTGACGCTCAGGTACAATCGTGCCGCTTTGCTTTCTATTAGAGAGAGGCTTACGGTGTGTGCTCAAGACTCTGTGCACCCGTTGTCGGGTCCCTACGACTGTGCCTGTGGCAGTTTGTCGCTTGATACCCCGTCTGGGGTGCGCGCTGTAGAAATGAATGCCCCTAATACACGTACTAATATCTTTGAGCGTGTACTTCGCATCTGGAGTCTGAACGTGAGATCGTTGGTCACGCACCATCAGTGCTTATGTGACATCATCGAAAAGGACTCTCCTGACCTTATCTTCCTCACTGAGACTTGGCTTCAGGATGCGGATACTGCAATACTCAATCTGGCATTCCCTTCTAATTATACAGTGTTCACTCTTAATCGCACTTCTAGAGGGGGTGGCATAGCTATGGTGATAAAATCCTGCTTCCCGGCTGAATGGAAAGCTCTTGATTTACCAGCGTGTGAGAGCGCTTCTTTTAAGGTAGCTTTCAGTCATCAGTTTACACTTAGTGGTATGCTTATATATCGTCCGCCAGGGAATGACACTGTCTTCAAGGCCGCTCTTACTGACGTGGTCAGCTCTTTAGCCCCGAGATGTGCCAATTTTAACATCGTAGGTGACCTTAATATCCATTTTGATCAGAGGTCATCAACACCTATTAATACCTTGTTAGCAGATCTTGAAGCCATGCAAATGACCCAGCTAGTTACCTCCCCTACCCACATTGGAGGTCATATCCTTGACCCCTTCTTTACCACACTGGAGCGGGTTAGGGTCTCTGACCCGATGGCGGTAGGTTGGTCGGACCATCTGCTGGTTAAAGTTTCATGCCCTATAGATGACCCTCAATTTATACCTGTGGATAGACTGCTCCTTAAAAGAAATTGGCACAAGCTCAAACTGGAGGAGTTTTATAAGATCTTGGTGGCACAGCCCCTGGGCAATCTGCTGAACGTGGAACAAGGATACGAGCAGTTTTGTAACTGGGTCCTAGCCGCCCTTGACTCTCTTATACCGATGCGCTGGTCGAAATGCCATGCTAAAGTTCCCAGCCCATGGTATAATGATACTCTTGCCGAGCTTAAGAGAACGTGCCGGCAAGCTGAGAGGGCGTGGCGGAAATCCTTTGATCCCACCCTGAAATCTTCGTATTTTGCCCAGCTTAAGATTTATCATAGGGCAATCTGTCAAACCCGGGCCGCATACTATGCTTTTGAGTTTCAGAATAGCCCCAACCCGTCTAAATTAATTTTTAAGGTTCTTAAAGACCTTATGGGGAAACGTGCCACCTCGATGGAAATCTGCACGGACTCTCACTGTGAAAGTTTGGCATCCTTTTTCATGGAGAAAGTGCAGGCGATCTACCGAGGATTTACGTCATCTGTGCCCGGAGCTGAGCAAACTGGTGTGATGGCTACGGTTCACGAAACCTTGTCTTTCCTGCCAGTAATGTCTGACGAGGTTTTCGACACTCTGAGCCTCAAAATTAAATCCGGTTCTCCATTAGATCCGCTGAAGCCAGAGCTATTCAGACTTCTTCCTCCCCTATGTCGTGAGCCTTTACTGGATTTGATCAATCTATCACTCACATCGGGCGTGGTCCCTTCTTACTGGAAGCTGGCAGTGGTCAGCCCTATTTTAAAGAAGCCTAACCTTGACCCCCTATTGCCAGAAAACTACCGTCCCATCTCCCTCCTGCCCTGGACCGCCAAGGTTACTGAGGCACACGTGAACTCCATCTTGTCTGCCCACCTTTCTCGAAATAACATTCTTGACCAGAGCCAGAATGGTTTTCGTGCACAACACAGCACCGAAACTGCACTGCTCTTTATGACCGAGCACTTGCGAACGGTGCTGGATGCTGGGCAGACAGCGGCGCTCCTCCTGTTAGATCTGAGCGCCGCGTTTGACACGGTGTCTCACGACATTCTGATCCGGCGTTTGGAGGGAGTGGGAATTGAGGGGACTGCTCTCCAATGGTTTCGCTCTTTCCTTTCGGACCGTTTTTTTAAAGTGGCTATTCCACCTTGTCAGTCCTCTTTCCATCCACTGGGGCTGGGGGTTCCGCAGGGCTCTGCGTTGAGCCCCACTTTATTCAACCTATATGTGATGCCGCTGGCTGCTGTCGTCAGACAATGTGGCCTAACCATGACATCGTATGCTGACGACACGCAACTGGCGGTGACACTCAGCGGTGCCCCCGAGGTGAACGCTCCCAGATTTCGTGCAGGACTCATAGCCGTGGCAAATTGGATGCGAACCAACTGTTTGCAGTTAAATGCCAAAAAAAACGAGGTCCTGATCTTAGGTAAGCAGGCGGAGCTCTGGGGAGACCAGTGGTGGCCTCCAGAATTGGGGGTGACTCCCATCCCAGCTGCCGAAGTTAAGAACTTGGGGGTTTGGCTGGATCCTACACTCTCTTTTACCAGCCACACGAAGAAGGTTGCAGCTACCTGTTATGGTATTCTGCGAGGACTGAGACCGGTCCTCAAATTCTTCGACCCCCCTACACGGAAACTGGTGGTCCAAGCCTCCATTCTTTCTCGGCTGGACTATGGGAGTGCGCTGCTGCTCGGAGTGAATCAGGCGGAGGCTACTAGATTGCAAAGGGTGCAGAATGCCGCGGCGCGTGCCATTGTTGGCCTCCCTAAACAGTGTTCTGTCTCTGCAGTTTTGACCTCCCTTCACTGGCTGCCGGTCAGACAGAGAATTAAATTTAAGGCTCTCTGCCTGACATTTAAAATCTTGAAGCTTTCCTCTCCTCCAGCCCTCGCTAAGCTTGTTTCCTCCTATGTTCCTACGCGGTCTCTTAGATCGGAATCTCTCCATCTGGCGGTCAATACACGGTTTAGACTGAGTAGGATGGGAGGGCGCTCCTTTCGAGTATTAGCAGCAGGATTATGGAATTCTCTTCCTGTCCATATACGAGCCCTGAACAGTCTTACTTCCTTTAGGCGCGCCATAAAAACTTTTCTGTTCCCAATCGCTGACTGATTCCCTCCTTTTCCCTTACTAGTATCGATTTGTTGTGTTGTGGTACCTGATCAGGCGCCGGGACGCCCCTTGGCTGGGGCAGCTGTGCGCCTTATAAATACTATTAACATAACATAACATAACAGAAGGGACAAGGTACACCCTGCTTCAGAAAGGCAAATATTACTGCACAGCCATCTAATCCTCAAACACACGCACATACTGGTTGGATTTGGCACGAGGGTGAGTGATGGTTCAGTATATACAATTGTATTAGCAAGTGATTTCACAAAAATGAAAGGCAGTGTTAATAATTGAAAGGGCGAGAAACTGAACCATTGACTCACAGCTCGTGAGCTGTAAAGCCACGACAAGGCACCAACCTCTTTACAGGCCATTCATACACCTTTCATACGTGTGAGACATACAAAACCATTCACACCGCCAGCCGCGGGCCCATCACATAACAAAACTCACACCAGCACACAGCGCTATTCAAGGGCCCATCACTTTCACACGCCCACATTCCTGACACAGCAACTACACAAGCTGATGGATTGCGTGGAGTGGCACTCAGCTAGCAGTGTGTGTAGTGACCAGCAGCAAGTCACTACTCACACACCGCCAGCCAAGCACCATTCCACGCACACCACCAACCAAGTGCCAGTCCACACACACCGCCAACACATTTAGGATTTATTTTAGACAAAAATAAAAACACAAACAAATCGCAAATAGATACAAATCTACAAACACAAAATCAGAAACTAAATACATTGCACTAATGCCAACCTTGAAACAGAATCAAATTTTTCAAAGAATACAGACCAGGCAGTTCACTTTACCACTCATGAATGCTCCCAAAAATTATTTTGCGTGTGGTACGCTCTAAAACAAGCAGGGACACACAGCCCAGGTTTAGAAGGACAGTCGGGGCAGTACATACGAATCTCTTTCCGCGTACCTCTTCGCCAACAGACTCTACATCTCCTACAGGGAAAATCTTTTGAGGGTGTGGGAGGAATGAGATCAGGAAAGTGGCGATCTTTCAATCGAACAACATCCTCCACCACTCCAAATCTAGGAACACTTGCCTGTTCCACAACAACAAGGCTAGCTATCACAGAGTGCTGAAACTGAAGAAATATCAAGTTTGACGCAGGAGAACACTCCTTGAACACAATAAAAGCATTGAAATTTGCTAATTCGAAGAAATGGATGGCCAACTTCTTATACCAAACATAAGGCTTCCGAATAGCAGAGTAAGGTTCCAACCTCTGATCTACTCTGTCAACACCACCCATGTGCTTATTGTAGTCTAGAATGCACACAGGTTTGCGCACTTCAGCAACCTGACCCCAAACAGCTACAGGTGAAGTACTCTCATCATGGATGGTAGTCAGCATGTACACATCCCTCCTGTCCACAAATTTTACAGTAGTTCATCACTACGCAAGGAACTGCACTGCCCCCTCTGAAGTTTTTTGCAAACAAGCTCTTTCGGATAACCTTTACGGTTAGAGCGGATTGTGCCACATGCAAAAGTGTCCACTTTATACAATTCCTTAAATAAATGCACAGCAGTATAGAAGTTATCAAGGTACAAATGGTGGCCTCTGTTAAATAGCCTTCTTGCAAGATCCCACACAATTTTCTCTGAAACTCCAAAAGTGGACGGACAACCTGGGGGGTCAATAGTAGAATCTCTACCAGTGTACACACGAAAATTAAAAACATATCCTGTCCTACTCTCAGACAACATATACAGCTTAATTCCATAGCGTGCCCTCTTGCTAGGGATGTACTGCCTAAAAACCAAACGCCCTTGAACAAGACCAAAGACTCATCAATAGATATTTCTTTCCCTGGAGTATAGATCTCAGAAAATCGATCTACAAAGTGATCAAGACCGGGCCGAATCTTAAAAAGACGGTCACAGTCAGGGTGATCTCGTGGCAACGCCATAGAATTATCAACAAAATGCAGCATACGTAGCAAAAGTAAATACCGATTACGAGTCATAACTGCAGGAAATATGGCAGTTGCCAACAAGGGGCTAGTAGACCAATATGAAGCCAAGGTTGGCTTCCTTAACACACCCATCGATAAAGTCAAACCCAAAAACGTCTTAATCTCTTCCAGATATGTGGGAGTCCACCGGGTAGATCTAGACTGGGGCCTAAGTTTGTCACTGTTGTCCCTCAAAAACTGTTTAGCATACAAATTTGTCTGCTCAACAATCTCACCCAAAAATACATCATCCATAAACAACTGAAAAAACTGTATAGGCGAAAAGTGTTCACAATCCACTGTACACCCTGCATCACCGCTAAAGGCAGGCAACACCGGCTGCACCATGTTTGGATCAACCCAAAGTCCAGCACTTCCAGTAGGAAGCCTAGCAACCTCAGACTGCAATCCAGATGCCTCTTGCACCATCGGCACAGCAGTTTCCTCCTCTAAGACAGGCACTTCATCCGCACTGAGAGTTGCTTCATCCACACCAAGAGTACCTTCATCTGCACTGAGAGTACCTTCATCATCCGATGATTCCATGTGGAGAGAAAACTCACTGCCAGAATCTTCCCCTCCCTCCTCTCCCTCAGACGCACTGTCAGTCTCATAATCATGCTCAGAGGAAGATTCAAGAAGCATACCAACCACCTGTTGAGCAGTCATTCTACGGCTAGCCATAATGCTTACTAAAAAAGGTAACTTGTCAAACAAGTCAACAAGAACAAACACTTTGTAAAATAAGTAATAAACAAAAAGCACCTTTATCAAAAACACATATATACTCCAAAACAATACCACTCACTTGCCAGAGGCAGCTAAACTACTCAGCACCACCTACTCTGCACAGACACAGTATGGATCAACAATATCCCACTAAAAAAGAAAGAGAAAAGAAATTACACATAAGACTATGCAAAACACATCGCAAAGAATTTCATGCTCAAACCACTAACTAAATATGCTGCCATTATGACATCACTTACAAAAAAATTCATTCAAACATTACAATATTACTCATTTGGAGTAAATAGAACAACACAAAAGATTCTTACCAAAACAATGCAACTACACAAAACTGCAGAACAACCACTGTCGAAACCGGAAACAGGAATCAAAAGCTTTAGGCTAGAATAAAAAGGAGAAAAACACATTAATGTCACATATGCATATAATGCTCTAGACCATCACGTACTGCGCAAAATTTATTGCTTGACCCTCCCACTTTCAAGAAGGAAAGATCGATGGCCCAATCCTTTACAGGCAACGCGGCGAGAATCTGGAACTCAGCCTCAGCTCCGGACCACCCCCTCTTCCCAGTCCTTCAAAACTGACCTCAAAGTTCTCCTCCTGCAAAGACACTTCCAAACTTAATTCACGCCCTCTCTATTGTCTGAAGGAAGTCTTTACATTATAGGAAATTCTGTTCTCTATGCCTATAGAAGTGCCTTCCCAGTGTGTTCCTGTGTTTTGAGTGTCTGCCATTTATTGCACTTTTATACCTCTACTTGTACTTTGTACTCTTTTGTAACTTGCACACATGTCACTTTTCCTCTTGTAACGTATTGTTTGCTACCTCTTGTATTTTGTTTCCTTTTGATACATGCACAATTACCACCATTGCCTCATGTAACGTAACGTTTGCTCTTGTTTTCTGAGTGTCTGCCATTTATTGCAGTATTTTACCTCTACTTGTATTTTGTTGTCTTTTGTAACATGCACACATCACTTTTTCCTCTTGTAACGTATCTTCTGCTACCTCTTTGATTTTGTTTGCACTTTAAAATATTTAAAAAATAATGTGGCCATAAGGGGAGCGACCCTTGACTAAGGCGCCGCTCCCACAAACAACCCCAAACCTAAAAAACGAAGAAAAAAAAACTGGCGCTAGTGGCCATTCCTGCTGCACGATCGTGCAGCAGTAATGCATAAAAGAGACATTGGGGGCAGAGGCGGCTGAACCCGGTTCCCCAGTTCCAAATTCGACAGCTCTGGCCATAGTGCCACATCCTCTCCCCCACTGAACACCATACTTCCCCACTGAGAGAAACTCGCACTGCCTTCAGCTGCAAACTAATTGTGCCCGCTATAAACACTTGGGTGTGGCTCAAAACAAATTATGCACTTGATAAGAGTAATATGATGCCTAAAAAAAAGTAAAAGCAACTACTCATAGGGAATGCAAGAATAAGTAAAGCATGTGAAATGTAAGCAGAAACAACATGGTTACCCGATCTCTCACTCACTATTCAGAAATCAGCGAGTGGTTTCACCTGAAAAGTTATGGACATGACTAGAGGGCCCTGAAAGGAACAGTTTCAATGTCCATTGCTTATATCCTTACAAAACGTAAGCAGTATGGTATAAAAAGACCACATCCATAAACACAGAGCCATGGTACACATTGTGTTTTCCAAACAACCCATCACCCAGGTACTGCAGTACCTCCAGGAATGGTACACTCTCCCAACCTGGGAACAACAATGCTGTTCAAAGAAAGAAGAGAAAACGAAAGTAGCGCTTCGATGGCAAACTCTGTGATGCTGGTGTATTTGGATGTAAATAAAATCAATCTGGCCACTTTGCAACCCCTCTGACTTGCTTTATTTAGTTAGGAACCTGCTGTATCGCCCCCCCCCACTCCCTTTCCCCACGCTAGCAGCACCCCTCAGAGAGAAAACGAGAGAAAAGGGCATTTCTCCCAAGCGTGCATTTCTTTTTTGGATCCATTTCACATGGAAGCAACTGCAATTATCACGAACCAAGAGCACGAACCAAGCGGAGCCTTCAATGAAACCTTTCTCCTCCCCCCAACATTGTACCTCCCCCCCACTCCCCACCTCCCTTTCCCACGCTAGCAGCACCCCTCAGAGAGAAAACGAGAGAAAAAGGGCATCTCTCCCAAGCGTGCGTTTCTTTTTTGGATCCATTTCACATGGAAGCAACTGCAATTATCACAAACCAAGCGCACGAACCAAGCGGAGCCTTCAATGAAACCTTTCTCCTCCCCCCAACATTATGCCCCACCCTACTCCCCCACCTCCCTTTCCAACGCTAGCAGCAACCCTCAGAGAGAAAACGAGAGAAAAAGGGCATCTCTCCCAAGCGTGCGTTTCTTTTTTAGATCCATTTCACATGGAAGCAACTGCAATTATCACGAACCAAGCGCACGAACCAAGCGGAGCCTCCAATGAAACCTTTCCCCCTGCCCCCAACATTGTGCCCCCACCCTACCCCCCCACCTCCCATTCCCACGCTAGCAGCACCCCTCAGAGAGAAAAAGGGCATCTCTCCCAAGCGTGCGTTTCTTTTTTGGATCCATTTCACATGGAAGCAACTGCAATTATCACGAACCAAGCGCACGAACCAAGCGGAGCCTTCAATGAAACCTTTCTCCTCCCCCCAACATTGTGCCCCCACCCTACCTAACCGACCGACTGCAAAATACCCCCCTCCCCAGCCCCAAAACTCACCTTTCCTCTCCGACGCGCAGGAAGCAAATGGCTTCCTGCGCCTCGGAGAACGAAGGGGAACCTCCATGACGTCAGCGCGGCTCGCGCGCTAACGTCATTGATGACGCAGGGGTGGGGGGCGGGGGGAGGCAGGGGAAGGTCTTCCCCTGCCTTCCCAGTAAAAAAAAAAAAGATCGATCACTCACGGGGGGAGCGCCAGCGCTTCCCCCGTGGGTGGGTGTCATGACGTGCTGGACACGTCATGGGCACAGCGCGACTGTGCTCCATGACGTGTCCAGCACTTCAAGGGCACAGAAGGGGTTAAACAAACAAGCGTGGTCTCTTTGGCTTTTTTAAGGACATGCCATTGTCCTACTTACATGCTGGAAGGAGCGCGATCACCAAAGGAAGTACCTTCTCATGGCTCGTCGGAACCTAACTGAGGTTTGCCAGAGCCCGGTCTTTTAAAGTGCAAGGAGGCATGCTTGATAGGAAACAGGTGTGGCTGGAAACACTAGACCTTAAAATTTTAAAGATGGCCGCCGGTAAATGGACCCAAAACAGGGTTAATTTTGATCCACTTCCTGTTGGAACGATTAACACTGAATAGGTTGAAAAAACACTAGATCTTGGAATTTTTAAAGATGGCCGCCAGTAAATGGACCTAAAACAGGGTTCATTTTGATCCACTTCCTGTTTGAATGATTAACATTGAGTCAGTTGAAAAAGCAAGCATATATTTGTTTGTTTTGAGGATTTTTTTGGAGGAGATTCAAAAGGCAGCCAAATGGAGGTTGAGTTCAAAGGAATTATTAAAGAAAAACAAATTGCTGTGGTAGAGACATCGCAGACATGCATTCATGTATGTGTTTTTTTTTTTTTAAAACACAGGGGGTCAAATTATGAAAAATGGAAAACCTAGTGGAAAAAAAGTAAAGAATAAATCCCAGCCGTAGAACGCTAGAGGCATAGAAAAATATTAACTGGAAACATTTTCCTGTCAGAGGATAAGGATTGAAAAGCAAAAACCATGTATATTTAAAAATAGAGTGTGTGTACACTCAGGTTTCAAAAATTATAGTTTGTCTAAAAAGGAAGAAACCCAGGTTTCAAGGGCATAAACCTCCTCTTTGTTCAGTATTAGTTATGGGGGTGATTGTAGTACTGTATACTTCTTATGAGTTTGCAACTTTTTGGTTGACCATTAGTTGCCAGGGGATTCCTGTGTTAGATTTTGTACACATGAGAGCTGGTTCCAAGGAATCTCATCGTTCAGGCCTTTCTCATGAGTCCTCAAACGGTACACCCACCGTTGTTCTTTTTCGAACAAATACATTTCCTTTTGGATTTGTTCGATTACTGTCCACGAGAGATCTTCCCACTTATGGCCTTCTTCCAAAAAATGGGCTGCCATTTTGGTGTTACTCTTTTTGCATTTAATGTTACTTTTGTGTTCCCCTATACCTACCTTGACAGGGCGTGTTGTCATTCCTACGTATTCCAAAAGACACGGGCACGTGATCAGATAAACCACATTTTTTGAATTGCATGTTGTGAATCTTCTTTGGTCCCATTTGGTTCCATCATGGAACAAGATTTCTGTGCTTTTCTTAGTTAGTTTGCACACATTGCACATTCCACAGGGATGATGCCCAGAGATAGGGGGCATTGAAGTGGTTTGCATTATCTGTTCTTCTCTTCTTTCTTTTGGTTTGGTGTGTACCAGCAAATCAAGGATACTCTTACCTCTTCCATGAGAGAAGATAGGTTTTGGTAGATTGATACTTCCACTGTTGAGGATTCGCCAGTGTTTGTTTACTATTTTTGTGATACCATTGGAGTTTGTGTTGAAAGTTGTTACACATACTGGGCGGTTCTCTTCCTCCTTATGGATTTTGGGTTCCAAAAGACTGTCTCTGCAATTGTTGCATGCCCTTTTGTATGCATTATCAATCACCTTTTTAGGGTATTGGCGTTTTTCCAGTTTCATTTTCAGATCGTTTAGTTGTTTTTTTAAATCTTCGATTTCCGTGCAGTTCCTTCGTAGGCGTAGGAATTGCCCATAAGGGAGGTTATCGCGGAGATGTCGAGGGTGGAAGCTATTGTACAGTAGTAGACAGTTTTTGGAGGTTTCTTTGAAATGAGTAGTAGTTGTTAGTTTTCCCTCTTTTGCATATATGTTTAGATCAAGGAAGACAAGTTTTTCATTTGAGATAGTGCTTGTGAATCTCAAAAATTGGTCTTGGCAGTTCAACCATGTTAGAAAACGTCTGGCGGTGGTTTCATCTCCTTCCCAGATGATCAATATGTCATCTAAATATCGTTTCCATATATGTATATGGTTACGAAATGGATTGTTGGGATTGAGGATCTTCTGTCTTTCAAGTTGATGTACATAGACACCAGCTATGCTAGGAGCAAAGGTGCTCCCCATGCTGGTCACGGGTTTTTGCAAATAGAGAGTGTGAGAAGTTGGCCTGGTATATGATGCTCACTAGTTAAAGTGATCACCTTGTACCATGCCAAGCAACCCTTATGGTGTGGTTGTAAGTCAACCTTTTCGGACTAGCTGCCCTAGTGGTAGCGTAGGCTAAGCAGTCTTTGAGGCTAAACTCGTGAAGCGTGTTAAGCCAGCTGTTTTACCAAATGCAACCCCCTTTTATACCAATGAAAGGACACCACACAGATATATATTCAAAATATATATGTATTTATTTCTCAAAGTAACCCCTAGTCTCTTTATGAGCACAGGAGCACAAATCGTCAAACAAGATTACAGTAGAATACACAGAAGTTGCACTTTATATGGATAGGCCCTGGTGGCCACTCGAACCATATACTAAAATAGTGGTATAAGTACCACGAACAGAAAAGGGAAAAGGCCTAGGGCCTCTAGAATCGCTGGGCCTACAAGGAGCTAACGTCAGTTAGTGACCAGGAGGTCCACGGGTGGCGTGTGCAGAGCAAATAGTCACACGCGTGCTCCCATAGGTTTCAATGGGTGCGTAAAAAGTACAAAGTTACTGCAAAGAGGATCTTCCGGATGGACTAGGAACTCAAGATTTGGAACACAGGCACTAGAGATGTATTACTACACTTGGGCACAGGTGTGCCAGCTTTACCTCACCCACAGGAAGCGGGTGCATAGGCCTCGAAGTGCGTCGGGTTTCTTCTATCTGTTCCGTGGAGCCTGAAGACAAAGATGCTGCAGGCGGTCGGTCCGGGAGAGATGCAGTGGATCCAAGAGTGGATCGGAGATGTTGAAGACCTGTAAGCAGAGGGGACAGTGTTCACAGTCACTAGCCAGTGACCAGCGTGGCACCAGGTGGGTACCAGGCAATGTCGGGTGCAAACAGGAAGAAAGGTGTAGCTTGTCTCTGCAGCCACGTGGTCCCTGGAGGTCGACGACGTCCAGGAGTCGGTTCACGAGCTGTCCCACGCAGGCTCTCGCTGTCGGCGGTGTCGGCGACTTGATCGAAGCAGACAAGCCTTGGAAAAAGCAATTGTTGTAGGAGATGAAATAAGCTGATGGTTCTGACCAGCAAGGTCAGAAGGACTGCTCCTTTGGAGGGGAGCAAGGGCCAGTCTGGAGCAACCAGACCAGCAGTGTATTTCTTGAAGTTCGTCGCCAAGATGGCTACTAGCCAGCGGGCCAGCAACCGGTTAGGCGCGTCGAGTGGCAAAATGCAGAAGGGCCCCACGCAGATCGTGGAGATGCTGGAGGGCTCACCTTTGGTGCAGATGCTGCTCGGGTGTTGGGCTTCTCAGATCCCAAAGCACAACTTGGAGGGAGCCTCGGTTGTTGCACTTGTCAGCTTGTCGTAGTCGTTCCAAGATGGCTGGCTCCACGTGTCTCGGTGCCTCCACTGGTCTCCTCTTTTCAGGGACTGTGGATCGGGCGGTGAGAGGTCTGGAGGTCCAGGTCTTGTCAGTCTCTGGGCTCGGGCTCCGGCAGGAGGCGGCGGCAAAGCAGACGTTGATTCGCTGGATGGTGCTTGCGTTAGCAAGGTGGTCACTCCCTGACCACAGGGGAGATTTGCTTCAGTCCTCTGTGCGGCAGAGCGTCGAAGTTCCCGTCTTCTTCTTAGTGTTAAGTTGATTCCAGGATGTCTGAAGTCTTAGGACACAGCTCCTACCTTTAAGCGGATTCTAGGGGCCGGACTACCTGCTAGGTCCCTCCCTATGGGTGGGACCAGGAAGGGGGGTGGTTACACCCCCAATCCTTTGTCCAGCTCGCCCCAGGCCTGGGACTGGTGTGCCCCAGGACCGGTTTGAACTGGCATATGCACCGAGGCTCCTTGTGAGCCACAGGCATGTCTGGTTTCTTTCAAGCCCTACCTGACCAATACACAAAATCCTGTCTGGGGTGGTGCACGCACCTCCCCTGGCAGGAAACCCTTTGTCCACACCTCCCAAGCTGGAAGGACTCCCAGCAGCAGGAGGGCAGACTTGTGTCTGTGGTGGCAGCATCCATTTTGTGGAGCTGAGGCTATGTCTGATTTTACCCGGGTGTCAGGTACTGTACATGTCGTGTCCCTCTAGAAGGGTGGAATGCTAACCCCGTCGCCAGAATTGGCGAGGGGTTAGTATTCCAATTCGTATGACACCTTACTCGACATGTTTTGATAAAGCCAAACCAAAGATAGCATTTAACCGCGAGGTTCATAATGCACTTAAGAGTATATGGTATGACGATATCTGGAAACAGTAGAAGGAAGTTGTTCCGACCACTGTAGACAGGCTCAGCACATGCCAGAGCACCATCTCACATGGAACCAAGCACTCTGCCTTCAGGATTGTTAAGGCCTGCCATAGGAGTGACTTATAGGTTACCATGTGTCCCATTTAAAGTTAGGTATAGGTATACTACACCTAAGTAAGAGGTGATTACACCAACTTACCCCAGCTGAGTGATCAGCCAGTTGTGTCAAATTGTTAGGCCAAGCCTGGGGTGGCATAATACATGCTTCAGCCCCTGGCAGGCCTTGGGTACACCAATGCCCTGGGTACCTAGTGTACACTGGTACAGGGGCTGACAGGGTGATCCAACCAATTGGGTATGTACCTAGGGTACATGGAGTCCATTTTAAAGAGAGAACAGCCAGGCTGAGATCCTGAATAGCAGGATCTCAGGCCAACTAAGTCAAAAAACCAGCTAGACACTAGGCAAAAATTTGGGGGTAACCATAGTCAGATATCCACCTTCCTACACAACCCCCCCCCCCAAACGAAGGGAGATAAGGCTGACCTTGACCAGGTAAGCCTATATTGCCCAAGTGGCCATATAAGGAGGAACCAGCACTGGCATGGTTACCCCCTGTCTCATGGTCCACTAAGCAATCCCTCACCCTAAGGGTATCAGAGGGTCTCCACCATAGGGAATCTCTACCTTTGGTGTGTCTTGGCAAAGTAAAAGGCTGGTGTTGAGATGGAGTACTGAAGTGAGTGTCCTCAAAGTGAGGCCTCACCTTCCTCCAATCCCCCTCCACCATGGATGCCTTTCTTTCCTTAACTGAGTTGCACTGTGCTCTCAGGGTCAGCCTCTGGCTACCTAAAGCTGGAGGCTGGGTCCCTTTTGTGGGCTTACTGGAGGGACAGGTCAGGTCTGGGGCCCTAAGGTCCCATGTTTGCCTGTACCCAACAGAATCCCTCTGGGGGAGGTCCCTAACTACCTGTAAAGGAGATCCCTCAGGAATGTTTTTACCCATCACCTGACTAGGGCTACTAGCCAGGCAATCCTCATTCTTTTGATGGGGGGGTTCTTGTGGACAGGGGCCCTCTTGGGGTCCACTGGCCTCCCTGACCTCTGCAGCCCTGGGCTGACTGAGGCAGGGTAGAGAGAGGCAGGCTACCTGCACCAGACTGGGTCCCACCTTGGAAGGGGCCACTGACATCAGAGGCTCTGCCAGGCCAGGCCTGGCTACCTCTGGGGCAGTTCCTTCACAAGGGGTGAGGTCAGCTCCCTGAGGAGGCTGACTTTTTCCTAATGTCTGGGGAGAGGGAGACTTTTCTTCCTCCCCACTACTCTCTGTTTGTGTGGAGTGATCCATAGTTTCAGGCTTCACTACACCTATGTCAGTCTGAGTATTGGCTGAGACCATTACAGCCTTGCCAACCTTTTCAGGGGGGCACTCAGTTTGTGTTTGAGCTGTGACTGTCACAGCTCTGCCAGTCTCTACAGGGAAGTCTGTCTGTGCCTGGGCTGTGGCTACCACTGCCCTTCCAACCTTTCCAGTGAGGAAATCTATTTGGACAGGGGTTGTGAATGGCACAACCCCACTACCCTTTTGTGAAAGGCCTACCATTTTAGAATGGGTGTCTTGTTCAACTCCAGCCCAAGCTGAGAGTTCTAAGTCATTCCCCAGTAAGCAGTCTACAGGCAAGGTTGCGGACACTGCCACCCTTTTAGGGCCAGTGACACCTCCCCAGCTGAGACATACCTCTGCCATGGGATGACTGTTCTGTTTGCCATCAATGTTGGTCACCTGGTAGGAGAAACCAGGCAAAAGCTGCTCAGAGGGAACTAGCCAATGGGCCACCATTGTGATGCTAGCTCCAGTGTCTCTGTAGGCCTCAGCTTTTGTACCATTGATGTAGGGCTCCTGTCTGTACCTACCCAAAGTGTTGGGACAGGCAGTGAAGTTGGCAAACCCCATGCCACCATCACAGACAAGAGTATCTGCTGCAGGGGAATTGGCTAAGCCAGGGTCCCCCTGTGTTCCCCAAGTAAACCCACCCAAATTTTTGGGGGCACTCCCACCACCTGGGGGATTACTGCTGACAGTAATAGGTGGTGTGACAGGAGTAATTGGAGGAACAGTTTTGTTTGTAGCCCTTGGGCAACTGCTGTCAGTTTTCCAATGCCCAGGAGTTTTACACTCATGGCAGTAAGGCTTTTTACCTGTGGTAGAGGAGGGAGCTTGGGACCCACCACCCTGTGTGGAGTTTTGGGGCCCTGAGGAAGATTTCTCTTTTGCCTTACCCCCTCCCTTCTCTTGAGGTTTGGTGGTATCTTTCTTTTGGTCACCACCCTGATTCTTAGGCCTGATCCTGGTCCTGACCCATTTATCTGCCCTCTTTCCCAATTCTTGGGGAGAGGTCAAATCAGAGTCTACCAGGTGTTGATGGAGGAGCTGGTTTTGACAGTTACTTAAAATCTGTTCTCTCATCATCAAATTGTACAATCCTGTATAATCAGATACCTTACTTCCCAGCAACCAACCCTCCAAAGCCTTAGTGGCACATTCAACATATTCAGACCAGTCCTGAGTCTGTGTCTTTTGGGTGTCTCTGAACATTAACCTGTACTGTTCAGTGGTTAAGCCTAACCCATCTACCAGAACACTCTTCAGGACTCTGTAATTTCTGACATCCTCTTCTCTAACAGTGAGGAGTCTGTCTCTGCCTCTTCCTTCAAAGGAGAGCCAGAGGATTGCTGCCCACTGGTCTTCAGGAACCTGCTGTACTTTGCAGGCTCTCTCAAGAGCAGTTATCCATTTGTGGATGTCATCCCCACTTTTGTAGGGGGGCACAACCTTAGACAGGTTCCTATTATCAAAGACCCTATCTTTGTCCTTAGGGACAATGCTGCCACCAGTGGGTATAGACCCACTCTCTCTAGGTTGCCTAGCCTTGTTCAGTTTTTCTTCCATCAGGGCTACCTCTAGCTCCTGCTTCCTGATCCTCAGCTGGGCTTCCTGCATTCTGGCCTCATGTTCCCTCCTCTGAGGGGTGGTCATCCTTTTCCTGGAGTGACCTTGAGAGCCTCTAGAGCCATGGGAAGCATTGGAGTCACCTGAGTGATTCCTTTGCCTCCCAAGCCCTGTGTTAAGTCCACTGGGGAGATCCAATGGGGTAAACCCACTGTCAATCCCCAATAGCCTTAGTTTAGCTGGGCCAAGTATAACACTTGGCACTGGGCTATTTCTCCCTTCATCATCACTACTTTCTGTATCCTCACCACTTTCCTCCCCTGTAGTATGATTCTCATCTAAGGGATGGCTATTGGAACTGGGTACCTCTGTAGCATCTTCAGAAGGGGGGCCTCCTGTTCCTGACCCTAAGGGGGCTAACTGGGAAGCTTTCCTGAGTTCTCTCTGATTCTCATCATTTTGCAAGAGTTCTCTGAGCTCAGCAGAGGTAGGGTTCTTGGGCTGTTTAAGGCCTCTAAGAGTTGCCAAATGCCTGAGCTCATTCTGGTTAAGGGTAGCAAAGCTGGATGGTGCCCTCTGGGGGTCACTCTCAACAGAGATGGGTACAGTGGACCCCTCTGCCCCGGCCATTGCTCTTAAGTGTGAGTGGATGTGTTGCAATCTACCTACACTTGTGTTTACCTACTAAACCTATCTAGTAGTTGTAGTCAGGGTGTGCTACTCCCTTTGCTCTACAACAACTAAGTTCAGTAGAACTTATGTATATCTAATCTTGTTTTATATGTACCTACAGGTACCTATGTGATCTTTCAATTGGTAACCAAGAGATTACAATGGTAAAACACAGCAAGCTCAAATCCAACCGCTGCTCACCAATGTGAGAAGTTGGCCTGGTATATGATGCTCACTAGTTAAAGTGATCACCTTGTACCATGCCAAGCAACCCTTATGGTGTGGTTGTAAGTCAACCTTTTCGGACTAGCTGCCCTAGTGGTAGCGTAGGCTAAGCAGTCTTTGAGGCTAAACTCGTGAAGCGTGTTAAGCCAGCTGTTTTACCAAATGCAACCCCCTTTTATACCAATGAAAGGACACCACACAGATATATATTCAAAATATATATGTATTTATTTCTCAAAGTAACCCCTAGTCTCTTTATGAGCACAGGAGCACAAATCGTCAAACAAGATTACAGTAGAATACACAGAAGTTGCACTTTATATGGATAGGCCCTGGTGGCCACTCGAACCATATACTAAAATAGTGGTATAAGTACCACGAACAGAAAAGGGAAAAGGCCTAGGGCCTCTAGAATCGCTGGGCCTACAAGGAGCTAACGTCAGTTAGTGACCAGGAGGTCCACGGGTGGCGTGTGCAGAGCAAATAGTCACACGCGTGCTCCCATAGGTTTCAATGGGTGCGTAAAAAGTACAAAGTTACTGCAAAGAGGATCTTCCAGATGGACTAGGAACTCAAGATTTGGAACACAGGCACTAGAGATGTATTACTACACTTGGGCACAGGTGTGCCAGCTTTACCTCACCCACAGGAAGCGGGTGCATAGGCCTCGAAGTGCGTCGGGTTTCTTCTATCTGTTCCGTGGAGCCTGAAGACAAAGATGCTGCAGGCGGTCGGTCCGGGAGAGATGCAGTGGATCCAAGAGTGGATCGGAGATGTTGAAGACCTGTAAGCAGAGGGGACAGTGTTCACAGTCACTAGCCAGTGACCAGCGTGGCACCAGGTGGGTACCAGGCAATGTCGGGTGCAAACAGGAAGAAAGGTGTAGCTTGTCTCTGCAGCCACGTGGTCCCTGGAGGTCGACGACGTCCAGGAGTCGGTTCACGAGCTGTCCCACGCAGGCTCTCGCTGTCGGCGGTGTCGGCGACTTGATCGAAGCAGACAAGCCTTGGAAAAAGCAATTGTTGTAGGAGATGAAATAAGCTGATGGTTCTGACCAGCAAGGTCAGAAGGACTGCTCCTTTGGAGGGGAGCAAGGGCCAGTCTGGAGCAACCAGACCAGCAGTGTATTTCTTGAAGTTCGTCGCCAAGATGGCTACTAGCCAGCGGGCCAGCAACCGGTTAGGCGCGTCGAGTGGCAAAATGCAGAAGGGCCCCACGCAGATCGTGGAGATGCTGGAGGGCTCACCTTTGGTGCAGATGCTGCTCGGGTGTTGGGCTTCTCAGATCCCAAAGCACAACTTGGAGGGAGCCTCGGTTGTTGCACTTGTCAGCTTGTCGTAGTCGTTCCAAGATGGCTGGCTCCACGTGTCTCGGTGCCTCCACGGGTCTCCTCTTTTCAGGGACTGTGGATCGGGCGGTGAGAGGTCTGGAGGTCCAGGTCTTGTCAGTCTCTGGGCTCGGGCTCCGGCGGGAGGCGGCGGCAAAGCAGACGTTGATTCGCTGGATGGTGCTTGCGTTAGCAAGGTGGTCACTCCCTGACCATAGGGGAGATTTGCTTCAGTCCTCTGTGCGGCAGAGCGTCGAAGTTCCCGTCTTCTTCTTAGTGTTAAGTTGATTCCAGGATGTCTGAAGTCTTAGGACACAGCTCCTACCTTTAAGCGGATTCTAGGGGCCGGACTACCTGCTAGGTCCCTCCCTATGGGTGGGACCAGGAAGGGGGGTGGTTACACCCCCAATCCTTTGTCCAGCTCGCCCCAGGCCCGGGACTGGTGTGCCCCAGGACCGGTTTGAACTGGCATATGCACCGAGGCTCCTTGTGAGCCACAGGCATGTCTGGTTTCTTTCAAGCCCTACCTGACCAATACACAAAATCCTGTCTGGGGTGGTGCACGCACCTCCCCTGGCAGGAAACCCTTTGTCCACACCTCCCAAGCTGGAAGGACTCCCAGCAGCAGGAGGGCAGACTTGTGTCTGTGGTGGCAGCATCCATTTTGTGGAGCTGAGGCTATGTCTGATTTTACCCGGGTGTCAGGTACTGTACATGTCGTGTCCCTCTAGAAGGGTGGAATGCTAACCCCGTTGCCAGAATTGGCGAGGGGTTAGTATTCCAATTCGTATGACACCTTACTCGACATGTTTTGATAAAGCCAAACCAAAGATAGCATTTAACCGCGAGGTTCATAATGCACTTAAGAGTATATGGTATGACGATATCTGGAAACAGTAGAAGGAAGTTGTTCCGACCACTGTAGACAGGCTCAGCTCATGCCAGAGCACCATCTCACATGGAACCAAGCACTCTGCCTTCAGGATTGTTAAGGCCTGCCATAGGAGTGACTTATAGGTTACCATGTGTCCCATTTAAGGTTAGGTATAGGTATACTACACCTAAGTAAGAGGTGATTACACCAACTTACCCCAGCTGAGTGATCAGCCAGTTGTGTCAAATTGTTAGGCCAAGCCTGGGGTGGCATAATACATGCTTCAGCCCCTGGCAGGCCTTGGGTACACCAATGCCCTGGGTACCTAGTGTACACTGGTACAGGGGCTGACAGGGTGATCCAACCAATTGGGTATGTACCTAGGGTACATGGAGTCCATTTTAAAGAGAGAACAGCCAGGCTGAGATCCTGAATAGCAGGATCTCAGGCCAACTAAGTCAAAAAACCAGCTAGACACTAGGCAAAAATTTGGGGGTAACCATAGTCAGATATCCACCTTCCTACAGAGAGTGTTCCGGTAGTCAAAGAAATTTTCTTTGAGTGCCAATTGGCAGCACTCCATAATCATGTTTCTTGGTGTCTGGTAGTCTCAATCGGTGTCGAACAGGACATCTTCTGTGATGTTGAGGGTCTTGTTGTGGAGAAGGCTCGTATATAAGCTCTCCACATCACAACTTATCAATAATTCTCTTTCTGGGTCAAATGTTTGCCCTTCTAACAATTGCAGGACGTCTTTGGTGTCTTTCAGGTACGTGGAAGTTTGTTGTACAAGTGGTCTTAAGAAAGCATCTGCAAATTTGGAGACTGGTTCCAAAACGGATCCAATTCCAGACACTATTGGACGTCCCGGTGGAGAGACCAGATTTTTGTCGATTTTTGGTATAGTGTACAGGTAAGGTGTTCTTGGCGAAGTCGTGGTTAGAAAATCCCCTTCCTTTTTAGATATCCACCCATGTGATCGTGCCTCTTCCACCATACTTGCAATTTTCACTCGTATTTGCTCTATGGGGTCCTGGTTGAGAACCTCGTAGTTCCCTTCATCGTGGAGGAGGCGTAGGCACTCTTGGTCATACTTCTCAGCTGATTGTATTACAATCGCCCCTCCTTTATCAGCTGGTTTTATTACCAATTCCGGGTTGTTTGCTAGTTCTCTGAGTGCCTCATTTTCCTCTCTGGTGATATTGTGAAAGACCTTGTTGGTTGCTGGATCTATTTCTCCCAGATCTTTCATGACAGCTTTTTCAAAGGTGATCAGTTCTACTGGTAGATTGGCTTCGGGTGGAGTGAAACTAGATTTTGCTCTCAAACCAGTGTCTCCATCCTGCTGGTCATTTTGTTTGTCTTTGAAAAAGATTTGTAACTTAAGTCTCCTCATGAATTCTTTCATCTCTTTGCATAATTGGAATTTATCCAATTTTGCAGTTGGTACAAAGCCTAATCCTTTTTCTAGGACTCCGATCTGTGCAGGTGTTAGAACGTGGTTTGTAAGGTTGACTACCAGATTAATTTCTTGCTGGTTAAGGCCCCTGTCATGCTCTTTGTTGCCATCCGGATTGGTTCTTCGTTTTGTGCAGCCCAGTGAACATTGTTCCCTCTCCGGTTCCTCCCTCTGTTTCTCCAATGGCGTAGCCCTAAAAAATGGGGCTGTTCAAAGAAGGGGTAATCCTGCCGAGGGTAGTTCCATTGAGGGTAGGCTCCTTGTTGATGTGGGTATATCGGAGGTCCTAAGGGGTGCATGGGGTATGAGGGTGGGCCCTGGTAATGTC
Source organism: Triturus cristatus (assembly GCF_964204655.1). Classification (NCBI taxonomy): domain Eukaryota; kingdom Metazoa; phylum Chordata; class Amphibia; order Caudata; family Salamandridae; genus Triturus; species Triturus cristatus. Next base: position 668,350,948 of record NC_140586.1, on the reverse strand, counting down.
CCCATCCTCTTTGGCCATGGAACCAAGGACATCTGTTGTTGCTCCACCCACCTCTGTATTGTTGGTATTTCCCTTTACTTGAGTCAGATCCACTGGATCCTGAATCAGATGAATCATCGACAGTTGTCATTTCGTGACGGTTCTCCTGAGGTTTGTAATCATTTCTTATGTATGGATAGATCCTCTCATGGCTGAAACGGGTAACATCTTTTTATTGTTTCTGGTACTTGCTCTGTTTCAACGTTACTTCAAAGTCATTGAGAGTTTTGTTTAACTCTTCTCGATATTTTTTGAGGGCGCTCGGTGTTTCATAGCTCTTTAAACGAACTTCTATTTCCTGAATTTCAATTTTCAGTTCTTGTGCTAATCTGCCTGCTGTCTTAATTATTAGCACAAGCCAATCTCGTGTGCAATGCCAACTTATCAATGACCAATCTTTTTTTGAAATCTTGTCATGTTGAAAAATGTATGGTTCATTTCTTACTATTGGCCCATTAGGTGATGCATTGCTTTTAAGATATTCAGTCATGAGGAGACCGTGGAGGGCTGTTTTTATCTGGGTGCGCCTTAGTTGTTCTATCTCGTCCCAGTCATTGTTTGTAGGTATTGGATCCGGTGTAATTAGCCCCTCAAAGTTGTTCAATGAGGCTATGATGCTGTCTATCTCTTCTTCCGAGAAGGTTAGGCCTGTGTTTTCTGCCATTCTTGTGGTTGGTCTGTTATAACCTGGTTTGTATCTTCTGTTTTTGTGATCTGGGTTAAGGGTGTTCTATCCAAGATGAGAGGAGGATGTTTTATCTCTCTAGAAAGATGAAGTTTTGATTCAGCGGTGAACCAAACTCCCACAGCTGTACGCTGTCAAGAATGATCAAAAAATCAAAGGAGGGAGTGAAGAGGAAAAAGGTAGAATCGTCCTCCTCTTGATACTGTTATCCAACATAGGGATTCTACCATGTATTATGTGAATAAATATGCACCCATGTGTGTGCTGATATTTTTATTTTTATTTGAAGTGTTTAGTCATATGTGAAAAATGGTGCAAAAGGATCATACGTAAGTCGTAGCACGCCCCGTCCCGTAGAGGAGCGGGAAGACCCCAATGATGAAGCATGACACTGAATCAGGTTTCAGTGTGTAAGGGGTATTTTACAATTTTTTGTAACATTGCCCTTCCCACAAATTGAGAGAAGGAGCTTTGATCCTTTTGCACCATTTTTCACGTATGACTAAACACTTCAAATAAAAATAAAAATAGCAGCACACACATGGGTGCATATTTATTCACATAATACATGGTAGAATCCCTATGTTCATAATATTGGGCCATGGTCAAAAGGGAGATTGGGGAAGACGTGGTCCAAGAACTCTCGCTAGCCTTGAGGCGACTAGCTATTTCTGGTAACATGAGCAACAAATTTGTCGACAAACAAATGCTTACCCGTATCATCGGCCAATGACTGGTGCTAAAATCATGGAATGTCTCCTCAAATCTTGAAAAGAAATCAGAAACGGACTCATCCTTTTTCTGTTTACCGGATGCTAACATAGTCCAATCTATTTTCTTAGGGGGTATGAGAGTCTTCAACTTAGTCACAATAGCTTTAGGAAGATCTAATATCTCCTTCTGAGGTTTCTGTGCAGGCTCCCTTTCTGCATCTATTTCTTCTAAATGTTCCCAGGTATCACCATATGCCACATTGTCATCTATTTTAGGTATTGTTCTCCACATATCAGGGGGCAAAATAAGCCCAAAAAACATATCAATATCTGGCAAGGTCATAGTGCAGGAGCTGATGGCCCCTTCCACCTCCTCATAGAAGGCGGCAGGGGTTTTCCAGGGGTCGGGCAAAGCAGCTATAAGAGTCACAACATCTACTGTACTCCAAGGAGTGTAAACCCAATTATATATAAAATATCCCTTTGCATCATCCGAAGTTTTATCATCATTTGTTCCCGCACCCTTCGAAGGAACATACAGGGGTGCAGTTTCACGCATTGGTTTCATAACAACTTCACTACTACTGGGTTTGTTCGCATCTACCGAAGCATCTATTTCCTTTATCTGAGATTGAACTGTTTCTACAACTTTATTTTTTCTAGCTAATTCTTGCTTCTTTCGTAAACGCAATGTTTCATCTCGTAATTTGACCACTCGTCTAATCATATCAGGTAGGTTTGAAAAAAGGAAAGTCTCATCTACTCACTGTTTATAATCAGTACTTATATCATCTGGCTCTGTTTCATTAGAAATATTCCACCAACCATATATTACCTCCCAAGAGAAATTTCTACAAAATAAAATTGGTCTATATCTTTCCACTGTTGAACCATAGCTACGAGGATCGATGCAGTGTTATTCCGACGAGCTTCCTCTCTAGCAGAGGTTTTTAATGTACCTTTTTCTGCTCAAGTCAAAGTAGAGCGAGTCTGTTGCCCAATTTACTTGTCTTTATCTTTATCCTCTGAATAAGAAAGCTCCTCGTCAGAAGCCTCATCCTCAGGGGCACTTGGAGCGGGGAATTTAAATATATACGGGGTGGGGGTCACTCTAATAAAATAAAATCATCATGAGGCTTATTAAGTATCGGATAAATATGGCGTCTAATAGGGTACTGGCCAATTACCTCTAATCAATGTTCTCTATCTTCCTTTTCTATTCTTTCCTTCATTTCTTTGTCTTTTAATTCCGCCGCTTTTTGATATATCGTTTTCCGCTGCTCTTTCTCTGCTATAGCTTCCGCTCTCTTAGCTCTCTCTCGCACTTCTTTATCCCACATACATACACAATCAAACATATCCTGTCTACTTTTTCCTTTAAATAAACATTGTTCTACATATTGAACCTTTTTAAAATCGAATGACCCATTCACTGGCCATTGTAAATCGGACTCTTTCTTTGTGTATTTGTTCCACAATGAACTGTACATTATGGGACAAATACCATATTTTATATACATCTCTCTGTTTGTGGTCCCTTCTGGAGGAGCCGGCTGACTTTGCTCTAAAGCATTCTTGGTACCACAAGAGCAGCAACACCACATACAGAGTGTGCTGAGAACAGGCATGTTTTCACAAGTATATGTAAAATATTACTACTGCAAACAAATATTCCAAAAGGAGAAAAATCTCCACATTACCTGCCTTCAGTCTTTGCAAAGAATGAATACCAAAACCAAACCAAAATCCAAACCAAGCAAATCAAGAGTGCCGCTTTAGCGACCTTACCAAACAGAAGTCTCCAACTCCCACCTGCCGATCTCTGGTCGACCTAATGGTCACTGCAGAATATGCCAAAGAAAACTCCAGTCGAGACCGGCCACCACCCGGAGGGTCAAGTCGGGAAAACCGGAAAAGTCACGTCAGTCTGCAAAGACAAGGGTCTTCTCATGCAGCGTGCCTCCACAGGGATATTTCGATCCTCCGTCAAGACCACTCCTTTGGAAGGCTGTGTCTCCGATGGGGCCCCACATGCTGGGCGGCAACTGTGGAAAAGTGCCCAAAATTGAGCACACTGGTGCAGGGTCGCCCTCTTGTCCACGGGTCTAAAGACTAACAAAAGAGATCGACACTGGAGTTGAAGTAAAATAACACGTTTATGAATCACTCATGAGTGGGACCATGTCCACACAACACACTTAAGCGTCGCAGGAGGAGGTACACTGGATTCACAAACCATCGTCCTTATATACAGTTTTTGTTGTAATGTAAGCATATAGACAGAAATGGAAAGAACAAGTTGAGGCACAGGAATAACTATCGGCAAACAAGGGCAGATGGATGACCACTTGGTCAGCAAATAGGGAGGGGGAGCAGGAATGTTTACGGCAGCAGTAAACAGTCAACAGATAACATCTAAGACCAGGTGCACTGGTAGCTACAAACCCCCCAGCATGTACATTGCTTATCCATGTCGTAAGAGGTCAACTAAAGTTGATGACACAATCAGAGTGAAAAGGCGAACAGCAGAGGACAAAAGAATTACGAAGCAAACAAAATGGACACCACAGCCAAAATGGCTGTAGCTTATGCTAAGTAAACTATTACACGTTTCAACAATGCAGTTTAACTTTTTGTTTTCTCCTTGAATTTTCAATATCCTTTTTGTTTTTCTATCTACAGGCCCTCCTTTGCCCTGTGCCATACTGGAAAAACAACTCACACTTACCATACCAATCCGCATCCACCAGGCACCCAAAATTCACGGGCAGACAGTCCAATAGGAATGTGGAGATGCAACTCCCAATTTGAACTTCCACCTCGAGAACAACAACGATACCAACTCCACCACCCTGATTGACAACCTCACCAACCTCGGACTCAGGCAGTTTGTCACCCACTCCGCCGGCCACACGCTTGATCCCATCTTCTCCGCAAGGCCCCACGTCACCTTCAGCCACACCACTGGACTCCACTGGACCGACTATCGCTGCATCCACTTCACCTTCCGGAAAACCACCATGCACCACCGCACTCAACAGAACCCCCGCCGTAGATGGAGCAAAATCCCCAAAGACCAGCTAAACACCACCCTCGCCTGAAGCCCAGCCGCCGACCACACCACCGCCGACACCGCCGCCCGCCGCCCACAACCTCAGACGTTGGATCGACAACTGCGCCAACACTCTTGCCCCGATCAAGAAACCCTCCAACAGGCACACTAACAAGAAAGCCAGCTGGTTCACCACAGACCTCCAGGCCTCCAAGCAAACCTGCTGATCACTAGAGAAGAATTGGCACCACGAACAGACACGCAGCCCACAAGAACGCCATCCGCAGACACCATCACCTCATCAGATCCGCCAAAAGGGCCTCCTTCAAGGAGTGACTCGACAACAACGCGCACAACAGCAAAGAGCTCTTCAACATCGTGAAGGAACTCTCCAACCCCAGCTCCAACACCAACGACATCCCACCATCACAAGACCTGTGCGACTCCCTCGCCACCTTCTTCCATCACAAGATCGCAGAAATCCATGACATCTTCAACATCCTGACCACCCCAACAACCACCGACACCTCAGACCCCATGGCCTCCACCCACATCGATCCCCTACTCATCTGGACCAGCATAAACGACACCATCGAAATCATGAACACCATCCACTCCGGCTGTCCATCAGTCCCATGCCCACACCACATCTTCAACAAAGTTAGTGCCACCATTGCACCCCACGTCCGCAAGGACATCAACATCTACTTCGAGACCGTGACCTTTCCGGAGAGCTGGAAGCACACCGAGATCAACGCCCTACTGAAGAAACCCAAGGCGGATCCGAAGGACCTCATGAACTTCCGGCCCATCTCCCTGCTCCCGTTCCTGGAAAAGGTCATTGAGAAGACTGTCAACAGACAGCTGACCCACTACCTCGAGGAGAACAACATCCTGGACCCGTCCCAGTCCGAGTTCCGCAGCAACCACAGTACTGAGACTGTCCTCATCCCCGCCACCGATGACATCAGGGCCCTGCTGGACAACGGCGAGACAGCGGCACTCATCCTCCTGGACCTATAAGACCGCCTTCGACACTGTCTGCCACCGCACACTATGCACATGCCTCCACAATGCAGGGATCCGAGACAAGGCTCTGGAATGGACCACCTCCTTCCTCTCCGGCAGAACCCAGAGAGTCCGCCTCCCCATTTCCGTTCCAAAGCCTCCGAGATCATCTGCGGTGTACCCCAAGGATCATCCCTCAGCCCGACACTGTTAAATGTGTACATGGCACCGCTCACCCACGTCGCCCGACTGCACGACCTCAATCTCATCTCCTACGCCGACAACACCCAGCTGATCCTCTCCCTCACCAAGGACCCCCTCACCTCCAAAACCAACCTCCAGGAAGGAATGAAAGCCATCGCCGAGTGTATGAAGAACAGCCATCTGAAGCGTAACTCGGACAAGACAGAGGTCCCCCCCTCAGCCTGGGACAATTACTGTTGGCCGTCCACTCTGGGAGCAGCACCGACACCCACCGACCACGCACGCAACCTGGGGTTTATCCTCGACTCAACACTCTCCATGACCAAGTAAGTCAACACCGTCTCGTCCTCCGGCTTCAACACCCTATGCATGCTCCGCAAGATCTACAGGTGGATCCCCACCGAAACAAGAAAAATGGTCACCCAGGCACTCGTCAGCAGTAGCCTGGACTATGGAAATGCCCTCTACGCAGGAGCCTCGGGCAAACTCCTGAAACGTCTACAACGCATACAGAACGCCTCTACTCGCCTGATCCTCGACATCCCATGCCACAGCCACATCACACCGCACCTGAGAGACCTGCACTGGCTTCCCGTCAACAAGCTCCTCACCCACACACACAAGGCACTCCACAACACCGGACCAGCATACCTCAACAGACGCCTCACCTTTTACACCCGAACCGACAGCTCAGCTCCGCCGACCTCGCCACCGCCCCCCGCATCGGAAGAGCGACCACCGGCAGCAGATCGTTTGCCCACCTCGCTGCCAAGACCTGGAACACCCTCCCCATCCTCCTACGGCAGACCCAGGACAACCTTCAGGAGGCTTCTCAAGACCTGACTATTCGAGCAGTAGCAGCACCCCTCCCCCCAGCGCCTTGAGACCCTCACGGGTGAGTAGCGTGCTCTACAAATGTACTGATTGATTGATTGATTGATAAAGTATCTTTTTTTCTCTTCAATCATTACGACTGTGTGTGTTATTTATGTTTGTTTATTTTACTCCTACAGATAATTTAATTGTGTTTGCTATCTTTCTAATCCTGGTACAACAGACCATAAATATAATGCATGTAACTTGGGTCTCTCTGGGAGCAGACAGACAATTGCATAATTAATATACTGCCCTGGTACTTGTCTTGTACCACTCATCATCATGCATGCATTTCCTTTTTCTCCCATAACACATCTATGATGTTCAGCAGCCAAGATGAGTGTAGTCCATGTGTAGTGTTTGTCTTTGTCAAACCTTTCCCTCAAATCCCCCTTCCCAACCATTCATCAAACCCCTAACCCTCTTCCCCCAGGCTGTGTGATTCATTGAGGTGTGACAACAATTTGTACACCAATAATTGATCACACAATTGGGGCAGATGTGGTGAAGCAACACAACAACGTAGTGCAGAGTGAGGAGGATCTTATTCTTAGCTAAGCTCATATAGCCCACACTGGCAGTATATATTATACATTATCCACCCCAGCACAGTGTATGATATTTGTTTTCAGAGGAACATCTCATTGCCAGCATCATCATACTGGAGCTGTATTAATTTGAATCGGTTAAGCTTGTCCACTTCATACAGTTCATAGTAGCTCAACATTGTTCTGATTAATTAAATTTTTCATTGCTTATCATACGCTCTTCTTGTGTCTGAGACTGAGTCAGTTCTAGTAGTCTAGTCTCTCGTGACTGTCATCTAGCTTGCATATAATAATAACAGCATTAACTTTTTTTTAAATTTCAGTTTGTTAACTTCCCTTTCGATGAACAGTCCCCACTCTCTAAGTCGTTATCCTACAGTTCTAGTTCGCTTAGGAGGAAGTGGGACCTCACTTTAGTTCTGATGAGTTTGCCTTCAATATCAAAAGAAACACTAGTAATGCATGCTGCTACTACTACCACCACCATGATGGCACCTTGGGAAACCATTGAGCCCTTGCTTCATCTAATCAGGTAAGAGAAGTGAACTGTGGTTGATTGATCATTGTTGAACGAAAATCATTCTATACAATGGTAATCCACCCTGCAGCCCCTCCGAGACCTTAGGGGTTAATAATAATATATAGTAGTAACAAAGTAGACTGCAGAGACTAGGAGGAGAGAGTAGTAGGACAAGGGAGGGTACCGCATCACTATTTTGTTGACACTATCAGCAGATTTTTAAAACTGGCTGCGGCAAAGGCAGCACTGAGAAGTAAAACAAACAATCAATAACCCCACCACATTATTTTTTTAAATCATTCATAATCATAAAATGTAAAAGTATGAAAAGTTGATTATTCTCTGAACAAAATACCAAACCCACAACTGGCCCACCCCTCTCCCTAACCCCAACCAATGTCTAAGTAGTGTCCAAGCAATGTCCATAAATAAAAAATAAACAAAACAATTCCCCAACAAAAAACAGATTAAAAAAGGGTCTGAAGAGAGCACTATGGCGTGTTAGGAGCTTCTGGAGGTGCCTCTCCACCCGTTCCTGCCTGGCTTCAATACCCGCCAGCCTTCGCATGATGCAGCGCTCAAACTGGCGGAAATAAGGGGGAGCAGCATTGCTGGTGGAAGGGTGGCAGCACCGGCGGATGCCCATTGGACTGCGGCGATGGTATGGCTGGGTGGTTGTTGGGGCCTGGCTGGGGCCGGGGCATCTGCAGCAGCTTCTGCCTCATCCTCCTCGGCCACCAGCCACTGATTCTCAGGCCTCATGGCCTCGATTTTCCGCCGCCGGGTCTTGCCTGGTCGGAGCAGCAGGAGTAGCTACATATCAAGAAAGAAAAAAGTCAAATTGTAAACAATGCTCTTAGCAAAACACATAGAATATTATGCCATGGGTATGGAGGGAGATGATTGATGATGGGTGGGTAGGAAGGATATATAATGTTACGCTTGAAAACTACTGTGAGTCCAGGGTAGAGTCAGAAGTACCACCTCCTTAACCCTTTGATAAAAAATATTGAAAAAAACATTCCAGGCAAGTAAGGGTAAGACGAACACCACTAGAGAGGAGCACCATAGTTCCTTATTATCCTTCTCAAGGATTTTTACATCATCATTGCATTGTTCTTCGAGTATTTTATTTTTTATTCTTCACCCTTGGCTTTGCTACTCACGACCATTTAAGTTGTTTACATTCTCTCAATCCACTCTTCACCATTAAAACTACCCATCCATCCAACACCCGGTGGACTGGGAAGCTGACTCGCGCTACCCCCCTCTGGCACGGGACGTGGTTGCGTGATGTTGCGGGGCTGGAGGGCTTTAAGTCCTGGGATTTGCTCGGCATCTCCCAGCTGGGAGATGTTTGGCGAGGGGGACGCATGTGCTAGTACTCGGAACTGCAGGCGCGCTTCTCCCTCAATTCATCCCAATTTTATCGGTACCTCCAACTGCGACACGCTATACACACGTACACTCCGCTGGACATTAGGCTGCCGGACCACAGCCCCCCGGAGGCTCAGGTTGTGCTGGGTAACCTGGGGAGGGGGGGTATATCCAGGATATATCGCTCTCTCATTAACAATACCCCCGCCGCCCGGGAAGGGCTGAAGGAGCGCTGGGAGGAGTGGGTGGGTCCTCTGGACGAGAGCGATTGGCGGGACGCCCTTATGGCCCCCAGGCTGGTGACGGCCTCCGCCAAACTGAGGCTTATTCAAATTTACTACCTCCACACGGCCTACCTCACGCCGGCCCGCCTGTGCCGTGCGGGCCTCTCAACCGACGCCGCCTGCCCCCGCTGTGGCTTCGACCCGGCCGATTTCATCCATATGGTGTGGTCTTGCCCGGAGCTGGGGGGATACTGGAGGGGCATAGAAGCCGATCTCACGGAGGTCTTGGGATGGGAGGTGCCCCATGACCCTAAACACACCCTACTGGGCATCACTGACGGCCTAGACGGCACACGAGCTGAGAAACTGTTTCTCACAACAGCGTTAATGGTGGCAAAAAGGGATATTGCAGCGGCCTGGAAACAAACACAACCGCCTAGTTTGGCCAGGTGGAGCGCGGGGGTGGACTGGTGTGCGGCACAGGAGCGGACTTTATACCAGGCGCGGGGCTGTCACAAAAAGTACCGAAGGGTCTGGGGGAAGTGGTTAGGCAATGTATTATAGACGAGTGGTCCGGGGCGGGAGGGCGGGGGGGGTGTCCGGGAGGGGGGCGGAGGGGTGGTGCGCTCTCAAGTGGTGCTATTGTATGTTGACAGTTCGACAGGCTCACTGTTTTTCTGTTGTATCGAGTAAACTAATAAAAACTTGTTTATCAAAAAAAAAAACTACCCATCCATCCATATAGCCATCCATCCAAATTTCCAAATATGGCTCTCTGTCTCACCCTAGTCTCATGATCTCAAGTACAAATCTTTCAGCAACATACATTTGGCACTTGACATTTACCCACCCATGTGTCCTTAAGTTTATTTAAATAAAAAGAAACTAACACAGGATTCCAATCACCCACCCAGGCAGGCATCCTTTAACACATACACTTTCACCCACCCAGGCAACCTTCCTACCCGTATACCAACCTTTAATCCATCTTTCACCCATCCATGCATCCTTGCTATCAGCCACCTATAGTACTATTTATGCATCCAGGGTTTTCACCAATGCATCCTTCGCATTCAGTCATATATAATACTTTTCATCGTACCTTTCCCCTTCCTTCCTTCCCTTTTCCAATAACCCATAGTTAAAGGTCTTGTTCATGAAACTTTTTCTGCTGAGTTGAAGATAGTAGCGGCCATTAGAGTTACTCAGCTCAACTTCAACTCCTGCTGTGTTCACCTGTTGTTCACAAGTTAACAAGACTACATCTTTACAATGAGCTTATAATTTCAATTAGTTGTCAATAATAAGCAAGCATTATGACTTACACCTGCCACTGCCACTGGCTCACCCCCTTCTGCTGCCACATCTGCACACTGGCTGGTGCCGTCTGTGCTGGCCCCGGCACTGGTGGTCGGTGCAGATAGAAAAAAAAATTACACAGATACACCTACCACTATTAATTGTTTTTTAGCAAAATACAATTTGGATACATTACAGACAGTTTCATCTATTAAAAAACTATCAGGTTGGGCATCATTTTGCTGGTGGAAAGTTTAAAAAAAGCCTGAAATCAAGACAAGAGACAAGCTGTTAAGGAGTGGCTGGAGCTATTAATTGACTGATGAATCTGATGTTTTGAGAAAAAAATAGCATATGGCTTTGGTTGGCTAATGCAATGGGCCTATCCTCCTCGTACTTCCTCCCAGACATGGTGCACAGTCATCAGTTCACCAACTGCTGCTAAAAATACTGGGCCTAGCTAATAAGAAGACACAACTTTGGGGTGTCCAACGTGACCATTGCCACTCTCTTGTTTTAGTGATTAAGCCTTCTCATCTATTACGTGCATAGAATTCCTTACTTGGGCAATGGGCATGCAATCTGCATGGCAGAGGAGTAGTAGTTGTAGTACTTTGTAACCAATGGGTTCTCTGAGTCTTAGAGTACCACCACTAGGCAGTCCACAAAAGGGCAGAGGGAAAACTGACTGAAGAAGCACAAGAAAGGAAGCTACAGACAAATTAGTAACTAGAGACAGTTTGACGTAAAGTAGAGAAACTTGAAATATAGAAAATGAGTAAGTTGGATAATGCAGGGATAAAAAGAATTTAGAAATACAACGAAGAGAATTTGGAAAAATAATATAAAATGGGTAGATGTCACATTATTCAAAAAGGAGTAGAAAAATTAAGGGAATAAATATATTAATGTTAACACCAGGAGGACTTAATGGGGCCAGCAGAGCCATCGGCCAAGAAACTCTGGGAGGCACCTCCAGCGCCAGCTCCCAGACCCTCACCCGTCTCTGCCCTCTTCTTGCCCCTGGATGCTGATGTGAAACATAAAGACAAAAAAAGATTAGTGGTAATAAATAATATCTCCCCAAAATATATTTGACAGGCAAAGGCAATCGCAATAACATTGAACATTTCTAAATCAGATCAACTATTTGTAGTATATCGCGGACCGTCCTATCCTATTCAAATTTTCCAATACCTACCAACCAGAGCCACTCCTTTTCCAAATTTAGTAAACTGCATTTTGGAATTACTAATAATAAATTGCAACAAATCATGATGTTGGCTTCTTCACAAATCTCATTAGCAATCTCTCAGTCTCATGTCAACCCCCTTTGACGGGCCAATGCACTAATCACTAAGGGGTTCATTACGATGGTGGGTGCAGGCATAACCGCAGTGCTGGCGGTGGCAGAAAATGACCTTTTCCGCTCGCCAGCAGAGGTCTTCGCGCCCGCCATATTACAATGGCCAAACATAGCCAATTTCCTGTCCGCCGCGAAGCGACGTGAACCGCCATAAAAATGCACCTGCCACCGTGGTGGTGTGAGCCAATAGAGACCCACTGCCGTGCGGAATGATGTCCAGTCTGCCATTCAAATCACGATGCCCCAAACAGCCCAACACACTGCAGCAGAGAAACCGCCTAACCAGAGCTGGCGGAAGCAAGATGGTGGAGCACAAAACCAGACTCCCGGTCCCCCCCACCCGGTCCCGACTGCAATGGATCCAACTCTACACGTTTTTCCGGTTCTGTACCTGATCCACTACCAGCAAGTAATGCACCGCCGCGGACCACCCTGCATGTATGCAATCACACAACTCCGCACACAACCACAACACACAACTCCGGGGCTGATGAACGGTTCATGTCCACACCAGACACACTGGTGGGGACAGGAACACATCCACAAGTGTACCTACACATGTCTTACCTATCAAAAAATCACCCATTCGCATCCAGGTCACCCATCAACCGCGAAATCACTGCAATGTCCCGGTCAAATCACCGCAGCAGCGCAGACGCAGGAAAACATGAGCACAATGTAGTAGGCAGGGCCAGCGCCAGGCATGGGCAGACCAAAAAGATCATAGCGGCCCACCTCCACCATTCACACACTACACCCCCCACATCCATTAGGGGACATGCTGTGTGCTCCTCCTGTGCCCCCCCCTGCACAATTAATCTCCCAGGTGTACCTAGACCCGACAATACACACACACCAAACAACCAGGAAGCCTGTCTCAGAAGGTGGGGGTGAAGTGGAACACCCTGCACAGAAGCTCAGGGGCAGGGCAATCCTCCTCCTCACACCTACCCTCCACTCATGTCAAACAAACTGAGTCCAATCCCAAAATGAAGACTCACACTGCATATGAACAACCACTCAACTGTACACACTGCCTGTCAAGTCACCCAGACACACACCACACTGACACACAGCCACATACACATACCAGATATCAGCAGCAATGGAGGACAAAATATGGGCTAGCCAAAAGTGAGGTGGACAGTGCTGGAAAGCCATGGAGCAAGCCATAAAGCATGTGTACATCACATGCAGAAGAAGGAACATATCACACCACCCTTAGGCCATCAAATCACACATGGATGGCACAGTGAGTGAAATCAAACCCCAGTGACCTCTGTGCAACAACTCAGGGAGACAGCAAGGCAATCCATGCATAGGCACCAGAATGATAGGTAGTCTCTGAAGTCAAACAGTGATCAGACACACATCTGTCTCAACTTACTTCATAAGTGTATGTTATCAGCACAACACACATGGATCAATAGCACACTCCATGACTGTCAACCACAAGTAGGACCGCCACACATACACCTCCTCTACCCACATCACACCTGCACCACTCAGCACCAATGTTAAACATACAGAATGGTGCAAATAATGTCATGTGAGTACACACTCCCTGGGGTGCATACACAAACATCACACACACACTCAGGGATGCCTGAACCAATGCTGGCACAAAAACTATAGCCAAACACAAACCTCTCAAACAACATACAAAGAAGTCCAACAAGCCCACATATGACCAGCTAAACTGTGGAAAGGCAATGGGACTCCAGACAGACAGAACAGGAGTGCACAACATTGTCACTCTGGATAAATGCACAGACACCATATCCCAACACAAACAAGAAGTGCATCATCTCAAAACAATCATGGACACAAACTGGGATCAATGGGACAATAAGCTAACACAGACAGACATACCACACCAGCCATCAAGTAAACATGGTGTGACAGTGTACCACATACATGCACATGCACAATCCTGACAAGAGACAGCTCAAAGATAGGAGGACATAGCACTAGTGTGCACTCAAAACAAGGCCAGCAACCAGAATATAACTTGCTGCATGTGACACATACACAAGTAATGTACACTACACTTGCAACACACATCTGAATGTATCACAATGCACAAAAGACTCACACAGAATGTCATGCAAATAGAACATCACACACAGAGCATCTGTCAGCAGAAAGAGCAAACACAGCCCAGATACTGCATACATCCACAACAAAAACACAACAGATGCACATGCCAATCCATCACATTGCAAACTCAGCTGGACATCTGGGGATGCACACCAGGCAAGTACAAGGCAACATACACTGATAGCACTGCATGCAGGCCACGCAGTATGTGCACACAAACCAAATCAGTAACACACACATCTCAGTGGCACATTGGTCCTGTGCACAGATCAGCACCACAAAGCATAGTGTAACAAATGAAGTGGTGGGGAGGCTCACACACTGGCAACCCAAGGGTACAGGTTACATGAGAGTGAAGTGGTGTGTACGTCAGTAGTGGTCAGGTCAGGAGTGTACCATACACAAATACATGGAGGAGTCACTCACAATGGGTAGGCATCAGAAGCAAAGTTAGGGGATGGTATGACTCCACATCACACATAACATACTGGAGCCAACAATGGCTCCAGTGACAGCAATGCATGAGAAAACTCACCCACAATGTCAGTGTGGCTGAGCAGGTCTGCACAGTGAGCACAAACAGTAACAAGACACATTGCTGATCAACCAAACACAACACAGACTTGGCAGTCACACACTTTGCATACTCACAACTGGCAGCAACAACAAGTAGGTATCACCCAGGAGTACAAGCACACACCGACACACTGCATAGTACACAACCTACAACTCCCACATGTGCACACAGTCACAAGCACAGGGCTGACAAATCAAATAAACAGGCACTCAGCTCCTGGGTGATACATGTATGCAGTTGGCAGTGCAGGGGCACACACACATCAACACAACTGACCAAGTCACCCCTTCACACTTCATGACCACTCAAGTGTAATCATCCAAATGTACCCATGTGACTAGGAAGACAGGCCATCACAAGATGACCATACACCAACACTGCTGTTCACACATCAAGAAAGATCACACAGACATGATGGACTCTGGCCAGCCTGCCTGCAATCCTGTGGATAGAATTCCCCTATGTGCTGGTAGTGCATCCTAACACGACATGTGTACAATTTAGCAAACCTGACCATAGAATGATTAGGATAACAGTAGGTCATCACAAACAACCATAAGTGCACCCCCAAGCCTTAGAGTCAAGAAGAACTGAAGTGCCTGTCACCTCTGGCAAACTCTGAAAAAGTGAAACTAGCCATTGGCAATGTTAAAGTAGCATACAGAGCATGTTTCACATTAAACCATACCCATACACAAAATTATTTATTTAGCAAGGACACTGACAAAGCAGACAACAGGAGTAACTGTCTTTATTACATATTACCCAGATAGGCATCAAAAGTAGACAAGCACTAGGCCAGTGGCCAGTCCATAGTTCATAGTAGGCAAATTGTGTGCATGAGAACCTGCACAGGGAATGGGCATCGAAATTACAAACAGCAAGGCCAGTGGCCAGTCCATAGTTCAAAGTAGGCACATGTGTGCATGAGAACCTGCACAGGGAATGGGCATCGAAATTACAAACAGCAAGGCCAGCGGCCAGTCCATAGTTCAAAGTAGGCACATGTGTGCATGAGAACCTGCACATGGAATGGGCGAGACCGTACACTGCCATGGTCAGCAACACAGCTAGGGGGATAACAATGGGCAGTCCAGGCACCGCTGTGGGAGTCAGGTGTGTGTGGTGGACTTTGCCTCAGACTTGGCTGTCAGTCGAACTGGGAGGTGGCTGATTGTTGGGCCCAGTTGGAGGACTGGACCTGGAAGAGCGAGGACCAGCTGAGGTAGGGGTATCACTGGCTTTGGGAGCTGGAGGGCTGCTTTGACCTGGTGGTATGGTGGCACGTGGAGGCGGAGACATGCTGCCGTGAGACATAGTGTGGGAGGGAGAATGTGGAGGGGTGCCTTTCCACTTCTTGGGGATTCGATAGGGAAGAATTGTTTTGGTAGGAGTGGGAAGTGGGGTGGGCACAACAGGCTCACTCTCCACCACAGGTGTATCAGGTGCAGTTGGTGGCCCGCCCTCTGGGGATCTGCTGGATCGGGCTGTACGCTTGGCCTGACCTTGCCTTTTCCCCTCCATCCCCTGTTGACCAGGTGAACCCGCTGCAGTGCCCTCCTTTCCCAGCTTCACAGGGGTATGGGTGGGAGTTGAGGTTGTGGGTGAATCTGCCTTAGAGGGCTTTTTCCGCAGACTCTTAGTAGGCACCAGCTTTACAGCAAGCACAGCAACTGTCTGCTTGCCTTTGGGAGACGTTTTCGGGACGGGAGTGTCCTCGGATGGGGATGATTTTGAGGCATGTGAGCCTGAGGCCTGCTTCTTGGCTTGATGCCCCTGAGTGTCACCTGAAGGACTTTTGCCTTTGCGCTCTGGGATGATTTTGGTTTGTTCGGGGGATGGTGTCTGCGCTTTGGCCCCCTTCGGGTGCTGCTGTTGTGTGCTGCATGTGGTGTATCTTGACCCTGAGGGCTGTGGTGTGTGGTCACTCTCGTCAGATGTAGCCACTGGCAGGGGTGTGGCCAAAGGGACTGGAGCTAGACTCTGAGCCTGTGACAGCTGAATGGCTGCCATCACTGTGGATGACAAAGATTGGACAGTCCTGTGTAGCCTACCCACATCTGAATGAATGCCCTCCATGAAGGCAACTACCTGTACCAACTTTTTGTCATGGTCTAGGAAGGCATTCAGGAGAGTTGTCTGACCCACACACAGCTGGCACAAAAGGTCCACATCCTCAACACTGAGGGCAGCAGGGGAGACAGGGGTAGCGGTGCCTAGGAGGAAGAACACTCTTCCTTTCTTACTGGTGCAAACCCGGGCAGCACTAGTGGAAGTAGCAGGGAGGGTGGGCACTGGACCATGTGTGGTGGAAGAGGAGGTAGATTTCCCACTCCCTGTGCCTCCCAACACCGAGGAGTTACCACTGGCATCAGATGATGTTGAGATTGGTGCTTCTGGGTGTGATTCCTCAAGGACACTCCTGTCCCCCTCCGAGGCGCTGGTCACATCAGTGTCTGTGAGCTCATGCGTAGCCGTCGAGCAAGATGCCTCATCCCCGGTCTCTGTCCCCTGTCCCTCTGTGCCCTCAGCAGATGCTGCAAAAGACAGAGAAGTAGGTTCAGTTTAGTGTCATACATGCAAACATCACATGCAAGCAAAGTACAAAACAAGATGATGATACCCCCATGTTGCACACCACCCTGTTCAGTCACATTGTACAACCTCAATTCTAAACTCAAAATATGCATGGTAACATGCACATTTGGCATCATTGACCCATGTGATGTCCACACAGCCAAATAGCTTGCCAGTGCCTCCGTGTAACCTGAAATACAGATCCCTGTGAGCATACCTAGGTCCCTGTGGGTGAAAAAGATGTACATCTCAACATGTTGTCACAGTCACATATGGAGTCACGATAAGGGGACAACACAGATACAAATTCCAAAATGTCATTTTGCAATGGCCATGAGCTCCTGCCACCCACCATGGTGTGCTTTGGTGCACAACAACAGTTGCACATTGGTGTCAGATGTGTAGTTCTCAAAATTCCGAGCTCAGGCACTGCACACATTGACATAAGCACACACAGATGAGACACCCTGCCATTCACTGCCATGGGATATCCCTAACTCCCCTAATGCAGCCTATGCCATAAGGCCACAACTCAGAATGCAATGTCAAGGGCCATTACATCAATGACATAAGAAAGTACATGTACTGAAAATGCTGCACCCAACACAGAGGCCACTTACAAGCCATTGCATCACACAAGCAGCATCACTGAGCTCAGCACTGGCTCCAGTTTGGAATACATGCAGTCACACACAACCAAAGTGACCCTTCCCAGAATACTCACCCCCAGCTTGCTGCTGATAGGCCCTCCAACGTTCATCCAGCTCTGGCTTTGTCATGGCCAAGATGCGGGCCATTAGTGTTGTCATGCTCCTGCGCGCCAACCTGCCCGTCCGAGGGAGCATCTCCAGCATAATCTCTGCCACGTTTTTGCTCAGCCGGCAGATGTCACCCAACTCTTGTGACAGTGTGTGTGTCGTCGGTTGCAGACACCGAGAGCCCCCACCTTGCGTGCAATCGCTCTCCATACAGCCTTACGCTGGTGGACTTTGAGCTGCAGGAATGGGAGACAAGAGGAGGAAATTTCAGTGATACTGGGTTATGTACCACTATCTCTCAGTACAGGAGCATGCACAAACTCAGCACAACTTCACAGGTATGTTTAGCAGAGACAATACAGCATGACGCGTAGTACATAAGCATGGGATAATCATACCAAAATGCATGCAGGTATGAGGATGGACACAGTACATGCCCATCTCATACACATGCTGAATGGCAGCACATAAAGCAACTTGAAGGAGGCCCACATCTGCGATTGAGTTTGTGAGTAAGTAAGACATAAATTACATTGTCAGTGATGCGTCGGGGCAGACTCACTGTGTCCAACACTGTACACCCCTCAATGTCCTTGACCTGTGAATGGCTCACTGTGTCATGGAGGTCACATTTAGGGACATGATCTTACAATCTCACACCCTTCTCACAAGGTCTGTCTTGTGCAATCCACAGGCCTGAGATAGCTCTTTGATGGATAGGGTAGCAGACAACCCATATGTCTCACTCTGTCCATTCAGTGATGGGTCCTTGTCAAATTGGGCAGTGACTATGCAGGCCAGGGGGGCTCACACTGAGGTTGAACGTGGGCCATCAGAACATGCACTTGCAGGTACAATATGAGAGGGCAAACAGTGCCTACACATGTGAGTCAGAACACATAATGAAAAAAATGGAAGGATGAGATTTCCAAAGTACAGCAATCTGATGTGTCATATGTGAATTATTCGCCAAGAGTGTCCCCTCAGGCATTTCAGTCTTGGGCATGATGCTTACATATCCATGGTGGCAATATAGAGTCAAACACACTTCCATCAGTTGACTCTGGACGTAAAGTCTGTCTCATTTCACAAATGAGCCTGTGAAAAATCTCATGGACTCAAAGATACATTAGCACAGGCAAAGATTGTCCTGACTCCCACTTTCCATACTTGCAGTGTCGCTGTATGGCTGCAAAAAGACTGCATGTCCCTCCCATCCTGAAATGCATCCTGGGGAATGTATGAAATGGGCTACAAAGGCCATTTCTCTGAAGTCAGCATGCTAGGCAGTGTATCACACAATCCAACACTCTCAGGCACACACTGCAGCAGATCAACTTCATGTGTGCACTCCCTGCACTCTCACTTCCACTCTGAAACACTTACCATGACATCTGGAGCACCATATAGCCTCCCATACTCTGTGAGCACCTCGTCCACCAGGACCTCCAGCTCCTCTGTGGTGAGGGACGGGCCCTGATGTTCTCAGTCCTTGCCATCACTGGGTCCAGGAGACAGGAGCAGCAGCAGTTGGTGGTGAAAAGTGTCAGGCAGCAGCGTGTGGGTCCAGGAGACAGGAGCAGCAGCAGTTGGTTAAGAGTGTCAGGCAGCAGTGTCTGGAAGCAGTGGAAATGTGAGGCTCTCTCCCACACATATATAGCCCCCTGGGGTAGTTTCAGTGGTTCTAAGCTGCTGCAATTGGTGTTCCAGGTCAGCTTTTTTCTAATGTATCCAATGACCGGCCCCGCGGTAGAGGAGTACGCCTTCCACAATTTTCAAAATTGCATTTGGCTAACGCGAATGCGGTTCCCACTGGCTGTAAGGGCATAGGCATTGCTGGTGACACACCGCAGGGGCAAGACGGTCGCTTCCGCGATTGTGCATCTTTCAATTGCATCCAATGACCAGCCCCGCTGTAGCGGAGCACGCCTACTGCGATTTTCAAATTTGCATTTGGCTACCACGATTGCGGTTCCCACTGGCTGTAAGGGCATAGGCATTGGCGGTGACACACCGCAGGGGCCAGGCGGTCACTTCTGAGATCATGCATCCTTCAATTGCATCCAATGACTGGCCCGCGATAATGGAGCACGCCTACCGCGATTTTCAAAATTGCATTTGGCTACCGCGATTGCGGTTCCCATTGGCTTTAAGGGCATGGGCACTGGTGGTGACACACCGCAGGGGTCAGGCGGTCGCGACCGCAATATGGCTGCTATCCATTGGTGCCTATGACCGTGATTTGGGTGGTGGAGCATGCCAACTGCCATTTCCCAATCTGTATATCACTACCGCGATTGCGGTTCCCATTGGCTTTAAGGGCATGCTCATTGGTGGTGACACACCGCATGTATAGGACTGCACGGTGTGGGGTGTAATTGATTTCCTTGATTAGCTATTGTATACTTTTTTAGGAAAGTATTTTTACAGTGTTTTTAATAATACAAAAATAAAAGAACTTGTTTTAATGATTTTATCAATTTGTCTGTCCAAATTTAAGATGTACATGTTCTAACATATGGGCTTCTATCTATATGTGGTTAAGTCAGAGCAGCGCTTATAGTGACATGCCTGGGAATCTCTTTGCATACTTAGCATAAGTACCCTATTTCCCCTGGCCTTTTTAGGGGGTCCCTCTCACTCTCAATTTCTAATAAAAGACACACCGCAGGGGCCAGGCAGTCACGACCGCGATATGGCTGCTATCCATTGGTGCCTATAACCGTGATTTGGGTGGCGGAGCATGCCAACCTCCATTTCCCAATCTGTATATCACTAACGCGATTGCGGTTCCCATTGGCTTTAAGGGCATGGGCATTGGCGGTGACACACCACAGGGGCCAGGTGGTCGCGACCGCGATATGGATGCTATCCATTGGTGTCTATGACCGTGATTTGGGTGGCAGAGCACGTTAACAGCACCTATGGACATATCATGCTGTGTCAATGGCAATGGCCAGTTCTCACCAGTGTACAGTAGACACCTGAATCATACCACAAGATAGTGCAAACAAGGCCATTGTAACATTTAACCCACTGCTGACTACACATGCCATGTCAGTGCACATGTTTGCAAACATTGGCATGTACTCACTCACATGTCACTTGTGATATTGTTGTTCATGTACACAGACCAGTGGTGTGATGGACTCTCCAAGATGTACACATGTCAATGTGTAATCTGGCTAAACAACACACAATGATGAAGGTCTGACTACACAATGTGCATATTTCACTGTGTAGTTTGCTTTGCTCATGTTCATACATGATCTTAATGCACAGACTGTGCTCATTGTGTGTTGTTGATGTGTGCCCTGTTCGACTTACACAAGAAGGTGTGGCAGGTACAGCAGCTAGGTAGGAGCCAGCAGTGTTGCTGTTTCACAGATATGCTGTATGAACAACTCTCAGGGCTGGTTACACAAGATGTGGACATGTACCTTTGGGCATTCACATAGTCTGAATTTGTTTGGGTGGTACTCACTGTGTGAAAACTGGACAAGTGTACAACTAGTGTAGCTGAAGGTGTCCCTACATGTAAGTTGTGCTGTAAGCTGAAGTGTGATGCCAGTCATTCTTGGCACTGCGTCAGTCAAAACGTAAGATTTTGGACACATCTCATGGTGGATTGCATTGACATGTGTCCCCTTTCATCTCACCTAGGAGGCGACCAAATGTGCATCATCCCTTCACAGTGCTGACAGACATGGAGGATGAGGATGTCATACGGAAATTCTGTCTGGATTGACCCACCCTACAAGACCAATATGCTCGGTTGGAGCCCCACCTGCGGCCTCGCAGAACCTATCCGACTGCTTTCACACCGACGTCTAAGGTGATGGCGGCCCTGCATTTTTTTGCTACTGGATCATGCCAATACACGGTGTCCAGCACAGGTGGGATGTCCCAACCTATGTTCAGCATGATGCTACGTGATGTCCTGTCCGCTATGATGACCTACAAGGACAGATACATCTATCTACCCAGGAGGCCTGAATTGGCGGCTGTTAAGGTTGATTTTTGTGCACTTGGCCACATCCCTAATGTTGTTGGTGCCACTGACTGCACAGATGTTGGCCTGGTTCCACCACAGGCATGTGAGCACATCTACAGGAATAGGAAACATTTCCATTCCATCAATGTTCAAATGGTGTGCCAGGCGGATATGTAAAATCTCACATGTCTGTGCCAAATTTCCCGGCTGTGCACATGACTCGTACATCCTGCGTAACAGTATTGTGCCACAGCTGATGGCAAATCTGCTTCTGGAGCGTGCATGGATTGTGGGTAAGTGCGCAGAGTCAAGTAGCATGCTGTATGTGTGACAAGCTGTCCTCTGGCACAGTTATATTACAAAATTGGTCTGTGTATCTCAGACCTAGGTGACTGCATATCCCAACTGGCCTTGGTTGCTGAGCCCACTGCGGAATCCCATGACCCCGGGTGAAGTCCGCTACAATGATGCCCATGGGAGGACACGTCGTGTGGTGGAGCGTACTTTTGGTCTCCTGAAGTCACGATTTTGCTGCCTGGACAAGACCGGACGTGCACTGATGTACTCGCCCAAAAAGGTGTGTCAGATTGTAGTTGCATGCTGCATACTCCCCAACCTGGCCTTGCGCAAGGAGAACTCCCTGCTACTGGACCCTGATGAGCAGCCAAGGCCCCCGCCTGCAAACTCACACATGTCCAGTAACAAGGATATTGGAGAGGAGGAAAGTGTCAACCTGCTTCAACAGCTCATCAATTGATACTTCCCTTGAAGGTGAGTTAAAACGTACAACGCGGCCATTGTCTGCTGATGTTGTTGTTGGTGAAAAGGCCTAGGATAGCTTTGTGACTGCTGCCTGTTGTTGGCTCTGTGCTTGCTGCTAATGTTTCTGGGACAGTGTAGTTATGTACAGCTACAGGATGTCTATGTCGGTACTGTTGCTCATTGTAATGTGTGCAGATTGGAGTATCTTGATGACAAGTGTTGTGTAATGGCTGTGATGTCACTGCCTGAAAAGTGAATATTTTTCTTTTGTGTTTTCCTAGGTCACTTCAGCCTCTCATTGCCTACAAACAATCCGTGCTGCTGGCACATTGTAATCAGAGTCTACATTGTACATCCTGTGATAAATATGGAGCTGACACGAAATCATAGGTGTGTAAGGAGTGTTTATTTACAATGGGTATATGTGACAGGGAAGTGGATATTTACAAAAAGGTGAAAAAGGAATCAATAAGTTGTCAGTGATGGTAGATGAGCCAATCGAGTAGTTACTACATTGATGTGGTGACCCAGTCCAACAGACACCTGCCATTAACATGGCAGTGTGGATAAGGACAGTCAACAAAGTCAATGCAAAAGTGAAGAGGGGTGCCCTCCTGGCTGGCTCCTTGACTGGCGTTTTGCCAGTGCTTTGCCATGGGATCCTCCCTGGGATTTCTTTTAACGGCCCCTTGATCGTTTGGCAGGGGGCCTCTGCTGCGGGCTCACCTGGGTCTGAGGACATCCCCCCTCTCTGTGGCTGCAGGATAGGTAGGGTAACTGTCATCCTGCCGGCCACTGGATGGAGGTGGAGCTGTTGTTTGGGCCACAGGCCTGTCTCTCAGTACTGCCACAAACTGGCCCAAAAGGTCCACGATTTGGCCCATGCGGGTGTCTATGGACCTCAGTAGCAGGCGGAACTCACGGGAATCTTCCTGAGCCTGGCCCGTGTGTCCCTGGGCTCGTTCATAGGCCCCAAGGACTCTGGCAATGTTGTCCAGGGCTTCGGTCCCAGTGTTTGGTTCTGTTTGACGCCCACTTGCCCTCCCACCTACCCTGCTGTCCCGGACCTCTACGCACCTGTGTACTCTCCCTGCCCTCCTCAGATTAAGAGGTGGGGTGGTCATCCTCTGGGGCAGGGAGAGTGTTGCAGGCAGCACTGGTGATGGTGGTGGTGGAAGCCGCACAGGTCGTTACAGCAGGGGTCAGCACAGTAGTTGTTGTTGAGGTGGTGGCGATGGGGACAGTGGGGTCCTGGTGCGCCCTGGCATGCATCCAAGAAATCAAGGGAGTCTGCATCAGAGAGTCCATGTTTCGGGGGGGAGAAGGGCTCTGCAGGTTGGTGACATCATCTGCAGCTGTCAGTTCTTGATCACCTATGGAACAGAGGTGAAATGGTCATTAAAGTGCACCCCACAAGCTTGTTGTTAGGTGTTTGGATGTTACATGTTATGCACAACACAGTTTACATTGACATCACATTGTATGGCTGCACTGTACTGGGCATCATGACATGATGTGAAGGTACATACATTACTTCTCCATGGTGTGACATGTCAATAGATCCCATGATCTACGTACAGATTGTGTGATTGTTAGATTTGGGGGTCTCTAGTTGGCAGAGGTAGGAACCTTTGTCCAAATAGGGGCCCTTGCGTCTGGTCAGGGTAAGGGGGTACACTCCTAAAATAACCCCTGCTCACCCCCTTGGTAGCTTGGCATGAGCAGACAGGCTTATCTCAGAGGCAGTGTGTAAAGCATTTGTGAACATATACAGTAATCAAGTGACAACACTACATATAGACACCACACAAGTTGTATATTAAAAAAAAGTATTCTTTATATAGATTTAACACAGGATCATAAACGACAAAAATCCACAATACTGTACTTAAAATGGTAGAATTAGCTTAGTTCTCTTTAGATGTAAAATGCAACACTTTGAGTTCAATGTACCTTTGGATGCGTAATGCTATACAATGAAAGTGTTGCAGGGAAGGTAATGCGTCGCTTACTTACACGCAAGAACAGCGATGCGTCTGGTCCCTACTGCTGCGTAGGGGATGTGTCGGTTCTTCTCTGCGAGGGGAGGTGATGCGGCGGTTTCTTACTGTGCTTCCGTGGCGGTGTGGAACGCAACGCCGTGATGCAATGAAGATCGTCTTTGACGTCTTTTTCTTGATGCAAAACGATGTGGACCGCAACAGGCCCTGCGACACGCTTCTCAGTGATGTGGCGGCGTCTGCTGCGACGTCGATCCTCTTCTCCGAGATGCGAGAAGCTTTGACAACGATGTGAGCTGCAACAGACCCTGCGACACGCTTCCCGGTGATGCGGCAGTCTCTGATGCGACATCGATCCTCTTCTGCGGCAATGCGAGATGCTTAGGGAACGATGCGAGCTGCGACAGGCCCTGCAACATGCTGCCCGGTGATGCGGCGGCATCTGATGCGATGTCGATCCTCTTCTCCGGCGTTGCGAGGTGCTTCGGTGACCCT
The DNA here is from genome assembly GCF_964204655.1 of Triturus cristatus. Lineage (NCBI taxonomy): Eukaryota > Metazoa > Chordata > Amphibia > Caudata > Salamandridae > Triturus > Triturus cristatus. Next base: position 668,325,774 of record NC_140586.1, on the reverse strand, counting down.
GCGATGACTCAACGGTTCTTCTGGGCCGCTACAGGCCCTGCGACACGCTTCTCTGTGATGCGGCGGCGTCTGCTGCATCATCGATCCTCTTCTCCGGTAATGCGAGACACTTTGACAATGATGCGATCTGCAACAGGCCCTGCGACACACTTCCCGGTGATGCGGCGGCATCTGATGCGACGTCGATCCTCTTCTCTGGCGAAGCGAGATGTTTTGGCAACAATGCGAGCCGCAACAGGCCCTGCGACACGCTTCCCGGTGATGCGGCGGCATCTGATGCGACGTTGATCCTCTTCTCCCGTGATGCGAGGCACTTCGGTGACCCTGCGATGACTCAACGGTTCTTCTGGGCCGCGACAGGCCCTGCGACACGCATACCGGTGATGCAGCGGCATCTGATGCAACGTCAATCCTCTTCTCCGGCGATGCAAGGGGCGTTCTCGTTGTTAGGAGACAGCGGCAGTTCGGCGACACACTTCTTGCTCGTGAGTTGTGCTTCAAGCCCCTTGCGACACGCAGTCCCTCAGAAAGCCTCGCAAAACAGCAGGCACTTCCAAAGAACTCTTGGGGAGCTGGTTGGTGAAGTCTGTTGTCCCTGAGACTTCAGCAGGAGGCAAACTCTTTTCTCAAGCCCTTGGAAATCCTTCACAAGTTGAATAAAGTACATACAAAGGTCCTTCTCCTCTCTTTGGCAGTCAGGCAACCACTGCAGGCCAATCCCTCAAGCTTAGGGAGTCAAGTCTCTCCTCAGTCTCTCTGGTTCCTCTCCTCAGCAAAGGTTTCTTCTTGTTTCCCAAAGTGATCTAAAGTTCTTGGGTTTGGGTCCCAATATTTATACTCAGTTTGTCTTTGTTCTCTGAAGGCAGAAGGGCCTTAGCCTAGTCCAAACCAGTTCTGGTCAGTCTTGGAGCACTTTGTTGACAAGACTCCTTCTTTCCTTTCAGAGTGCAGGGCAGAGACATCAGACGCACCACAGGAGGTGAAGCCAGCATTGTGGAGGGAAGGCACAGCCCTATTCAGGTACCAGGTGCAACTCCTCCCACCCATCTGCATGCAGATCTCTCTGTTCTGCCCTGTGCTGACTCACCATGTCTCCTGGAATCCCTCAGCACTGTCACTCAAACTCCAGACAAGGAATACACAACCTAGCAGAGGCAGGCTTGGATGGTTAGACAAGAAAATACCTACTTTCTAAAAGTGGTATTTTCAAACACAGAATGTTAAAACCAACTTCACTAAAAGATGTGTTTTATCATTCTGAGTTCAGGCATACTTAACTCGAATTTCTACCTTGGTTCCCTGAGTCAGTTAGGATTATAAGATGTAATAATCAAACTGCCCATTCTGGCCTGTGGGGAACAGGTAGCCTTGCAATAGTGAAAAACTAAAATAGATGTAATTCATTATTAGAACATGCCACACACACCAGGACATGTCCTACCTTATACTTACAATGTACCCTGCCCTTGGGCCTACCATAGGGGTGACTAATATGCAGAAAAGGCGAAGGTTTAGGGACTGGCAAGTGGGTGCACTTGCCCAGTCAGCATGGCAGTACCAGACTGCACATAGGCTCTGCAATGGCAAGCCTTAGACACATTTTTACAGGCTGCTTCTGTGGGTGACACAACCAGTGTTGCAAGCCCACCAGCAGAATTTAGTTTACAGGCCATGGGCACTCCTGGTGCACTGTACTAGAGTCTGGCAGGCAAACCAAACTGGCCATTCATGGACTCACTAATCCATACATCAATTTACATATGCACTTTAGCACTGATCAGCGGTGGTAAAGTGCCCAGAGTCATAAAACCAACAAAAACAGGTCAGACAAAATATAGGAGGAAGGCAAAAAGTTCAGGGATGACCCTGCAAAGTGCAAAGAGGGCCAAGTCCAACAGTGATTACAAGGACATGTCATCAGGTAACGACTAGCAGCACAATAACTTTATGTGAAGCATCTTTGGTCCATGTTCTCACGGAGTTATCGCCGAATGAACGGCATTTTATCGCTTCCAAAGTCGCGATACATTTATCGCCCCATTCACAAGCTTGTGCAAACAGCCTTTATCACCAGTTTATCCGCGATAGCAGTCGCCTAAAACACCACAGCGCAACATTCTCAAAGATCAGCCAGATTTGCGATAAGATCCCAAAACAGGCGATAAGGCACGTTAGCAGCAGGAAACTAACACCTGCCCTGACCTGGTGCAAAGTCGGACGACAACCTGCACCAGAAAGGGAGCCCAGCCCACACCCACACAGGAAGAACAACAGATGCCATGGAGCCACTGACCATGCATCCCAGAACCCCAAAAGGGCAACAACACCAACCGTCACCCCCCCCCCCCTGGGCTCCACTCCGGGCATCCCCTCCCTGACAAATAAACGTCACGTCGACGTAACAACCATAAACAAAACAATGTGCCTGATGTCGCACAATTACAACACCTGACATACATGTGTGGTCGGGAAAATGACAAACATACATCCAACTCAGAATACCCCATTAATTCGTTTCACTCAGAATAAACTTAAAACAACCATTCCGAAGAGCCATGGAGGGTCCTCCCAGGCCAATCTGTATGACACAACCTGAATAACAAAATCCCAGATAAGAATGTGTGACCTATGCCCATCAAAGGACAGAGAGAGCGAGCGAAAGAGAGAGACAGCGATAGAGACAGAGGGAGTGAGAGAAAGAGAGTGAGAGAAAGAGAGTGAGAGTGAAACAGAGAGAAAGAGAGAGAGACGTTGCAGAAGGAGCGCAAGGACAATCGGGCCCTTGGCTTATACATGCCAACTGTTGTGTGTGTATTGCTATTTTTGCATACTAACCCCAAGGACTGGCATCAATTTCAATGCGAAGGCCACATCACATCTAAAAATGGCAAGCAGTGGTCAGACCAACAGGAGTAATGAAAGCTTCTTTGTCCCAATGCACATGGCGGAAGGACATCTGAACACACGACCTTGGTCTTGAATGCGGCTGGCACTTCCTGAGAGATACCATACCAGATCTTGACGACTCTCACACCACAAACTGTGCGAATGAAAGACCAACTTGTCTACACACCACACACATTTGTCCCTGCCTAAGGCACACCTGCATGGGATGAGCCTGACACATAAGCAAAAAACAACCCATACATCCAAACGTTGCACACAAATACGACTCATTGCTCAGAGCAGTGGCATTACATCCACATAACTGCTGCCTGTCAGAAGACTGCCAGTGCTACGGGACCAACAAAGGCAATGGCTGGCAAGCCCGGGCACATGCACAACCCCTGTCACGTGGAACTGTTCATTGCAAGAATGCTGCATCTGTTGGGATCACTGCCACTGGCAGTGTTGCGCATCAGTTACCGTCTGAGTTTCCGTCTAGCTTACGTCACCTGCATCCAGCCCTGGTTCCACTGTCGAACATGCACATTCGAGTGGCCCATGGATGTCTGCCTATCCAACAACACGGTAGCTGAAATGGATTATGACCTGTGTGTGCGCCCCCTTTTGGCACACGAACAGGAGTATAACCGTGATATCCGTGCATGGGATGCCTGGATTTGTGGCGTAGGTGCAGACAGTTGGGCATGGGAGATTGCACAACTCCTCGTGTACAGTGACCACATCTAGGCGATCACCTATTGGGCTGTTTTGCAGATCGGTGGAACGGCGTGGACGGAGCACAGCTGCCTGGACCAGTTAATGGATTGGCTCGCCCTCGTGTTCCTTGAACTCCACAATGATATACTCCTGAAACAGATTGCCCATGAAGCTGCATTTGCATTCATGGATGAGTAACTACGTTCCTGCAGCCACAACTGATTGTCACCCACAGAACACGTCCCCACACCTAGTAGCATCTTGGAGGATTGGTCACACATCCCACTACAACAGTGGACAGTCTGCCTTTGCCTGGGCTCAGCATGCATGTGCGTGGACCTACGCCTGTGTACACACATCTGTGCAAGGTGATGCAGTCACATGGGCTGTGAGTTGTGTTCCCTGACACGGGGGAATGTGCAGAAGCAAAACCTCACATGACTCATCCAGCAAGGCAAGGTGGGCTGAGACCATTGACATCCGTAATGATTTGTGTTCATCTTAGCAACCCCATTTCATGGACCTCAACATGTCCCTGAGCTTCCTGCAAGTGTCTCAAACATTGGTGTGCATGTTGTGGCCTTTGCCGTGCCCTTACTGACACGCACCTCATAATAAAGTCTACGCAAGTACAATAGTGTACAACAGTGATGAGTGTTGATTAAAATGAAAAATCGTGTGCCTCCACGAGCATTGTCCATACACAGGGAGGTGCTGACTGGCGCATGTGATTTAGGGGTGAGTCCCTGTAGCCCGCTCCACCTCTGTGAGCCAGACATTGTGTTTGGGATAGTTGCTGGCATACCTGTGCTTCTACGTGTCTCCAGCAATGTGAGTATGGTGTCCAACTTCTTGCCATGTTGATCAAGGTTACCCATCAGAACAGACTGTGTCCACACAGATGTGTGTGAGTAGGTATGCGAGGAGACATTTTGTTGTCACATGTGATGGGGACACCATTTAACACATGGCCATGGTGCTACGTTGGGGGGTAACAAGATTGCTGTTCGTGTGCAGTGATGCCACAGCTAGTTCACACCTTCACAGTCATTTAATTGGCCATGTGTGTCAGGGTCAAACATGCGCATTGATGACATTCAACAGGATGTACCTTTTAGTGCAGTCACTGTCCCTACATTCATCCATACTTTAATACGAGAGTGAACATAGACATGACACATCTGTGTGCTTTGGAATGTCTAATTCACATTCTGGGTAGTGTCTGAGCTGGCACCGTACATGGCCATTTCAAGCCCACATGACATGTTTGCCCAGAAGTGGGCCAACCAGAGTCCTTGGGCAAATGAAAATTCAATATGAAGAGGAAGAGTTCAGTCCGCAGCAGGATTGCTGTGTCATTGGTACCAGAGCGGATATGGCAGGCCATGTCGTGGTCCAGGAGGATGTCACAGAGTGTTTCAGGGGACAGTGGGAGGTGTTGTTCCAGGGCATGATGCATGGGGCTGAACCAGGCAGGGACGGAAAATGTGGCGGGGATGGATGCTAACACCTCCTCCCTCACACAGTCAGTGCCCAACTCATCTTCCTCCTCTTAGATGGGTTCTGTGTCCGGTGTGTCAGGTGTGTGTGGTGGTGTTATGGCTGCATCATTATCATTATGTGCCACTGGCACATCAGGTGGCGAAGGTGATAGGGCTGCATCACAGTGTGCTACGGGCACATCAGGGGGCGAAGGTGATAGGGCAGCATCACTGTGTGCCAATGACATGTGAGGGGGCGAAGCTGTGTGTGTCGAGGTTCCTGCAGCAGTCATCTGGTACAGGCTCAGTGGGAGCAATGGCAAGATGAAGATCTGCAAGGCATTGAAGATCCCAGCGACATCTCACTGGTTTTCTGCCGTAGCAGCCATGCTTCCAGGCTGCATCGGCTCCATGGTCACTGTTGACCTCCGCATCTTTGCCAACTCTGTGCTGTCATCACTGGAGCCTGTCTGAGTAGCCAGTTCTTGTATCCGAGTAATGGCCCCAGCGAGATCAGCTAAAGATTGTTGTTGAGCAAGGTGCGGACAGTGGGTGTCCGTTACGGACTGTAAGAGGTCCCTGATGGGACTCATACACCCACGTATGGCATCGAGTTTTGCTGCCATGAGGTCGAACCCCACCTGCAGCTGGTCAGCCGTCTGCTCCTGGCACCCTAACACACAGCATTGGAATTCCATGTGTTGGTCGTGTGGGTCCTAGGCACCAGCCGTGGTGGTGTGTGCTTCCTGCTGTGTGGTCTGTGCAGGGTCACCGCCATGCAGCTGGGCTGCCCTGCTCCTGATGGTGGGGTGCAGATGCTGTCCATTATCCATTGGAGGGTGTCTGTGCAGACGTGCAGGTTGTCCTCTTCGTCATCACTTTAGAGATGTGTGGTGTGCTCTGCAGGAGGTGTAGTATGTCCCTCTGCAATGGGAAGGGGAGATGCATGTTAACAGTGTGTTCCATGTGTGTTGACGCATTGTTGATGTTTACATTTGGACTGCATGTGAATGTACATTGTGACTGCTTTGGTGCAGCTGGCTATTTGATGTGAGGCAGTGGACATTTTGACTACATGACGGATGTGTGGTTGTACTCATACATTATCATCTCACAGTATCATGCAATGCCAGATGTGATTGGCCAGTTCCTATGCACGGACGGCACTAGTTGTGCCCACTGTCTTGTGGTGTAAGGGTTGCACCTTGTACACCATTGTCATCAACGTTGATGTACTCGAATTGGTATGTGTGTGTTGCATTGTTTGTGTGTCACCCCTGAAGCTCTAATTGGGCGCCCCCCTTATTCCTTTGAGTCAGTGTGCCTTTGACTTGTGTGCTTTTCTGGTGCTGGGATGTTTGCGGCTTGGGTCAATTGTGCTCCTGGACAAATTCTGTGCTCTTGTGCATTGTCGGTCTGCAGATGTATTTTTGACGTCATGGATTGTAGTTGTCCGTGGATGTGTCAGAGTGTGACCTGCTCCTTTACATATGTGGTGCACACTCTGCCACCTCAATTTCGTGTCGTGCACCATGTCATGTTTTGCGACTGCAGCCATGCTATCTGTCGTGCAGTGTCACTTGCACTGTCAGTGTGGCTCACAGGGCGGCTGCTTTTCTGGATTCAGCACATGTGCATGTGTAGGTTGTGGCATTGGTGATATGGAGGGGAGCCCCTTTGTGTACATAGTGGACGGGGGCCTACTTGGTGTTTCAATGTGTGCAGCAGTGTGTCAAGGGTATCAGGGACATATTCAACACTCATTGTGGCCGTGTTGTGTGCTGCACATGATTGTGCATGTGTGCCATTGTGCCCATTTCCCCCGGCCGCCCAGTCCCTGGTCGTTACTCACCCTGTTGCTGTTGGATCCGGTCATGTCGAGCTGTGTCCAGACCCCCAACTCCTTCCACCGTCTCCACACTGATGACTGTGGCCACCATTTCCTCCAGCTCATCCAGCTCCTCCTGTGGTGCAGGACTCCCACCTCCAGTCGCCTTTGCTGCCTTCCTGTTGGCAGCGATTTTCTCCGTTGTTTGGCTGTGCACTTCATGCCAGCGCCTCTTTACCTCCTCCACTGACCACCTCAACACTCCGTCTGCATTGACGTTGGTGACGATGGACTGGCATATTTCCGTTTGTGTTGCCAATGACGCAGTGGAGGTGACGAACAATTGTTGGTAGTGTTCTATCACCTCCGTGACGATGACCCGGTCTTCCTGTGGACTGAACCCCGTCTTCCTCTTCCTCTCCTCCTTGGCCTTCCCCGACCCCGGGGTCCCTGGCTGGTCCTCCGTGGGGCTTGTGGGCTTCGACTCGTCCTCTGCACTTTGTCCAGGTGCATCCATGGTGCTACGCAGTTATTTTTTAGTTTTTATTTTATTTCAACTGCATTCATAGTGCTGTTTCCCGCATGTGGCGTGGGTATTGCAGGCCTGTCGCTGGTTTTCGCTGATTTTTGAATCGCCATTGGGCCATCGCTGCTTTTTTCGCATTGGGGTTTCGCATTTGTACGGCCTCGTGTTGCTTTTAACGCGGGCATTTGTCGCGTTATCATGAGACTATCGCATGGTGTGCCGGGTTGGGAATACCACATTGACACGGGGTTATTTTCCCACGATGTGAGAAGTTGCGTTAAGCTAAATGTGCGATGTTTAACACACGTTCTTAAGAATATACCCCTGAGTTGCTTACTCTGCATGGAAGACATTATATCTGAGCACGAAGTAGCCATTGTAATCTCATGCATTCCTTTGTCATATCATGTTCTTTGCTTTCTTTTTACTACTGACCATGCTTGTTTTGTTTTCATATGGGCCTTGGTGCCTTTGTGCCCTGACTTTCTTCAACATGTGATTTTGTGAGTCACACTTTGGTTTCTGTGACAGTTACATACGCTTAGCTGTCTGCACACTGGAAGTGGCTATTGGATCTATGGCAGGTTTGGTGGGATGTGAGGACTGGTGTGGTCAATTGGCTCCATGCTTTTTGCAAGGAATGGCGGGGTGCATGCACTATCTACTTACCTGCTAAGTGGCACATTTGGGGTAATTTCTGAGATATCTTTCTGGGTGTGTGGTGGAGTGCCCCATCCTGCTGAGCATTGGGACAAGGGGGGCTGGTGGGAGTTGTAGTGCTGGCCTCCACACACATACACACACCTCCCTGTTGAGATGGCTACCTACCTGTTAGGTGGAGGTGAGCATTGTATTGTCTGCCACATGGTTGTGGGTGGGGTAGAGTTCTCCATCTTGCTCAGCTGTGGGACAAGAGGGTCTGGTGGGAGTTGTAGTACTGGCCTCCCACACACACACACACCCCTCCCTGTTAAGATGGCTACCTACCTGTTAGGTGATGGTGAGCATTGGATTGTCTGCCACATGGTTGTGGGTGGGGTGGTGTGCTCCATCTTGCTCAGCTGTGAGACAAGAGGGCCTGGTGGGAGTTGTAGTGCTGGCTGTCTGTACACATGCAACCCTGGGAATGTTGCTAGCTACCTTTGGGGTGATTCAGAGGGAGTGAATGTTAGAACTGTGAGACATGTGTTGGGGAGTGTGTGGTGCACATGAATGCATTTGGGCCTAGGAGGTGTAGCTTTGAAGTTGTGCAAGACAGTACATAGCAGTGTGATGGTAGACATTTGTTTGTACTTACCAGCCTCCACTCCCCCAGCTATTCCTGTAAGACTCTCTGGATGCAGTATGGCAAGCACCTTCTCCTCCCATGCAGTGAATGTTCTTGGTGGAATAGGAGGGCCACCGCCAGTCATCTGAGCCAGCTTGAGTTTCTTGTTGTTCCTCTCTTTCACCTTCATTCATCGCTTCACCATCTCCTTCTTGGTGCGCGGGACAGTCCCTACTGCATTGACTTTGCTGACTATCCCTTCCCACATTTGTTCTCTGGTGGCTAATGGTGTCTGTTGGAGCAGGTTACCAAACAATTGTGGCTCTGCTCGGATTATCTCATCTACCATGACTGACAACTCATTGTCAGTGAATTTGGGCATTTTTTTCTGTGCCATGGTGTCTGGTGTGCAAAGGGGTTAAAGGTGCAGCTGTGGAAGTGGTGGTGGTGGTGGTGATGTGTGCGGTGTGTGTGTGTTGTGATGGTGTGATGATTTGCCTCTCCTTTCTGCTGTGGTGTTTGGCCCTTCACTTCTGGAGTATTGCAAAGGATTGTGGTCAGGGAAGGGGCTGGTTTTATGCTCAGCTATGTGGGTGTGTCAAAATGGAGTATTGCTGTCAGGTGTGTTTTGTGGGTTGTCCTGAGATTTGTATTTTTTTTGCCTGGGGGTGTGTCATGGAGGTGTGTTAGGGGTTTTGAGGGGCTGGGCTGGTTTGATGTGTGCACTTGGTGGCCTTGTTGTGTGTTTTTTTTGTCGACTGCCATATTTGTACCGGAGCAGCCGCGGCGGTGGATATGCAACAGCCCTTCCTCCGGCTCTCCCATTCATCACTGTTTGCGATAGCGCCGGTCGGAAACAGCGGATCGTTCCGCTGTCACCTCAATAGAATCCTAATTTTATGTGCGGTGACTCTGCATGCCTAGCGGCGGTTTTGAGTGTTTCTGCTGCAAATCCGACCGCCACGGACCGATTTTCACCTGCTCCACCCGCTACCAGCGGTCTTTCGTGGCATTGTTCCGCCGCAGTCAGATTTTTCTGACCGTTGATCCTGATCGGACTGCCGGTTTTTCCACGGTCCAGCAGACGGTTCATTTCCGCTGCCATGGCGGTCGAAATAGTTTTCCGCCCGCCATCCTAATAGGCCCCTAGGGGCCTTATTAGTTATTATAATGATTACAATGATGTTGGGAGGATGCCATTGCGGTCTTGAACTGCCCGATCTTATCCGGCGCCACGGTCAGGACGAACGCACTAGTCTATTACGAATCGATGTGATCGGCCATAGGCCATAGGGCAGTCGCAAACCTCCATTTGTCAATGGAAGCTTGTGTGGCAGGCAAAAAAGGCCTGCAGCACAAGCTTCCATTGAAAAACAGATGTTGTTGGTCACAAACCTCCATGCACCACCCGTGTGGCATTGGCATGCACCATGCGGTTACGAAATTACAAATAACTAATTACAGACGTCTTACATAATCATCACTAATCACATGAGCCCAAGTGAGTGACAACAAGTACGATTCATTAAATAGGTTAGGTGGGTAGCGCCAAGTAAGCTAAGCACCTGTCTAGAATAACAAATTATTACATAATATTTGAAAACTTAACTTCCCTGCATGTGAGCAGCATGCTTGCTAATATTTGGGGAAAAATATTAGCTATAGCATAGAACACACAAGTAATAATAAAAATGAATGTTTTAATAATTACTCACCTAGCCCCGCAACCTCAACTCCTAGCAGGTCCAGCAGGTCCTTCTCTCGGTCCAGAATGTCGAACCAGCGGTGCACCAACTGGCGATAGGTGCGCCGGACCCCAGAGCAGAGGTAAACTGCCAGGAGCACCCTCGCCTAGCGCTGCTGGCACTCCCACATCCTGTACCCGGACCCAGGCCTGTCGCCTGCTGCCAGGGTGGAGGGGAGCTGGTGCTGGATATAAAAGCCAGCGCTGCCACCTCCACCTCGGAAAACAGGGCACGGGACTGCACGCCTGCCTGGCGCCACCTTCCGCAAGGAAGGCAATGGCACCTTGGTGCACCCTTTATCTGCCACGGGGCTGGGGGAAAGAGAGAAAAAAAAGAAATGGGGAAAAAGAAGGAAGGACTGGGTAATAATACGGAAGTAGGAAAGCTAAAAATTAATGTACAAAACTCACCAAAAACACACAGTAAAGTAAAAAAAAAAACACAACTACACATTTAGAAAGACAAAGGGTAAGATAATAAATAAAAAGATGGGAAAAAAAGTTTTAAAACCCAAGGATTACAGAGATTTAGGAACGATGAATAAATAGACCCAAGCTCCATAAACAGAGTGAGAAACGGCTGTGCCAATGTGCGACCACGTGGTGCAGTTCGCGTGATGTTTCCACCCAAACACGCAATCTGCATTGACGTACGACAGAAAACATCAAGCGAATGGGTGGGATAAGTGACTCTGCCCGCTCGTGGAACTTTTTTGCAACTTCGCGGAGTCCACGTAGCGCTGCAACGTGAACCCCGTCCAGGCTTAATCAAAACTCACACGGCTCACTCTTGGCGTGTCGCAGTGCTCAATTCTTTCCACCTTCCTTTTCAATCTCTTCATGGAACTCGTTACGATCATCTTGAAGCAGGCAGGAATCAAATATCACCTATATACTGATGACACTCAACTTTACTACAAAATCAAATCACCCAGTGACATTCAACACCACAACGCCACACTGAACAAGATACAATCTTGGTTCTACTCTAATCACTTAAAGCTAATCCCAAACAAAACAGAAATAATTCTATCCTCCCCAAATGCAACCACCTACTAATCCACGAATGGCTCAGGGACCTGAACGCTTTAAATTGTGCTCTCATTCTATCCAACTTTGCAAAGTCCCTTGGCTTCTGCCTGGACAACAACATATCAATGAAAGAGCACATCAAAAAATTGGCCAAAGAAGCTCTTTTCGCACTAAAACACCTCAAGAAAATTAAACTATTCATTCCCTCTTATGATTTCAAGATTGTGGTGCAATCTCTGCTCCTCTCCAAACTGGACTATGGAAATACCTTTCTCACTGGGATGTCAAAAACTCACCTCGCCCCCCTTAGATCAGTTCTAAACATGGCAACCCGGTCATTACTGATGTCAAACGGTTTGAACACATCACTCCTGTGCTCAAGAGCCTCAACTGGCTTTCCATCGAAGGAAGATGTACTTACAAGACTGCCTGTATCATCCACAAAGCCCTTCACTCACACACACCCAACTACTTAGAAAACAAACTCACAAAAGCAGAGATTTCTAGATCTTTGAGAAGCTCCAAAGTACTTTTGCTCCTACCTCCCATTCTAAAAAAATCATCTACCAAGTCTCACTCTTTTTCCTGAAATGCTCCGACCATATGGAACTCTCTACCTAGAGATCGGCTATGCAACCCCTCTTTCCCTCGCTTCAAAAGAGACTTGAATCTCATCCTCCTCAACAAATATTTTAGATTCTTAGACTATTGATCTTGGTTATTATCTTGTGTACAGGACTAGACCCTCTGTCATAGACGGCTGTTTGTTTGTTTGCTTATGACCTCTATTGATCCTCTCGAATTGTTCTCTTGTTTTGGTTTTGTTATTGTGCTTTGATGTGTACTATTATCTATTGAGTTTCGCTTCATATGTTATTGCGTTCCTGATTTACTGTATGCGTTCACGATCAAGTAAAGCGCTCTGTTACCTTCGGGTCTAGCTAGCGCTATATAAAACTTATAAATAATAATAACAAGTTCAGATGACTTTGGTGGGAGGTGCTGCTGAGCAGGATTTGCTGCTGCGGATAAGAACGTAGCGGGAGCCTCCTTGAAGTCAGGCCAATTGGCGACGGACCTTCGGCAGATTGCCTGACAGGTAATCCCTGGTCTTCTGTCTATTCTCCAGGAAACTTTTGTAGAAAAATGTTTTAAGTCCTAGCTTTTGAAGAAGTACCATCAACTACCAAGGTTCCAGGACCTGGGAGGCACCACCTTGGGGGTTAGGACTCACTCTATCAGAGGCCAGCAGCAGGGTTCAAGGCCTCAGGAGCTTGTTATATCCTTGTAGCTCACACAGGAGGCCAGCCAACTAGGCCTTGGAGTCACTTCTGGTGGTCCTGGGTTCAAGGTGCGGGTCCAGTTTTCATTCAAGCAGAAAGCAGTCCTTCAAACAGCAGCAGGGGAGTCCTCTGATGGCAGGGCAATCATTCTGGAGTCTTCCACAAGTCCAGTAGTGTTCTGAGTGTCCAATATTTCCACCTGGTGCCAGTGTGTGTGTGGAGCGGGGATTCACCCTGTCCTACCATCAAATCAGTTTCTGCAAATTTCTTCCCTCCCCCTGTCAAGCCTCCGAAAAGTCTGGGATGACAAAATGCTACTGTCATGTTTCTTTGTGTGTGCTGGAGGCAAGCCCTTTGAAGTGTAAATGGGTTGGGAACAGCTTCACCGCTAGCCATGTGACAGGATGTCCCATCCTGCCCACTCTAAGTGCCCTTCTGTGTCACTGTCTGGGAGGAATAAAGAAAGCCAAACAGCAGATACATTCACAGTCATGTGACCCAGGGCACTGGCAGGGTCACAAACTGATGTGCCTCTGTGCAAAAAAGTGTTCATTCATGGACAGCTAATCGGCCCTCCCCTGTTGGATGGAAGGCCCAGCCCAACAGGTGCCTGGGAGAATCATCCACGGAAGATCACTGACAACTTTGACCCTGGGGCTAGAGTGACTTGCATGTTTTTTGCTCCATCGCTCCTACAGGTGCCGTAGAGGATACAAGACACCCGCCACAATTGCAAGGGGGAGAGGGGCACAATCAATTAACACCTTCATGGTGTCAAACGATCATCCCGTCTGGCTGGGAGTCGCTCAAGAGAACTCCTCACAGAGCTACTTCAGAGCCGCCATTTCCCACGTTGGATTATATTATACATTTATAATTTAAATTTAGTTTTTTTATTACAGTAAGTTATATTTTAGTAGCAGGTTGTTGGGTTTGTAGGGGTATAGGATAGGAAGTAAATTATGTTTAAAAAAATTACAACTTATTGGTAATTAACTTTTGATTGTAAATAGTTTATCATCTATTTATTTAATTTATACATTAGTAGTGGGTTGTTGGCGTATCGGAGTATAGGGTGGGAATTTTATTTATTTGTAAAGAATTATCAATTTTACATTCTTAATTATTTAATTGATTGTTAATTATGTAAATTATTTAATACCAATTTACTATACTTTAGTTGTGGGTTGCTGGGTTTGTAGGAGATTATGGTGAATTCAATTAAGTGGTTCTCAATTTAATGTTATTTTTTGTAAAAATATTATTTTTTGAGGAGTACCTAATTTATTAATTATTTTGTAACAGATGTAAAACATTGTTTATATTATTTTACATATTTATGTAATTTATTAATTAGAAATTATTCTTTTTTTTTATTCTGAGATGACATTTATTTAAAATTATTTTCTATTATTTTAAATGAAATACATAGGTGATTCAGTATTGAGCTATATTTTTTATAGTTAGTTAAGTTGATGTATGTATTTTATTTTTTAAATTATATATATTTTTTTAATAAATATATTTTTGTGTACTCTGATTTAATATTTAACTCCTCCAAAGTCAAACACTTTCCCTACTGTTGCTTAGATTGGAGTAGGAATGGTAAACTTAACCCCTCTGTAGTCTAACACTTTCCCTACAGTTGTGTTGACTGGAGAAAGAATAGTAAATGTAACCCCTTCGAAATCCAACGCTTTCCCTACTGTTGCTTAGACTGGAGTAGGAATATTACATTTCACACCTTCGAAGTCAAACACTTTCTCTACTGTTGCTAAGATTAGAGTGGGACTAGTAATTCCACCCCCCTCCAAAGTGTAACACTTTCCCTATTGTTGTGCTAACTAAAGTAGGAATGGTAAATTTAACCCATTCAAAATCAAACGCTTTCTCTTCTGTTGCTTAGACTGGAGTGGGAATAATAAATAGCACCCGTCCGAAGTCCAACGCTTTCCCTAATGTTGCATAGATCAGAGTGGGAATAGTAAATCTAACCCCGCCAAAGTCCAATGCTTTCCCTACTGTTGCTTAGACTGGAGTGGGAATATTACATTTCACCACTCCAAAGTCCAACATATTCCCTGCTGTTGAGTAGACTGGGGTAGGAATAGAAATTCTGGCCCCAGCTTAGGCCAATGCTTTCCCTACTGTTGAACTGACTGAAGTAGGAATAGCTAATCCAACGCTTTCAAAGTCCAACTTCTTCCCCACTGTTGCACAGTGGAGTGGAAATAGTATATTTTATATTCTTAGACTGCAATAGTTTTCATAATAGTGGTTTAATAGATGTTGTAGTATTATTTGTTTGTTTTTTATATTTATATTTTTTATTTCAATGTTTTTAGCATTTTTATTTATTGCCTAAATTCATTCACACATTTTTTTATTGTGATTTAATTGTTTATATTTTGAATGGATATTTATTGTGTATCTATTCTGAATATATATCAATTTATGATTTTTATAGTAATATAGTTAAAAAAAAGAATACAATGTAAAATAAAACATCAATTATGTTACTATATATATATTATCTACTGGCGGTCGCCAGTAGATAGTTATAGTTACAACCTAGTTTCCATAGGAAATCTCAAAATTCTATTTTGAATAACTTTGGCACCGGTTGATGAATCCTCGCGAACTTTTCAAAACTAATGGGGCGCTCCGTTCAGCTCCTACCCTGAAAGTCTCGGGGTGATTCGTCAAGCAGGGGCCGAGAAAAAAGAGGGGTCCCAAAACGCGTTTTCCCCATGCATTTTTCCATAGGACCTTTAGACACAGCTACAGCCCGAACGGCTGAACAGAATTACTTGAAATTTGGCAGAGAGGTAGCCATAAGGTCAAGGAAGTGCCTTTTGCAGGTCTGGTGTAAATCTGTTCAGTATTTACTGAGAAAATAGCATTTAAAAGCATATATATATGTGGGCGGAGCCTAACCACACATCTCATCCTGAGATCTGATTGGCTGTCAGCACTTCATCCAAGAAGTGTTGGCAGCCATCTTGGGACCAATATACATGATAGCACCGCATTAAAAAGCATTGCAGTTAATAGAAGGTTTTAAGACTTTAGTTACATTATAAATCATTTGTTGATGGTACCATACTCATTTTAGGAATTGTGGTATGTTCTAAGGTGATTTCACCATGTGAAAAAGCCTTCTGCTGGGATATCATGATTGAGAGAAAAATATTTTCTCATGCTTTTACCACAGAGGTTTGGAAGGTGATCTATAAGCTAAACTGAGAGCTTATTTTCTGTAAATTCACATTATCTTTCTCAGTCATGTGAGAATGAAGTCTGACATTCTCAGTAAAACATGTACATCCAACAAGGGCAGAGACTGTCAGTTGATTCCTTTGTGTTCTACTGCAGCTTCCCAGAGTGTTCCAAAGAACTACTAGAGCACTAACCGTCCTACTTATGATAAACGTATGGCACACCTGAAGCCATCTTGCTTGGATTAAAGTGGTAACTCTTAAAACATTTAATTTAAAAAGGAACAAAATGAGGGGGGTCATTTTTCCATAAAAAGTATGATTAGTGCTGCAGAAAGAAAAATTAGGGCACATTTTGAGTGACTTCTCAAATCCTCTTCTATTTCATAAAAAACTCTGACATGCAGACTGAAACATGCACTTTCAATACCAGCAGCAGTTTTCCCTGGTGAGCAGTAGCTTTACTACAGTGATCTAATGAGCAAAAAGAGTGCTAACATTCTGAATTTATGGCAAATGTGTGACACATCTGAATGCCTTCTTGATGGAATCAAAGTAAAAAACTGAAATTATTTCCTACTGAGGAGACTGCAGTAAATGAGGAAATTAGGAAACTTCATAACAAATAAGTCTCCCAAGATGGCCACCGGAGACAAAAGAGCCCAAATGTAGCCCAAATATCACCCAGATGTAGCCCAAGTATAGCCCAATGACAGAATGTCCAAGAATGTTATTAAAAACAACTAGAGCGCTTACTGTCTTCATTATGACAAAAGTATGGCACACCTGAAGCCATCTTGATTGGAATAAACTGGTAACACTTAAAACATTTAATTTAAAAAGGAACACAATGAGGGGGTTCATTTTGCCATAGAAATTATGATTAATGCTGAAGAAAGAAAATGAGGGCACATTTTGAGTGGCTTCTCAAATCCTCTTCTATTTCATTAAAAAATTCTGACATGCAGACTGAAACATGCACTTTTAATACCAGGAGCAGACTTCCATGGTGAACAGTAGTTTTACTACAGTGATCTAATGAGCAACTAGAGTGCTAACATTCAGAATTTATGGCAAATGTGTGACATATCTGAATACCTTCATGATGGAATCAAAGTAAAAAACTGAAAGCATTTCCTACTGAGGAGACTGCAGTACATGAGGAAATTAGGAAACTTCATAACAAAGAAATCTCCCAAGATGGCCACCGGAGACAAAAGAGCCCAAATGTAGCCCAAAATCACCCAGATATAGCCCAAATATAGCCCAATGACAGAAGTGTGCAAAACACTTATTATTTTGTGTTTTTGCAGTGTTATATAGTGCAGACTTGTCAGGTATTGGAGTGCTTTACATGAGCATTGGTTACATCACACAAGAACAAATTCATTTTGGTTGTAGACATGGGGAGACTAAGTGATTTGACCAGAATCACAGAATGTCGAGCTGAAGCAGAAACTTCAATCTGGTTCCCCAGTTGCAAAGTCTGCAGTTCTGGAAGTAACACCACATCCTCTCCCCTAAGTGCAACATTTAATCAAGTGGTCAACTGGATAAAAAAACATAAATATAACAAATAATTTAAAAGTGCTTTGTCGCTATTTTAAAACTCAGAAAATATGTCCTTATTTTAGTCTTTTAGAGCACTAACCATAATTTTGATGCCAATAAGACCCTCTCATATATGTAATTTCTAAAGGAAATGCTCTAGGTATTACAGTTTTGATTACATCAAGATGATGTCAGGCGTTCCACACTTTTGTAATAAATATAGAATGTTAGCAATCTAGTTGTTCATTAGGATACTGTTGAGAGGCAGAGGCCAGGGGCACGGACTCTGAAAATTGAAGGCAGGTAGGAGGGTGCAAAGGCAACAATTTAACCACACTGAGCAGGCAGGAAGGGCCGTGGAAGCACAACAGACTATGGAGGCAAGTGGAAAGGGGGGCAGGGTCAACAAACCAACAATACAGGACTTGCAAGAGAGGCTGTTGGAGGGAAGATCTATTACGGGTCAAGGAAGCTAGGGGGGTCCCCAGAGCCCCGGGAGCCACCACAGAACTGAGCAGGAGAGTGAGTCAGGGACAAAAGGGGCACCTTAATTTGAGCCGGGGTGCCTAGGAACGCTTGCTCCAAAAATGAAGAAAACAGACATATGAGACATGGAATTGGAGGCAGAATACAATGGCAGTTTAATGAGAAGATGCAACTTCAAAGAAACCGCAGAATAGAGACATAAAGTACAAAATACAGAATCCAGATAATCATACAGCTGTCATGATATTCTCTGTATCTCAATTAATGTACTGACAGAGAGAGAGAGAAAACACATCTATAAATGGATCATGAGAAACAAGTTACACCAAGGAAAATGTTACCTAGGAACACTCACGTTTACTCTTAGAGCAAGCATTCCTGTAATTACAATACAAAATCTTTTAAATGCAAAAGTAAAGAGAACAATGGTTAAACATAACATGACATTTCATATAGGTAAAATAGAATAAGATACTTCAAGCAAAGCAGAGCAAGACATTTTAAGCAAAGGAAGACAAGAGCTCCCAGCTCTTGGGGAAAACCTGCACAGCCTGTTAACCTACATACAGACGGCGAGGTAGTCCGTCGATATCTGTGGGTGCTCCCTTTTTATATCATTTTGTGGGCTCCTTTGCACGCTACATCTACCTACGTATGCTACCCAAAAGCTTCGTCTACAGATTTTACCAGACATTTCGTCATTTACCCACTTAATGCTGACAATGGACTGGGTGAAAAGGTCAGTCTCTCAGGCCAATCGCTTATCGTAAGTTCCATAGAGCAAGCAGAAAATAATGGGTATTGTACGGGAATTCAATATATTCATGTATAAAATCTCCTCAGTTCTCCTAACTTGACGCTCTGCGGTTGCCACTTCCTTAAAAGCAGGAAACCTGCCCAGGAAGCAAGTACCAGTCCAGGATGCAGCCTACTGTATGTCGACAGCTTCAGGGGGATGTTGAACTTTGATACCGAGCACGGAGCACTCGGGTAGGGTGGGGGCTACTAGTTTGGAGCAGAAGGCCTCGCAGACCTGCCTTCAGACTGCTATACACCAAAATTCCAGAGCTATGGTCAATTTAACAAAGAGGCCTACATATTGAACAGAAGGTACTACACATGGGTTTTATGCTGGCTGAGTGGTAAGGATGTCTCAGGATAATTATATAGCAACACAGGACCCGCTGGTCAATTTAATACGGCCTACAAATGCGGCTGGCAGGGCAAGGACAAGGGTCTCATACTTCAGGTGTGGACAGAACGGGCCAGGGGCCCCCTGTGATACAAAATCTACCCTCCTTCAAGGCTGTGGCAATGTAATAGACCATTGTGGGCAGAAGGAAGAGGCAATGGTAGTACAACCATACATGCCAACAGACCCGATTCAGCCAGGAAACGTCCAATGTTTTTAAGCTCAAATGGGCTTTATTTGATCTGTCTCCTGTCTACAATATCCTCTTTTTCAAAGTAACTCAAAGGGGAAAATCAATACCCCAGTTTTTTTTCAAAATCTCGCTCTTACCAAGTTCAAAATGTTCGCAAGTATGGTACATTGGATCATGGAAGGAAATGGGATAGGGACATGGACTTGGATAACAGAGGACAGGAGGGGCATGGAGAGGTGCACCAAACTGACCCTGCAGGGCAGGCATCAGGGTTTGCAGCAGCACAATACACCACACAGGGCATGCAGGACGGGAGTGCAGCACAACAATCCATAGAAAGCAAGAGGGAGGGGACAGGACCATGCACATGGACAACAGAGAACAGAGGGGCAAGAGGCAATTGTAGCTAGCTGACCATAATGGACAGACAGGAGAGAAAGCTGCAGCATAACAGACCATAAAGGGCAGGAGGGACGGATCAGGGGCATTACAATGGAACAGACAAGCCAGGAGGGAGGGAGTAGGGGTCTGCATATGTTAACAGAGGGCTGGGGGCAAGGGGGCAGGGCAGGAGCAGCAAGATAGCCATGGAGGTCAGGCAGGATGGGCACTAGAAGCAAGACACACCATGAAGAGCAACAGTGAGACTGTGATGGCATACACACAGACCATGGAGGGAAGGTGGGAGTGGTTCAGGGGCAGCTAACTGACCACAGAGGGAAGGTGGGAGGGGCCATGGCAGCACAGAAGACCATGCATGGCAAGTGGGAGGGTTAGTGGCAGCACAATGGCTATGATGGGCAAGAAGGAGGGTGCAGGGGCATGCACAAAGGACGATGGAGGATAGAAGGGAGGGTCAGGACCTGTGCACAGACAAGAAAGTTCAGGGGAAGGGGCCTCACAACAGACCACACGGGGCAGGCAGGAGGAGCAGTTGCAGCACAACAGACCAGGGAGGGCAGAAGGGTGTGGCAGTACAATGGACCATGTAGGACAGGAGGAAGAGGATAGGGGCATGGCATGTGGACAGGCAGGGTGGAGGTGGCAGGGACAGGTTACAGTCATCTGACAATGCTAGGCAGGTGGGAGGGGAGTGGCAGCTCAACAGAACACTCAGAGTAGATAGGAGTGGCAGGTCCATAGGACATGGTGGGCAAAAAGGATGCACAAAGACATCGGAGGGCAGGGGGAAGGAGAATAGGGGCAGCAAGCTAAGCACAGAGTTTAAGCAGGAGGTCAATGATGGGGCATAGAATTGGGCAATGGAGGGCAGGAGGAGTGGACTGGTACATCATACTAAATTGAGGGCAGTGGCAGCACATCAGACCATGCATGGCAGGAGGGAGGAGGCTAGTCCATGGATTCACACAACAGAGGATAGGGAGGAGGGGGATGGGCAGCAAGCTAACTGTTCAGAGAAGGCGGGTATTAGGAACTTTATTGTTTTTAAAACATTGTGTCTGTGCAAACTACTTAAAATATGAACAAGTATGCAGCATAATCTCACTTTTATTCAGGAAGAAGAGGACGTTTGTGACTGTGACTCCGGGCTCACTTGGCAGAAACACCCCCTGACCCTCCACCCCCTATCGCAAAATGTAATGCCCGTGAAAAGGGTAGGTGAACACAGTGTTATATACAACATAGTCCTGAGAGCACGATTGAAAATGAAAACTAGATATAGTGTATGGTATAAACTATGCACCAAAAAGTGTGATATAAGATGAACCAGGCGTGAAATATAATATGCAATACATTGTGCGCAATGACAGATTCATTGGAGAGCGCGAGATAGCACAGGCACTAGCGCGTGCTATGCGATATGCGCCTTGGAGTGTAATATGCACAGGGCAGTGTTGTGTAACCTAACTAGTGTCTAAAGTTGTAATATAAAATATGTGCTGGGGAGTGTAACGTTGCATATGCACTGTGACAAAGATATGGATCCCAGATTGTAATATGTATGGCATAGCACTGTGCGTTATAACATAGGCATCGAGGAAGGCACGTTAGATGGGGCAATATAACCCGTCCGAAGACAAGTGTGGCATGACATATTCACGGGGTGGTGTTACAGTGCACATGGGCTAGAGAGCGTCATAGCATATGCACTAGCTAGTGAAATACAACACAGGGGTGTGTGGCACACGGCAGGCAATGGTGGGTGTAACACAGCATTGGGCTCTGTCAGGAGTGCGCTGTGACTCTCAAGTGATGTTCGTCCCCTTTCCAGAGAGTAAAATAAAAAGTATTACACATCCGGCAGTGGATGTGTGTTTTATTAACCGTGAGGGGGGTTTCTTGCATAGTTTTGGTCGAATTTTTGTCGAATCCCCTTTGAATGGCTTGGTGTGCATGTGTATTAAATGTGCCCGTCAATAGCTACCCATGTTTGTATAAATAAACGACAAGGGTGTCTACCGGGATTAGGCACGGTAGGGCATCAGACATGTCAGAGCTTCACTAGTGGTGTAAATACATTCCACGTGGATTCATTGCATGCATAGTCGCCTTTTAATGAATATCACGCAAGTCGTCATGGTGATAGGTACGTACGGTTTGTCCAGCATGTCCTAGGTGTGTCTATAAATATATATTTTTTAAAAATAATAAAAAACAGTGGCCGGCCCTGGGGATTGGGGTCAAAAAAATATAATTAGGAGTCAGGCCCTGGGGGATGGGGTCATCAGGGCCAATAAATTAGAATAAGAAGGGGAACCACACAGCCCCCCTTCTTAAAAATTAAAATAAATAAAAGACTGGCATCATGCCGGAGGCCATGCCCCCTCCGTGCAGCACTCTGCAAACGCGCCCCCAACAGGCATCTCCAGTATGCGCCAGGTGTTCTGAGGCTAAGCCCCTTTTTACACCTCTCTGCAACGCAGCTCTGTGGCGCTTACTGGAGGTACCTAGTGGTCTAGTGTGACCCTAGGGACCCTTAGGATTCAAGGGGACTTAATCTCTCAACTTAGAACAGCCACAGGGCGCGTTTACACAGTGGTGAAGGGAGGGGACGGGGCCTGAGGTGACGTGTGCAAACACGCACTATGGCACGTTTTAAATTGGGGATATAATTTCCCTTCAATACTGAGGGCCCCTGGGGGCTAACTAGCCCACCAAGTGCTTCCAGTAAGCGCCACTGAGCTGCATTGCAGAGAGGTGGTCCAGGCCGTGCCACTTTTTACACCTCTCTGCAACGCAGCTCTGTGGCACTTACTGGAGGTACCTAGTGGGCTAGTTGGACCCTAGGGACCCTCAGGATTCAAATGAACTTAATCTCCCAACTAAAAATGGACACAGGGCGTGTTTACACAGTGGTGAAGGGAGGGGACGGGGCCTGAGTTAACGTGTGCAAAAACGCCCTGTGGCCTGTTTTAAGAGGTAGTTTTAATCCCCATGCCCTATTATATACTAGGGGCTTACAGAGGAGGTCAGGCTAATCACAGGGGGACCCCAACGCATAATGTTCCCTAGTGTATGTAGGTGTTTTCACTGTATCCTAAGTGTCTTTTAACATAGCACTGGCTCTAGGACTGGTTAGTCAGACTCAGTTACCACCAGTATCCGTCTGAAAAAGTTGAGGGTACAGGATGATTTTGCAACAAGGCTTCTTTCTGCTCTTCTTTTTGTTCTTTCTGCACGTTATCCTTCTTCCTGCACTTATCTTCGTATTTGAGGACTTCTGTTGCTTCTTTCTGCACTTCTTTTGTTTCTTTCTGTGCATTTTTTCTTCTTTCTTCACATGTCCTATCTCTGTAGGCATAGTTAGAAATTAGCATTTAAAAAACCTTTGAAATTCACAGAAAAAACCATAGGTTTCAGGCACGTTATAGTTAGGAATTAGCATTTAAAAAACCTCATAAATTCACTGAAAAAACCATAGGTTTCAGGGGTGTTATAGTTAGCTGGACTTTTCACTTGTACAAAACCATTGAAATTCCCCCGTTATAGTTAGTTCAGCTAACTATAACTCGCGCGCCCGCAATGCACTGCTGATGACGTCACATATTACATCACTCATGACATGGTCAGTGACATCACTCATGACATCACTGATGACATCTCAAATGACATCACTGATGACATCACTGATGACAATCCTGCTAACTATCGTCCCATAAGTCTTTTAGATATTACCCAAAAAATGTATGCTAGGCATATATTAAACCGTATAAATACCTGGTTGGAAGAAGAACACATTTTAAGGAAATATCAAGCAGGTTTCAGAGTAAAAACAGGAACCACTGACCAAGTCCTTAGGCTCTGTTGCTTGTATGCAAAGGTCACTTATATGAGGCATTCGTAGATCTACGGGCCGCATTTGACCTTATACCGCGAGAACTTTTGTGGGAATCACTGAAGTCCCAGGGGATCCCGCTAGACCTACTAAAACTGGTTACTGGATTACATATGGACAATTATGCAAAGGTGAGGTGGGGTCCTACTGGGGAACTTACAAAAGCTATCCCTATAAAAAGAGGAGTACGCCAGGGGTGTGTACTGGCGCCAACCCTATTCTCCCTGTTTGTTAACTATATACCATCTTACATGGAGTGTAGTGACAACGATGCACCAAGATTAGGGGGCGAACGGGTTTCTTCCCTTTTGTTCGCAGATGACACCATTCTCATTTCCCAAACACCACGGGGCCTTCAAAATTTATTAAATAGATTCCAGTCGTATTGTTCCTTGAAGGGCCTAGAAATCAATACTAAAAAAACGAAATACATGGCACTGAGCCCACACAGGAATTTTAAGAAAAATGTAATGTTAAATGGACAGAAGCTTGATTATGTGCAGAATTTTATATATTTAGGTGTCTCAATAGACTCTTCTTTAGCATGGAGACCGCAGCTAGAAAAGAATAAGATTATCTTCAAACAAAACTGTCTACCAATTCTCAAGAGACACAAAGAATGCTTGAATAAGGCTGTGACCCCTGCCTTAGAGATCTTTAAGTACAAAGTCCAACTAGCGGTACTATATGGGGCGGAATTATGGGGTCCTGCATGCAGAAATACATTTGAAAGCCTTGAGAACAAGTTTCTTAGGGGGTTGATAAAAATACCTACAAATACCCCACTAACACCACTTTTTTTGGATCTAAACCTGAAACGAACAGATCAACATGCAATATTAAGACCATTATTGCTGTGGGTTAGATTGTGGACGACTCCAGAATTACTTAATTACAAGAATGGCCTGAAAGAAGTTATGGATCTCGACAGTTGTAACAAAGTTTATTGGTTCAAGCATGTAAGAAATTGGTTAGGCATGATCGGATTAGCCCATTTTTGGAATGATCCCGAGGCTATGAATCCGTGCTCCAAGAAAATTGTTAAACTATCTTTCTGGTCATATGTGAGCCATGAGTCAGTATACGCAAGAATTCATGGACCACTAACTGAAAACTTTTTATTGTTTAAGGATGTAGCATCCTTTGAACCATTTCTAGACGAGATCCACCCGCCTTTATCAAAAACTTTGTACCTAAAATTTAGATATGGTACTCTTAGAACGAGGGCCCTTGAAAAAAGCTGGGCGAAATCAGGAAGTTATCTCTGTATTTCATGTACTCATGGTACTAAGGAAGATGATTTACACATACTTCTATTTTGCTCCAGCTACGTAATACCAAGGAAGAAGTGGATAGTACCACTTTGTCATAAAATAGGTTCTAGATCCTATAAGGAGGCTGGCAGAATGTTAAAAACTGATACCAGCCAGGTGATAGTTTTTGGAGTTAGTAGATTTCTTCTCGCTGCTAACTTTATTAGAATAAAGTTGGGTCTACATTTTTAAAGAAAAAGAAAAATGAGGAAACACATCACTAGATATTTTTAAAAAAAGACCATGATATCAAAACATTCAATTGTTGTTTTATTATCCAACTAGGAGTATGTGGTTGTTGTTTTTTATGAATTTTTTATATAAAAATGTCCTAGCAGTTACCGATTTAATACTATTTTAATAGTTTTTAAATTATATTTATTATTAATTGTATTTTTAACCTTGTAAAATTTCCGCCCGGGCGAAATGTGTCTGACAAAGATTTATGAAATTAGATATTGTGTACGCGGATGCAATGGATATATACGAATAGGTTAGCTTATTTGACCTTTTTTACTCTTTTCGTTTTTTGAGCTAGCAAATGTTAAAATGTAAGAATAACAAATGTTTTTATTGTTCTTTTATGATGCTAATGCGTTGAAATAAAGATTCAAATGATAAAATGAGAAAGGTGGGTGGGCTGATTTTACATTTTATAATTATGCATATATTCTGGAAAACATCAGGATAATGCTTACGTGAGAAGATATTGCTAACCCCGTAGAATACCCCTCTATATATCAAATGCTATTGGTGGCAGAAGTAAAGAACTGTCTGTTTAGAAAGCTGGAGTATGACTACTACAAGAGAACACGTTTTAAGGTAGTAGTAGCTGCCTACAAGGTATGGAGAGCAGTACAGAAGAAGTTACGAATCGAGGGGGTTTGCTTTTATACACCAATAAACACACCCATTGTATTACCTACGGTATTTACTGATAGAGTTGCTCAGAAATGGAAAGATAAGGGAGTTACATGTATAGGCAAACTGTATATGGACGGAGGTATGCTCTCCTTTCAGATAATAGCAGATAAATATAAACTCCTCAAAACTGAATTTTTTGGTGGGATCTATAGCTGCTTATTAGATACAGAGAGAGAAGATCTAGAGGCCCAAAATATAAGATGGAGGAACAGAGTTGGAGATCAAGACATACATATAGAACAATCAATTGATATGGCAGGGAAAATTTTAATATCAGCCAATCTAAGAACACAACATTTTAAAACTATATTTGATCTATATCACACCCCTGCGAAGATGATGAAATGGCGGGGGGGCTTAATGATGGGAAATGTTTTAGATGTGGGGCAGATGTGGCTGATTTGACTCAACTTTTGGACCATATAGAAAAGTTCCTCTCGGAAATTATGGCTGTTAAAATTAATATCACACCGTCCATTTTGTTGATGGGCATAGGGGAAGATCTGACTGAGGGATGTTTAGCTTTTGAATTTAGATATTTTAATTTTTATAGCAGTAGTGGTAGCCCGTCTATGCATAGCCTCCTTGTGGCTCCAAAAGGAAGTCCCAACCTTTGAAATCTGGAGAGCTAGATTTTTTGTTATTTTTAATTTGGAATATAGCTTATACGCTCTCAAAGGGATACGGAAACAGAAATTAGGTTTGTCAATCTGGGGCCCTGTGATTAACCATATGAAGGAGTAATATGAATTTAATAATGTATTGTCGCCCTGGGTTGGTTTAACAGGCGTTATGTAGCTTTTATACTTAAGAAATATATGTTAACAAATTTATGTTAACCTCTTTGGAAATAATATGGACTTTTACATGATGCTTACGTCATCTGTAATATGAATTTGTATATATTTAAAATTCTGGATTGCAATAAAAAAAATTAAAAAAAAGAAAATACCAGACTGGGGAGTGGGACTGGAGGAAGATACCTGAGGCCTACTGCCAAATTGTGAAAGGTGATCTAGAACAACAATACAGATCTCAGGACAAAGGGTAAGTGAGCAAAATAAAAGGTTAATTTACTTACATGTAATCCTAGTTCTCTTCCAGGGGAATCCTCAAAGTAATGAGTACGTGCGGGGTCCCTGGATTACATATTATATATCATGAAGAATGTACGTTGTACTTTACTAGACCTATATATTTACATATATGAATGCAGCCTATATTCAAGGCTAAAAATGCCCCATTTACATTGAGTTTTCATTTAATGAACCTATCACCAGTTTTAAGAATTCAAAGTCATAGTTATCCAATAGGCTGCATTTAAAGCATTACAAGTAAATACTGACACTGTGCCTTTAAGACCTCCAGAACATCCTGTATCCCATCATCCCACAAAGGTGGCAGTTAGGTCAGTGCTTTATTACGGTGACATAAAGACCAGAACAAAGATATGTATGAACTGCTGCATGAAAGATTCATCCGTGGAGGTAGGCGGGTTGCTAATGACTTTGTTGAGGATTCCCCTGGATGAGAACTAGGATTACAGGTATGTAATTTATCCTTCTCTTCCAAGGGATCCTCATCAATAGTCATAAGCAATGAATAGAGTAGCACTCCCATCCCACACACCTGCGGACAAATCAAGAGCAAACAAAAGCAGCTGTAATCATCATCAAAATAGATTTCTTAAGGAGGCCTGTCCTACTTGAGTGTCTGTATCTAGACAGTAATGTCTTGTGAAAGTATGCACTGAACTCCAAGTAGCAGCTTTTCAGATTTCCGAGATGGGGACATTTTTTAATAGGGCTGCTGTTGCTACCTTGCCTCTTGTAGAGTGGGCTTTGGGTCTGGCAGGTAACTGATGGCTCATCCTCAAAACAGAGCATTAGAAGTAACTATATGCAAACAAGGACTCCCTCCAGTCAACTCTACCTAATACAAAAAAGTCCTTGTTGCACCATACACATTATATCACTATTTCATGGTCTCCACAGCTTGCATTCTAGTGGGAAGGGTCTAGTATTTACTCATGAATCCTCGCATGTGTGTGTATAAAAGCACGTCCTATGCTCACGAGGTGTGTCTCACATGTGTTAAGAGATAAGTACAGAAAATGTGATTTAGGAAGTGCCTCACATAAGCAGACACCATGGAGCGATTGGCAGGTTCTCGCCAACTTGCTCACTGTCTCATCATCAGCACTTTCCTAAAAAGAAACAAACACCAACATCCATAATAGGGAAAGGAATATGTGTGTATACCCTAACAAACGCTTTTATATGCACATCTAGACATATGTGCTCCTTATAGATCCACATATGAGGAGGAGGCGAATCTTCCTCATCAACAAATTAAAAATGATTTACGGAAAAGCACATAGCACTCGTCTTTTAATTTGTAGTGCCCGTACTCATAGTAAAAATGCCATACCACATTTAGACCATTTTAAATTGAACGGGCGACATGTTTCATTGCCACTTCATGTTTGGCACATTCATCAGGGCACGGGGACCCCTTTTCACATCTATGGTGCAACGGACCTGTAGATTAAAAAAGGAGAGAAAAGGGGGCAGCATAAAGCATAGAGACTGCAATGCATAAAATCCATCAATGAGTTTGTATTTGCAGAGTATGATATCAGATCACCCAACACCTAGATCCATTTGGTGTTTAATGTAATTACCATGTGGCTACCAGGTGAAAGCCTACCAGCAAAACACATGCAGAAGCGTATGGAGAGGTTTTCACTCAGTCGCCTGCAAAAATGAATGTGAAGAACATGTATAAATCTTAGTAATCCATGTTCAACTTTAAGGAATGAAAACAGCGTTCAATAGAGGAGATACAAAGATATTTTAGTGTGCAAATCACTCCATCTCATGGTATTTGGTGCCCCTCCACTCTGTATTTAGTATCGAGACCAACGAGCACAATCAATATCTCAAACAAGTGTATACAGCCAGATATTTATGGTTATTCTATGGTTATTCTAAATGCCACTTGTACACACTCACTGCATGCTAATCGCCGCTTTCATACTCACCGGTCATTGCAATGGATCATCTTGTTGAAAGAGACTTATGTACTGCCTGTTTATGTTGGTACCCATGTTAAAGCTGCCTGACATCGCTTGCTGATTATGACTGGTATGGCTAACGGTGGAGGAAGAGAAGTCCACACCCCGCTATCTTGTGCACTATTTTGGCAAGTCGCACTCCACATAGTCAGAGGGCATAACATTAAATCCTCTAAACAACATCAGTGTTGCCGGGGTTGGCGTGCTCCGAACACCAGGAGACATCCAGTCTCACCTCTAAATTTACAAACTGAAAAAGATGCGCATAGGTCTGCATGGTTCTCCCGATCACAGCTCCCACCCCACATATTATGGTGGACATAACATTCAGCCCAGCAAAACTTCCTCACTTCCCCGGTCAAAAAGGAAGATCATTCTGAAGTCATCTGATGACTTCAGCTGAGCTATTCCTGTAATTATCTGGGGAAGTCATCCCAAACCATCCTGAAGTATGCCTATAGGCCAGAATATTTAAATGAGATGACTCTTACTGTAATCACAAAAGCTACTCTAGGATGGTGTTCTGATGACTTCCACTGGCAGAGAGTGATGACCTTTTACAACTCCACGAATACTAATTGACAACTTCAGGATGAGTGGGAATTACTCCAGGATGGGCTCTAGACAATTTAGGGATGACTGAGGATTACTCTAGGATGATTCTCCAACAATTTCAGGATGACTGTTGATTATTCCTGGATGATCCCATTACTGCTTCAGGATGGAAGTTGTTTACTCTGGGATGATCCTGTGACACTTTCAGGATGAGTGTGGATTACTCTAGGATGATTAATCACAACTCAAAAATTAGCATGTATCACTCAAGATTATGTTACGACAACTACAGAAGGAGTGTGGATTACTAAACAATGACTACATAAGGACTTTCATATGATTGTGAAATACTCTTGGGGGATTTTATGCCGACTGCAGGCCAAGTGCTGATAACGCCCAGATGATTTAATGAATAAATTAGAGCGGCTGCGGATAACTAGTAAATCATTAAGGGTTGGATTACACCTTGACAATTCAATGTTGAAAGCACATTAGTCGACTGCCAGTATTCTCTTGCAGGTTCCCACTATTAGTTTAGGGGGGCTGAGGGCTGACTGCTAAAACGCCGATTTCTGCTACTGAAGGGTGCCGCTTACCTGTGTCCTTGACGTTCCGTGGAGGGTCCTGCTTCTCTGCTGTGTTCCGCGCCTCTCTCCCGCCGTCGCACACCATCGCGACCGCTGTGTGGGGAGGAGCGCCAGAGGGGACTACAATACCCAGGGTCCCCAGCGTGGCAAAACCGGAAACGGAGCTGTTTGCGCGCCCGGAGGCGCTATATAATTGAACCTGCCCTCGGCAGAGCGGGGGCTGAGTGCTGACTGCTAAAACGCCGATTTCTGCTACTGAAGGGTGCCGCTTACCTGTGTCCTTGACGTTCCGTGGAGGGTCCTGCTTCTCTGCTGTGTTCCGCGCCTCTCTCCCGCCGTCGCACACCATCGCAACCGCTGTGTGGGGAGGAGCGCCAGAGGGGACTACAATACCAAGGGTCCACAGCGTGGCAAAACCGGAAACGGAGCTGTTTGCGCGCCCGGAGGCGCTATATAATTGAACCTGCCCTCGGCAGAGCGGGGGCTGAGTGCTGACTGCTAAAACGCCGATTTCTGCTACTGAAGGGTGCCGCTTACCTGTGTCCTTGACGTTCCGTGGAGGGTCCTGCTTCTCTGCTGTGTTCCGCGCCTCTCTCCCGCCGTCGCACACCATCGCGACCGCTGTGTGGGGAGGAGCGCCAGAGGGGACTACAATACCCAGGGTCCCCAGCGTGGCAAAACCGGAAACGGAGCTGTTTGCGCGCCCGGAGGCGCTATATAATTGAACCTGCCCCCCACGTCGCGGGACCGCGTGCGGGCTAAGCCCGGGCAAAGGGCGGGCCCTCTTAGGCCCTCAGAGGCCTGAAGAGACTGGACTGGGCCAGGGACTTTGGTCGTTTCTTCTTATAAACATCGGACACCGTAAGCACGTTAATGTTAATAGTCTTTATTCCAGGACTGTCACACAATAGTGCTATATTTAGATGTGGAAAGAATTGTTAGAAGATAATAGATATTGGTGTTCTACTTTCATCCATTCAAAAGGGATTCCATTGCTATTATCATTATTATTGCCATAGCTATTAGTTCAAAGAATCTAAAAATTCGCTTATTATTCTTTATTTATTCGCGTTTTGTTACTTAGATCATACTGATATGACTTCACGCGAAACAAGAAGCAGTAAAGCTGTGGCAGGTAGCTCAAAATTAACTGGAACATTAGATGATTTCATAGTTCGTACAAACACACTAATAGACCAGGGTATTGTCCTTATGGAGAGAAGGGTTTCTCAAGATCTTGCTTTAGCTAAAAGGTCCTCAATGGGCCATATTGCTACAGCTCAAACCCCAGTACGAACCCCTGAGAACACTTTAATTAATTCTAACACATTACATATTAATGCAGAGGTTCATGGAACTGCCAGTGAACATTTTGATTCTCAAGATTGTAGTGTTCTTGATTCACGGGGTTTGGCAACCATAGAAAGCACCTCGCTAGCCCCACAGTTAGATAGCCAGACAGCTAACAACAATATCTTAAGGAAAGGGAAAAGGGAGGGAGCTATCCCCAAAAAAAGCACAAGTAAGCGATTCTATAAAAAATATCCCGCTACTAAAACTACCAAAGCTGTAAAGATAGGAAAGTGTAATGAAAACAATACAGCCAATGTAAGAGCGACAAGGGAAAGCAAGGGCCACGAACCTGGGAAAGGAGGGGTTGTCCCTAAAACACTACCTATGAATATTGTAGATGATAGTTTTTTAGACAACTCCCTAGCTGACATTCTTTCAGTTGATTTATCAGCTGACAGTACAGGTATAAGTATAGGGAATGAAGATCTACTTATACCGACCTTGACAAAAATACTTAAGACCTTACTCATTCCTATAGAAGCAAGATTAGCTGGGTAGAAAAACAACTTATAGAACTGAAGAAAGAGAAAAAAGATGATTATACTAGCCAGCAAAAAAAGGTAATTCAGGTACCAGCCCCTATTAGTAAAGTACAGGTGTCAAAAACACTTGATAATGACATGGAAAAAGGAAGTAATTCAGCCCCTAAGGTCCCTAATTCTAATCCTATCATTATTGATGTAGGTAAAAATAGTGCAAAGTCTATTATGACACATGGAACAACAGTTAAAAAACCGGCTTCTTGCAGTACACCTACACATAATGATGATAACACGCACACAGAAAAGCGCAGGAATATTAATCTACCTCCTGAAGCATGTGATTATGTAGTCATTTTAACTGGGGTCCCGGAATTAGGCCCATCAACTCTAGAACCGTACGAGGCGCTTAAAAACAAAGTGTCACATTGGCTAAATAATAATCATCCATTACCACCTACAATAAGAAGTAATATCTTAATGGTAGAGAGGGTCCCCTGGGTAGGCTATAATAGAAAAAGAACACAAGGGGACTGTGTGGTTGTATCATTTGAAGACCCTCGGTCAGTAGGACATATTTGTTCGGGAGTGCCTAGAAAAAACGGTTCATTGATTGTGGCAAGACCCCTGGCTTATTTTTATACGCCAACGGAACACCTTGACAACGCATGGAGCTGGACAAGGGATATAAATCAAGCTAGGGGTGGAATTGGGTGTGAATTGTTAAGGAACCCAAATCCTAACAGATGGGAAAGGGAGGGGGATGATGGCTGGACTATAATACAACGTAGGGCAGGGAGGCCTCAACACGCTAACATGCAGTATTGTAGAGAATGGATGGGCCCACAGTTTGCTCAACCCTTAATCCCCTGCTATAACAGGTTCAGTGGACTGGAGGCCATTGATTGACTCCCAGTACACGGGGAAGGACACAAATCTACACTCTGTCCATCCGCCTCACCTGTCATTTCTGTCGCGTCTGCTACTAGCCCACATAAGTCACCTGATCAACTAAATGGCTTGTCTCGATTGTTATCAACTGGTATACAGGGGGAAAATATCATATCTATAAAAAAACTCAAGGAAGCCCCAGGACCAATACCTAAAGCTGATCGAATAGAGCATCGAGAGTCAAATGAACAGAATAGCACCAGGTCAGGAGTACCTAAGAGACTAAGCAAAACCTCATCGGCTATCAGTTGTAGCTTAAATCAAGGCCTTTCTTTGGCCAAGATTGTTTCATGGAATGTCGCAGGAGTGGGCTAAAAAATAAGTGATCCCGAATGGAACCTTTACATAAACTCCTTTGATATATGCGTTTTACAAGAAACGTGGGCTACGAAATCCATGCATAGAGTTGGATATAGAACTTATCAGTTGGACGCAGTTCCATCAGTAAGAGGCCGTCCATCTGGAGGGTTAATAATATGGGTTAGTGTGTCTATTAATATAACCATCCAGCAACTAAGAATTGATTCCTTAGATATACTTGGTCTGGAAATGGTTACCGTTGATAAACGGGTGATCCATCTTTTTAACGTATATAATCGACCATGCCCATCTTACAAGGAGTCACTATGTATTAACAAATTAGAGTCAATACTGGATACTCTCGACCCGGAAGCAAGCACGATTATATGTGGGGACATGAACTGTAATTTTGAGCCCATTGTTGGAATGAATAACTTGTATGAGGATGAAGATAATGTTAATGGTATACCATCCTTATCTAGTAATGGGGCAGTTGTAGGTACTACCCTAGCTTTTCAAATCACAAGGGTACTGGTAAGCCATGGAATGAGAGCATGTAACAGGCGTCTCCCATCTGATAGTCCCAAGGCACCTACTTTTATGAGACGTAATTGTCAAAGTATAATTGACTATATTATTGTTTCTGTGGACCTGTGGCCATATACAAAAGACCTGATGGTCAAAGCAAGATCTGACAGTGATCACCATTCCCTCGAAATTAGTTTTGTAAAGAGCTTAATAATGGGGCTGGAAGCTAAAGAGGGAGGATATCAACCAGCCCCAGATAACGTTATATTAAGCAATAATCGTCGGTCTGTTAAATGGGCATATATCCTGGAACAAGAAGATTTAGTGGCAAATATTTATAACTGCCTTATTAATATATTTGATACCTATAATCCCTCCAAAAGTGAACCTGGTCAATTTCTTAAATTACATAAAGAGTTCTTTAAAGAATTATTAGAAATTATGACTAAAAGACCAAAAAAAGGAACGGGTGCTGTGAATTTACAGCCTATAGGTAAACCATGGTTTAATAAAGAATGCCGAACAGCAAAATCAGCTCTGATTGATTCGGTCAAAACCAAAAATTCTCTGGCAGTTAAAGAAAGTAGGAAATTATACAACAAGGTGCTGGCCAACGTAAAGTGTTCATGGGACGAGGAATTATGGTCCTGTATGCTGACGGCAGCTAAAATTAAGGACCAAAAGTTATTTTGGGAAACAGTGGCCAAGGGTAACCAAAGGGAGAAAGGCTCAAGAGAGGTTTTCCTTGATGAAGCAACTTGGATAGACCATTTTACGAATTTGTACGCCGCTCAAGGGGCTGATAGTGTAGTGCAGGAAGAGCATGCTCTGTTGCCCGTAGAGGCCGAACTTACACATATAGTTTTTGACCTAGAGGAAACAGAACTAGCTATTAACTCTGTCAAATACGGGAAAGCTCCTGGGCTGGACAAAGTACCAGGTGACCTATTCAAGCATGAACTAGATGTCTGGGTACCATACCTTAACCATTTGTGCAACACTGTTGCTGCTGGGGAAGCAATTCCGGACACATGGAAGGGAGCGGAAATTATTACTATTTTTAAAAAGGGCGATAGAAGCAACCCTGCTAACTATCGCCCTATAAGCCTTTTAGATATTACCCAAAAAATCTATGCTAGGCATATATTAAATCGTATTAATACCTGGTTGGAAGAAGAATCAATTTTAACGAAATATCAAGCTGGGTTCAGAGTAAAAACAGGAACCACTGATCAAGTCCTAAGGCTCTGTTGCTTGTATTGGAAATATGTCACCCTCCGCAAAGGCCACTTGTATGTGGCATTTGTAGATCTACGGGCCGCATTTGACCTTATACCGCGTGAACTTTTGTGGGAATCACTGAAATCCCAGGGACTCCCACTAGACCTACTAAAATTGGTTATTGGATTACATATGGATAATTACGCCAAGGTTAGGTGGGGTCCTACTGGGGAACTTACAAAAGCTATTCCAATAAAAAGAGGAGTACGCCAGGGGTGTGTACTGGCACCGACCTTATTCTCCCTGTTTGTTAATGATATTCCATCTTATATGGAGTGCAGTGACAATGATTCACCAAGACTAGGGGGCAAACGGGTTTCGTTCCTTCTGTTCGCAGATGACACCATTCTTATTTCCCAAACACCACGGGGCCTTCAAAATTTATTAAACAGGTTTCAGTCGTATTGTTCCTCGAAGGGCTTAGAAATTAATACTAAAAAAACGAAATATATGGCACTGAGTCCACATAGGAATTTTAAGAAAAATCTAATGTTAAATGGACAGAAGCTTGATTATGTGCAGAATTTTATTTACTTAGGAGTCTCTATAGACTCTTCTTTAGCATGGAGATCACAGCTAGAAAAGAATAAGATAGTCTTCAAACAAAACTGTCTCCCAATTCTCAAGAGACATAAAGAATGCTTGAACAAGGCAGTGACCCCTGCCCTAGAGATTTTCAAGTATAAAGTTCAATTAGCGGTATTATATGGGGCAGAACTATGGGGACCCGCATGTAGAAATACATTTGAAAGCCTTGAGAACAAGTTTCTTAGGGGGTTGATAAAAATATCTACTAACACCCCATTGACACCCCTCCTTCTGGATCTAAACTTGAAACGAACAGATCAACATGCAATATTAAGACCATTATTGCTGTGGGTTAGACTGTGGACGACTCCAGAATTACTTGATTACAAGAAAGGCCTGAAAGAAGTTATGGATCTCGATAGCTGTAATAAAGTTTATTGGTTCAAGCATGTTAGAAATTGGTTAGGCATGATCGGATTAGCCCATTTTTGGAATGATCCTGAGGCTATGAACTCGTGCTCTAGGAAAATTGTTAAACTATCCTTTTGGTCATATGTGAGCTACGAGTCAGTGTATATAAGAACCCATGGACCACTAACTGAAAACTTTTTATTGTTTAAGGATGTAGCATCCTTCGAACCCTTTTTAGACGAGATTCATCCGCCATTATCAAAAACTTTGTACCTAAAATTTAGATATGGTACACTTAGAACGAAGGCGCTTGAAAAAAGCTGGGCGAAATCAGGAAGTGATCTTTGTATTTCATGTACTCATGGTACTAAGGAAGATGATCTACATATACTTCTATTTTGCTCCAGCTCTGCAATACCAAGGAAAAAGTGGATAGTGCCGCTTTGTCTTAAAATTGGTTCAAGATCCCACAAGGAGGCTGGCAGAATTTTAAAAACTGATACTAGCCAGGTGATAGTTTTTGGAGTTAGTAGATTTCTTCTCGCTGCTAATTTTATTAGAACAAAGTTGGGTCTACATTTTTAAGAAAAAAAGGGAAAACATATATAAAAATGCACAACTATTGTTCACTAGATATCTCCAAGATGACCATGACAATTAAATATTCAAATTGTATGTTTTTAATACCCAACCAGGAGGATGTTGTTGTCGTTTTTATGAACTTTTTACAAAAATGTCCTAGCGGTTAGTGATTTAATACTATTTTAATAGTTTTTAAATTATATTTATTATTAATTGTATTTTTAACTATTGTAAAGTTTTCGCCCGGGCCAAATGTGTTTGAAAAAAAATTATGTAATTAGATATTGTGTACTCGGATGCAATGGATATACATGAATAGGTTAGCTTAATTGACCCTCTTACTTTTTCTTTTGAGCTAGCAAATGTTAAATTGTTAGAATATAAATGTTTTTATTGTATCTTTTATGATGCTAATGCGTCGAAATAAAGATTTAAATGAAATGAAAAAGTTTAGGAATATGGATTTGCTGTACCTTCCTGTCAAAAACAAGCCACTTGGAAGTAATATGGATGTAATATGCCTTCTTTACACAATACCATAAATTATTTGCAATGCCATGAGTTCTAAAGTAAAGCCCAGATTTACAAAAGTGTCACTGACCGCAGTGCACACCTATATTTGCTGTGTTGCGTAACAGGGAGAGAGCAGGAAAGTACTCCCTCTCCCTTGCACCACTGCACCATTAGGCAGTCAAGCACCATGCAAACACATTTGCACTATTGTGCAAAGGTGTCTGCGAGAGTCTAGATTAGGTTTTGTACTGGAAGGGGTTTCCGTCCAGTACAAAAAATACTATGCCAGGACAAACGTGAAAACGTTTCCCATTTTGTGTGAGTACCAAATACCAATTTGCGTTGGTTTGTAACTCCTGAAAAGGTTTTTGCGTCAAGAATGCATTATAAAACTTAACCAACCCAAACACAAATCTTCCATAAATGTGGTTGTAATTATCAGATCAATATTCTCCTGCTTTGGAAAGATTACTTTTTAAATTCTACTCTGAGAGGCGGGCACCTGTATAAAATAAATCTGAAAAAAATTCCGTATGGCTAGCTTTGTGCTGTAGAAATACTATATGCATACGAAAGTAGTGGTCTGCAACAATCCCATACTTTGCATTCAGATAAGCTTTCAGATAAGCTTAACAACTTGTGCTGCTACCCCATACTCCTGACTCACTGGCACTTGCCTTACTTTTAAGTACAGAGCATTATCTGAAGCAGTTTTACATGGTGACCAGCAGCAAAACACTGAACAAAACAATGGTTAATGGAAAAAACATCAAAAGGGATGTGTCAACATGTAATTTTATTGATCTAAAGCACACATTTGGCCCCATGGGGACCAGGATTCCAAACAAGAGAACATAAAGAAAGTCCAAGACACTGTACAAAAGGGGGAAAAAGGCCAGAATACTAATAAAAAAAAAGAACACATAGGATTAAGGAAAATCAGCAACTTCGTTGTATGTTTCTAGATTCTGAGTTTTCTTTCGTCCAATTCTAGCATTGCAAATTTTATAGCCAGCTTCCTTCTCATAGTTCTGTTGTCCAGTGAACAGCAGTTGGCCCTGCACACAGACTTCATAACCTCTGGAAAAAAAGAAATTAACATACATTAATATCATGTTACCACCACTATTTTAGGTATTTAATAGGGCTAGGCTGCCTTTAAAATGTTCCAATTGCGTTATTTCATAGAGTGTGCCCCACGAAATATGGATAGAAGGGTTCCTAAGTTGAACATAAAGGGCACTTGGTCAAAGAGACACAGGTGAGAGCAAGTGTTAGACTTGGGGGATCTCTGGTTGGCGCAAGGTTGCCCTTGTGTCAAGCAGGAACCCTCTCCTCTACGTCAGGGCGCAGGATAACCCCTCGTGAATGACCCTTGCTCACCCTCTAGGTACGTGGCGTGAGCAGCCGAGGCGATTCCTCAGGCGTTGTAGGTTAAGCACTTATAATCACACACACAGTAAATACATCAATCCCCCCAGAAACGGACACCAGACTTGGATATGTAGAAAAATACGCTTCTTTATGTAAAAATAGGTATGTATATCTCAGCAGACTTATCACAAGACCAATAACGTTTTCGCTATGCCACCAGGTTGTAAAGCAGGCAAATGTTCTTTGTTCGTAGCTTCAAATAGATACTTTGCAGTCTCTTGCAAATGTTACTTGTGGTTCCAGTACTCACAGAGATCGGCTCCTGCGAACGGGGAAATAAGGCGTTGCGGGCCCCGAGCCCGATACTGGAACTTCTTTCGTGACGTGGAGAGCCGGCACAGGTCGGTCCGACTCTCAGCTTGGGAAGTGTCTTGGGTCCTCGATCAGCGGGTGTGGGCAGGTAGGCAGGCGCGGCCAGCGACCCTCAGCACGGCGGTGCAGGGGGGTCTCCACAGCGGGGGCGGCGCGGCCTGAGATGTCCGGGGATAGCGAAGCGGGGTCACAGGGCCCGGTCAGTGCAGCTGGATGACCCGGCGTAGATCACAGTCGTTGGACGGTTTCCGGCGGGAGGGGTGATAGCGCGTTCAGCGCGCTCCAGTGGCAGGCGGTGACAGGGGCGCAGGCGGCCTAGCCCGGGGACAGAGAGCGGCTCCGGACGGAGCGGGGCTCTCACGGGGTTGCGGCAGGCAAGCTCCTGAGTGTCACGGCCCTAGGAGGGGCGTTGAGGGGCGCAGTCTCTTTCCAGCGGGATGCACACACGGCTCGAATCGGAGGACGAGCAAAAGCACAGAGAACCCACTGGTCCTGGGGTTCAGTTCAGGGGGCAAGCTCAGATCAAGCCCTTGGAGAATGTTTAAAGCACAAAGCAGCAAAGTCTTTTCAGTAGTCTCTTCCTCTCCTTTCTCAGCAAGGCAAGCAGCAGGCCAGCTCCTCCAGCGTCTTCTTCTCCTTCTAGTCGGGCAGAGGTTCTTTGTGGTAAAACAGGATTCTGATTTCTTAGGAGCCAGGCTCCTACTTTTATACCATGATTCTTTTGTTCTTTAGCGCCAGGGGGCCTGGGCCTGGCTCAGTCCAGTTCTGGAGCACTTTGTTATGGTGACTCTGCTCTTTCCTTTCAGCAGCAGGGCAGAGACATCAGCCGCTCCACAGGGGGCGGCGCCGGCTTTGTGGTGGCAGAGCACAGGTCTATTCAAGAGTCAAGGTGTACTCCTCCCACCCATCCTGGTGTCACCTCTCTACCTACCACCTGGCAGCCAACCTGTCTCTGGGGATTCCCCAACCCTGCTCCTTACTGTTGCTAGGCAGAACACACACACACAGCAGAGGCGGACTGAAATGGCCAGGTCAGTAAATACTAACTTTCTAAAAGTAGTATTTACAAACCCAGGATATTAAAATAAACTTGACTACAAGAAGTATTTTATTATTCTGAGTTCAGGCATACTAAACTTGACATTCTACCATGCTCTCTGAGTCCACTGGGGTCACAGCGTGGAGTGACTCCAGCAGCCCATTCTGGCCTATGGAGAGCAGGTAGCCTTCAATAGTGAAAAACGAAAATGGCTGTAATTCACTACTAAGACATGCCACACACATCAGGGCATGTCCTACCGTATGCCTACAATGCACCCTGCCCTTGGGCCTACCAGAGGGGTGGCTAATATGTAGGTAAGGGAAGGTTTAGGGACTGGCAAGTGGGGGCACTTGCGTAGTCAGCGCAACGGTCCCAGACCGCGCACAGGGTCTGCGGTGGCAGACCCTAGACACATTTTACAAGGCCGCTTTCTGTGGGTGGCGCAACCAGCGCTGCAAGCCCACCAGCAGCATTGGCATTCACAAGCCCTGGCACCCCTGGTGCACTTTACTGGTGACTGACAGTGAATCCAATAAACCAATCATGAACATCAATTACAGGTACACTTTACCTAGGGAGCACTTGCACTGCGGCACGGATTAGCCGTGGCGCAGTGCCCTGAGCGGACAACACCAGCAAAACAATCGAGACACACCATCAAAAAGTGGAAGGGAAACTCACGCCAAGGTGCCAGGTCTAACAGCAAGGCATTGATGAAGAGGGGGCAGGAGGTGAAGAAAGAATGTTTCTTTATTAACAAAGGTCTTTTAACTTGTATGGAATGAGCTGCCCTGATGTAAAATGTTTTGAAGCTGGGCCCCCTCCAAAACTTTGCTTATGCGACTTGGGGCTGCAGGAGTGGTCGGGGCTAAGAGCGGGAGTACTTTTCTGTAGCCCAAAATATGCAATAAACTTGAGAATTATGAAAGAGCAAACATGACTAATTGACAACAGAAATTGAACACAAAACAGCACAACATAACCGGGGAGTTTAGCCCCTCATGCTCTTGGTTCCTAATGCAACTGTACCTGCTGCACTAATGTTAGTTCCAGCCCCAAATAGTAGGCTGTGTTCTGCCTTTTTTGTCCTTTTGAAATACTGAGGTACTTGAAAGAAAGATTGATTCAAGTACTAATGTAGAGGTGCTGAAACAAACATATGTGCCCTAGTCATGTTCACCAGCAGTGGCGGCTGCCAGCTATCGGGAGTGGTGAGCAGGCAAACCACTGCTGGGAACACAAAACAGCAGACTTAGCCAATCCTGCCGCTGCTCTCATTCTGTGGAGCATCCAGCCAGCCACTGCTCCTATCCTCTGTTGCCAATCTGCAGCAGAGGACAAACCCTGTATCTCTCTGGAATCGGGGCAGGCTGGCTGCTGAAGGGCACACAACAGTAAAAAATAAAATGTCAAAGAGAATTTTTCACTGGCATTTTTATTTTTTCCTGTGCAGTTTGCAGCAGGCTGGGGTGGGTGGACGATGCTCCACGTCCAAGTGAAAAAATTACAGGTGTTCGCCAGACGCTGTCACGCATCCTCTGCAAATAGAAAGGAATCAATACCAGATTTAATTTATAAAACCATTGTGGAGGCAGCCATGTTGAGCCTGAACTCTACTTGCAATATTCATACTTTGAAAATAGTCTGACTAGAAATTCAAATCGGAGCTTACAACCAAGTGCTGGGAAAAGGGCAACTGATCTAATTATTGGGAGAGTTGATCAGGTCTAAATAAAAGCTGTGAGCACAGTGTTTTATAAGTGCAGTTTGCCATCACCCATTCATCCAGTTTGGCCCCTCAACTGGAACTACAGATTTCGAAATTAAATCCCAACTCAATGCCTAGCCAGATTTGCATGCTATTTGTAGTGCAAACTCAGCACAAACTCTTAATAAGTTAACCCCCCCTGCTCTTTTGCAGACTGCTATTAAGTGTGATGGAGACCTTGTACCCTATTACATTATTATGATAAAAGATCACATATGCAAACATATTTAAACACCGTATGTAATGTATTTTCATAGTCCTAGATTAACTGAATGATAATTTGAACATTTGTAATGTCTTACCTAATACTACATCAACCTTCTCCTCATCAAGGACAGCTGTTCCAGCATGAGCCTTTGTTATGTCTTTTGCGGATGCAAGTTCTTTCGTAGAAATAAGTATTTCTCTGACACCATTCAGAAGAAAACCTGTACTGTCCTGAACTGCCTTGGCTTCCTCCAAGAGTTTGTGCAATTCTCTTTGGCACAAGAACAGTTCTGAACCGTGAAGGATCATTTCAATCCTTCACCAACTGCTGCATATCAGTCTGCAAAATAACGCAACTATTAACTATTGGACTTCATGCTAGGTTACATAGTAAAAAAAATATATATATATATATATATATATATATTACAATTCATGGTTTTTGGATGTTAATTTGGCGTACATGGCTAACAATCTAAGATTTGCTGGGTTAGCTCCATAAATATAAAACAGCCATATAAAAAAAAACATTACATGCAGAAAGATTTGAAAGTCTTGTCATGCAGTAAATCTAAAAGGTTTGTCCTATATAACCTTTAATCGTGCAGAAAGGTTACAAAAGACAACACAATTAGTATGCCAATACAGTGTGAAAGAAAACAAGTACCTTTTGTACCATAAATGATTGACTGCATATTTTTGAGGCCGCTGTATATGTTAAGTTCCTTGAACTTGTCAAAGCAGACAGCGCAGCTTGCAAATGCAGTATAGCACATAACATAAGCATACTTTTTGGTGACACGTGCTTTGGGTGGGAAAAAAAGGATTGTTAATGGAAATGTGTTGCAGTTTACGGGGTTAGGTAGAATATCAATCACTTATCTTTTAAGTGTTTTGTTAGAGGCTTGTAAGGCATTCACTACTACTTTTTGTAACCATACACACTCCTCATTTAGACAGGAACCAGGGCCAACAGAATACCTTTCATTTTGGTTAATAATGAACAATGAGTCATATACCATTTCCTTAGAGAGAAAGCAAATCATAATTAGACCATACAAGTGGAAATGCAATTTAATATGCTTCTTAAAAAAATAAATCATTACCCTAGTGTGAAATGATGGACTTTCCTCAGTTATCAAATGAAAGGATTCTTCATTGTCCTGAGGACAAAAATAAACAAAAAAAGAAGACAAAGCGACCATTAGGCCATCATTTATACTGTTGAAAATGGGGCATGGCAGGGGGTATGGTTCATATCAACATCTGTGAGTATTGCTGCAGATGGAAATTCACTGTAGGCCAGGTTGTGTGACTGCGAGCCCAAAAACCTTGTGGCGTCAAAACATTTGGTGCCAAATGTACCATCATTTTGTGATCTCAGCTGCAGGGTCTGGTGGGTGTTACTCCATTGCTAGAAACAGCCAGCTCTTGTGTAGGAAATAGTTTTTGGGGTATTAACTGGTGAGGTGGTGATGGGAAGGCATATTTTCGTCCTTGATCCTTGAATTTAAGAGGGGGCTCCAAGACAGTTTCATTTTCACGTTCTATTGCTTCATATTTAATTGTAGATTTTGGATGAAGGACACTAACCATCCCTTTACAAAGAATTTCACTGGGATTGTCCAAAAGCAGAAATTCTCCATCTTTACTAAAACAAACTGAATGACCGCAAGCAAAAGATAGGACGTTAAATGAAGCCATGATTATATTCTGCTAGATATAAAAATCGGAAATTAGTTTGCGACTGGTTTAAGTTTTAGAG
Source organism: Triturus cristatus (assembly GCF_964204655.1). Classification (NCBI taxonomy): domain Eukaryota; kingdom Metazoa; phylum Chordata; class Amphibia; order Caudata; family Salamandridae; genus Triturus; species Triturus cristatus. The sequence continues at coordinate 668,282,164 of NC_140586.1, read as the reverse complement.
GTATGGTACAGAGCATATCACAAACTGATTCACATATTATTTAATTGGAGAAAAGTATCACGGAGGTGGGCAGATACAAACAAGCTATCTCTATCGCCAGATTTTGGACAGTGGAGAACATGAACTATCAGTAAACCAAGAGCCAAGACAGTAATGTAAATCCTCATTTTACACCCCCTTCAAAAATGGATGAATTTACACCTATTTTAAGCTGATATTTAAGTGAAATCTTGTGGCATTGGGGGAGACTTTTTAGGTTTCACCTGCACAGCGCTTGCACCGCACTTGAGAAATTTCTTGTATTTAATATATCTTAAACGGGGGCTTTTATCAGTTCCCGTCGCCTAATTACTGTGTTAATTCGCTTCTGTGTGGAACTTTTTTTTTTGTTACCTTCCCCTGGCTGCACGCATTTACTGCCCCTACGGCCACTTTGGCAGAGGATGAGGGCTTACATGCAGAGAGTGAGGAAAGGAATGAAGGGGAATTTATAGGTTTAGTTTGGGAAACTCTTAAGAAACTTCTTTCCCCCCTTGATCTTAGACTCTCACGCATTGAGAATAATTTGCTTGAGATGGAAAAGAGCCTTATTGCTCTGGCCACTCTCGGCCTGAGAAGTCTAGAAAATCAGGGCTTTCCTGCTGCTGAGCCAACACCTCATGTTTCAATTCCTCAAGTCCCGCAATCCTCCCCTCCAGTACCAGCTAATGCACGATCGGTTCCTACATTGGGGACTGTGGGTGTGGATCATAGTTCCACCGCCCCCATACTTAAGGCTCCCAAGCGCCCCACCCCTCAACCATTACTCAAACCCAATGCAGGTGCACCGCATAGACCCCCTCCCAGTGAGGTGGCGTTCCATCCAACCCAGAGCCCTCCTGTCAAGAATAATTTTAGAGGGGGTTACATTGATCTCCCCCCAGAGGCCAATGATTATGTGGTTGTGTTGACGGGTGTCCCTCAGATGGGAAACGGCCAACACGAGAACCACTGGTCTCTGAAGAATAAGATAATGCATTGGCTCAATGCGAATAGACCAATTCCCAATGGACAGAGAAGCAGAATCTTGATGGTACGTAGAATCCTCTGGGTGGGCCCTACAAGGAAATCTAGTCCCGGGGATTGTATAGTGGTGACCTTTGAGGACCCTCATACGGCACACCACATCTGCTCCTGGCCTATTAGCGAAGGTTCTCTTGTTATACCTAGGCCATTGTCCTTTTTTTATCCTCCGCGTCTTAGATATACACGGGAAGAGGACTGGTCTCTAGTACATCACCACAATTGGAGGAGTCATCCCAAAAAATTCCAAGATTCCCCCATAAACTGGAATGGCTTCCCAACCTCGAATAGGTTTGCTGGTCTTGAGGAGGTAGATTGACTCTCATGCCAACCTGCTCCCCAAGTTCCTCTACCACAGGTTTTAGGGTACAATGAATCTTTTCCTGTGTTGATTGAACCTTCTGTTGCTAGCTCTCCAAGCCTAGAGGGAATGCATTGTGTTTTACCTATAGAGGCGGGTTTGAATGCGTCATGTATTTTTGACTCCCAAGCCGTAACGGAACGCCTGGACCCACCTTGTATGATTCCCTTGCCTCCAATTCAGAATGTTTCACCAATTAGGAAGTTGCCTGATGTAGAAATGGCTCCCTACCACCACCAGACTGAGCCACTGCCTAGGTTAAATAGAACTACTGCGGGGGTGGTAGGACCTGTGTCCAATTTGGTTACACTAGACAACCCTCTAAGGCAGATCATCTCGGACGACCCCTTGCTAAAGATTATAAGCTGGAATGTGGCAGGGCTCGCCCGCAACTTTGAAATTCCTGAATGGAATGCCTTTTTGGCCCCTTATAACATCTGTCTTTTGCAGGAAACCTGGTGCCTTGAACCTAGGCATAGAGTGGGCTTTACGACCTACTTCGTCCCAGCTTCCCAACAACATGGATGTAAAGGTCGCCCGTCGGGTGGCCTTCTTATATGGGTTAATATCGCACTAGGTTTAAGTGTAAGCCAAAAGTCCACGCATTCCCCCGATCTCCAGAGGATAACCATATTATGCCCAGGGGGTAGGAAGCTAGAAGTTTTTAACCTTTATCTAAGGGGGGCCAGGGGCGGATCATCTACTCTATCCTCTACAGGATTAAACAGCGATCTAGCCGCCTGCAGTATTGATTCTTACGTTCTCCTCGCAGGCGACTTCAATTGCTGTTTTGAACCACTGGCTAGGGAGGATATCCTGGACACTTGGGATGAGGACACAAGGAGAGGTATTCCCACCCTGACCCTAGATCCGATTCCCAAATGGTCTCAGAGTGCGGTAGACATCAATGCACTCTGTATGGAACATGACCTAAGACCAACTAACGGACGATCTAAATCGGATCCTTTGGGTGCGCACACCTATAACAGGATGGGTCATTCCTCCAGAATAGATTATGTTATGTTGAATTATAATTTGTGGTCATTCCATTATGATATGGAGGTTATAGCATCTTGTGATAGTGACCACAATCCTCTCTCCTTAACATTGATTCCGCCCTGGCAGGTTGGGAACTCAATTAAGTTTCCCCACAAATGGAAAACCTCTCATGAGCTTGTTCCTTCGTGCTGTGGCAGGCGCCTAAAGTGGGCTAAAGTAGCAGCGGACGAGGAAAGGATGGCACAGCCAGGGACCACTATGCTAGCGGTGGGGCCGCGCCTTGATGCCCTGGGTGCTACCAGTCAAATTGTTTTACCAATATTCACAGAAACCATTGCGGTGTTAAGTGATTTGTTTATTATACCCCAAACCAGCGTGAGGGTTTCTGCGAAAGGTGCTCCTAGGGCAAGAAATAAGTGGTATTCCTCTAAATGTCGGGTTGCTAAGGGGGAACTCATTTCCGCAGTGAAAAGCAAGGATCCAGGCAATATTAGATTGGCGAGGAAACTCTACAAAAAAGTTGTGGCAGAGGCGAAGGAGGCCCATGAATACAGTTTTTGGTGGGATCTAGTGGAGGCAAGCACCAGGAAAGACTCCAAGGGGTTTTGGGATCTGCTGAGAGCTAGGGACAAACCTCTTGATTTCCAGTTTACTTGTAATATTCCTGGTGATGTCTGGTTTGCCCACTTTTCCAAACTGTACTCTGTCCAATGCGGGGTACCCCATCTTAATACGGGTCTTCTCGCCAGCTTATCAGCCGAGATTTCCATTAATGCCTGTCCCTTCAGCACTGAGGAAGTTGAAAGGGCAATCAGCTGTATTGTATCCAATAAGGCTGCTGGACCTGATGGAATTCCGGGCGACCTGCTGAAGAAATATCCATCACTGTGGGGTAGATTAATTGCCTCACTTTTGAATGAGGCTGTGATTCTTCCCTTAGGATTTCTAACGTCTACTTGGAAACCTCCATTCCAAACTATTCCTTATTGCCCCTTTTGTGACTCAAGGGTTGAGTCCATACCTCATCTGTTGTTTGAGTGCCATGCCTATGTTGTGCCTAGGTCGAGATGGTTGAAGCCTTTATGTAGGAGTCTGGGCACAAGATCATACTTGGAAGCTCTACGCATATTGCGCTCAGATGCCCGTCCCTTCTTTGCCTGCTGTATGGCTAAATTTCTGGGTTGGGCTTGGAGGATAAGAACCGCAAGGAAACAGTTGTTACAGTAATGTGTTTCTGCTTGTTTTGGTTTTTAAAAACTTGGTTATTATTTTATTTTTGTTTCTGTAGGTTTTAATACTGTGTTCGCCAAACTGTTCCTTTTTCTTCTTTTTATTGATGTTTGTATTACTTTTATGATATGTTTTTATGTCGAAATAAAGTTCAATTCATTCTACTAAAGCTGTTCACCCTGATTAAGCCCCATTCACTAAGATAGATCTCTACCCACAGAAAAGGCAGACAGCATGCTGCAATGCTTGCTTTTTATTACTTAGTTGTGTAAAGCAGATGGTTAGTCTTAGAACGTTTGTGGCCTTTCCTATTCATTTGGCAAGGAGGGAGGGCCTGCTTATCTTTTTCCATACTGCGGCATCCTAGAGTGAAAGGGGGGGTGGGACTACCAGATATTGGGTTATATTACAAAGCTGCACAATTGCAGATAGTGACGGAGAGGTTTAAAAGGGAGTCGGGGAAGCATTGACTCCATATGGATAGAGGAGTGGCGGGAAGAACAATATGGGATCTCATCTGGAAACCCAAGAATGAGCGACCCGCGAACGCGTACATTAGCACCCCCACACGCACTGTACTGAAAGTATGGGACTCTGTGTCCGGAGATGGGAGTTGGACTACATTCCCTTCCCCATACACTCCGATCCATTTTAATCCGGCCTTCCCGCCGGCCCTACACGATGGCCAATTTGACGCCTGGTGGGAGGGAGGCTGCCTCATGCTTGATCACTTATTCCACAACTATGACATCTCAATCTTTGATAATTATAGAAGGGAATTTACCACCAGAAGAACACTTTCACAACCTCAACTTAGAAATTGGGCACTCACTCCCCACATACGGGACAATGTCACGACGGAGAAAACAGGGTCCGAGAAGTATGTGAGAACAGTGGGCTCCATGAAAAGGGTGATCTCTTTCCTCTACAATTATCTGCTCTCCACCACACACTCGGCTCAGCCGAGATACATGTCCATGTGGGAGATGGTTTTGCAGCGAGATATCCATGAAAGGAAATGGACGGCACTCTGTTCCGATATATCGAAATTCAATCACTCCCTACAGCTTAGGGAAGCACATTTAAAAACTCTAATGGACTGGTACCTCCACCCGGCTAAACTCAAGAGAATCTTCGCGCACATGACTGACAGATGCTGGAGGGGTTGTGGGCTGTTGGGTGATTTCCAACATATATGGTGGGATTGCCCCTCCATATGTCCCTTCTGGGAGGAAATCTTGGCACAAATCAAAACCATGTTAGGATATCCCGTACCGACCACCCTGGTAGGAGTTCTCCTAGGCATTTGTGATCCCTCCTTAGAACACCAGACCAAGGCCGACAAGGCTATCAAGTGGACATGTATAGGGGAGGCGAAAGTGACGATCGCAGCAGCCTGGAAGAATAGGACAGCTACTTCCCTCTCAGTATCGCATGCGCAACTGTGGAAACTCCTCTGTCTGGAAAGAATGGCGGAGATATTCCGCGATGATTATAAAGGCTTATAGTCGCCTTCCTTACGAGGGGTCTACCATTGGCTGTGTGCCCTCCGTCAATCAGGGACATGCATCTCTTTCAATTCGAACACACTACATTTATGCCCAGTAGTTCACTTGGCTTTCATACATAGTGTCTTTGGGTGAATTTTGTTTTCATCATTTGGAATGGGTTTTTTTTCTCTTGGCAGTACCTTCCCAGTTGGAAGGGTGGAGTGTAAACTTGTCACGATATAACAGACTGTAAGAACCTATTTTGGAACACGGGACATACTATGCCTATGGACTATCTGAAACTGTACTGGTCATTATAGATGGTTTCCTTTTCGCAGAGTGGCATAGAGATGTCCGAGCCTGCGTCTTCTGCATTGCTTTTCCTTGTGACAGTGTGTAATGTATCCTATGGCACTGATACTCCTGTTGTTGTATAGCAAACGTTGTCTATTTTTGCAAAATGCTAAAAGACATACATTTGACAAAAAAAATAATGAAGCAATACTATCCCAAAATGTGCCTCATCACATAACACTATTTACATTTTCTTACCACACAATTTAGTCAGCCCTGCCGCATAATTTGGTCAACCCCTGCCTCATAATTCCAGTTGCCCTGCCTATAGGGCAGTCTGGCAGTGCCTAAAGGGGTGAAAAGTCAGGTCAGGGAGTGATTTGTTTTTTTAGCTGCTCGCTGGCCTGTTTGATGGTCTGGTAGACTGTTTCAATCTTGATTTCTGTGCCACTACCACATATATTGTCTGCAGGAAGCACAAATGCATGCAGTCTCCCATACTTACAAGGCACTTATATAGCTTGGTCTTTATAAGTTTAAAACTGCCACTTAATTTGGTCCTCCCCTGCCTCCTAATTGCAGTTGCCCTGCCAATAGGGCAGTCTGGCAGTGCCCAAAGGGGTAGCCAGTCAGGTCAGTGTGTGGGATTTGTTTTGCTGCTTGTTTGCCTGTTTTATGGTCTGGTGGAGTGTTTTTACTCTTGATTTCTGTGCTACTTCCATGAATATTTTCTGCAGGAAGCACAAATGAATGCAGTCTCCCATTACTTGCAAAACACCTATACAGCTCAATCCATTACAGGTTTAAAACTGCCCGCTTTACAAACAAGGGACTTTTTTAGATCTCATATACACTGCCATCACACGCAGTAAACTTCATTGTCCACTCCGTGCTATACCCCTTAAAGCTTAGTGAGCTCCAGTGATAAGTGAGAGGGGAGGCGACACTTGGTGGCACTAGCGGAAGCCAGAGAGTGTCAAGCTGGTCGCCAGGTACAGAAAACATGTCTATAAGTGACAAAAGTGGAGATAACTTTTGCAGGCTTTCATCTCAAGCTGTCACGAAGGAGAGGATGGCCAGGCACCAACCTGTCAGGGAGAGAGTACAAACTCTTGGGAGTTTTTGTGATTGCTAGATAGTCCTCATTAGAATACAGCAGGGAAGTCTTCATGACCACTGAATGTGAATTGTGCCCCATGCACGTCAGAAACCACGAGGAAACGGGAACCTTGGTAAAGGCCCACAACGCAGCTCACGTAATGGAAGCCAGGACCAACTGCAATTTCGGTTTTAAGCATGTGGAAGGAACCTAATGTGTTATTCGTGTTTTAGATAAGATACGATTTTGTAGACATCTTGAGGGCGGCAACAATTCTTTTTTTAAACAACTATACCGCATGCAGCAGCAAGTCTGTGGTAATCATAAATACTGAAATTTGGAATTTTGTATCATAGGTCAAACACACATTTGACATGGATCGTTTCCTGATGCCAAAAGATGGTAGTGCACTCAAACGAAAGGCCAAAACAGATGGTGAGAAAAGAGCTGCAAAAAGTAGGAAGAATGATACCTCCTACCTGGACTTTGGATTCACCTGCGTCACCATAAATGGTGAAATTAGACAACCGTGTGTGGTTTGTGACATGACCTTGGCTAACGAAAGTCTGAAACCAAACAAATTAAAGCGCCTCTTGGAAACTAAACACGGGTCACTAGTAGGAAAGACTACAGATTTTTTTGCCAGAAAGCAGGAAGACATCATCCACCAAAAAGAGGCTGTGAAAAATGTGGTCTCCACACCAATAAAAGCCTTGAAAGCATTTTACCAAGTGGCGTACCACATTGCCAAAAACAAAAAGGTTTTTATAGATGGGGGAAAAGTGATTCTTCCAGCAATGCTTGACGTGACCAGGACAATGCTTGGTGACAAAGCAGCGGAGAAGTTGAAAATGGTACCACTTTCAGACACAACAATTTGCCGCCGCATCTCTGACATGTCAGAGGATATCCACAGACAACTCCTTGCATGTTTGAAATCGAGTTTGTTTGCTTTGCAATTGGATGAAGCGACTGACTTATCTAAGGAAGCTCATTTAATTGCTTATGTCAGATACTGCCACAAAACTGTAATATTGGAAGATTTTTTATTCTGTAAGTCAATCAAGGGACATGCAACAGCATCAACCCTGTTTGATATTCTCAATTACTTCCTGTGCTCCAATGGCTTAAAATGGGACAGCTGTGTTGGGATCTATACGGATGGTGCTCCTTTCATGTGCGGGGCTTGGCAGGCTTAAAAGCCAAAGTTTTGAAAGTGGCTTCTCATATTCTATGGACCCATTGTATGATACACCAGGAAGCCCTTGCAGTCCGAAACATGGATAGAGAACTTGGGGATATGTTAAATTGTGCTATGAAAATTGTTAATTTCATAAAGGCTAACCCCACTGGAGCTCGTCTGTTTGCACTTTTGTGTGCAGAAATGGGGGCTTAACATGATGGTTTGCTTTTCCACACAGAAGTACAATGGTTATCCAGAGGGAGGGTTCTCAATCGCATTTTTTAATTGAGAAATGAAGTACGGCAATTCCTTCTAGAATTGGACCCATACAAAGCAGAACAGTTGTGTAATCCCCGTAGGTTTGAGCTTTTAGCATACCTTGCAGACATTTTTGATAAATTAAATTCCTTTAATTTGTCTTTGCAAGGAGCTGAAAGTACATCTTTCATAATGTACAAAAGAAATCTGCTTTCAAGAAGAAGCTAAAGTTGTGGAGAAGACTAATTCAAGATGGCCGGCTTGAGGCTTTCTCATGTTTAGCAGAAGCTGTTGAGGACACAGGATATGAACTTGAAAGTGCTGCTGAGGTCATAAGAAATCACTTGACTTCTCTCAGGGACGGTTTAGAAAAGTAATTTCCTGAGGACATTGATCATGACAATGACTGGGTCTTTCAATCTTTTCTAGTGGATGCAGGTACTCATCTCCCAGTGCACCTTCAGGAAGACCTAATTGAGGTCCAGAGTGACCGCGTTCTCCAGGTGCCATTCAGCAAAATGTCATTGGGGGAATTTTGGCTGAAAATGTCTGAAGAACATTCATGTTTGTACAAAATTGCTGTTTAAGCTCTTCTGCCTTTTAGCTCATCATATTTATGTGAGATTGGGTTCTCAGCATTGGCAGTATTAAAGACTAAGTACCGTTCAAGACTTGAGGTGGAGCACAACCTGAGCATGGCAGTAGCAAAAATACATCCACAAAGGAGAAAAACAGGCACACCCATCACATTAGTTCAGAAATGTATTATCATCCAAATAGGTTTTGTCAAATTAGGTTTTGTTTGGGAAAAATAAAGTACTGTTGTGCATTTGTAGGCAATTAGTTGTGGAGACTTTCTGTTTGAACTGTGTAGTAAGCCTGTGACTCCAAACCACAGTCACCCACAAACCTTTGATTTGCTAAACACCGTTTAATAATATTTCCCCACCATAAAAATGATTTGCCATGCGAACTGTAGGCCGTTTATGCTTGTTGATGATGAGGAGTACTACGTTCTAGAACTTTTTGTCAGGAGGGGGGTCCTCAAGCCTGAAAATTTTGACAGGGTGGTCTCGGCATCAAAATGTTTGAAGACCTCTGTCATGGGGATATGATGTATCATGAGTATGTGTCTACCTTTTCCACCCAACTGCGCAACTTGCTAGTGAATTTCACATACAGTCACAAGTTCTAACTGTTGTAGTTTCAGGCATATGATTCAGAGATGGGATATGACACACCTAACATTGTACCTAAGATGGCAGACAGTTTGTATTTGCCAAAGGCTGTAATAGTCATATCAGTTAGGGCCACACATGTGACTTAGATACATATGGATTTGGAGTTGTGACGATACTGTCAGGAGTGGATTGTGCTTGTTGTGTCCAAGATTTTCATCTAGTTGTACACGGACAATGCTGGGAGCTGCATGGTCTTTGTGTCTAATTTATGTTTTAGACATTGAGGCAAAGTCTATTCATTTCAAAGGGTATTTTTAAGTGGGCATCTAATTGTCTGGTTGAGAATGCTAAGCTTTGTCAAGTCCTGTTAGAGCATTCTGAGTGAACGACATTTGGGTGTGCTTGGTCATCCAATGCCCCATCTAGCCCCCTCATGTGACACAGCAGAAGGTGTGGTTTTTCAACATGACAATGCACCGCAGCAATCTCTGCCCCTGCCTGGATAAACATTGGGGAGTCCTGTGGTCCACCCCCACAACTGAAGTCAGACAAGCATAATGTGATTGTAGCACTTTTGCCACTGCTCAACAGGGAAGAGTGCCAAGTAAGAAGAGTTGAGAATGTTTGAGATTTTTCATTTTTGCACAGTTTTCCACTGACAATTGTTTTGTCTGTACACGCTAGGACTTTACAATTTTAACCACACATCATTTGAAGTTGAGAATATGATATGTGGGTAGGTTGTCATTTGTGCATAGATGACAATGGAGCACTTTTGAGCTATGCTTGATGCTGTCCCAGATCACACACAGCTAATCAGGAGTGCTGTTATGTCTATTGGATTGCCCTGTGCTACATTTGGTAAGCCAAGTGGACTGTAAATGCACAGAAGTGTTGTGGGCTTGTCTGTTGTGCAGATGCTACAGGTGCCGGTGTGACACCCATGCACTAAGTTAACATACAGGGGAGGAGGTGGAACTTGAGGCCTAGCTGCAGATGTGTTTTGCAAGGTTGATGTTGCATGGGCTAAGCTAGCTTAACAAGGGTAGAGGTGAGAGAGACTTGTGTTTCCATTTTGGTAATCGAGTGGAGACTCATGTGTAATGGGTGCAGGACAAGTTAGGATTTTTATGAGAGTGTAAGGTAGGAGTTAAGTTCAAAAGCAGTTCTTGTATAGGAGACATGAAATATCCTCATTCTTGCAATGTGAATGTTTTGATGAGCTGGGCTGTGTGGATCAGAGTGTGTGACCTTGTAAAACTGGATAAAGCCTGGGCAAGGTTTGCTAGGAAGAGGTAGATGTGATTGAGGTTGAACCAGCTAGACAAGTTTGGAGTCTGGCAGGAGATGAGAGCTGTAGTCTGTGGCACAACGGTGAGAGAGGACTTTGACAGGGCAGTGTCATTGATAAAGGTAGTTGTTAAAGTTCCAAAGTCAATGGAGGTATGGACCATGGAACTGAGATGTGGATGTGACAGGGCCACAGAGAGAGAAGGTTAAACTTGTTGATTGTAACAAAGAGGATAAGTGTATGTCAACAAGGGTAGACACCAGTTTTGTAAGTTAGGGTGCTGTATGGGGAGATGTGGGGTGTTGTCCGGTTGATGTATGTTGTTTTGGAATCTGTGGATGCAGAAGTTTGTGAAATGACTACCAGTAGAAGTTAAGCACAGTAGAGTGAGTGAATGGTGAGATGCGAATGAATGAGGACATACTCATTGAGCAATGTATGGTGTCTGGATGAGAGATGTAGTGAGGTTTTAAGTGTGAATGTCAGAGTTGGATGTGATGCAGCACATTGTGATGAAAGTGCAGTCCAAGACATTAATCAGGATCCAAAAGGTGATAAGAGGTGTACATTTGACATGATACCTTTTACGTCTGCTGAGGAGGTGATGAGTACAGTACATTTTGTACATATCATGTATGGGAGAGGGGTCGTGCACATAGTGATGAAAAGTGGTGCTGTGAATGTAGGTGTGGATTTAAGAAGGGCAGAGTCAGTATGAGATTGTGAGAGTCTGGGTGGGAGAGTTACAGTAGAAGGGTGGAGCTTGGAGAGCAGAAATGGTTTTCAGAATAGCTGCACCAGAGGGTGATTATGAAGAGCTTGTGTATGATGGATAGGTTGAGAGATGAGCATGTACTTTGAGGTGGATGTGAGAGGGGTCAGACCAGCACGAGTAGAGATTAAGCAGGGCAAGAAGTAATGTTGAAATGTACACATGTGGAGATTAGGTGGATGTGAGTATGCAAAAACAGTTGCCAGATGAAAGTTGAGGATGTAGTATGTGTTATCTGCAGTTTGCTGTGTACCACTGATTGTTCATGATAGATTGTTGTTGAAATGGCTGCTAGGAGAACACTGGCATATGCAAAACCTATTGGCATCACAGGACATGTTCCCTCCACCTAACCTTGCCTTGTCTGAGTTGTGTGTGGGTATAAGTGCCAAGTTACCCTTTGTAGGTAGATGTTGTCACTAATTGCTCATTGTTCCCCTTGGATACTGCCCTGGGATGGAGGTGTTGAGTGCTCATATTTTACTGCCATGATGCATGAACATTGAATGGCAGTCCACTGCTTAGAGGGCCATAGCCCCCCAAAGTGAATACTCCAGGATGTGTGTTGGTGGGCCACCTGTGGCAGACTACTCCTGAAACGCATCCCAAACTTCCCATTACACTACACACATGGCTACTAATGGCGTTCTGACTTTGAATGTCAGAGGTATGGGGACACCAAGTGAGATAGACACATTGTAATGGTATCTCTGGATGTGCTGATGAAAAACAATTACACTGTTACAAGAGACACATGTGACACCGGATCATTATACCCAATTCCATAAGTGTTTGCATTACCAATATTTATGCATCCTGTACTCTGATTTGGCAAGGGTAGCCCTTGTGTGGGTCCATATGAGGTCCCAATTAGCCCACGGAGGCTGAGAGCAATAAGTCTTTGTAGAGGGTCTCCTTGATGTTTTCACTGATTATGGGGGCAGTGTTTCAGTGACAAATGTGGACAAAGCAAACTTCATTCTCCACATATCCCTCATCTTCACAAGGTGTCCCCATATCCCCTGGCTTGAGGACGGCAATGTCAATTGTGTCCGAGAGCCACAGATAAAGCAACCCCTGCATCCTCTCCAGTGCTGGCAGCTTATCTTACACAATGGGCTGCACACTGGTCCCTCCAACACTGTTGATGGATCCTATGTCCTGAGACTCACGAGTACTCCTACAACTCTGCAGTCCACAATCTGTACATTCTGAAAGGAATTATTTGTTGTCTGTACAATAACAATGGGGGAACCCTGTGTCCCTCAGAACCTAGGTACGTATACGAGAAAGCTACAATGGTTCTGTCGGGTATGAATAATTTGCTTTACATATTATAGAGTGAATCAAGAAAATTATTTAAATAGTAAACATTTTACAAAGAAGAAAAAGGCTGAAACATGCAATGGTATATGAGAAGTTATGAGTGTTTTATACTCTTTTTCAAAATAATTTTGAATATTCCAAATGGCTGTTTACAATTCAAGACATAAAAGTAATGATATGTTCAAGTGACAAAAGTGCTCGAGTGACATGGGTGAGGTGAATAAGTGCTATATACACGAGTGAAGACAAGTCAAAATTATATATACAGAATTTACAGAAGAAGCATTTCCTTAATGTGCCAAGTATGTAGGTAAATCAGTATCTCTAAGAGGGTATTAGTGTCTTTACCACTTGCAGACTAGAGACCCGAAAGAGCTGGACCCATATTGATAGTCGACGTTTCGACCCTGAAATAAAGCGCGTCTAGTGAGGTGTCATGGCGGGTCTTCCTCAGGACAGAAAGGAACAGCCTAAAGGAAAATTAATTAGAATGTGTCAAGCATGTCTCAGCTGAGGATGTCAAACAAATGTCAAAGGTACCTGGGAGAAGGTACTCACCAAATTGGTCGTCTAGCAATGGACCAGGAAGTAGGATGCTACGTTGCTATAATCGAGCGCCCAAAAGGTTCAAGAATGAATCATTAGACTGATGACTTAAAATGGCACGTGGCACAATTGAGGGGCACCCACCTGGACTCAAGCTAGGAAAGGGTACTCACCAGTCTGGTTGTTTATCAATGGACACAGGGAGTGAGGCGCCGCGAAGCTTTGGACAAGCGCCTAAAATATTCAAGATTAAATCATTAGAATGGTGACCGATAAAAATGAGTGTGCCATAATTAGGTGACAACAGCCCGGGCTCGGGCTGAAGGAAATGGTAAAGGATCTTACCTAATTAGTTAAGGTAATGGGCGAACGTGTGACTGCACCAAAAGTTTGCCCGCAAAACCTTGATGTGTTTAAAACGATGCAACGAGGAATCTGCAACCTCGGGCGAAACTAAACAAAACAAAAATAAAAATATCCACTGAAAGCCAAATAAATATTTTTTTAAAACTTCGAAGGGGCCAGCGTCAAAGATGAAGTAAAGGGTTACCTCAAGTAATTTCAAGGAGTGTTCAATCACCCAGGGATACACGATGTCGTGTTCCTGGTGTGTAAGAAAGAAAATTAGGCATTTAGTCTCAGTCGGATGGCTTAAAACTTCAGACTAGCAACTACTGGCGGGGAAAGTGTATCAATTTACCTGGTCCAGAAGGAGCAGTTCAGTGTGATCACTGGCAGACTCGAGTATGAGTACTCGAGGGCTGGTACATAAGGAAAAGGAATCGGTAAGTCCGACATCGGGATGACATGCGGCAACATGCACGGATACTCTCAGGGATTAGATGGTGCTGTCCGGTGGGAGGACATAGTGTGTTTACATCAGGAACCCATCCGGGTATTAAATACATACAATGGATGGCCCCAACATGTCGGGCCATGTGTAATGAGCATACAACTTTACAATATTATAGAATAGAAACGAGTGTCACTACAGTTTACAGGTCACAATATGTCAAATATCTTAACATAGGTATTTAACAGCCTGCAAGAAGAACTAGACAGTTGGCCCTTAACACTACAGTTGTGATAATAAATAGAGACGGTTGCTCCTTGTTTTAGTATAGCGATGTCTAATTATAGGTGTGAGATCTACATTCTGACAATTAAACAAATGTCTGTCATATATCTAACAGCAGTATTATGCTATGATGCCAGACAAGGACTAAATATTTGAACCATTTATGAGTACAATTGTAATAGTGATGACGATTGCACATAGTTTAAGTACAGTGATGTCTAATCACAGGTGTGAGGCCAACATTCTGACAATTTTTTATGATTTACAATTTCTTAAAAAGTAGTTTGACAAAATAGAACCATGCCAAGGCAAACCAGGCATGGTCCGGGAGCCAATCGAGTGGGTTGTCGTTTGAAAAGGTGTCAACTAGAATGTAATAAGATGAAGTGATGGGCGTCCGTTGTATTTTAATTGGCAGGTTTGTCTGAAGGTGTCCTCCATTTCGTTCAACCCACTAGTAACTGCATCCAGAGAATGTATCCATCTACATTCTTTAAAGTTTAGTGAAGTGCCAATGTTCTCTCATCTGGGGTGTTGGTAAACTTTCTTCAGTACCCACCATTTCAAGGTGTCTGGCGAGTGATTACTGCCAATGAAATGTTCCACAAGGGGGCACCAAGTACCTGTCACTTAATCCTGCTGAAGTGTTGGAGTATGCGGATCTTGACCTTTTGGGTTGTTTGTACCACATACATTTTATCGCAAGGACATCTAATGGCATATATTACATGTGTACTATTTCAGTTAGTGTGATGTAAGGTCTTGTATGTCTTGTTGTCGTGTGTGAATGAATTGCCTTCAATCGCTAGAGGGCAGGCCTTACATTTCCCGCACTTGTAGTGTCCCTGAAGTGGTGGAAGGCTCAACTGACTCCTGATATCTAGTGGTCGTGGGGTTTCTAAGTAGGCTTTACGACAAAGTCCTTCACATTCTTGCCCCTCTTAAAGGCAAAGATGGGATCCTCTCTGGTGTGGAGTTCACCAGCCACCAGATTCCAGTATCTCTTCACAATCTTTTTGATCTCATTACTTCTGGGATTGAAGGTGGTTACACAGACAATGTTGTCCTTCCCAGGTTCTTAGGGTTTCACTTCTAAGAGAGTCTCTCTAGGATAATACCAAGCTCGTTTTCTGGCATGCTTGAGTAGTCCCATGGGGTATCCTCTTTCCCTCCATCGTTGCGTAAGGGTCTCAGTTTCCTTAAAGAAGTCCTGTCTGCGGGTGCAGTTTCTTCTTAACCTCAAAAATTGCCCATATGGCAAATTATCTCTGAGGTTTCTGGAGTGATGTGAGTCGTACTTCAATAGTGTATTCCGCTCCGTGGGTTTCCTACATAAGGAGGCAAAAATCATTCCATCTTTTACTTTGAATGTGAGATCAAGGAAATTGATGGCTTCGTTGCTGTAGGCCATGGGAATTGAATATCGGTAGTCCTACAGTTTAGCCAATCCTTAAAGGCAATGAGATTTATTTCTGTGCCAGACCAGATCATTATCACGTCATCAATATATTACTTACACATTAAGATGTTGTTTATGAAAGAATTGTTGAGATCGTAAAGATGTTCCTCTTCGCAATGATTTATGTAAAGGTTGGCCAGGCTAGAAGCATGTCCTGCTCCCATAGCCACACCTTTGCACTGATAGAAGTGCTGATTTTGAAAGACGAAGTAGTTCTTTGATAGAGCAATCTCCAGCATGTCCAACAAGAATTGTGTGGGCACCCAATGTGGAATTGGATGATTCTCCAATACATCCTTAATTGCTTTTAACACTTGATCCTGTGGGATGCTAGTATAGAGGGAAGAGACGTCAAGGGTCACTATGAGTTGTGTGTTCATATCAAATGGTTGGCCCTCCACCAGCAGGATGATGTGCATGCTGTCTCTCACAAATGACTTGGTTTCAATTACCCACGGTTGAAGGAAGTTGTCAATGTACTGGTTAAGTGGTTCAAGAATTGAACCACAGCCCGAGACAATTGGCCTTCCTGGCGGCTTATTCAGGCTTTTGCGGATCTTTGGTAGCGTATATATTGTAGGGATTCTGGGTTAAGGAACTCGGATTCCAGTTCATTAAGGAAGCCCATAGATCGGCCAGTCTGGGTGAGATTCTTTATCAGAATACTAACTTCCGGCGTGGGATACCTTGGGATTGGAGTATAACTTCCAAGATCGCCAAGTTGTTGCAGTATTTCTTCTGCGTGGTCCGTAGTGTTCTGAACAACTACGGCACCCCCCTTGTCTGCTGCTTTGATCACAATGGTGTTATTAGATCTAAGGGAATCTAGAGCCATCCTTTCATCCTTGGTCACATTGTACTTAATATATTTTCTGATGGCACGGAGATCCATTGTTTCTTCTAGTACGATTTGCTCATAAGCCAGGATTGGGGAGCTCATGAGATGCGCTGGTGGAGTAAACCTTGAAGGTAGTCTGAACGAGGTAGCTGAAGAGGAGGGCGATAATCTTTGTTGGCAAAGTAGTATTTGAGTCAGATCTTTCGGAAGAATCTTTGCAATTCCAACTTGATATTAAATGAATCAGGAGGGGCTGTGGTAATGAAAGTGAGACCTTTGCAGAGAGCCTTAGGGAAAATGATGGTGCTGCATGTACCATGCAGAAACAACAGGTTGATAGATGGACGGGGATACCGCTATCACTAGCCGATCGCATAGCCCTCATTAAAATGATTGTTCCCCGATTCCTGTACTTGTTTAGCAACATACCCATAAAGTTGACCCAGCAATTTTTTTAAACTATACGCTCGTTGTTAGTGAAGCTGGTATGGGGAGGGAAATAACCCCGCGTGAGTTGGGATACACTTACCCTTGATTATAATAAAGGCGGCTTTATCGTACCAGACATGCATTTGTACTATCTATGCGCGCAGGTGCAGTATGCATATTATTGGTACAGTCATCATGAATTCATTCCTCACGTGGCGGTTGAGGACGGTGATGCACACCCGATTCCATTAAGATATATATTGACGCATTCCCACAGAGGTAGTCTCAAAAAGGAAAATAATACGATAGATACCATAATTGCAGCCTGGCAGGCTATGGGTCAACTGGCTGCAAAGCTTCCATTATATGTCCCTTCGCTCCCACTAGCGCATTATGCAGCACTGTCAGTCACACGTGAAGCGGGGCCTATGCACACTTTGAGACTAGTAGGCACAGATAAAATGCAGGACTTATACCCAAATGGTAGTTTTATCACACAAGAGGAGCTGCAATATTTGCACAACAAGTCGCCGCTATTCCTGTTTATATTTCACACGCTTAAAGTGGCGATGCAGGCACACTAGCACACCTTTCCCGATAAGCCACTGACATTGCAAACTTTACAGAGGCTCCTGGTTAGCTCTACACAAATTGATCACCAAGCTATATAGGGCAGCAAGGGTTGAGAAGGTTGCTGCTGACGATAAGAGCCTTGCTCTTTGGAATACTAGACTTCACCCTCAGCTCACGCAGAAGGAATGGGATTATTGGTGTCAACTCACTAGTGTATTCACCTCTGATGGCAATCTGCGCATCATACATTTCAAATATCTCCACCAAGTATACCATACACCACTTAGATTGCACAAATATGGCCTTCAGGCAAGTAATGCATGCAAAAGATGTGGGGCTCAGGGAGCAGATTTCTGGCACATGGCCTGTGAATGCAGTCGGGTGTCCGAGTTCTGGGTGCAGGTGATACACAGGCTTCAAGTTATGAAAACCGTAACCCTACAATGTAATCCACAGGTTTGCCTACTGTGTTTCAAGCCGCATCTGAAGGGTGTTACTGTTAAATTTATTAGAATCGCACTGCTAATGGCAAAAAGGAGGGTGGCGATGAAATGGGAGAGTTCGGCTGCTCCACTGCCAGAACACTGGATAAAAGACCTGGTGTATTGTAGGGAGAACCTTGAACTTTATGCGGAGGAGCTGCCAGCTCCCTCTTGACCCAAGGACATTTGGGAATCCCTAGTGGACTATCTGCGGACTAGAGCTCAAGAAACGCCAACGGAAAGCGAAGATGAATAGTACCGTACATTTATAAATCTTAATCTGGCATGTGTAACAGCTAATATGATTGTATCTGAGGGCAAATAGGCAACGGGATGGATGGCCACATGTTGCTTGTTTCACCCTGTTTTTGTAGTGTATGCAATTTTGTCTTTGTATACAATGTGAGAACCCAATTAAAGGAACAAAAAATAAATACAAAATTGGGGGTTTGCTTGTGACATACCCTGACTAGGATTGTGGCTATCGCTTAAGCAGGGCCTATACCCCCAATCAACCAGTAACCAAATTTCTAACACTCACCCTCTGGTTCTGCTTCTGTGTATGCGTAGGATGTGTGTGAGCGTAAGGTGTCAGGATAGTTGATGGAAGGCGATGTGTAATAAAGTGCCCTCTTTTTGCATGGTTGCTCCCACGTTTTGCCAAACTGCTGATGTACTTTGACTGAGTGTGCCCTGGGTTCCTGCCAAACAGGTACACAGGGTCTATGTTCTTTCCCTAAACTGCATTAAAAACAAAACCCAATTGGCACTCTTTGGCCACATGTCAGTACCTTCTAAATGGTACCATAGGTACCAAGGGCACTGTGGCCAAGGCTGCCACCACCAGACATGTTTCTGGATCCCTGGGTTGAGAGCCTGCTGCTCTCGGGGTCTGGAACAATGCACATCCTGGGACAAGGTGCCAAGCCTACTCCCCAGGATGGGCAGGGTCCACCGATTCCTCCTGAGGCACAGCCGGGAGCAGCTTACTTAGCGTTTTGTTTTAAAAAAATTGTATACTTGTGTGTTTTTAAACCCTGCCACTCACTTACCCCTGGGCATCTCACTTCTCTTGAGGCACGGACACCCCCCGCATAGCGGAACTATCGCTGCAGCGGGCGCGGTGTTTTCGACCTTCTTGCCGCCATTCGCCGCGGCCAGCAAGACACGCCCACTTGTGCAGGCCACGCCCCCTCCACCAGGCTCCTACTTAAGCGCTGATTACGAGCGCCGTTCCCCACACCGATTCCTCCTGAGGCACAGCCGGGAGCAGCTTACTTAGCGTTTTGTTTTAAAAAAATTGTATACTTGTGTGTTTTTAAACTCTCCCACTCACTTACCCCTGGGCATCTCACTTCTCTTGAGGCACGGACACCCCCCGCATAGCGGAACTATCGCTGCAGCGGGCGCGGTGTTTTCGACCTTCTTGCCGCCATTCGCCACGGCCAGCAAGACACGCCCACTTGCGCAGGCCGGGCCCCCTCCACCAGGCTCCTACTTAAGCACTGATTACGAGCGCCGTTCCCCACACCGATTCCTCCTGAGGCACAGCCGGGAGCAGCTTACTTAGCGTTTTGTTTTAAAAAAAAAAAAAAAATTGTATACTTGTGTGTTTTTAAACCCTCCCACTCACCTACCCCTGGGCATCTCACTTCTCTTGAGGCACGGACACCCCCCGCATAGCGGAACTATCGCTGCAGCGGGCGCGGTGTTTTCGACCTTCCTGCCGCCATTCGCCGCGGCCAGCAAGACACGCCCACTTGCGCAGGCCACGCCCCCTCCACCAGGCTCCTACTTAAGCGCTGATTACGAGCGCCGTTCCCCACACCGATTCCTCCTGAGGCAAAGCCGGGAGCAGCTTACTTAGCGTTTTGTATTAAAAAAATTGTATACTTGTGTGTTTTTAAACCCTCCCACTCACTTACCCCTGGGCATCTCACTTCTCTTGAGGCACGGACACCCCCCGCATAGCGGAACTATCGCTGCAGCGGGCGCGGTGTTTTCGACCTTCTTGCCGCCATTCGCCGCGGCCAGCAAGACACGCCCACTTGCGCAGGCCACGCCCCCTCCACCAGGCTCCTACTTAAGCGCTGATTACGAGCGCCGTTCCCCACACCGATTCCTCCTGAGGCAAAGCCGGGAGCAGCTTACTTAGCGTTTTGTTTTAAAAAAATTGTATACTTGTGTGTTTTTAAACCCTCCCACTCACTTACCCCTGGGCATCTCACTTCTCTTGAGGCACGGACACCCCCCGCATAGCGGAACTATCGCTGCAGCGGGCGCGGTGTTTTCGACCTTCTTGCCGCCATTCGCCGCGGCCAGCAAGACACGCCCACTTGCGCAGGCCACGCCCCCTCCCAACCTCCTCCTCACCAGTATATAGTATGTGTCTCTACCGGAAGCGCAGCGGACGGGCGCAGCGGGCGCGACGATGGCACGCCTAAGGCGCGCCTAAGGCAAGCCCGTCTGCGCCCGTCTGTGACCGACCGGACCAAGGGCCACCCCCCTCTGCCCCATCGAGACATTACTCCTCAGCCAACTACACGGTCTTCAAGGCCCTTGGCCGATAAATAAATCTGTGACCTCTCACATTGACAGTTTGGGACTCACAGCATCCATACCCCCATCCTCTTTCCCCTCCCCCTCTCACCCTCCCCTTTATTCCTCTGTCTCCCGCTCTGAGCCCTCTGCGGCACCTACACCCCCTTCTCTCTCCATCTATTACCTCAACACGCGCTCTGCAGTCAAGCACTATCACGAGCTCTCCGTCCTTTTAGACCTATATAAGCCTGATCTCCTATTCCTCACAGAGACCTGGTTTCGTGATAGCTCTCTCCCCTCTTTATTGGCAGCTCTCCCAATCACTTACTATGCGATTCGAGCCGACCGATCTACGGATAAAGCGGGCGGTGGTGTCGCCTTGATCGCCCGGAAAGAATTCTTTTTTCAGCCTCTTACCTTCCCCCCTATTGGTACCTCCGATTTTCTAGTTGTCCGCTCCCTTTCTTTCAAAATTCTTCTCACTTGCCTACTCGTGTATCGCCCCCCCCCAACCCTCCCAAGCCTTCCTTCCTGGGTTTCAAGATCTGGTGGCCACCCTAGCGGTTAATAACTCCTCCATCTTGGTGCTAGGTGATTTTAACTTCTGGCCCTCTGACCCTGCAGAATGTCCCAATTCCAAAGAATTTTCTGACACCCTTCGCTCTCTCAATTTCAATTCCTATGTTCACTCCCCTACTCACATTCATGGTCACACGCTCGACCAGATTTGGTCTCTCAACTGTCCTATTATGTCTCTCTCTATCTCCCCCTGCCCCTGGTCTGATCACTCTTTGATCTCCTTTTCTTCCCCTCTCCTCCTAACCACCAAGCCCTTACTTCCTAAAAATATTTGGGCACGCTCCTGGGGCCGAATTGACGCTTCTTAAGTGGCCTCCACACTCCTTCCCCTCTGCCCCGACTTATTTGGTTTACCGCTTACGGCACAAGCTGATTCTATTAATTCATGGCTCCAGTCAGGCTGTGACTCAATTGCTCCTTTTCGACGAGTTTCCTCTAAACGGCCACATGAGTCCAACCGCTGGTTCAGCGCGGAACTGAAGGCGCTGAAACTCTCAGTTCGTCATGCCGAACGAGCTTGGAGACAGCATTACTCCCCCAATCTTAAATCCCAGTACACTTCCCTTCTTTTGCAATATAAAAAATCTATTTTAACTACTAAAATGGAATATTTCTCTTCCAAAATCTTAGCAGCCGAGAATCAGCCCAAAGAAATTTTTTCTATTGTTCACAATCTTGCATATGCCGACAGAACCCCCTCCGTCACAGTCCCTTAGGGATTCCTTGAACACCTACTTCTTGGACAAAATTGACAAAATCAAAGCCAATATTCCTCCTCCTTCGCTCTCTTTTTACAATCCCCCTAGTTCTCCTGCTAAGGCGCATTTTGACTCATTCCCCCCACTAACCGAAGACTCCTTCCTTTCCCTTCTATCCCTGGTCAAATCTGGTTCCCCTCTTGATCCTTGTCCTGCTCACATCCTCAGGCTCATTTTCACAACCTGCATGGCACCACCTCTCTCCTTTCTCAACTGCTCCTTATCTCAGGGCGTTGTTCCCCCCACGTTAAAAACAGCCATCATTCTTCCCATCTTAAAAAAACCTGGCGCCGACCCCTCTGCCCCAGTCAACTTTCGACCCATTTCCTTACTCCCCTTTTTAGGGAAAGTACTGGAACGACATGTGACCAGAGCCCTTACCACCTTTGTCGGTGAAAAACAGGTCTTGGCCCCCCGTCAGGCCGGTTTTCGCCCCGCTCATTCCACCGAGGCTGTGGCGATATCCGTCCTTGACAACCTCAGAGAAGGTATGGACACCAACCTCCCCCAGGCCCTGGTCCTTCTCGACCTGTCTGCCGCCTTCGACACGGTGGACCATTCCATCTTACTCTCCCGTGTCGGGGCGGCCGGGGTCAGCGGGGTAGCCCTGGTGTGGCTGTCTTCCTTCCTTAGGGACCGCTCCCAAGCAGTGCGGCTAGGCGACTTTTCGGCTAAGCCCTGTAAAGTGCCGTGTGGGGTTCCCCAGGGTTCCTCCCTTTCCCCTTTACTGTTTAATCTCTACATTGCCCCTCTCATTTTTGCCCTTCAACAAATGGAGGTCTCCGTATTTAATTATGCGGATGACCTCCAGCTCATCTTTACTCTGTTTTCATCCACTGACTCCATATCTAATCTTCAAACCACAATGATTTTCATCCGGGACTGGAGGAGTCACAACCACCTGAAACTAAACCCGGATAAGACCGAACTGGTTTTGACAGGTGGTTGTGCCAATCCCTGGTCGTCTCTTTTCTGGCCCCCCTCCTTGGGTTCCCCCCCTTCCCCCTCTTCTTCTGTCAAAGCGCTCGGCTTCAAGATCAACGACCAACTTACTTTGCACTCCCAGGTGAGCTCTGTGGTGTCTTCCTCCTTCCTCTCTCTCCGCACTATCCGCAAGGTATCCCGCTTTTTCTCCTTTATTGCCCTCAAACTTATCGTGTTGTCTATGGTCGTTTCTAGACTAGATTACGGCAACGCGTTATACTGCGGGATGCCTGCTTACAATGTTCGACGGCTCCAGCTGGTGCAGAATCAGGCCGCTCGGCTAGTCTACAATTTGTCCAAGTCACACCACGTCACTCTGCTTCTCAAATCCCTCCACTGGCTCCCTATCCGTGAACGCTCTTTGTTCAAAATGGGTTGTATTTCCTTTCAGGCCCAGTCAGGATCCGCCCCTGCTTTTATCTCTTCTGAGATCAGAATCTTTACCCCCGCAAGGGAATTGAGATCATCTTCCCAACATCTGCTGATTGTCCCCCGTTTTCGCCGAAAAAAATGGGGAGGCTCCAAATTTTCAACTATTGCCCCCACCTTCTGGAACTCTCTTCCGTCTCACATTAGGTCCCTCACCTTTTATCCTTTGTTTCGTAAAGCATTAAAAACTTTTCTTTTTTCACAGGCCTTCTCCCAATGATTTTCCCCCTGTTTCCTGGCCCACCTGCTAACTGAGGTTTCAGTGAACCACAGCGCCATGAAACCGTTAGGTGTACGTGCGCTTTAGAAGTAATTTAAACTCAAACTCAAAGGGGAAGCTTCAAAGGCATACCGCCTTTGTGAGCTACCCCCAACCATTTGCTGCTTCCAGCAACTGGCCCCCACCGGTTCTGACCCCCACTTTGGGCGGGAGAATCGGTGGGAAAACCAAGTGAGGAAGGGAGGTGTGCCAATCTTTGCCAACCCCACCCCTTAGATGGGGGAGGCGAGGTGAAGCAAAAACTCTCAGTCCCTGCCATCTTGCAGATGGGGGACCCAGCCAACCAGAGAGACCCTCCCACTGGAGGGTGGCATAATAGGGGGTGTACCCATTGGTCCCAACCTTTGCTTACCTGTAACGCCCCTAAATCTAGTATTTAGGGGCCACCCTGAACCTTGCCTCCTCAGACAAGAACCGCCCAGAAGAAGAAAAGAAGAAGGACCGAAAAAGCCGTGCCGAAACTACGAGGAGGAGGACGCCCACTGACTTGGCCCCAGCCCTACTGGCCTGTCCGCACCTCGAACCTGCTCCAGGGAAATCCCATTGTGTCCTGCAGCCAGCAACCTCAAGAACCTGAAGGACCTGCCTTCCACTCTGCACCCGATGCCCATGGCCTGAGTTCGAGTGGCCTAACACCACGAGGAGGTCGCCCCGGCGATCCCAACCTGAGCTCTGGTGATCTCTGACCTGCCTAAAGCCTCTCCACAACACCTGCAGTCTCTTTCTGGGGCATCCCCCCCCCCCCGACCGTGACCGGAGCTGGTTAGAAAACCTGACTCCTAAAGACACCCCTGCACCCGACATCCCACGGCCTTGGGTGGCCCAACCAACGGTGTCCCAGCATCCCCAGGCATTCCAACTTACCTCTCCAACCAGTGGTCACCTCCAGAAGATCTTCGTACCCGAGCCTGCAGTCTTTGTTGCAACCAGAGAATCCCCATTGGAAACAACAGGTCACCCGACGCCAAAACATCACCCTGCACCCAGCCACCCTTGCGCAGCTGCGGGTTTACTTTGGGTGCTAACTCTGATCCCCCTTTGCCCTGAACCTAACACAAGGAGCTTTGCTCCCACAACCTTGTGTCCTGCTCGTGAGCAGCCACCAACCGGAGGCCCCTTATCCCCCATTGCATAAAACTGGGCCTCAGCACTCTGTACCCGGCCGCCCTAGTGCCGCTGAGGGTGCTCTGAGAGTGCATCCTTGACTCCGGGGGAACAGTGGTTCTAACCCTAGAACACCAACTCTCAAACCCAAGTACTTACCTGCAAACCGATAACTTAATTTCTCTCCATAGAAATACATAGACTGTTTGTCCTTGAAAATTGTAGTGTGTGGAGTTGGTTTTTATGAGAACTTGATAAACTGCATATATCTAAAAACTGCTTTACTAACCCTTTCTCAAGGAAATGTTCCAGTGTGATATCAAGGCGTATCACACTGAGTAGAAAAAGTAATCCATAAAGTAATCTAAAAAGTAATCAAAAGTAATCTAACAGTAATTTCAACTGTATTCAAAGTCATTTTCATTCAGCTTGCTTGTATTGTTCAACCTGCCTTGAAAAGTACCATGTACACTTAACTGTGACAGGCTTGCTTGGTTCTAGAAAATAAATATAACTAAATAATATTTTTATACAAACAAAATTGGTCTGAGTTCAGTCTTTGAGTGTGTGACATCATTTGCTGATTGAGTGTGTAAAACAAATGCTTAACACTACCCTCTGATAAAGTCTTACTGCTTGCCCACTCTACCACTAATAGAGAGTAAGGTGCTACCTACTTTTACCTCTGCCTACCTTTGGGGTTCCACTGAACTCGGTGCACACTATACCTCATTCTTTGAGACGGTAACCAAGAGACTCAAAAACCTGTCGTTATCTGAAGTATGTTAAAAAATAAGAGTACAAGGGCTTCAGGAGGGAGCTTCCAAAAAATGAAAAATGAATAATAACACTTTATATTTGTACCAGTGCTTTTACTTATTGCCCAAAGGTTAAGAAAATGCTTTTCATATTTAAAATTAACTTAATACCTTATTTTAGTTGCACTAGCATTTTAAATTATCAATGCCTCTAGTTTGAACAATAGACTTGGTTAAGCTGTGTCATGCGGCATGGAAATTAATGGTAGTTATTGTAAGTTCAGCACTACTTGAAATATAAGAATTTATGAGTATTGTCTTTTAAAACAGCCAATTGCACAAACTGGGAATATTTTATTGATGATATTCTTTAATCTTTTTTAATTGAATAATTTGTGTACAATGGGAATCTTTTTTGTTATGTATTTGCAAAGATTTTCATTAATCAAGCAAAAATAAACATTATCTTATATACCTCATTTTGATATAGTATATACAGATCCAGCTACCTACACGATGTGTTTGTTCAGGTAGGCCAGGCCCATGTTCTGTAATGGTTTGAATGTGTGGGTGAGAAGCTTGAACTGTGCACACTTAAGTATCGGGAGCCACTGGAGCAGGTGTGGTAAGATATGTGTTCTACGTGGAAGGCTGAGGATGAGTCTGGCCTCTGTGTTATGACTGGTTTGCAGTCTTTTGGTGACACGGTTTGAGTTTCCAGCGTAGCGAGTTTCCATAGTCCAGCCTGCTGATGATGAGGGCGTTGGTGACCTTCCTTCTGGTGTTACTCTGAAGCCATCAGAAAAATGTTCTTAGCATCTTCACGGTGTGGAAGCAAGATGCGGTGGTAGTGTTGACCTGGGGAGACATGTCTCGCTTGTTGTCGATGGAGATCTGAAGGTTTCTTACTTGTGAGCTGTGGGCAGGAGTGGGTCTGCAGTCGACTGACCACCACGTGGAGTCCACGGAGAGAGGTACTTTTTCCAAAGATCACTACTTCTATCTTTTCTGAGTTGGGTTTGAGACAGTTGGTCTTCATCCAGGTGGCCACTTCAGACATGAACGTAGAGAACTTGTTCACTGTCTTGAGATTTTTTCCCAAGATGGACAGTATTAGCTGTGTGTCCGTGGCATAGGGAAGAACATTGATGTTGTGTGCAGATGGGTTTGCAACCTTTACAACGCAACCTTTACAATGCGATACATTTACATCACGGTCATTACTACACAAGTCGTTACAACGACTTGCACTGGATGGCGCTGTACACTAGGGAATAGTATGATATACTATTCCAACACCTTTCCTACTGTTACACACACTGGAGTTGGAATAGTAAATCATAGTATTCGAAAGTCCAGAGCCTCCAGCGTAAGTCGTTGTAAAAACCGCAATGTAATGTACCACGTTGTAAGTGAGTGCGTTGTATCTTCACATATCCGTGAAGATGATCTTAGCCAGTAGGGTCATATAAGCGTTGAAGAGGGTAGGGCTGGGGGATGAGCCTTGATGTACTCTGAGGATGAGTTTTTGGGTTTGAGAGGAGTATGGGGTCATCTTGACTGTCTGGGTTCTGCCCATCAGGAAGGAGTAGATTGAGCAGAGGGTCGTTCTTTGAATGCAAATGTTGTGTAGCCATTTGATGAGAATGGGGTGTGAAAGTGTCAAATGCTGACAAGAGGTCAAGTAGGAGGAGGGCCACCATTTCTCCTCTGTCCAGGATCGCGGAGGTCGTCTGTCGTTGTAATGAGCGATGTGGTTAGGTCTGAATCTGGACTGCGTGGTGTCAAGGAGCTGGTAGTTGATGAGGTGGTTGTTGAGGTGTCTGTTGAAGGCTTCCTCTAGAACCTTAGCCAGGTAAGGTAGGAGGCAGATTAGTGAGTAGAGTGTGAATTTGGCGGGGTCCGCTGAGGGTTTCTTCAGTAGGGCAGTGACAGCGTTGTGTTTCCAGGCATCCAGGAAGGTGGCTGCGTTGATGGAGGCACTGAGGATGAGAAGGAGGACTTCGCTGATGGGTGTGAGTCCTCTGTTGACAGCGTAATGGGGGCACTGGTCTGATGGGGCCCTGGAGTGGATGGAATTCATGGTTGGGGAGACCTTGTTTGTGGTGACGGTGGCCCATGTGTCCAGGGTTCGTTCTCCAGCTGATGCTGAGAGGCCTGTGGTGAGGTTGACGGGGTCTATGCTGTGGGTTGAACTTGTCATATATGGATGTAATCTTGTTGCTGAAAAAGTCATAGAGCTCACTGTAGAGGTCTTGCGGGGTGATGTTGCTGGCGTTCGCTGCAAACGTGGTGAAATCTCAGGTAATGGAGAAGATTTCTTTGCAGCTGTTTGTGCTGATGTTGACGCGACCTGCGACTGAGTTGGGGGTCGATGAGGTCTTCTCAATGCGACCTGCGACGGCTACTCACTTTGTGTTCCCGATATGTTGGTGGGAGCACCTCAGGGCAGATTTGAAGATGTTATTATACGCAGTGTCTTGGATCAATCTCCATTTGAATTCCAGTTGCTTGCAGAGCCATCTCATCATCCTGAGTTCTTCAGTGTTCCAGTTGGCTTGTGTTGGTGTTCTTGTGGTTTTGCAGTGCTTGAGGGGTGCCCTGAAGCACAGGTGGTGAATTTCTTGTCTTCTGCTAAGTTGCCTGTTTGCTCAGGGCAGTGCTTGGAGAGGGCAGTACCCTAATCCTTCTTTGTTCTTCCACAGCAGCAGGCAAGTCCCGAGATGGTCAGTCTTCTATGCTATCGGAAGGTGATGTTGTAGCTAATCAGGGCATGGTCTGTCCAGGTGATGGGAGATGGTTTGTTGACTGTGATGTTGCTGAAGGAGGTAAAGACAGGATCCAGGAGGTATTCAGTGGCGTGAATGGGTTGAGAGACATGTTGTGTGAGACCGAAGTTCATGAGGCTTTCGAATATAGTTACTGAGTTGGGGGTTGATGAGGTCTTCTTGGTGAAAGTTCAGATCTCCCAAGAGGATGAAGGTGCTCGAGTCTTTAACAAGGGGTGTGGTGAAGTCTAAAATGTTGCTGACTTAGTTGGTAGGGGGTTCTGGTGATCTGCAGACTAGCGTTCCACACAGGGTGGAGGTGGCTGTGATTTGCAGCTTGAAAGTGAGGTGCTGTATGTGCGAGTTGCAGTGCTAGCATAGATCGTGCACCTTATACAATTGCGATTCCTCCTCCAAGCTTGTGTTGGCCGTCTTTTCTGATAATCTTGTAATCAGTGGAATATGGCTGTGTGGAGGCTGGGTTAAGCCAGGTTTCCATAAGGAATAGCGGGTCCGTGTGTGGTTTTTCGGTAGGACCCATACCTCCGTAACATGTTACTGAACATTGGGGAGTCGGTGGTGGCTGGTTCGAACGTGCTTGGCGGGTGGGGTCCTGGGTGCTGTTGGTGCAGGTGTTGTGGGTCCTTGGATAGTGGGAATGAGAGTTCATGTGAATCTGCAGGTGCGGAGAAGGTTCCCTCTGTGTTGTGTGGTGCCGAAAAGCAGCAGTAAGGCGAGCAGCGTCCAGGTTCGGGGGAGTGGAAGGCTGCGATGGGGAGCATTGGTTGAGTGGAGGACCAGGGTTACTGGCGCGGTCCAAGCACCAACATGTTTAGATGGGCTTTCTTTTGGTGCACCTACAGTGCCAGTACTGTGTCTGCACTGCGACTGCCTTTAAGTAGGTCCTGGAATTGGGGAGGAGGGCAGGGTGTTGTGTGGTGGACGAGGGAGAGAGAGGCATGAATGTGACAAATAGGGGCATAAAGACAAATGAGGCACAGAGAGCAAATTGAAAATGGACACATAAGAGAAAACAATGGTGGTCAGAAACGGGGTCTTAAAGACAATTAAGATACAAAGAACTAATAGAAATGGGCGCAAAAGAGACAAACAACTGAAGCAGAAAGACAAAAAGGCACAAAGAGCACATAGAAGTAGGCACAAAAGAGAAAACAACCGTGGCCAGAAAACAGAAAGGCGCAACAACGAGATGCTCGAGTGAGAGAGACAGGAGATCAAGCGAGAATGAGAGAGAGAGAGCAAGAGAGAGGGAATGTGAGACAGACAGGAGTGGAGCAAGGCAGTAGCCTCACTAGCTTGGTCTGTGAGAGATATGTTGTAAAGAAGATACAGAGTCTATCTGTACAAGTAGGATGCTTCTTTATTAGTAGCTTGGTTCTGGTGTAGGAGAACAGGATAGTAGGAGAAGATAGATGATACAAAGACAGCCCCACCAGGAGCAGGCTCCTAGCAGCTCAGCCTGAGTTGACCAACTCAGTGGAGAATAGTAGAGAAGTAATTTACTACACATCCTCCTTCCTTAGGGAATGACAGCAGAAATAAAGAGAAAGATATGTAAGATACCTCAAATATAACATTAACATGAAAGTACAACAATGAGATACACATATCTAATAGTGTATTGCATGAAGTATCAGAAATACCACTAGCATGAGCAGATATGCAATAAGATGCAGAAACACTGAATACCTTAAAACTGCAAATAACATTACTACTACACACCCCATCCCCCTCCCTTAGGGAAGTATGGCTTAGATGAATATAAACCAATGCAACAAAGAAGAGTGGTCACCCCCACAACCTCCACATACACGGGTACACCACAGGGTAGGCACCCTGGTAAACAAAGGTGAGTGTAAGCACTGACCCTTGGGAGAAAACAACATCCCAAATAAAAGGTACAACAGGGGTAAGATACACTCCAGATAACCAGAAGAGTGCAACCTCCACAAAAACAACAATACACCAGAGAGAAAAACGCTCTGGAAAGAAACAAAGTTCCTCTGACTAGGATAGAAGGCATGCTGACACTGAAAACTAGGATAAAAGTCCGTTAAGGGTAATGAAAGAGACCTAACTATTATAGAGAAGCTTCTCACTCAAAGTCCTACGAACATGAAACTCTTGACCACGAGTTCCAAGCAGGTGAACTTCGACCGGAGCATAGTGTCAACATGAAAAGATGCCCCATGGGCAGTAACCCTAGGAACTGACCAAACAACCTCCACCAAAAAAATAAAAAAAGTAAAAATAAGGAACAACGCAGCGTACTAACCCTGGAAAATAACACAACCTCCTCTAAATAGGGTACAACACAGGGTACTAACCCTGGAAAACTGCAAACTAAATTAGAGGCAATAACTACCCCCACAACCTCCCCAAAGAAATACCCTGGAAAAGAACATAACCTCCCCTAACAAGGGTACACTACAGGGAAAAAAAATAAAATAAGAATGCCCTGGAAAAACTGCACAACCTCCTAAAAAAAAAAAACACTATGGAAAGATGAAAACAAAAATTAGAGGCGTTGACTACCCCCACAACCTCTCCAAGGAAATGGGTACACTCTACGTACGAAGACTAAATCGGGACACACACCGCCCAAAGGTACACCACACTTGTGAGCTGTATGTAACGCTCACTGTCTAACAACACTTTAGAAAAAACTGAATCGAAGCACAGACAACTGACTACCCACAAACAACACAGCCTGCCCTAAATAGGGTAAACCTAGACGGGTACACCACAGGGTGCTCACCCTGGGGACTGATATGGTGCGTAGACTACCCACAAACAATAGAACCTCCTCTAAATAGGATACACCACAGGATACTCACCTTTGAAAGTTTCACAACCTCCCCCAAATAGGGTACACCACAGGGTGCTAACCCTGGAAAACTGCAAACAAAATTAGAGGCATTGACTACCCCACAACCTCCCCTAAATAGGGTACACCACAGGGTGCTAACCCTGGAAAACTGCAAACTAAATTAGAGGCATTGACTACCCACACAACCTCCTCTAAGTAGGGTACACCACAGAGTATTCGCCCTGGAAAACCACACAACCTCCCCTAATTAGAGTACACAGAGGGTAAGCGAGTAAACGTCACCCTAAAGAAAGGAAAAAACAAGTTGAGGCACTGACCGCCTAGAAACACCTAAGCATTAACTGTCCACTGAAGAGGCTATGTTACAAACTGAGTGCCCCCACAAAAGAAAGGTACACACGAATACAGAACATGCATTATCAGTATAGGTATTATAAACAAGGAGAGTTTGTTCAGCTCCTGTGAGCGGTCTCTCACCCGAGGAAGAAACTGTGAAACTCACAATGCAGGCCAAACTGGACCAGAAGACAGACACAAACTCCTTTTGCTGAAATACAGTTGATGTAATTCAGCGCAACAAACAACGCTGGCGTACTGAGGGCTTGCATAAACACATAGCGTGAGCCAGGACCAAACACAAAATGGCGGCACGCTTCTAGACGCCGTGCCGGGTGGCTCAGGGCGCGTTACAGCATGCTTTACAGGTACTACAGTCCTGGGTACTCTTCGACATTTCTAAGCGCAGTACCACATGTGATGTTAGGAGTTTTTTATTCTAGCTTGAAGTTTATTTTCTTCAAAGGGTGGACACTTAGTCCTGGTTGCAATACTGTTACTGGGACCTTTGCCTCCTCTCGGCTCTGATACTGGGACCTTTGTCCCCGTTGTCGGTTCTGTGACCTTCATCCTCTCTGGAACTGGTTCTATGACCCTGGTACCAGTTCTGTGAACTTTGTCCATTGCCGGCTCCGAGACCCTTGACCCCCCCCCCGTTACTGGTTATGTGACCATTGTCCATTGCCGGTTCTGGGACCTTTGTCCCCGCACGATACTGGTTGTGATACCTTTGTCCCCTCCTGGTTCTGGAACATCTGTCCTGGTTCCCCATCGCTGTACTAGGAGCTTTGTCCTTTCCATAGTCTGGCTCTAGGACCTTTGTTCCCTCCTGCTTCTGGTTTGGCTCTCAGTAGCCATTTCCTTGTTTTAGTCATCTTTAAGTAGCTCCTATATTTGCTAATTGCCAGCTCTCTATATCAAAATTGCAGCCAATATATTTTAGATGGATATTAACCTGCACCAAGTATCTTTATTTCCCTGCCTGTGCACTAGAAGAGACATGCTTACTGAGCGCTTTTGTGTTATCCTTGACGTCAATCAGTTACTTGGTGGCTCCACAGTAGCTGTAAACTGACCAAGAATTGGTGCCAGAGCCTTAGAGCTACAACTAAGTTTGCCACAACTTTCCTTGGATTCTATTGGTTATTGGAGGTCTTGGAGAATAATCATGCATTCTGCCAGTATAATTGCGATTCTCATGGCAGTGATTGAGAAATATCTCATCATGCGGACAGAACTGAATGAGATCCCTTCAAGTTCGGCACCCAAATCAAATGTGTAGACTTGACTGAACACGCAATACACCACCAGCACTACAGCAGTCTCCTTTTCAATACCTCATACCCTGGAGGCTTTTCTGCGCCATTAAAAAAAATAAAATAACACTCAATCAATGTTCAAACTTGGAGCGAGGAGGCCCTGTTAAAAAAAAAAAAATCAACAAATACCTGAGATTTAACTTCCTTGAAATGTGTATACTCCATATGACTTTAGCGGCTGATAACACCGATGCGTGCGACTAAACATGAAGATGCCTGATAATGGTCTTGCTTGGATCGCGTTACATTAACGAACATTCCTCTGCTGAAATTGCTCACCCCAAGATGGCCGCTGGATGTTGCGCAATGACGTGAGACAATCTCTGCACTGCTGACTTGCGTTTTTTTTTTTATTGATTCTAATGTGACGAGAGACACTGCTCCACGACAACTCCGTTTCCTAGCAACGCTTGGAGGGAAGGAATACACGTTTACAAGTAACTGACTCACAGTTTAAAGTGACGTCGTAGGCAATTACTGATCCTTTACATTTTGTATAATGCCAAACACGTTCAAAGAGAACCGGGGCTCGATGCTTGCCCCCGATCAACTCGTCTCAGGAGTTAGTCTTTAGAGTGCCTGACGTACACACCGGGGCCTCATCTCTTGATGTTCACACCAGGGCCGATCTATGCCACCAATAAACTCTTTTAATAGTCACCATCAAACAGGATTTATTGCCGTGGGGGTTATAATTTTGCTCTA
The DNA here is from genome assembly GCF_964204655.1 of Triturus cristatus. Lineage (NCBI taxonomy): Eukaryota > Metazoa > Chordata > Amphibia > Caudata > Salamandridae > Triturus > Triturus cristatus. Next base: position 668,248,801 of record NC_140586.1, on the reverse strand, counting down.
ATTTGACAATTCAAAGTGTAAATGCGCCATCTAGTGGCGAACAATTTAAATGATGCATGCAGGAATAAATAAGCTTTTACAGGTAACTGACTCACGATTCAGACGAATTGCGTCAGAAGTTTGTTTATGTTTCCTGGCAGCAGTGTATTTGGGACTGGTACCTGCAATTGTTTTCTTTTTTTTTTTTGTGTTCCTCTAGTTTATCTTGTTTCTGGAAACAGACAACACACGGTCTCACCCAAGATGCCGCTCCTCATGCAACGAATCACTCGGCCAGTTCCTCAAGGTCGTTTGAAGTGGTCACTACCTTAAATTCACATATAAAAGGTGTTCGCTGTGAAGAGAGTCACATGAAGATTTCTTCTTTTTTATTAAATACACCGCTGCTCTCAGCCAATGAAGCTGTTGAAATGTACAGTCAGACTTTAATGAAAACGCTGTTTAAATACATTGCCTGACGCTGCTGGAAACAGATTCCATCACCAAGTAGATTGGTAATTCACTGAGGATGCAGACAAAACTTGCTGTCAGACCACGACACTTCCAGGCGGGTTGTGGGCTCAAATAAAGCAAGGGAACAGCTGCACCTATGAGAGGCGTGTTGCTGGAGAGGCTGTTCACTGTAGAAGTCTTCTAGGTGACAGCAGGCTCCTTAGTAATGGGAAGACAAACGCCCAAGCTATAGGCTGTCCAGATGATACAGGACATTGGTGGGGCCATCCAGGGCGTTTCTCTGAGTTACCATTGACGTTTTGAAAGTCCTTAATGTCCTTTGTTCCTTGTCCTTTAGTTCCTTAGTTGTCCTTACTCCTTATTCCACGCGTAGGTTCAAGATCGTCGCCAAAATTGTTGTAAAGAAGATACAGAGTCTATCTGTACAAGTAGGATGCTTCTTTATTAGTAGCTTGGTTCTGGTGTTGGAGAACAGGATAGTAGGAGAAGATAGATGATACAAAGACAGCCCCACCAGGAGCAGGCTCCTAGCAGCTCAGCCTGAGTTGACCAACTGACACTGTAAGCACAGAGAGACACCCAGGCATTCCATGATGTCATGATACATTCTACAAAGCAATTCAGTGGAGAATAGTAGAGAAGTCATTTACTACAAGATATCCCTGGTCGGAGGAGCCAGGTGGAGATAAGTCCTTGGACGGGGATTAGGGCTATCAAGCTGCTTCCAATGAGATGGAATCCTGACAGTTAGTTTCTTCCAGATCTACTAAATTTATTGGGGAAAGCATGATTTTTGCCATTGAATAGTATGCTATGTGTACATTAAGTCAAATGAAAAACATAGTTAAGAATTACTTAATGAAATATGGTCCCATCCCAGTTACCTTTTTCCAGCCTAGCAGAACTGTCTTGCCATTTGCTACCACTGGATTATATTAAAACCAACAGGTCCCTTGTCTTCAGGATTGGGCATATTAAGGAGCATATGGGTTCTCTTATCCATTACTCAGAAAAACAAACTTCTGAAAAGCCAGGTTTTGTATCTTTCCTAAACCGAAAGGATTTGAGTATTGTGGTAAATAATTTAATTACCGGTACTTAATTTGATGCGGAAAATTAATAAGAATAGCTCAGAAAATAAGAGGCAGAATCCGTGGTATTAGAGGTTCGGAACGGGCTTTATTCCTATACAAAGGAACATAATTCGAATTATGGGCCTTCTATTCCATCACCACGAAAGTTCAGGAAGGAAGGAACAATACATTATTGACAGGTAATCATTTTTATAGAAAAGGCATTACAGTAAAACAGATGCAGGAGGCGTAACAGTTGATAACAGAGATAAAGGCATACATGCGTAACTAAAATGGGTGTAACTAGGCGTAACTAAAGAACGTCATTAGGTATGATGTCACAAATGGGTGGTTCCATGAAAGAATTTCGCAATGTCAGCAAAAATACTTGGCAGAGATGCGCGCGCAGCAGCATGACGTGTGAGTTGACGTGCAACTAGGGGGAGAATGGGACTTGACATTTAGCTCTACATGTGGAGACAAAAGTCTGGGGTTATGTCAACCTAATCCCAATTCATATCTAATATCCTATGTTTAAAGAACTGTGTTATCCAAAAAGAGAGGTCTCTTAGGATAGAATCTTATTCTATACTGACTATACTGACTGTTAGTGCGTGTACAAGCGTCTAAGTGTCTACACTAGATGCGAGGGGGTAGGAATATTCCATGGTAACGGGGCTATGAATTACTTGCATGAGGGCAGCGAGGCCTGGCCCCTTTGCACGGTAGCTGGAGGAATGTTTACTTAAACTGCTAGAAAGGAATGCATCGGATGAGGAGCGAAGGAGATAATCTCGAAGGTGAAATACAGTTTTTGGCAGGCGACGGGCTGGATCAGGCACCGTTAGCCGCGCAGGGAGTAAGACAAAGTTCATGGTCACAGATGCAGGCTCAGACTGGAGCTTTCAGAGGCAGAAGGCAAGAAAAGGCTTGGTGGCAGAATCAGGGCCTACTCGCCTGAATCTGTAGAAATGTGGGAAGTGAACCATATAAAGCCGGTGGCCTTTTATACTTAGGAATAGAATATCCGGCCCATTCATGGCGAATCTGAAAGAGGACATGTTGACGGTGGACGCACATGTATTTGCGTCTTCATAACTGGAACTGGAGGCAACATACATGTACTTGTGACTTATACATGAAACCGTTGGGGTCCAAGATAGGGGACATAACCGACCATAAAAATCCATATTTCCACATTCCCTCCTTGTCCCCTACTTGCCCTTAGGAGATATCAATCTTCATCAATCCATCGATCTGTTCATATAACATCATTTGTTCTTCTTTCTTCTTCCGGGATCTTGAACGAAAACTTGGATGTGGGATACACGAGGTGGCACACAGACCACAAATCGCTGGCCCACATTGTAGACATAAGCAGCAACTGAATAGTATGAGAAAGCCAATACCTAGGAAGGATAGAATTCTCCATCCCCAGGCTGACAACACGCCCCAGAACCAACCGGACCAAGTCCAGGTGCCTGGACTCTGGTGTATCTGGCTTACAATCTTATGAAGGCGGGTTATGGCTTTATATACTGACGGTGAATTTTCTGGTATGAAAATGCAACAACTTGATCCGATGACCCTACAAGCTCCGCCCCTATCGGCCAGGATGACGTCAAGGACAAGACGATTCTGAAGCACAACAATCCGCATAGCAGACTGCTCTTCTGTTAAATTGCCTAAGGCGGAAATAGTTTCGTTCACTACTGCTTCGAGGGTTCTGGTTAATCTACGTATTAGCTTACTATTAGTAACTGTACCTATATAAGGAAAGAAACCTTTATTGAAATCTGTGTATTTTTCCCATGCTGTTTCAGTGTAATCGACGATTGGGAGATCTCTCTGCTGTCTATTGTGTACTAAATGAGTATTTCTATGATAATCAGGAGGAGCTAAGAAAACAGGTGGTAGGAGGAATGCTATATAACAGGTACCATCCCAATCTAGAGGTAGGCGTATATATGCGGTCTGGCCACATATAAAGTAGGAATGACGAGAAGCTCTAAATGTAGACTTGCCTTGATCACTAAATTTTATCACAGTGGTGCATTTACTATGGCCCATGTGTATGGAGCCATTCTTTCTTATACATAGTTCCCCTTTTACTGGGAATACCGACATGGCAGGCAATATGGGTGTAGCTTCAGATTCAACGTTCAGGATCATGAGGTTAAGTGTAAAATTACCTAATCCATATACTTCATTTTCTAGATCAGTTCCTGTTCTTTTGGGAAGTCCCTCCTTGTTAGGGTAGCAGACCTTAAGCAAAACTAAGTTCAGGTTTCCCCATACCCAGTTGTCTTGATAAACTGCGGAATTCGAGTCTAGGGAATTGATCAAACTAAACCATGCTCCACAGGAGCCATTGTGTGTGAACGGATAGGGAAAGAGGGGCAAAACTCCCTTATAGTTCTGATAGGGAGGGAGTCGGCCACATATCCAACAATTTGTAGCATTGCTAGTTTGATGGGAATGATGTAACATACTAATAAAAGTGTTGTTGCGCAGCGCAAATCTATATGACAACTCATGCGGGGGTAATTCACTAAAAGAATGTTCAGCAGTAACATTGTAAACATGTTTAGAAATAGGATAATATATGTGCAACAATATACTTGCAGTGATTATTAAAAGACTTAAGAAAAACAAAATTAATAACGTCACTGTGCAATGACTACGCAGTGATTTACAGTACGCATGTTTTTTCAACTGCATTTGATTATTTCTTTCTCTATTCCGGTCCAGAGGATATATGTCAGAGACAAATTCAACCGATTCACCTTGGAGAGGACTTAAACAATCAAATTGTCTGACTGACTGGACCTCAATTTTAGTCTATATAGTTCTGAGTTCGATTTCTCAACCAAAGGGAGCTTTGAGTCTGTCTTTGAGGGAATACAGGGTTTAGTCTCTATATCGGATGGTAGTCCATAAAATTTCTTGATATGACTCGAGTGTATCCAACCTTTGCGACCTTCGATCTTCACGGCTGTCCTCGTGGTGAGCAGTACAAGTTGAGGCGATTTCCACCTAGGATCCAGCTGAGTCTTCCGGTCAAAATTACGCACTAACACCAGGTCCCCGGGAACTACGTCATGGGGTTTCACCTCGGTGTTGTCGGGAAAGGCTGCAGCTACCTGTGAACGACAAGATTGTAGTGCAGACATCAAGGAAGCCAGGTAATCTGTCAGCATATTACAGTCAACGTCAGTTATTTTACGAGGTATAGGCGTCCCCCACATATTTGGTGGTCTACCGAAGATCACCTCATACGGGGATAGCCCTGTTCAAGAGTGCGCTACCATTCTCATGTAAAAGAGTGCAACTGGTAAGGCTACTACCCAATCGACACCTTTCTGTCTACATATCTTGGACAATCTAATTTTCAGAGTTTGATTATGTCGTTCCACGAGACCTGCTGCCTCGGGGTGTCGGACACAGTGAAATCTCCATTGATAGCCTAACAAAAGTGAAACGTGTTTCATTAGTTCGGATGAGAACGGCTGGCCGTTATCTGAGTAGACAACACGTGGTAAACCGTACCGTGGGAAGAATTCTCGAACTAACTGTTTGGCAGTAGTCGGGGCAGTGTAATCTGAAACCGGGTATGCTTCTGTCCAACGGGAAAGAGCACAAACAACTACGAGAACATATTTGAATCCTCGACATCGTTCCATCTGGATATAATCCATCTGGAGGACTTCAAAAGGGTGATCAGGAGGCTGAAATCCACCCTGTTCTACGGGAATGCTTTTACCTGGGTTAAACTGACAACAGATCATACAGGTACGAACTTTTTGTTTAGCTGCTGTTCGTAAATGTTTGTTGAACCAAATGTGTTGAATGCTGTCTAGCATAGCTTTTTCTCCTAGGTGCGCTGGACTATGTATTGTGTTAATGATGACTTGGACCATTGAGTCGGGAAGAAACCATATAGATTTTTCCTTCGTCATCCATCCCTGATCTGTTTGGATCCCTCCTAATTCAGTCCATTTCTTTATTTCATCTGGTGTAGCGTGTGTCTGTATGTCAATTACGTCAAGAGCGGGATCCTTAACCGTCATGCAATGTGTTGGTTTCAGAACTATTGTCTTTGTCATGTCAGACATGTGAGTTTGAGCAGTCTGTTTAGCTGTTCTATCAGCTAGATCATTGCCTTGGGAAACGATATCAGTAACTTTCGTATGAGCTTTACATTTCATAATTGATATTGCAGTAGGTAGATGTATTGCATCTAATAAGGCATGAATGAGGGGTCCGTGCTGAATGTGGGCACCGTGAGAAGTTAAATAACCTCTCTCTCGCCACAGCACGCCGAAGTCATGTACAACTCCGAATGCATAACGTGAATCAGTGTATATGTTGACTTTCTTATTTGTGGCTTGAATACAGGCTTGTGTCAGAGCGATGAGCTCTGCTGCTTGAGCTGACAAGGTATTTATGCAATATGTTTCAATGACTTCAGTGTCTGTTGTGACTGCATACGCGGCCACTAGCTCTCCTGTACTTGTTCTCATACATGAACCATCTACATACAACGTCAGGTCTGGATCTGTCAATGGGACGTCTGTTAAGTCTTGTCTGGGTTTCGTCGTGATAGTAATAACTTCAATACAATCATGTGCTAGTGGGTCTGTTCCGTTTACTGGCAAAAGTGTGGCAGGATTTAACGTATTACAACGTCTGATTTCTATATGTGGCTGAAACAATGTTAATTCGTAACCGGTAAGTCTTGCTATAGTCAAGTGTTGTGTTTGCGTTCGGTTCACAAGAACCTCTACTGCGTGTGGTACTTGTACTGTCAATGGATGTCCTAATACTATGGCATCGCTTTGTCTGATTGCTAAAGCTGTCGCTGCCACTGATTTCAGGCACGCAGGCAGAGCCTGAGCTACTGGATCTAATGTACTAGAGAAATAAGCACATGGTTTATGTGATCCTGCTTGTTCCTGAGTGAGTACTGACAAAGCAGTACCTTCGCGTTCTGTAACAAAGAGTGTAAACTGTTTACTGTAACATGGTGTTGCTAGGACTGGTGCTTGACATAAAGCTTTCTTTAGGCTTTCAAAAGCTTGTGTATGTTCCTGAGTCCAAGGGAGGACAGTCGATGTGGCCGCCTCCTGTGTTGTCAACTGAATGAGTGGTATTGCTAGAAATGCATACTGAGGGATCCACTGCCTACAATATGAAGTGAGGCCTATAAAAGCCCGTACCTCCTTTTGTGTCTTGGGTATTGGCATGTTAGCAATTAACTGGATGCGATCTGACGTAAGCTGCCTTCCCTCCTTGGACAGCGAGTGCCCAAGGTAAACAACTCGCTGGACACAGAATTGCAGCTTAGAAGGGGACACCTTGTGCCCCTTTTCGGCCAAAAATTGTAAAACCGTCAGTGAAGCTTTTTCACATTCAGGTTCGCTTCTAGCGGTGATCAGCAAATCATCGACATATTGAAGCAGGGCAGTGTTGACTGGCATGTGGATACTGTCAAGTTCTCGTTTCAGTGCTTGGCTATAGATGCTGGGGCTTTCTGTGAATCCTTGAGGTGCGCGTGTGAATTTAAAGCTTCGTCCATTTAAACTAAATCCGAACAAGTATTGGCTTTCCGGATCTATTGGGACGCTGAAAAAGGCATTCTTGAGATCAATTACAGTAAAGAATGTTGCTTCGGAATCAATGGCTGTCAGTAATGAAGAAATGTCTGGAACTACGGGGTATTGTGGTACAATACATTTATTTAATTCGCGCAGATCAATAACCAATCGATATACTGGCGGGGCTTTTGGATCAGTTCGTTTAAGAATCGGAATTATCGGGGAATTTCATACATTGGAGTCGGTTTCCACAACCACTCCTTGGGTAATAAGCTCGTCAACGATTTGCAGTAAAGCCACTACAGCATCTGGGGGTAACTTGTATTGTCGCATTCGTGGTAGTACCACTCCTGTCTTTAGTGTGACTCGATATGGTGTAATGTTCATACAACCAACATCTGTAGGGCCTTGTGCCCATAAATGTGTGGGTAAAGTCTGCAGTCGGTGATCCATGTCTCGGGACACATAGTGCCCTTTGAAATCACGTAAAAACAGTCTTACTCCTTCCGGAGAACAACATATTATAGCTCCTAGAGCTTTCAATGTTTTTATACCTAACAAGTTTTCTGGACATGATTTAGTAAGCAATAAATCTGTAGTTCGTGTCAAGGGACCAATCGTAAGTGGAAGAGGCTGTGACACTTCGTTAATGATAGGTTTTCCTGAAAAACCAAGGGAAATATTCTGTGAGCCTGAGAGGGGTGCCCCTGGAACTTCACTACGTTTTATGGTTGTTCGGCTTGCCCCTGTATCAAGTAAAAATTTTCTATTTTGGCCTAATAGTTCACTGTGTACATAAGGTCCTTCTTGATCTACAGGGACCTCGATAAGGGGTAAACCAACTTCCCTCTCTAGGCTGTTTCATGAGTATCGTTGATAATCAGGGTAGTCATACTGTGCGGTCTGGTACATCTGTCGTGTTGTTGTTGGTGTGGCAGCAATAGGCTGCGGTGGTGGAGCTGGCATAGACTGTTGCGGAGCTGGCATGGCCTGTGCATGCTGCGGGGCTCCTTGTTGGTTCTGATCCTGTCTAAGTGGCCGTGGTCTTTCTTTTGTATTACCTATGGCGATATTATGTTTTAAAACCGGACAGTCGTGTACATAATGACCTGGCTGTTTACAATAGTTGCATGTCCCTTTTACAGAACCTGCTGAAACACTGGACTGTGTCATACCCTTTTTATGACCGTCAGCTGGAACTGTCTGGGAAACTAGCATTTTCATTTTCGTGTCTTTCATGCGTCTTTGTTCATGTTCTTGTTCCTCTCTAATTCTATTGTGATGGTACTGTAGCATTTGTAACATTTGTGACGGAGTGTTACCTTGCCAGGTACTCTCGAATTTCAATACTCTATTCTTAACTTGGGGCAAGGCATTTTCAACTAATTTTGTCACAAACAGATGTGGATACGATTCGCTACTTGCTTTTATTCCACTATTTATACCAAAACATTTTTCGAATCGGGCATAAAAGTCACTAGTGTCTTCATCTTGCTTTTGTTTACAGGCTGAGATTGCACCCCAGTCTTCCTTTTTCGTAGTTAATAAACGTGGCAGTACCTGTACTAATAAACCTGGTAGTATTTTGGTCTTTTCCCCAAGCCCTAAACCTGGACCTCGAGCTGTTTCTTCGTTTTCTAATGCTGTCCAATCTATCTTTTGGTCTCCCACCTCCCAATCCTTTTCTTTGAGTTTTTCATAAATGCCCGCAGGCATTAATACCTTTAATATTTTCATAATGTCGGGATAGGTATACTCTCCCATGAGCAACATGTCTTTAATTTCACGGTGGAAACCCGCTGGGTCTTTGTCATGACTGGGTACCACTTTCTTCATTTCTAATAGTTCCATTTTAGATATGGGTGTGTATACAAACACACGTTTAAACTGATTGTCATCACCTTTTATCGGGTGCACTTCGCGTAAGGGGTTCTGTCTATCCATATAATACGTCGTTCTTTCCTTGATGGGCAGTGAGACATGTTCGGGGCATACAAAAAGAATGTACTGCTTTCTGTATTCTAGTATTTCTCTAATTAACTCAGTACCTGAACCTCTCCATTTATTCGTGAGTAATTCGGTTAACATATCAGGTAAGGGACCAGGATCGGAGTGTTGGCTTTTATATAATATAAGGAGTTGTTGAATCATGTAGATACCAGCTAAACGCTGTTCATCTGGGGTGAGGTTCAAAAACGTGTGTGCTAGTGTATCATCACTATATTTTCCGGGACTGTCAACCCAGTGAACAGCTGACCTGGCTAATTCTTGTTCGTCCATGGAATCGAGTATATGATAACCCCTTCGTTCTCGGAGTAATTTGTCAGCGGCTTGGAACGAATGTTCGGGGGACCTTATATTTATTATAGGGGTTTGAAAATTTCTGTTATTTTCTGGACGTATCGGACGTATCGGATCAGTAAAGCCTCTGGTATTATTATGGGGTCTTCCTTTACTTACATAGGCCATAGTTTCTAACTGTCCTGTGGGCAGTTCTAATTCTTCCTCCTCCTCGTTTTGTTCAGGCTGGTCTACCGCCAATCTTTCTTCGTGTATTCGTTCTACTTCTTTGCGGATCTTTCGGCACATAGCTACTATACTTAGTAGTTTATCATGTCTCCCCTCTGATATATTCCGACTCCATGTGGTAAGAATTCGCATTTCTTCCGGATTTACCCCTGGTCGGTCTTGATTTCTGACCACACAATTTATGAGGAAACGTAACAGTTCCCCCTGTATCTCCACTTTCTGGTACTCCATGGCTCTATTAATACTTTCAGAATCTCACCCTGACTGGATAAAATGATATATATTTTCTAAATGTGTAGTCATTCCTGGTAGCCTCCCTAAATATATTGCAGCTCGTCGGATACGTAATGAGGCCAGCAGCATTTCATCCTTTTTGCCGGGCACAGGGTCATATCTACAATCTACTAGAAGTTCCTTAAGCATGTCGGGAGTTACTAGTTTGGGCGTACGTTGGTGGGCTAATTCTTGAAAGGAAAGTTTATTTACTCTGGGTGGCGTGGAAAAAATGTTTGTTGTACCTCCTGTAGCACCGCCTGGGGTGCTGGATGTGAAAGGATTCGTTGAACGTGATATAGCAACCATAGGTATGGGTACAGCTGTAGAAACAGATGTGCTTGCCGGAACTTGTATCGGAGTTTGTTGTTGTGGAGTTACAGACGGAGGGTCTTGGCGTTGAACCCCCTCGGCAGGCGGTCTATGTGGTGCAGTATTAGCATACTCGGGAGCTGCGTCGTCTAAATAAGAGGAAAGAAAAACATCTTCTGCGGTTCTGGGATGCCCTTTGGGATGTGATTTTATCGGAAACAACGGAGGTGGCAAGTCTTTTGGTATCTCCGGAGTAGCCTTAGGTAACCCTTCGGCCAGAAGAGGATACATACCATTCATAAGGGCATTTCTTTGTCTGTCTACTTGTTCTGCTTTTGCTCGGGTACCTTCTTCAATTAATAGATTTTCTCGGACTTTATTTGAATTCTCCTTACTCTTCTCTTCCTGTCTGCGTGCTTTTTCTGTACGTCTATACGATTCTTTACGCCATAATTCAATGGCATCTTTCTGTGATTGTCTAGCTTTCTTTTTCCATAATTCTTCCTCTATTTTCATGATGCAATCTGCATCCCAGGTCCCAGCTGCGGGCCACCTCTGACTTTCTGGTAATTCCTTGGTGTAGTCTACCCATAAATCAAGAAATAATATGGCGTCTAGGCCATGTTTATGATACATGAAGTACCCTGGAGTGTCCCTAGGAGGAATGGGAACAGCTTCTTCGAGTACCCCTTTTCTAGTTTTGATCTGTCTTAATTTCAAAAAGAGCGGCATACTGAGAACTGATCTGATACCTAATTTTGAACACGTTTAATACAACAAAACACAATAATGAACAGTCATTCACACCACAATATGCAGAACGTATTTAAAACATTTAACATTTAACATTTAATGAACAACAATGATGGCCATTTAGGGATCTAGTCACTAAGCATAATACTCGGCACTAACTAGGTATTCTGAATTATATACTAGACATACTAGATATACTGCTAAACAGTACAGATACACTGCTGAAACAGTGCAGACCGGATTTGTGTACCCAAACCCGTCTTGACCGGCACAACCTATGTGCACGTCAGAACGCCTCCCCGGCAATGGTACTCACCGGGTAGCTCGGAACGGAAGGCCTCGGAACTGAACTTGAACTGGACTTGGACCGGACTGGACTCGACTCGATACTTCGGAACTTCGGAACTTGGTGGGCCTCTGTATACCTCGGATCTTGCTCTCTCAGCTAGGCTCTGGTCGGGATACTTCGCACTTCTCACCGCCTCGTCTGGGTGTTGATCGCAGCCTCAGTTACCCCCGCTCGGCAGGAGGGAGATACAGGAAATCCTGTGGGTACGCGTTGTTGTCCGTCCAGCTGTGGCAGGAGACCGGGCCTGCAACGCACCTCCGGCGCGTGAGATGAGAAAGTGTCCCTGTTCGGGCGCCATATATGTGGTAAATAATTTAATTACCGGTACTTAATTTGATGCGGAAAATTAATAAGAATAGCTCAGAAAATAAGAGGCAGAATCCGTGGTATTAGAGGTTCGGAACGGGCTTTATTCCTATACAAAGGAACATAATTCGAATTATGGGCCTTCTATTCCATCACCACGAAAGTTCAGGAAGGAAGGAACAATACATTATTGACAGGTAATCATTTTTATAGAAAAGGCATTACAGTAAAACAGATGCAGGAGGCGTAACAGTTGATAACAGAGATAAAGGCATACATGCGTAACTAAAATGGGTGTAACTAGGCGTAACTAAAGAACGTCATTAGGTATGATGTCACAAATGGGTGGTTCCATGAAAGAATTTCGCAATGTCAGCAAAAATACTTGGCAGAGATGCGCGCGCAGCAGCATGACGTGTGAGTTGACGTGCAACTAGGGGGAGAATGGGACTTGACATTTAGCTCTACATGTGGAGACAAAAGTCTGGGGTTATGTCAACCTAATCCCAAATCATATCTAATATCCTATGTTTAAAGAACTGTGTTATCCAAAAAGAGAGGTCTCTTAGGATAGAATCTTATTCTATACTGACTATACTGACTGTTAGTGCGTGTACAAGCGTCTAAGTGTCTACACTAGATGCGAGGGGGTAGGAATATTCCATGGTAACGGGGCTATGAATTACTTGCATGAGGGCAGCGAGGCCTGGCCCCTTTGCACGGTAGCTGGAGGAATGTTTACTTAAACTGCTAGAAAGGAATGAATCGGATGAGGAGCGAAGGAGATAATCTCGAAGGTGAAATACAGTTTTTGGCAGGCGACGGGCTGGATCAGGCACCGTTAGCCGCGCAGGGAGTAAGACAAAGTTCATGGTCACAGATGCAGGCTCAGACTGGAGCTTTCAGAGGCAGAAGGCAAGAAAAGGCTTGGTGGCAGAATCAGGGCCTACTCGCCTGAATCTGTAGAAATGTGGGAAAAGAACCATATAAAGCCGGTGGCCTTTTATACTTAGGAATAGAATATCCGGCCCATTCATGGCGAATCTGAAAGAGGACATGTTGACGGTGGACGCACATGTATTTGCGTCTTCATAACTGGAACTGGAGGGAACATACATGTACTTGTGACTTATACATGAAACCGTTGGGGTCCAAGATAGGGGACATAACCGACCATAAAAATCCATATTTCCACAGTATCTGAGTATGGTGTGCTGTTTGGCATCCCACAACAAGGGGGCATATGTATCAAATTCTCTATTTGCGATTCTCAAATAGCAATTTTTTGAGAATCGCTATTTGGGAATCGCAAACGAGATGTAAGTATAAATTCTCAAATTGTTAGCGATTCCCTGGCATTCCTTAATTGCGATTCGCAAATTGCGAATTGCAATTAAGGAATACCTTCCCATTCATTCCTATGGGCCAGGAGGCCCATAGGAATGAATGGGAAGACATTCTCAATTAGCGATTTGCAATTAGAGAATCGCAAATTGAGAATAATTTCAAGGGTGCAAGGGTGTCATAAGGACACCCTGATGCACCCCTGAAATGAGCATGTGTGCGCATGTGGCACACATACATGCCCTAAGGGCATGTATGTGCGCCACATGGCACTTTGAAAAATGCCAAAAAAGTTCATCTTTTAAAGAAATCGCAAATTACCACCAACTTGAAGTTGGTGGTAATTTGCGATTTCTTAAGGAGAAATCGCACAACTTGGGTGCTTGTTACATCGCATTTAAGGAATCGCAATTTGCAATTGCTTAAATGCAATGGCAAAAGAGAGAATCGCAAATTTGCGATTTTCGCATTTGCAATGCCCTTTTGGGATGATACATCCCAAAAGGCCTTTTCCCGTTCGCAAATGGGCCGATTCTGAGAATCGGCCGTTTGCGAACAGGAAAAGGGCTCGATACATATGCCCCAAGGTGCCTATAATGAGGGGAATTCTCAGTTTAGCTGATTTCCAAATTGTGTCTAAGGACTTTTTTGGTTTGAAAAACTGGATTCTGACTTACAGTTCAGTGGTAACTGGAAATCCTAAACAAATTTAAGGCAATTCTAAATACTAAGGAGAATCTACCATCTGAATTTCTTCCATCATAAGGACAGTACTATGGAGGAAATTTGGCTGATGGCCTCCACTTCCTATTTAGCATATGCTCCAAAAATATTGAGAATTTTGAGTTACCACCAAGCTCCAAATCAGGCCTTAGTTTTGCTAATGGTGGCTTTTATTAAACACAAATTCTTTGACTTAACTGAAGAGGCTTTGTATACCAGTGTTAAAGTATTAAATTGGACCGGAGCCACCCACACATCCAGTTCTACATGCAATCTTGCAGATCTGCCCGGGACGTCACTTAGTGACATGGATATATAAATCAGTGCGTGAGCTGGGTGCGATCTCCCTCACCCCTCTCCGTGACAAATGGGAGGAGAAATTCCAGAGGCCCCTCCACGACAGAGAATGGAACGAGCCCTGGAGTTACCGGTTCAAAAACATACAATATCAGATTTTGCACCACGCATATCTAACACCCGAATGCCTCCAATGCTATTACCCCGACACACACTTTACTTGCCCTTGGTGTCTGGAACCGGGTGCGCCCTTTATCCACATGTTTGGGGGTTGCCCAGCACTCCACTCATATTGGGCTGCGATTCATGCTACCTTGCTAGAGGTCACGGGACTTACAGATCTTAATACATGGGAGGCCTGCACGCAAGGCATCATCAGGCGCCATAAGCAACAGAAAGTAGAGCCGAGTTTTGCCACCCTGGCGATCCTGCTTGCCAAAAGATGCATAGCCATGCACTGGAGAGCTCCGGAAGGGTCGCCACTTGAGGCGTTAAGCAAGTGGGGGGTCGCAGAGGAGGAGTTGCTTTGATCGGAAGAGCTGCGAGGAATGCGTAAACATCACATATCCATGCAATGAGCGACATTACTCCATGCATCCAAACACCATGCAGCAGAAGACCTTCATGCGCAGGGCACCCCTCCATCAGCAACAGGGGTACCCTAAGAGAGCACACAGCATACCACCCCTTAGCAGTGACCCCTAATCGTGGATAGATTATAACCTGCACACGTCAAGTAATTTACACAACACAAACAGGCGCCCGTGCCCCACACCCTGCGCTACCTGCATTCAAATTGACACCAGCTTCTTGACTTCTCAGCCCTCATTACTGCGAGCCAATTTTCATGCAGTGAATCCCAGTTTCAGTTACCCTAATTGTTGAGTTATGTTCCTTACAGTCTTAAGGCACAACTTGAGGTGGTTTATAGCACCAATACCATAGGTCAGCACTACAGGGACAAAACAGCATACAGATTGTGACTTAAAATTGGATGGAGCTCAACATATCAACTTCAGTAACAAAGATTTTTAAAGTGGTCGGATGTATGTTCATTCCTACTGTCATAATCTCTCCGAAATGTACAGTATGAGGAATCTGTATTGAAGTGTTTCTCATTAAACTGTTAAGCTGTAAGTACCCTGCATAACAATAAAATGCCAATAAAAAGAGTTTTAAAAAAAAGTATTAATTTGGACGTGTTCCTGAAAGGTTGCTTCTCCAAGCTCTGGCTCCCTTAGGGAGAACACTGCACTAGTCAGTATTGTTATTTCCATCAGAACGTTCTCAGTACATTCTTCGTTTTTCATGATGAAAGCATAACGTTGCTCACATAGTCACACAGATAAAGATTACATCAAAGTGACATTCTAAATCAGGGGTCTTCAAACTTTTTTCTCTAGCCCCCCTCAACCCCTCCCCCCCACCCCAAAGCAAAAAGTTTGAAGTTGGGCCCCTCTCCAAAACTTTATGGCAAGGTTTTGGGGAGCGAGAGGGCTGATCGCAAGGGGCAGAATTATGGGATCATTTTAGGGGTGCTTTTCTGTAGCTCATAATCCACACTAAATGTGAGACATAAAACAGCAGTGGCATCAAACAAAAACAGAATTAATCAAAACCACTACTGCCTATAATTGATGTGCTGTGGGCAACGATGTAATTCCACCTGCTGCACTAATGATGGCTGTATCTCTGATAAGCAGGCTACCCCCTCTTCTTCTTTACACTTCATCCCCTTCATGCCTGACCATCACTTTAATCTTGAAACAAGCTATGTCTCTTTCTGAAGAAAAAAATTCTGCATGTTGCCCCCCTTTTTGCGACAAAGGTGCCATCTGCACTAACGCTAGCAAGAAAAATGAGCACCCATGCCCACTTTTTATAGTAAAACATTCATAATTGTGCTGCAGTGGGCCCCTCGGGCCCTGCTACTGCCTTGCAAAGCAAGCTGTCACCTCTGCCCTAATTTAATAACGTGGGCTCCCATCTCTCATCGTCCCTCACATCTATCTGATGCCCAAATCATGTGTTCCTCTGCTTCAGCAGGCTGTCTCACTCTGTCCACTCAACGGGGCTATCACTTCTAAGTCAGATGCCCATAGTAGGCTTTCTGCTGCTTTGTGCAAAAAAACACAAACAAAAACATGTCTAGCCCCCCTCTTCCTGTATTGCTTGGGCCCTGTTATGTGCGCGGCAATGGCGACCTGGCCTCTAGGGCTACCAAGGAGAACACACACCACATCCTTTTCGAGACATAGTAAGACGGCCATACTGAGGTCCAGTGGCCACTCACTGAGGCTAGTGGGTTGGGCTCCTGTGCTCTGAAGCAGAGAGAGAGGGATAGAGAATTAAAGAAGAAACATACCTTCCCACCAGTGTGCCTGTTACCTGAAAGGAATGTAAATGTGTGCAAATTGTTTATCACCAAAAATAAGGATTGCTTTTGGAGGCAGTATAAGTTTAAACAATAGGCATCACTTGAAGTTCATTGTGACAAATATTAATTCTTTTTGAGAGGTAATATATGTGTTCAATAAAAGAAGTGCGCCCTTTTAATGGACATATAATTATACAATTCACTATTCCTCACAGCACCAATCAAGATTTAATTCTGCGACTCTCTGCCCACCCACACACAGACATAGATATCCAGCGTTTACATTATCGAACTGAAAGTTGTATAAGGTAAACGGTATGTTTCTCTTTGACTAGTTCAACTTGAATTTATTTTTTATTAGAGGGTTGTGCATATTATATTTTATTCCGTTACCCGAAAGGGGGAAAAAAACAATAAAATGCTGAACATTTTCTTCTTTTAACCCCGGCTATGATCCCGTGTCCAGACTCACTGACTCTGCCCATGCCACTCAGTAGTACAGTTCCCACACTCTTTTGATACATTTCATCTGCTGCATGTAAACGAAGACAGCCTGGAAACACGCCTCTCGCACATCCAAACTATCTTCATTTGCAAGTAATTGCAGACTCATTTGCGCCCAGCGCTCCCCTGCCCGAAACACATCCAAGGAGAGACCCACAGGTTGAAGACGTCTATTCTAAATAGAATGATACAAAAAACTTGTTTGTGACATTCGATGAGAGTATAATGAACAATTAAATATCAAGATAAAATGTAAATATAAGTATGAAAATAACCACTTTTCAGAGTGACTAGAGGCATCAGGCAGGGATGTATTTTGGCTCCTTTGATATTTTCTTTATTTGTTAATCAAATCGACACAACCCTTAGACAGGTTCCTGCGGATGCCCCCCGAGTAGATGGCGATCCCATTCCAATACTGCTATATGCGGACGATGCCGTCCTCCTGTCACGTACCCAAATCGGCCTCCAACGCTTAATTGGTAGTTTTCTGAGGTTTATTGACAGCAGGAAACTGCTAATCAATAAAGAAAAAACATATGTTATGACTTGTGGGAAGAAGAAAGGGGCTAAAAGGACTTTCTTCCTGGATGAGGCAAAAATTCAATCTGTTAATAACTTTTGTTATCTTGGTGTCACATTCTCTGGCGATGGGAGATGGGATAACGAATGTGAAAATGTTCGTCTCAAAATGGTAAAGAATACTAATGGTGTATTTAGATTTGCCTCCAAGCTTGGGAATAGTAGAATAAGGGGCATGATTTCGATTTATAAAGCCAGATGTTTATCATCCGCTTTGTATGGGGCTGGCATGTGGGGTCACAATACCCCCTGTGGTAGTCGTATCCAACTTGACGAAAACTCATTCCTGAGGCGTCTTTTGAGTGCCCCCGCATCAGCCTCTACAGAGCTAATCCATAGAGAGGTGAGTCTAGATTACATCAAAGATCTTGTAGCTCTTCGTCCATTGGCTTTATGGCGATCCATCTGGTCTAAAACCGAAACCATATTTACCCAAAAAGTAATTAGCGATTGTTTAAGGCTGGACCTTTGTTTGCATATACCCTGTCTCAGACATATTCACTACTGGTATAAGCTCCTCTTTAAATTGGATCCTTTTTTAATGCCGGAGGAAGCTGCCAGTATATCCAAATTAGATCTTAAGGTGTCTTTTTTATGCCATACAAGACAATCTAGAGATCTTGTCTGCGCCAAACAATGTACCACTGTTTTTTATTGTGAAAATAACATGAGTGAAGGTTTCCAGCTATACTTAACAGAAGTCACAAGAAGATCTCACCGTTTCGTTCTTACTCGCCTAAGGCTTGGTATAGTACACCATCTTGTGTCCTTCCCCATCATTAGGCAGCACAGTAATACTCGACGCCCCTGTGATGACTTATCCAAACAGAGTTGTTGTCATTTTATGCTGTTTTGTAAATTTTATATGTTTGTAAGAAGATATTTTTAAAGCCTATCTTTTTAAAATACAATGTACGGTCTACCAGGAATGCAATGCAGCTAATGTTTAACCTGGAAAGTGCAGATATATGTTTTTATGTAGCTACTTATATCCTAAAATGTATGAGCGCCAGAAAATCCATTGTTATCTAACTTTTTAGGATTTTAGCATGTTGCACTTGTCACTTTACTGTGCATCGTAGAGGTTTTTCTTGCAATGCCCTGTATATGTCCCGATATGGGAATTGCACTTTATACTGCATATTTTGCACATTACTTGGCACTTTAGCAACTAGGATATGTAAAATTATTGAGTTTATTAGAACCCTCTTCATCTGTATTTACACCGAATATCTTATTATGAATTGGCTCTTTTATGGGGACTGTATTGTAGTTAACATGCCCTGTACATACCCATGCAATTGGTCTATACATTCTGACTTTTAATAGTTTCATTGTATGATTGCTGTATGTTTTATATTTTATGTCTGCTATATGGTTGTATTTACAAGCCGAATAAAGCATTTTTGAACTGAACTGAACCACTTTAATAAACATGCATTTGCAATGCAATAAGTCTCGCATTTACGATAGTTTGCGCTATTGGCATTGTAAATGACAATGCCTTTTATTTATGTGTTGTTTTTAAAAGAGATAAATAAAAGGCATTGTCATTTACAATGCCAATAGCTTAAACTCTCGCAAATGCGAGACCTATTACATTGCAAATGCATGCCATAAAAATAAAAAAAAGTGTGAGGAGAGAGCATGTCCTTCCTGCACAGCTGGCAGGACAAAGCTATTTGAGAAAATAGTGCTCGGAGGCTGTAATTAACACCTACCAAGTAACAACACACGTAACAGGGGTTGTTGCCATGGGAGGTTACAAAATGAGACAAGGCAGTACTAAGGAGGGACAACTAAGCCCATTGACTAATGAACAGCCACAGTTTACAGTGGACAATGACACAAGCCAATGAAAAATACGAGTTGAGAGTGGGCGGAGCTTCATGTCCCTACCTGAATACAGTATGCTTCGCAGAGCAGCGCATGCGCTGCCCAGGCTCGACCTAAAAATGAACACATAGTCAGAAATAGCTGTGGGTGTTAATGATAATCTTGGCGTAAATGGCAGTTAGTCTCAAAATACTTTTATTGATTCACAATGCGTTGCTTATAAGATAGTAAGTTTATTTAAAGGATATTAGAAACTCGCAGATATGCAGAAAATACCACAAATGTTCATTGTACTTAACCTCAGGCTTGAGATACTCTTGGTGATGATTAAAATCAAAGTGCATTTATTAAAAGCTCTTAATATTAAAAAAATGACTGACTAATCGTCAACCAGATAAAATAAAACTTACCATATTCTTTCGATACGTTGTAGATGATAGGAATATGTGGTCGATCTGCAAAAATGTCACCTTGTTGAAAAAAGGCTTCCTTAATAGTCTGCAATCCACTCAACGTGACTAATCTTAAACTCCCCATGTCTGTACTGAAAATATCTCCATACTTTTCTGAAAGCTGAAAAATATTTTAGTAAGTATGATGTTTTATGAGTAAAGATCAAATATAAAGGCTCTGCACCATAGATGACCTGTTTACGTCAAGGGTAGACATTTGCATTTTATGGGATCGCCCTCAGTTACAGCCCATATTATATAATTACTACTTCCTGCAAAGAAGCGCTGTTCCTGTGTTGTTGCTGTCTGGCCACTTCACCACGCCTCGCGGCCCCCGCTTCGCGGGTGCCGCTCGTAGGCTTAGACTCTCTCTGGGGAACATCCTTTCTGCCTCCCTTCACGTGCTTTGAGCACCAACGCGCCGCTTGCAAGCTGTCATCTGGTCAACAGGGGGTAGAGGCGGGACTGCGAGGACCAGCATTCCTAGCGGCGTGGATCGGCCGCAGCTGGTCCTCTTCCCGCCCCTTCCTCTTGTTTTTCCTTCATAGCTTGTGTGGACAACGCGCACGCGGGACGCACGCGGGGCAACGGCCGGGGCGAAGACCGGGCTAAGAGCGGGCCGTTTGAGGCCGTTCGAGGACGGCAGAGGAGGGCCCAGGCCCACCCCCCTTATTGCTCCTAACCTGCTTGTTATTGTATCATCGTGCTGAGACAGGTTAGCTTAAACTGAAGCTCCCTAGTTAGTAAGTCGAATGACGACCCTGATCTCATCGTAAGCACCATGAGTACTAGGATGACACGTAGCAAAGCCTCCAAAGGTGGTTCACAAATCTGTGGCCCTATGGACGACTTCATCACCCGCACAAATATAGCCATCGATGAAGAAATATCTAAACTTCAAACCCGGGTATCCCTAGAATTGGTAGCTGCACGTAGGCTGTCCGAGGTAATTGCCCTCTCGAAAAAATCATCCCTAGGACATATAGCCTCTGCTGTCACTCCAGCACGCCCTGCCCGCCCAAATAGTATTACCACCCAGGTTGATTTACACCAGCCCCCGATTACTTTCACCCTCACTCCGCCCTTAGAACAATCACGCATTACAGAAGAGCTAAGTTTCGCTGCACCTTCTCACGCTCAGACCCCCACCCTTAATCCCCTTTCCCAAGCATTCCCAACTACTTCCCGTGTTAGTGGTGCACAACCCAAAAGAAAACGCCAATTACGCTCAGCCTATTCTCGTAAAAAGGCAAAGGTCGCAGTCTCCCACCAGCTCACAATGACCAACACTCAGGCACGTAATGCTTTACCTGAGGGTTCCTTGAGCACACAGTCAGTATGCCAAAGTATGGGAGAGGGTCCAGCCAACACCACCCCAGTAGACGAGGGGGCGCAGGTACAAGACCAGGGAAGGAATGATAAGGAATTTATATATCAAGTCTGGGAAACATTAAAAAATCTTCTCTCACCACTCGACTTAAGATTGTCTAGGATAGAAAACAATCTACTCGAGATGGAGAAGAGCATTATTGCTCTGGCCACTCTTGGCCTGAGAAGTCTCGAAAACCAGGGCGTGTCCTTATCTGACCCACTTTCGCCAGCCCCTGTTTTGCAAGCTGAGCAGCATCCCCCACCAGTACCTGTTGCTGTAAGGCCTGTTCCTAAGTCGAGGACTGTGGCTGTGGATCAAGTTTCCATAACCGCTAAACCTCAGGCTACCAAACCGCAGATTCCCACACGGAACTCTAAGCCTGGAAAAGTAAATCCAAACCTGGTAGCATCCGCCAGACCCCAGCCTGCCGAAACCCAGGGTCCTCGTCCAAAAGAAAATTTTAGAGGAGGCTATATAGACCTTCCACCAGAGGCCAATGACTATGTGGTCGTGTTGACAGGCGTCCCTGTGATTGGCACTGACCAACACGAAAACCACTGGTCATTGAAAAATAAAACTATGCACTGGCTTAACGTCAACAGACCGATTCCCAATGGCAAAAGAAGCCGAGTAATGATGGTCCGTAGAATACCCTGGGTGGGCCCAACCAAGAAATCTAAGCAAGGGGACTGTGTAGTTGTAACTTTTGAAGACCCACATACGGCGCACCATATCTGTTCCTGGCCAACTAGTGAAGATTCTTTAGTCATACCAAGGCCGCTATCCTATTTTTACCCCCCACGCCAATTGCATACCCAAGCGGATAACTGGTCCTTGGTGCAGCACCACCCATGGAACACCCATCCCATGAGGCAAAAGAATACTCTTTTACACTGGAATGGCCTTTCAACCTACAATAGATTTGGAGGCCTGGAGGAGGTCGATTGACTTTCTATGTTCCCAGCATGCCCACAACTAGAAAAAGCATTGTCTCCACATGTTATAGACATAATTGGAAATCCAACCATCGGCCCTCCAACTAGCCAAGCCGGGCTTCTGACTCTCTTGCCCCGGGCCATGGAACCGATCAAAATGGCCATTTTAGATTGCAAAAGAGTGGAAACGAGGCCAGACAGCCCCTGTTCGATCCCCCCTCCTCCAGTACAATCTAATCCAATGGAGATCGACCTGCCTGATAGAGTTGCCTCCCCAGGCGATTCTTCACTGAGGGTCTTAAGCTGGAATGTGGCTGGCCTTGCACGTAACTTTGATAACCCGGAATGGAACACCTTCCTGGCACCCTATGACATTTGCTTGCTACAGGAAACATGGTGCCAGGAACCTAGACATAGAGTGGGGTTTTCGACCTTCTATGTTCCGGCTGTATGTCACCAAGGTTCTAAAGGACGCCCATCCGGTGGTCTTCTCATCTGGATCAACATAGCACTAGACCTCAGTGTTTCTCAAAGGACCACCGAAACACCTGACCTTCAATGGCTAACAGTGCACTACAAAGGGGGAAGGAAACTAGAACTATTTAATCTCTACTTAAGGGGCAATAGGAACGGAGGATCTCTAAACTCTTTAGGCTTAAGTAACTACCTGTCTGCCTGTGACGCCGACTCTCTCGTCCTGCTGGCAGGCGATTTTAATTGCTGTTTTGAGCCTTTAGCCAAAGAAGATATTCTGGATACCAACGAGGAGGATAACAGGAGGGGCATCCCTATTTTGAACCTCGAACCGATCCCTAAATGGACACAAAAGGCGATCGATATGAATGCTCTTTGCATGGAGCATAACTTGAGAGCAACGAATGGGCGTTCTAAATCAGATCCCATGGGTGCCCATACATACAATAGGACGGGCCACTCATCCAGAATTGACTTTGTTATGCTCAACTATAACCTCTGGCCATATCATCAAGACATGGAGGTTATAGAGACCTGTGACAGCGACCACAACCCTCTCGCTTTAACCATTTCTGTCCCCTGGCAAACTGGGTCTCAAGAAGCTACTAATCAGTTATGGAAAGCTTCACATGGGATTCTTCCCTCAAACTGTGGCAGACGTCTTAAATGGGCAAGAGTCTCAGCGGATGAGGCTAGGATGTCACAAGCTGAAACCATCTTACTAGAGGCTGAATCTAGGCTTGATAGCACGAATAGCGATAGCAAGATGTTTTTATCGTTATTTACGGAGACTGTAACGGCACTAAGTGGGCTGCTCATCATTCCCAAACCCAGCTCCAGAACTGCTTCAAAGGGGGCCCTGAGAACAAGTGAAAAGTGGTTCACAGCCAAGTGTCGACTTGCTAAGGGTGATCTTGTTGCTGCAGTAAAAGGAAAAGACCAAGCTACCATCAGGTCTGCAAGGAAACTTTATAGGAAAACTGTGACTGAGGCCAAGCGGACATACGATTTCAACTTTTGGCGTGACCTAACGGAGGCGAGCACAAGGAAAGATGCTAAGGGGTTCTGGGACTTGCTAAGATCAAGAGACAAGCCCATTGATCAACAACTGACTTGTAATATCCCTGGTGTTGCCTGGTTTGCCCACTTTTCGAAATTGTATTCGGCTCAGACAGGGCCTCCGCAACCAGACCCGCTCCCAAGGCTCAGTTCCACAGATCTCCCACCAATGAAGTCCTATTTACCACCTTGGAAGTAGAGAAGGCAATCAGGTGTATTGTTTCTAACAAAGCGGCAGGACCTGATGGGATCCCGGGCGACTTGATAAAAAATAATCCCCCATTTTGGAGCAGATTAATTGCTGCTCTTCTTAATGAGGTTATGTTGGGGGGGTCTTTCCCTGACTCTTGGAGGGGCGCTGAAGTAGTCCCCATTTTCAAGAAGGGTAGCAGGGAAGACCCAGCCAATTACCGCCCCATCAGTTTGCTGGATTCGACGCAAAAGGTAGCGGGGAAAGTGGTATTGGGCAGGATTCTGGAGTGGGTGGATGAAAATCAGATATTGTCTGATTTCCAAGCGGGTTTTAGATCAGGGACAGGCACCGTCGAGCAGACATTCCGCCTTTTAATGCTCTATTGGAAGGTAGTGGTGCTAGGAGGGGGCAGCTTATACTTAGTCTTCATAGACTTAAAAACAGCCTTCGACCTGGTTCCAAGAGCATTATTGTGGAAGGTCCTTGACGAGTTAGGTCTACCTCCCTATTTGTTGGCCTTGCTGATAAAATTCCATGAAAACAACTTTGTCCAAATCAGATGGGGTGCCCAGGGAGAAAAAACCCCGTGTATTCCAGTAGACAGGGGCGTCCGCCAGGTGTGTGTGCTTGCCCCCACTCTGTTTTCGCTTTACGTCAATGGAGTGGTGGAGCACCTTCTTCAACATCCTGCAGATGCACCATCCCTGGCTGGAAGAAAAATCCCGACGCTCCTGTTTGCGGACGACACCCTCCTGATTTCGAAATCACCTGCAGGCATACAGTCACTACTTTCCAGCTTCAAGGCCTTCTGTGACACCAAGGGACTGGCCATAAATATTGGCAAGACCAAATTTCTTGTCCTCAACCCCCCTAAGAAATCTGTTAAACCCCCCACTCTAGACTCTGTCACATTAGAACGGGTCAAAGAATTTGACTATCTAGGCATACGTCTTTGTGATAGTATGAGCTGGAAGGCCCATCACCAAAAAGTGTTTCTAACCCATAAGAGGGTTGTTGGTGCTTTACTTAAAGAGCAGCGTGCTTCCTCCATAAAACCTATTGGGGCACTTCTTGATATTTATAGGGGTAGGGTTGTGAGTGCAGCACTGTATGGCGCAGAACTTTGGGGTACCCAGAGAGTGGATACTTTGGCCCACCTAGAAAATAAATTTCACAAAGATCTGATGAGGCTACCCCAGAGCACCCCCACAATCCCCCTCTTGCTGGACGCAGGTACCCGTCCAATCTGCGAGCGAGCTAAATTACGCCCCTTACTACTATGGTCTAGAATTTGGAACGTCCCCGAACTCCACAGCTATGCAGACGCCCTAAAAGATGTACTGTCCTTACCTGGCTGGCATAAGATCGCCTGGCTCAGAGAGGTCAAGAGGGCATTATACAAGCTCGGTCTGGGAGCTGCGTGGGAAAATAAAACAGCACCTCCTAAACAAGAACTGAAGAAGGCTTACTGGTCTTGGGTGGATAACGAGAGACTTGGTAAATCAAATCACCCAAGATCTGTTGCCAACTTCTTGATGGTTAAAGATATCCCCTCCAGAGAACCATATTTGGACTTGATTCACAGTTCACATGATAGGGCATTATATTTTAAATTCAGGGTTGGGGTCTTACCTTTATGTCAGTTTACCTCTACCTGGAAACCACCACTGCAAACTGTACCCTATTGCCCATTCTGCGAGCTAAAAATCGAATCTGTCGCACACTTTCTATTTGAGTGTCGAGTCTATATGGCCCCTAGACGGAGGTGGTTGAAGCCTCTTTGTAGGAGCCTGGGAACTTGCTCACATCTGGAAGCTATAAGAATACTGCTCTCAGATACAAGACCCTTTTTTGCCATTTGTTTGGCTAAATTCCTAGGCTGGGCTTGGCGCATAAGATCTGCTAAACAACTGACGATACAGTAAAGTGTCCCTTTTTCATTTTTCATAAATTTTAAGATTATCCCGTGTAAATATGAAATGTTTTTAATGGTAATATGAATTGTAAATTGCTTTGTTTCGACCATTGTTTTTATGCTGTCATGTTTTGCTTTTATGATATGTTTCTATATCGAAAAAAAGCTTTACTACTACTACTACATAAAATGACTAACACAGTACAGTCCCTCTTGTGCTAACTCACTTTGGCATTGATTACTGCTCCCAAAAGTAGGCATGGTGGCAATGACAGTAATGTTAAATTAGATGGCGGCTATCGGGATGGTGGCCAGGCATGCTTTGGGGAGTTGAAAAGATGGAAACTCACGTAATCTTCATGTAATGATTTCCAAGTTTATTCGTAAGACTCCACCCAACACACGGAGCGTCCTCCAAGGGAAGTGAACGAACGGCAACTGGGCTACCGACTTCGAATCACCACCAGGGAACGCTCCATGCGTCAGGCCAACATTCAAATGAACACAGACCACAGAACACAACTTAACATTCCTAAAGTGTCATCGCGCTAACCGCGCGATGACTAGTATAACATTATATTCATGAGTATCGCTCGCTAACCGCGCGATGCTCGACATGTCCACCATTACACCACCTTCCCCCTTTACACAACACAAATACAGGAGGAGTAAAATTACACTGAATAATCTCCTAATCATACTTAATATCTAATAAATCCATCAAGCTTCTTTGGTAATTTCACTATCCGACCTCTTGAGGTACAGGTACTAGAATTACAGGATGATGTGTTGAGAACAGGCTGGGTATTGGTGCCTGACACAGGGTCAACAATTTGTGTAACAACAGATGGAACTATTCCCGCAGTTTTCTTCCCTGAATCCAACCATTGTTCCCAATCCGGATCATCCTCCACATTTTTGTGATTATCGTGTATGATCTCCGCTTGATGTGGGGACACTTTAACTAGATGCCTTTTATTCCACCAACCTTTATTCCCAACAAAAGCACCCCCCTTACTGACTTTAAGTACCTGTTCAGGAGTAAATAATTTAGATTCTCCCTTTTTCACTAAGTTTAGATTTTTGATCTCTAACCTCCAACCAGTACATACTTACCATGTAAGTTACATTTCTTATTTCTTATTGAATTCGGTTTTCATCATGACTTCACCTTCACTCTCTCAGCAATTTCATTAAGGTTGACCTTATTTTCACCAGATATATTCTGTAGCCAAGAAGGGAAAAGGACAGAGTGTGCTTCTCTACCCCGTAACAAGGTGAAAGGAGGTACGCCGGTAGTACAATGGGGGGAAGTATTATAGTTCCAAATTTTCTGTTCAACAAAAGTTGCCACTTCCATGCTGGAAGCAAGCGCGGTTTGAATGCCTTCCTTCAATACCTTACTCCCTCGTTCAACTAATCCATTAGATGTGGGGGAGTATAAGGCGATTTTCAAGTGTTTAATGTCAGAGTCTTTTAAGAATGTACGCATTCTTTCCGACACGAAGTGTGTGCCATTATCGGTGACGATTGCTTTAGGAAATCCCTCTAAGAAAAAAAATGTACTCAAAAACGTGATAGTTGAATCAGTATCAGGCGATTTCACAAAACTATGGTACATCCACTTTGAAAAATAGTCTATGGCTAAAATAACGTACTTCTTATCCTGATTTAGAACCGAATAAGGGCCTGAAAAGTCGAGACCAATTTTTTCCCATGGGGCACCTGGGAAATCTGTGGGATGTAAGGGGGTTTTGATAGTACGCCAATGTTTTTCTGACAAAGACAGACGGGACAGCTATCAATCATCCTTTTGACTTGGGCATCTAACGATGGCCACCAGTAGTGCTGTTTGATTTTCATTATGGTTCTAGTCACCCCTAGATGTCCCAGGTGTGCCTCGTTAATAATTGAAGGTCGAAGAGGAGTGGGTGGGACGAACTTGTCACTGCGCCGAACAATCTTATTCTACACCGAAAGTTCATTGGAAACCTGAGCAAACACCCGTAACTCCCCTGACAAACACCTAGCATCAGGCAAAAAATGAGTGGAGTACTCTACTACTTTTTGTAAAGTTAAATCATTTTTGCATGCTGAATTACAATCGGCTTCAGACAGAACTGAATTATTTTCTTGAACCGCGTCCACAACCGCCACACATTCAATCTCTTCGGTAACTGAATCTTCATCGTCATCTTTGTGCATCAATAACCTAGACAAACAGTCGGCGCGGAAGTTTTTCCCGCCCTGTATGTACTTGACCTCAAAACAAAACTCTTGAAGTTTGGACACCAGTCTCATTAACCTTGCAGACATGCTTGGGGAATTCACTTTGTTAAAAATATAAACGAGAGGTTTATGGTCCGTAACCAGCTCGAATTTACGCCCCCAAATGTACATTCTGAATTTATGTACAGCCCATACGCATGCCAAGGCCTCCCTCTCAATGGTACTATACTGTTGTTCAAATGACTTTAAGGACCGTGATGCGAATGCCACGGTTTGATCCTGACCCTCTACTTTTTGGCTAAGAATTGCGCCGAGACCATGGATACTGGCATCAACTGTTATACAAGAGAGACAGTCGTCTCTGAAAGCGTGTAAAGCTTGGGCTGAAATAACCATCTTTTTAACGTCTTCAAAACTTTTGTCTAGTTCAGTAGACCACTTGAAACTCTGTCCCTTCCTTAGTAGCGAGCGTAAAGGCTCGACCGCTTGAGCATAGCAAGGTACAAACCTTGCGTAATATTCAGCTAGCCCAAGAAATGACCGTAAGGCATCCTTGTCGGAAGGAGGCTTAGCATCCTCAATGGCTCTAATCACAGAGAACTTAAGTTTAATTCCATAATTTGATATGGAGTGACCCAAGTAATCCAATTCCTGCACGGCGAACTTACATTTGTCCGCGCAAACAGTCATGTTTCTAGACTTCAAAATAGTAAGTACTCTTCCCAAAATGTCATTATGTTCATTCAAAGATTTCGCAAAAATTAAAATATCGTCCAAGTAAGCTTGGACCCCACCAATGTTATGGACTAGAGTATCCATAAGTTTCTGGAATACACTGCCAGCGGAAGCGAGGCCAAACGGCAAGCGCCAAAATGTGTATGCCCCGAATGGGGTGACAAAAGTTGTTAACTCTTGAGAGTCTGTCTCCAAAGCGATGGTAAGCCGATCTCAAATCTATCAACGAAAACCATCTGGCCCCTCCGAGGTTCGATAATAACTCGTGGATCTTCGGCAGTGGGTGGCAATCTACAATTATATTTTTATTTAGAGCGCGTAAGTCGGCACAGAGTCTGATCTCGCCGGATTTTTTACGCGCAACCACGATGGGGGCCACCCACTGCGAAGAGTCAGTAGATTCGATAATCCCTTGGTCACATAGGCTTTGTAAGGTGGTTATAATACTGTGTTATTATAACCATGTTTGAGTGAGTATTTAAATATCCCAGGTGAAATGGGACACACATCTTACCATACCCGACTGAAAGCTTCTGTACCCAAATAATTTTTTTAATAATACATTTATTAGGGAGGTGTTAGACCTGGCCCTTTTGACAGGTTTATCCCCAAACTTCTTGCTTTTTGCCTCCTATTTTTCTGATCCTGTTTTTGTTGGCTATAGGATTCTGGGCACTTTACCACTGCTGAATAGTGCTAAGTACATATGCTCTCTGTATAAATTGTGACAATGATTGGTTATCCATGATTGGCATATTTGATTTACTGGTAAGTCCCTAGGAAAGTGCACGGTGTGTAACAGGGCCTGTAAATCAAATGCTACTAGTGGGCTTGCAGCACTGGTTGTGCCAACCACATGAGTAGCCATATATATGTATCTCAGACCTACTACTGTAGTGTCTGTGCACGCAGTTGTAAATCGCCATGTTGTCCTGGCAAGCGCACCCACTTGCCAGGCCCACAACTTCTCTTTCCTTTCATGTAATTCACCCCTAAGGCAAGACCAGGGTACCCTCATGGGCAGGGTGCAGTGTATGTGAAAGGCAGGACATGTACTAGTGTGCATGACATGTTCTGATAGTGAAATTCAGTGTATTTCATTTTTCACTGTTGAAAGGCTATCAGTCCCAAAGGGTTATCATTTGGGGTTGCACTGTACCATGTTTGCATGTGTAACTTCACATAGGGGCAAGATAGGAAAATGATGTTTAGAATCTCTGAACTCAGAATTTATTAACGCACCTTTTGGTAAAGGTGGTTTTGAAATCCTGTGTTTAAAAATGCCACTTTTAGAAAGTGAACATTTTCTTACTTCACTGTTCTTTGTGTCTCTGGCTGTTTGTGTATTCAGCGTCTGGTGCGTGGGTGACAGGAGCAGAGATGTGCAGTCACTGAGGGGGGTTGAGGTGTGCCCTGCCTTGCCTGGGTGACTCAGGGCAGGGCTGAATAGACCTGATCTGCATTTAAAGTTGTGGAGGAGTGTTACTTACACCTGAATAGGCTGTGTCTCTTTTTGCACAATGCTGTCTCCGCCCCCTGTGGTCATGCTGCACTAGTGAACGCAGAACTGGTTTGGACTGGGTTCAGGGACTCTTGCCACAAAGAGAACAAAGACATTTTGGGGTATAAGTATTAGACCTAAAACCTCAGGACTTTTGATTATTCCAGGAACAAGAGGACCCTTCCAAAAAGAAGAGTGAAGGACTCTGTGAGGAGCGCTGCCTTTTCTGAGTGAGGGGTGGGTTGGCCTGCAGTTGCTGCTTATTTCTGTGGTGGAGGAAAAGGACTGACTCATTTTGCCCTGCTGTTGTATCCTGCTTGGGATGGACTCTCCAAAGGCTTGTGTGTGCTGGCCTCCTGTTGGAAGTCTCGGGGATACAAAAGACTTCAGGAAGAATCTTTGTTGGGTATCAAAGGAACCTGCTTAGAAGAAGGGCTGGGTACTGTGTGAGGAGCGCTGCCCCAAGGTGTGTGGGTAGGACGGTCTGCAGTTGTTGCTCCTGTCTAGAGTAGGAGAAAGGACAGGACTGTTCTTTCACCAAGTGGCAGAACAGCGTGTGCTGAGCACTGTATTGTCCAGCTTCAAAGAAAACTAGCGCCGGGAAAGGTGTGCTTGTTTGAAACTTCCTGGGACTTTCACGTTTTGGAAAATCTCCATCTTGTTTCTATGGCACGAAGGATTACCGGGGGCCCTGGCTGTTGAAAAGCCCCCTTCTGCTTGTATTGCTGGGAAACCCCAGGCGCTTTACTGGCTGTGAAAAGAAAGTTAACGGGACTGAACTTGCTGGGAAGCCCCCTCGTGCTCCCTTCATCACCAATCCTTCGTGCCCCCTTTGCTCAGCCACGGCGTGCAGCTTGGCACTGACCTAGGAAACCCCAGGCGCTTTACCTGCTGTGAAAAGAAAGCCACCCGGGGCTGGACTCGTTGGGAAACTGCCTCGCGCTTCCAGGATTGGCAACCACCCGGACGCATCCTGCGCGGCATGAGGCCCCCCTCCGTTGTCCCTGGCTACCACGCAGGAATGCCGAGAGCTGTGAGCGGTGGAGGCATCCAGCCGGTTGCCTTAGTGACAACGACGCGCTGGGGACATGCGGCCCAGCCGAATGGGGTTGAACAGCTGCGTGTCTCGCGGGCATCACCGGAGCGAGTCTCTGCTCCTCCCCTGACACAGGCCCTCTAGTGAGGCCTAAGGACCTCACAGGAAAGAACGCCGCATTTCACGCAACAATTCAGGGGGCCCCGGAAAGGTCCCACTTGGCCCCTTCTGCCCCGGCACAATTGCGGCCACCGCAGTAGGTGGGCTAGTGGCCCGACAGCCTTCAGCCGCAGCAGAGCACAGGAGCGCTGTGTTCGGGGCACGGCATAGTGCAGGGCCCCAGTCAGGACTTTCACACCTTCTCCTGCCCTGCACCCAGGTAATTACGTGGTATATTACACGGTATGCCTCTGACAATTACCTTTACAACAAACAAATGATGGACGGAATGCTGACAATGCAGACATTCTCCCCCAGTCAAGAGATCTGGGTTAAATCCATCGTTCTTTTGCCCACTACGCCACCCCAGTTTAGACATGGCCATATGCAAATCAGTCTTGACCCTGTGCCTCATGGGAACAGTCCAGCCCGAACTGCCAAGCCATGTCTTCCCTGGACCGGAATCAAGCATCCTAGGACCGGTTTCTGGCTATCAGCCGTCATCAGCCAGGATAGCTTGACTCCAGTGGCGTAGTGAGCACAGGTCCCACGTCTGGGAATACCCATCCCACTTAGGGCAAAAAGCGTTACAACAAACAAATGATGGACGGAATGCTGACAATGCAGACATTCTCCCCCAGTCAAGAGATCTGGGTTAAATCCATCGTTCTTTTGCCCACTACGCCACCCCAGTTTAGACATGGCCATATGCAAATCAGTCTTGACCCTGTGCCTCATGGGAACAGTCCAGCCCGAACTGCCAAGCCATGTCTTCCCTGGACCGGAATCAAGCATCCTAGGACCGGTTTCTGGCTATCAGCCGTCATCAGCCAGGATAGCTTGACTCCAGTGGCGTAGTGAGCACAGGTCCCACGTCTGGGAATACCCATCCCACTTAGGGCAAAAAGCGTTACAACAAACAAATGATGGACGGAATGCTGACAATGCAGACATTCTCCCCCAGTCAAGAGATCTGGGTTAAATCCATCGTTCTTTTGCCCACTACGCCACCCCAGTTTAGACATGGCCATATGCAAATCAGTCTTGACCCTGTGCCTCATGGGAACAGTCCAGCCCGAACTGCCAAGCCATGTCTTCCCTGGACCGGAATCAAGCATCCTAGGACCGGTTTCTGGCTATCAGCCGTCATCAGCCAGGATAGCTTGACTCCAGTGGCGTAGTGAGCACAGGTCCCACGTCTGGGAATACCCATCCCACTTAGGGCAAAAAGCGTTACAACAAACAAATGATGGACGGAATGCTGACAATGCAGACATTCTCCCCCAGTCAAGAGATCTGGGTTAAATCCATCGTTCTTTTGCCCACTACGCCACCCCAGTTTAGACATGGCCATATGCAAATCAGTCTTGACCCTGTGCCTCATGGGAACAGTCCAGCCCGAACTGCCAAGCCATGTCTTCCCTGGACCGGAATCAAGCATCCTAGGACCGGTTTCTGGCTATCAGCCGTCATCAGCCAGGATAGCTTGACTCCAGTGGCGTAGTGAGCACAGGTCCCACGTCTGGGAATACCCATCCCACTTAGGGCAAAAAGCGTTACAACAAACAAATGATGGACGGAATGCTGACAATGCAGACATTCTCCCCCAGTCAAGAGATCTGGGTTAAATCCATCGTTCTTTTGCCCACTACGCCACCCCAGTTTAGACATGGCCATATGCAAATCAGTCTTGACCCTGTGCCTCATGGGAACAGTCCAGCCCGAACTGCCAAGCCATGTCTTCCCTGGACCGGAATCAAGCATCCTAGGACCGGTTTCTGGCTATCAGCCGTCATCAGCCAGGATAGCTTGACTCCAGTGGCGTAGTGAGCACAGGTCCCACGTCTGGGAATACCCATCCCACTTAGGGCAAAAAGCGTTACAACAAACAAATGATGGACGGAATGCTGACAATGCAGACATTCTCCCCCAGTCAAGAGATCTGGGTTAAATCCATCGTTCTTTTGCCCACTACGCCACCCCAGTTTAGACATGGCCATATGCAAATCAGTCTTGACCCTGTGCCTCATGGGAACAGTCCAGCCCGAACTGCCAAGCCATGTCTTCCCTGGACCGGAATCAAGCATCCTAGGACCGGTTTCTGGCTATCAGCCGTCATCAGCCAGGATAGCTTGACTCCAGTGGCGTAGTGAGCACAGGTCCCACGTCTGGGAATACCCATCCCACTTAGGGCAAAAAGCGTTACAACAAACAAATGATGGACGGAATGCTGACAATGCAGACATTCTCCCCCAGTCAAGAGATCTGGGTTAAATCCATCGTTCTTTTGCCCACTACGCCACCCCAGTTTAGACATGGCCATATGCAAATCAGTCTTGACCCTGTGCCTCATGGGAACAGTCCAGCCCGAACTGCCAAGCCATGTCTTCCCTGGACCGGAATCAAGCATCCTAGGACCGGTTTCTGGCTATCAGCCGTCATCAGCCAGGATAGCTTGACTCCAGTGGCGTAGTGAGCACAGGTCCCACGTCTGGGAATACCCATCCCACTTAGGGCAAAAAGCGTTACAACAAACAAATGATGGACGGAATGCTGACAATGCAGACATTCTCCCCCAGTCAAGAGATCTGGGTTAAATCCATCGTTCTTTTGCCCACTACGCCACCCCAGTTTAGACATGGCCATATGCAAATCAGTCTTGACCCTGTGCCTCATGGGAACAGTCCAGCCCGAACTGCCAAGCCATGTCTTCCCTGGACCGGAATCAAGCATCCTAGGACCGGTTTCTGGCTATCAGCCGTCATCAGCCAGGATAGCTTGACTCCAGTGGCGTAGTGAGCACAGGTCCCACGTCTGGGAATACCCATCCCACTTAGGGCAAAAAGCGTTACAACAAACAAATGATGGACGGAATGCTGACAATGCAGACATTCTCCCCCAGTCAAGAGATCTGGGTTAAATCCATCGTTCTTTTGCCCACTACGCCACCCCAGTTTAGACATGGCCATATGCAAATCAGTCTTGACCCTGTGCCTCATGGGAACAGTCCAGCCCGAACTGCCAAGCCATGTCTTCCCTGGACCGGAATCAAGCATCCTAGGACCGGTTTCTGGCTATCAGCCGTCATCAGCCAGGATAGCTTGCCTAGCAGGCAAACCACTTATGATTAGCACCTGCAGCCTCTCAGTAATTACGGTAATGAATGTACCATTTTGCCCATGATACTTATCTGGTTGGCAGAGTCAATTGTGATTTATGCCAGTGTGGGCTACAGTTTGACATATACTTCCAAGTGCTTTATGACCTATGTAATGTAGTGACAATAGCCTGGTGGGCAAAGTGATTTGTAGCACCTTGTGGTTTTTATGCATTATTACAACAATAGCCTAGTGGCACAAGTGATTTGTGTAATTGTGGTCTAAATGTGTTTTGACATACTACCACGTGATTTATGACCTTATGTTCACCTTTATGACAAGCGCCTAGTGGCCCAGCAATTCAGGTTCTGTGGTCTAAATGTGTTTTGCAGTGATTTATGGTCTAATGTGTTCTATTGTATATAAAATACAAAGGATATATTTTTGATATAACCTTGTGTGCAGTCTCTTTTATGATGTGCCTAGTGCGTCAATAGTGTGCGTGTTGCACAAACGCTTTACTCATTGCCTCTGGGATAAGCCTGACTGCTCTGCCAAGCTACCAAGGGGTTAAGCAGGGGTTATCTTGGATGAGTAACTCCCTTACCCTGACTAGAGTGGTGGGTTCTGCCTGGGTCAGATGTATACCCTAGCCAACCAGAATACCCATTTCTAGCAGGAGGTGTAACACTCCAAAAGCCCCCCTGAGGCTACGCCCCTGACTGTTTGATTAGGTGTGGTTGCATAACAGACTGATAAAGGGCTGCACAGCTTTGGATACAGTTAATTGCACCTCACTGTGTGTGGGCTTTGGTACAATGTACCTCTGATAAAAATAAATTTAGCTGCAGTTCCATTTAGTATGAAAGAGACTCCAGGCCAGATTTACAATGACTGGCGCATCCCCGCATATTAGCAGGAATGCTCCAGTTATTTTGCGTAACTCAGAAAACCCCTTATGCCACCATGGATGCGCCACCGTGGCGCAAGGATAGACAGATGCGTGACGCATCTGTCGCCGTAAGGGTGACGCAGTTCTGGAGTTGTGTCGCAAGCGCGACGCAACTCCCGCACTGCTCAGGGGTGCCCTATACCTTATATGCTGCGTCACTCCTTACGCCTGCTTCAAGCAGGCGTAAGGATTTGACGCAGCTGGTACATAAAAGTGACTCAGTGAAATCTTGTAGATTTCACTGCATCACTTTTACGGGGCTTCCTTGCGACGGAACGCCCACCCTGCATACATTATACCTGACGCAGGTATAATGTAGCGCAGGGCTTTACAACGTGACGCATCTTACTAGATGCGTCGCGTTGTGAATATATTGCATAGTGGCCATTGTTTACGCTGCCACTGCGTAACAAAAGTGACGCACCGTTCGGCATAAAAGTGTCGCAAGGGGCTTGTAAATCTGCCCCTCCATATTTAAACCTCGTATTTGTGGCAGCAAAAATCTTTAGGAAACCTAGATCATCTGGAGATACAGAGTAGATTCCATCCCTCTGCATCCTTAGTGGGAAGGCTTTATGGCCTCCATCATAATAACTAATTTACATTTGGGGAGAGCAGCACAACCCCATTAAAACAACAAGTGCTTGCTCAAGCCTAAAGCACA
This sequence comes from Triturus cristatus, assembly GCF_964204655.1. Taxonomy (NCBI): domain Eukaryota; kingdom Metazoa; phylum Chordata; class Amphibia; order Caudata; family Salamandridae; genus Triturus; species Triturus cristatus. The sequence goes on along the minus strand of NC_140586.1, from coordinate 668,212,719 downwards.
CATCAAAGTGGACATTTAGCCTTGGCACCTTTTACCAGTGGTTAGCCTAGATAACTAAGGACAGGGCCGGTTCTAGGATTTTTGGGGTCCCGGGCAAAGGGGAATGTGCGAGGCCCCTCTTATTTACATAAGTGACACCTTCAGGGCTCCAGAAGCTGCTTTGTGGAGACTCTTCCTTGGCCGCAGCTTCTCCTCTCAGCCTCCTACAAGCACCTTTTTTTACACCTCATATCAGGCTGAAGGTGTGAGAATTGCTTGTGGACTGAGAGTTAAAACTGTGGGGACGCTAAAGTGTTGACAATGGACGTCCCGCAGTGTCTCTGAATGGGCAGCCTGGCAGGAATCCTAATTGCAGGACAAACCTGCAAAATGTGTTTCATTGCTACTGGGACAGGAGGAAGTGTCCCCCTCCCCTAGGCCTTCCCACAACATCCCTGAAAGGCCCAAGGAGTGGGGCCCCCTACCATGGGCCCAAGTGTTACGAGGCACCTTTCTTTCAATTGGATCGACAGGGGTACATAAGAACCGGTGGTGTGTTACACTTGTGCGGGTCCCATGCTGGTAGACTTAGTGTGAGGCCCTGGGCAACTGCCCACACTGCCCATGCCTTGCGCCGGCCCTGCGTAAGGAAGGCTAGCTGCCAACACAAACCTGTAAAGAACAACTACAAAATTGTAAAGTGACTGAACTTCTGCAATCCTCACCAATATACCCAAGGAAGGCTAGCTGTCAACACAAACCTGTAAAGAACAACTACAAAATGGTATGGTGCCTGAACTTCTGCAATCCTCACCAATATACCTTAGGAAGGCTAGTTGCCATAACAAACCTGTAAAGAACAACTACAAAATGGTAAGGTGACTGAACTTCTGCAATCCTCACCAATATACCTAAGGAAGGCTAGCTGCCATAACAAACCTGTAAAGAACAACTACAAAATGGTAAAGTGACAGAAATTCTTCAATCCTCACCAATATTATCACCACTAAGAGTTGCTTTTCAAGATCTATTACAACAAATCAGATTACTTTGATCATAGTGACAATAGATGCACTTTAGTTACAGCGCAAGTGAGACTGAAAGTATCAGTTTGGATGTGCAAACATCTGCGTAAACTTACAACTGTGATGTTGTAAATTGGATATACATGTACATCTCCCAGTACTTTTTTCACGCCATACTCTGATTGTAGTGGATTCTGAACAAGCGCTCAAATCTTGCAGAAATCCACAATGTCCGATTTACACCCACAGTAATGACGCAAGTGCAAATATCACACAACTAAAATACCCACCAACCTAGGACCCTTCATATTGGCATAAGGAACCCAACTATACCACTATAGAAGAGATGCTGTGAGCTACAATGAATTACATTATTAATAGACAATGTGATAGCCAGATATTTCCGCATGTGATGCATTCTGCAGCACACATAGAAAGAGGAAAATACCTCTCACGGTTGTTTTAGTGCAGGAAGGTGTCCCTCCTGTCCAAAGACAATCTTGCCAACAACAGAGACACCCTTACACCATGGTTCAAGGGTGCCTGCGTTGGCTCATGGCGGCTAATTGTGCTAGTGCAGGCCAGAGGCGCAACTAGAGTGAAATTTCAGGGGGGGGTGGAGTGAGGCTAATTCTTCTAGCAATCGGCAGAGTGAAGATGCAAGGGCTCTAAGAAGGGGTGAAAGCACAACAAAGACTCGTTAACAAGTAAATGGTCTTAAAAAAGACCTGTGAAGTACTTGGGTGCAGCTTTGTGTGTGCCTGGGAAGCTGTCTCAGCCCAGGCTGACACAAGAGTGGGGGGGCTGCAGCCCTTTGAGCTCAATGGGCGTTGCGCGCCTGGCGCTGGCTGAAGCTTATCTTGTGAATACGGTGCATTCCTGCCGTTTCGAATTGGCATAGGGTAGCGCAGTAAAATGACTTGCAGCGCTGCCCTACGCCAATTCTTTGTACATATGTCCCTCAGGGGCAGATTTATGTTCCCTGGCGCATCCCTGCAAATCAGCATGGATGCGCCAGGGAAGATGTGTCACGTAAGTTTACCCTTGCACCACAATAGATGCGCCGAATTTACAATGCAGCGCATCGTGGCGCAAGGATAAACAGATGCGTGACGCATCTGATGGCGGAAGGTTGCCGCATTGCTGGAGTTGCGTCGCAAGCGCGACGCAGCTCCAGCAAGGCTCGGGGGTGCCCTATCGTTACAATGCTGCGTCAATCCTTATGCCTGCTTCAAGCAGGCGCAGGGTTTTGACGCAGCATGGCCGGAAAAGTGACTGAGTGAAATCTTGTAGATTTCACTCAGCCACTTTTCGCAGGCGTTCCTGCGCCGGAACGCCCCCCCCTGTGCAGGTACGCCCACATGTGGCGCAAGCTTTACAACGTGAAGCATCTCCCTAGATGCGTCACGTTGTAAATGGGGCGCAACATGGCGCAGGGTTTACGCCGCCGCTGCGTCACAAAAGTGACGCAACGGCAGCGTAAAAGTGGCGCAAGTCCGTCATAAATCTGCCCCTCAGTGTTTTAGAGTACATCTGCGCCTGTTACCTCATCTAAGTGTGTACGGAAGTGTGTCACCTGTCCTTGTTTAACCTCTACTGCCAGGGAGGGAAGGTCGCGCTGCTCCATAAGCGAGGAAAGCTTCCAATACTGCTGCCATGTGTACATGTTAAATGCATGAATGACGCTGCGCACTACTGCTGCCATGCTACACTTGGCACATGGGTAGTACGGAGCGGAGGTGGCGCTGCTGCTCTGTGCGAAGTCTGCTCTGCGAGAGTGCGCTTCGCGTTGCACTTCTTATGGTCTCCTTGGAGTACGTAAACTTGGATTTCTGCCGCCCACTTGTAACTGAAACGTCATAAAAAAATCTGTATACAAAAGACAAAACGACGGGTCTGTCACAGTCGGTTAAATTGTTTCTGTAATCCTACCTTGTTTAATGAGACATGAAGCTGAGCCAAGTCCAAGGATGGTAAACAACCAATAAAAGGCCAGGAGAAGGGTCCTGGGGGGTAATTCTTCGGCGCCCTCCTTTTAACATAATCGCCAACCAAGAGGAAGATTGCTAAAAACAGCAGGACGTTTGCCACCGTCATCTGTTGCAGAAGGAAAGTTACCGCAGACATCACCGACAGCTCCATCGCAAACAAGAGAAGGGTTTATGGGTTACAATCGCTGACGATATAAAAAGACCCGAGGGCCCCGCCTCCTCATGGACTTACGTGACCTGGGCGTCATCGAGTTTAAGGCTTTATAGTCCATCTTCACACTTTTCAGATTTTTGGGACCCAGAACGCTAAAGGTGCTTTTCAGCGATGAAAAGCATCTTTAGCGTTCTGGGTCCCAAAAATCTGAAAAGTGTGATCTAAGTCTTCCTAGTTTCACTTCATTACTCAGAAAAGTTGCCCTGCAAAGTTACATTCAGTTACTTATGTCAGGCGACTGACTTTCAGACAGCAGGTCGGGTGTTATCTTAGACGTGCAAGGGAACAATGGCAGCATTACCAAACAGGGCCACACTGGCACAGGCAGAAGACAGGAATGATAATATGAGACACGAATGTCAGATCTAAGGCGTTGCAAACTTTGATTAATTCCAGTGAGGTTTCACTAGCTCAAGGAAAACATTCATGAGGGTAATTTCGCGACAACATTGCTAGGGCGGCTCACGCTGATATAGAGGTATAAAACCAAGAATGAACCTATTAATTATTGGTAATCTTCATTACTCCAGCATCAGTCATCTTCCTCGCAGACTTAGAAACTTCGGGGGCACATGTATCAAGCCTTCATTTTGCGATTCCCAAATAGCAAATTTTACCGATTCGCTATTTGGGAATCGCAAAATGCTATGCATGTAGGAAGTGCAAAAAAAATTGTGATTCTTTATCATAACCTAAAAGTGATTCGGAAATTGTGAATCGCAATTAGGTAATGTGACTCCATTCATTCCTATGGACCTACTGGCTCATAGGAATGAATGGTATTGCATTCGTTAACTGCGATTAGCAAATTCGCAAATAGCAAATCCAAGGGTGCCCCGGGGGCCTAATGCCCCCCTGAAGCACACCACAAAAAAAGGTGCACATGTAAAGAACACACATGCCCCTGCATGTGCGCGCTACATGGCACTTTGACAAATGCATTTTTGTGCATTTTTCAAAGCATGCATATATTACCATCAACTTGAAGTCAATGGTAATTAGCGTTTCCTAAATGCACAGTTCGCATTTAGGAAAGGCTACATGCATCGCATTAGGGAATCGCAAATTGTGATTCCCTAAATGCATTCGCAATGTAGGTGATCGCAAAAAATTGCGATTACCTAAATTGCGAATGCCAAAACCTACATGCAGAGGAAAAAGTCTGATGCATGTGCCCCCTGGAGATTTACCCCAAAATTATGAGATTATAACCAATTGTTTTAATCAACAATGACTTCATTGCAGATTTCAGTACAAAAATGGCCAAAATATCACACCCATTCGAAAACAAATCGAACTAATAATGATACAAACAAATATGTGACAAAGAACACATCGCCTCCCTACATATTTACTGTAATGAAACACCGGGTGTTTTTATCCAACTAATGTCTATAGACTTTGTTGACTTTTCTTGCAATATTCCCGGAGCTTCGTGACCACCTGACACTATATCTAAGGGAGTAGCAAGAGAAGTAAAATACCCCCCACTTTAAACCAAAGCTCTTATGGCACTTATGGCCCCAAGCAAATGAAGCAAGTAATCGCAACATTCCCCAGAAAAGCTCATCTCTTCCATCCGAGCATCTATCCATTCATTCTTGCATCCACTCACGGAATGCACCATTTCACCTTTACAACCTGTCCTCTATTCAACCTTTAATCCAAAATTCATTATGTCCGTCCGCCCGCCCGCCCATCTATTCATCCATATACAAACCTATTCATCCATCTTCAAACCTCTCCATCTTCAAACCCATCCATCCATCCTTTCACTTATCTATCCCCCTTTCATCCATCCATTCAATCATCCATCCTTTTGCTCATCCATCCACCCCTTCACTCATGCATACACCCTTTCACCATCCACCCACCCTTTCACTCATCCATCGACCTATTTACTCAGTTATCCATCCTCTCACTCATCATCCACCCTTTCACTCATCTATCGACCCTTTCACCATCCATCCATCCTCCCTTTCACTCATCCATCGATCCATTTACTCATGTAATCCATCCATTTATTCAGTCATCCATCTTTTGACTCATCATTCACCCTTTGACCCTTCGACATATTCATCCATTCATCCATCCATTTACCCTTTCACTCATCCATCCAGTCACTCACTCATCCATCCATCCATTCACCATTTCACTCATCCATCCATCCACCCTTTCTCCAGCCATCTGCCTAGCCTCCCTTTCCCTCATCCATCCATCCTTTCACTAATCCATCCTTACATCCATCATTTCACTAATCCATCCATCACCCATCATACTTCCATCCATTCACTCACCCATCCATCTACCTTTCACTCTGTATATACATCCAGCCTTTCACTCCACCCATCTATTCATTACTCATCAATCCATCCATGTACACTTTCATCTATCCATCCTTCCCTTCACTCACTCATCCATCCATTCTTTCTCTCTTCCTACATCCATCCACCCTTTTGCTCATCCATCCATCCATTTCCCCTTTCACCCACCCATCCATCTATCAATCCATCCATCCTCCATTTTACTTACCCATCATTACATCCATCCTTTCACTCACTCACTCATCCATCCATCCATCCATTCACTCATCCATCTGTCCACCCTTTCACCCAGCCTTCACCTCCCTTCCCTTTCACTCATGCATACTTTCTTTCACTCATCCATCCTTTCAGACGATCCTTTCACCATTTCACTCATCAATCCTTTCACTCATTCATCCATAGATCTATCCATCCACCCTTCCACTTACCCGTCCAGCCAGCATTTCAATCACACATCCAGCCATCCATCCATTTACTCTTCCACTCACCCATACATCCACCATTTCACTAACTCATCCATCCACCCTTTCATTCATCTGTCCATCCATTCACCATTTTGACTCATCCATCTGTCCACCCTTTCATCCAGCAATCCATCTACTCTCCCTTTCACTCATCCATCCATCAATCCTTTAACTCATCCATCCATCCTTTTAACCCGTCCATTCTTCCTCCCTTTCACTCATCCAGCCATCCATCCATCCTTTCTCTGGCTCACACTCATACCTTTCACATTAATTATCACCCACAGTATACCGAATGGCAGACAGAAGAAGTCAATCAAGAACTTCACCCCGCTGTAGCTGCTAAAGAGGGGGCTTGAAGACGCCGCTGGCGTTAGCTATTGCTTGCCTTACTCATTTCCTAAGTGTAAGATCCTAGAAGCAGCTGAAAGGATCACACAAGGCAGGTTGTAGAGGAGAGCTTCAGGTTTATTTCTCAGTAAGAAGAAACCTATCCAGGTCCCAGCAAGTTAATGCCAACAGTTCATCTTGACACTTGAGCAAACACATTCTATAACCTGGGATACCAACACCCAGTGTAGATTCTTGGGTTACCATGACATCATAACATCAGAGGCAAAGTAAGCTTCATATGACACACACCTTCCCCCCCTTAACAGAGTGAAAGAAGAAAGGGTATGAAAACAAGGGGAAAGTGAGAGGGAGCTAGAGATGGGAAAGCAGGCACAAAAGAAAAACATTGACCTTCACAAGCAAATTTTATGGCGTATAGTCTTTTAAATAGTCCGGCCTCTTGACAACCCTAGAGGACAAGCGTGGAGAAACAATTGGAGTAGAATCAGCGTTTTCTTTAATAAAGGAACCATCAAGGCACACAGCCCCATTATACAGAGCAACCCTGCCCAAATTCCAAATTCGGTGATCTTGGGTTCTAACAGCGTTCTTGAACACCTTTATGACACAAATAGGTTTAGAAAACTTTACCTTAGAACCAGGTTGCCTGATGACAACCATGTCTCCTAACATCACTACAGTATCCTTGGTTGATTTCTTTGAGTCGAAGTAGAACTTCCTATCGAAACTTTTAGCCTCTTCCCTGCTGCGCCAGTCAGCGCAGACTTTCTTGGACGAAGTCGCAGTAGCAGACTCCTCTAAATTTCTCACCCAAGAGGGTTCAACCAAAGTACAAGGGGATCTACCTCTAAAAAAGAACAAAAGGTGACTTCCGCATTGTACTATGTGGGGTCATCCTATAGGTCTCTACTTTCTACAGGACCTCCTTCTTCTAATTGAGACCAGAAATTTTGGCCAAAGAGATGATTTCCTTTAACACCCTATTGAACCTTTCTACCATCCCATTGGTTTGTGGGTGATAAAAGGAGCATATCTTGTGCCTGATGCCACGATCTTTCAAGAAGCTCTTCATTTCACGTGAGACTAATTGGACACCATCATCCGTGAGGATGGTGTCAGTGTAGCCCTCCTTAGCCATGAGATCCTCCAAAAACCTTGTTACATTTACAGTCTCTATCCCACTCGTAAAATGGATTTCAGGCCACCTAGAAATCATATCTATGAGCACAAAGATGAACACCTGTTGACTAACCGAGCGGATGGGCCCAAGTATATTCAAGGCCACTTCCTTCCATGGTCCACGGGATAGTTCTCTGACTACCATGGGCTGCACTCTCACCAGTTTAGACTTCTCACACGCCACACACACCAGACAGTCTCTCACGACTCTTTCAACATGTAAATCCATGCCTGGTCACCAATAGGAGGGGCAAAGCCTCTCTTTGGTTTTCAACATCCAAGAATGGGAGTTGTGAGCCAGATCAATCAAGAGTTTGCGATGTTTGAGCGGGGAACCAACCTTGTTCTCCGAAGTAAGAACCCATCTCAAACAGCGAACTCGTCCTTTAAGCCCCAGAACTTGGAAGCCTCTTCATATGCCTGTTTTTTTGTGTGCCACCCTTTGTGAATGAGAGATAGAACTTCATTAAGGACAGGATTGGAAAAAAATTCAAGTCGCCACTGATCTTGAGCAATGATTTCCTCTCCAAATATACAAACATGAACATTTCTCTCCTCGTAATCTTCATCGGAGACACTCTCTTCCGCCTTCCCAGCTAGCCTTGACAGAGTGTCTGCTATACCGTTTTCAACGCCAGAAATGTACCTAGTGTCAAAATCATAATCCTGTAGAGCGATAACCCATTTTGTTATCCTGCTTCAGACCAGGTCTATGACCTTCTTGGTAAAGATTTCACAGAGAGGCTTATGATCAGTCTTGACTAAGAACTTGGTAACCCAACAAAACTTTTTCAGCTTCTTGATAGCCCAAAACACTGCCAAGGCCTCCCGCTCCATAACAGAGTAACTTGACTGTTGGAAACGGCCCTTTTTGCAGGGTTATCCCCAAACCCTTTGGTTTTCCCTACCAATCTTTCCTGACCTGTTTGTGTTGGCTTTAGGACTCTGGGCACTTTTCCACTGCTAATCAGTGCTAAAGTGCATATTCTCTCCGTGTAAATTGAGGTATTGATTAGTGATTCTATGTTTGGACATTTGATTTACCTGTTAGCCTCTAGTAAAGTGCACTGCGTGTGCCAGGGCCAGTGAATCAAATATTACTCGGTGGGCATGCAGCACTGGTTGTGCCACCCCCGTGAGTAGCCCTAAAAACGGTAACTCAGACCTGCCATTGCAGAGTCTGTGCGCAGTTTGTAACTGCCATGTCGACTTGGCCAGTGCACACACTTGCCAGTCCCTAGCCTTCCCTTTTCTTACATGTCAGGCACCCCTCAGGTAGGCCCAAGGTACCCCTGTGGGCAGGGTGCAATGTATGTGAAAGGTAGGACATGCCCTGGTGTGTGTGGCATGTCCTGATAGTGAATTACAGCCAATTTTCTTTTTCACTATTGCAAGGCTACCAGTTCCCAATAGGACAGAATGGGAGGTTTGTTTATAACATCTTATAAACATAACTGGCCTAGCAAATTTGTTAAGAAAATAACATTTAGTATGCATGAACTCAGAATCTAAAGATGCATATTTTAGTGAAGGTGATTTTTACATTCTGTGTGTGAAAATACCACTTTTAGAAAGTGGGTATTTTCTTGCTCAGTCATCCCGTGCGCCTCTCTTGGAATGTGGATTGCCTGTCTGGGGTTTTGGATGACAGAAGGCTGGGGGGCCGGAGGGGCTCCAGATAATCTAGGTAGGTTAGGAAAAAGCTGAATAGACCTGGGCTGCAATGGGGGAAGAGGGAGGAGATTTCCTAGCACCTCAAAGGGCCTAGTCTGCCTTTGAAAATGCCGTCTCCACCTCCTGCCAGGAAATCAAACCAGAGAAGGCAGAACTGGTTCTGGCCGGAAACAGACACCCTCTGCCTGAAAGATCAAAAGCTTTTTAGATACAAATACTGGGTCCCAGACCCCTGAACATTAGAACTCATCTGGATCAAGAAGACTGCCAAGAAGAAGAGCTGGAGAAGCTGCGAGAAGGGACGACCACTTTGCTGGGCGGACCTGGAGTGGCTGCTTCTGTCTTGGGCAGTGAAATGCCTGGACTGGACTTTCTGCAACTTAACTTGTGAGTCTCTCCAAGGGCTTGAGGTAGAGCTTGCCCCCTGTTTATGAAGTCTCAGGAACAGCAAAGACTTCAAGCTCTTCTGCGGCAGCACTGGGGACTGTGTGTTCTGTGCTGTAACAGAGGAAAAGCAACTCGATGACGTCTACGACGCTGCTGCCGACTCCGTGTCCTGAAGGCACCGCAGAGGGCACTGCCGCAACGACGCACCGCGACCTTGGTCTCACCGACAACGCCTGTTGTCGCCGCCACCGAGCCGCTGCTCGTAGCACGACCCGTGGGCACTGCACTCCACACCGCTGGGCTTCACGAGGACGCCATGGCCTCCCTGACGCCGCCGCTCCACGCCAAAATCGACGCCACTGCTTGCACCATGGTTCGAGGGCACCGCTCGTAAGTCACACAAAGCACCGCCCTCATCCCGCACCGCAGCCTTGGCCTACCGATGCCGGCACCATCGACTCCCGCTTGTCAGCCGAACACAGCGCTTCAGCAACGGCGACGCCGCTGCTTGCACATGACCTGCTAGCACCGTGATGGGCACCGCCTTCATCTTGCACAGCAACCCTGGTGTCACCGACGACGCCTTCTGATGCCGCCTCCGAGCCGCCACTCGCACCACGACCTGGGGGCACTGCACCGCTGCACTTCGCACCGCAGCACCCAATGCCAGCGCTCCTGACTCCATCAGAGAGGAGCTCGACCTGCACAGCGAGTGACTTCAAGAGCCCCATCTCCCTGCACTTCTCACAGGTACTAAGTAAGTAAGTAATAAGTTTATTGTACAGTTAATTGACCATCTCTTATTAACATGATAAAAAAAGGAAAGATAAACAGTTAAAAGGAAAAAAAAAAAAAGAACACACATTTTAGAATTGCACGGAATATCCACTCCCCCTGCATTGGTGGCCCATAGTCTTAATTCTTCAGTTCTATTGGAAATATTAGCAGCAATTTGTTGTGGGTCTGTACTGTTTGTGGGTCTTCCCGACACAGTAGCTGGACCATGACCTCGCAACCAGCCAGAACTGTTAGATTTGTTGTTCACGACGCCGTGATAGCCCTGGGCGGAGCGATCGACATCGAGGAACTTTGTGTGAAACTTATTTTGATAACTGCAGATTTTAAATATAGTAATGTGGATTTTTGTCTTATTCAGTCTTGTCTTAACGTATATAAAAATATTGCCTATTTTTCTAAACTGGTGTGGTGTCCTTTTGTAGTGCGTACACTGTATTACTGTTGGTTATATGCAAATGCTTTACCACTGCCTCTAAGATAAGCCTGGCTGCTCGTGCCAATCTACCAAAGGGGTGAGCAGGGGTTATTTTAGAAGTGTAACTCCCTTATCCTGACTAGAGTGGTGGTTTTTGCCTGGCTTTGGCCCACGCCCTAGCCTACCAAAAATCCCATTTCTAACATTGGTTGTCAGCAGTGAGGATAGGACTTGCGTTTGTACTTGACTTACAGTGATTGGTGGGCACTACTACCATGTCGCAGACCATTACGTACCACATACTGTTTTTCTTGGTCTATTTTTGCCTTTCCATTGGTTTTGAACTTGAACTTTCCAGTAAAACATGCCTGAATCAATTGCATCATCTGTTGCACCCTTGGAAGTGGCCTTTGAGGAGGAGAGGTTAGAAACCTACAATGTGAAGGAATTGAAGGCGATCTGCAAAAACCTCAAAATCCAAATCAGGGGCCTCACCAGAAAAGATGAGCTACAAAAGGTGCTGAGGGCCTGGGTAGCAGTCAGACATGCTAGTGAGCTGTCTGGGGATCTTGGCATGGAGGCAGAGGTGCCTATTCCAAGGGTGGTTGTGCTTTTGGGAAGGGGGGCGCTTTCTAAACCAGGCAGCAGCCGTTTGTCCCCAGAGGAGCTGGAGGACAGGCGGGAAACAAGGAGAGTTGGTATGGAACTGGAGAAGCTTAAAATAGCAATAGAGGAGAAAAGGATGATGTTAGACTATGAGTTTAAAATGAGAGATCTGGACTGGGAAGCCAGTAGGGCTAGTCCCAGCATAGATGGTGGCAGCAAAAGTGTTAAAGCACTGTACTGAGGATGAGGTACACACACCCCAATTTGGGGCCCTGCTTCAAGGAGGGGGTTGACATACACCCGGGGGTTTAGGATTATGAGATTATTCCAGTGGTGCGCTGTGCCCCTGAGGTGAATTGGGGAACGGGCACAGGGGATTCTTTTCCTGGTACTGGGAGGGATACTCTATTGACTCTAGATGAGAGGTGCAGGGAGAGGGGTTCCCCCATGATAGAAGCCCTAGTAAGTGGTTATGGAGACCAGCCAGAAGAGTATGGGTTAAGAGACAGCAACAGTCAGACACTGTCTCGCCAGTCTTGTGAGAATGATGTGGGGTACCTTTCTGAGGCACTGGATGGTTGGGTGAAAGGTAGTTTGGTTAACACCTGTATGGGCTGTGTGGTTCAATTGTTGGAGAGCATATTTTAAGTCCCTGTTTTCCAGAGCTATGCCAACACCCAGTGGATTGTGAGTTCTCTGACCCCAAGGAGCTTGCACTGGAGGCAGACCTTTTGGTGAATTCCAGAGGGTCTGGAAAAGCATCTGGGGGTGACCCAGAAGGAAGTGGCGTAGGTATTTCCCAACCAAGGGTGGTGGGAAAGGTTTGTGGTAGCCCAGATAGGTCCCAGTGTCGTGGGAAGGGTGTAGGGACTCATGTCCTGTCTCTACGGAGAAGGAGTGGGAATGGGCTGCAGTCCAAGGTGCCCGAGAGCCGGTCCCAGAGCCTGGGTGGTTCCAGGTGGGTACATCCAGTGGGAAGCCTGGGCTGTACGGGTACGCCGTCTGTCGGGAGGCGATCTCCTAGTGACAGGAGAACGTGGAGTGTCTGTAAACAGAGCTCCAGCGGTTCAGTTGTCTGGCGGTGCCGCTCCTAAGTGGAGGGTGCAGAAGTCCAGACTGAGGGGTGAGAGGGGGCTGCGTTCCCCGGTAGAAGAACCAGTGGGTCAGGGGCCAGCCGGAAGGGCTGAGATTCCTAGGAGTGATCATGGTGACACCACTTATGTTCTGAGGGATCTTCGCGCACTGTCAGATGGACAGGGGTCGGTAGATCTTTGCCAGGCAGACTGTCACCCAACACATGAATCATGTGTTACCCTCAGGGGGGCATGTGTGCTCCCAAGGAAGTCCTGGTGCGCCGGGCAGGTGCTCAGCCGCTGGGGTTAGTCCCTGGGTTGGGAAGCCAGGTTCAGGTCCTGCCTGACCTGGAGGCAAGGGCAACTATGAGCAGTGTCGTGACCGGTTTATCATCTAGGGGTACCCCTCCAGGTCGGAGGGTGCAGAACTCTAGAAGGGGGTGCAGAGGGAGGGAGTCCTCGCCTCTGACCATGTTTCAACCTGAGGGTTTAGATCTGAGGGTGGTGGATCAGTTGCAGGGTCAAGGCCCTGAACTGGTGGAAGAGTTGTGTAGAAGGTCCGGTTTCAGCATCCTGACAGTTTTTGGTTCTAGGGGTGCTTCTCCAGGGAGGAGAATGCAGGACTCCAGAAGGAGAGGTGAAGGAAGGAGAGCCTTGGCTGAGACCGCTGGTCAGCCTGAGGGTACAGACCTTGGGTTGGAGGACCAGGCTCAGGGTGTTCCCCCTGACCTGGGGGAAGGGGAGACTGCTAACCGTGCCCCTACCAGTTTGTCTTCCGGGGGTACCGCTCCAGGTGGGAGGGTACAGAGCACCAGAGGGGAGGACCGGGTGTGGGAGAGCCCACCCCAGTCCCTTGTTCAGCCCCAGGGTACAGACCCTGGGCTGGTGTACAATTAGCAGGATAGCACCACTGAACTGGTGGGCGAATTGTGCAGGACACCTACCACAGGTGCCCTGACAATTCTGGAAGGGGGCACCGCTCCAGGTGGGAGGGCCAGAACCCTGGGGAGAAGGAGAGGGTGTGGGCCAGCCAAGAAGGAGAGGGTGTGGGCCAGCCCACCCCTGTCTCCTGTCCAGCTAGAGGGTACAGACCCTGGGCTGGTGGGCCAGTGTCAGGAGGCCGTACATGACTTGGCGGGGGAGAGAGTGGAGAAAGGGTGCCAGGCACCTGGGGCTACTGCCCCCCACTCTCTGATGCCACAGCAGTTGGAGTGGCCTGAAAGGCATAAGGCCTAGCTCTCATTACTGACATTTGTCAGTGGCCACTGTGGCTGGCTGTCTTGGAGGACAGAGTTGCCCCTGGGAGGGGGACAGGAGTCACACCCCGGGGGTGGGCTGGGCCACACCATTGTGTTGGCCAGGTGGGTACGGTCTGCCTGTTGGGACACATCTGTGAGCAAAGTAAGTTTAGGTGCTGCACAGATGAGGTCCACAGGTGAGAGGAAGGGTTCCCCATGGGTCAGCTTAATGGGCCCTGAGTGTATGGATAGAGGGATCCAACTAGGTTCAGGAAGGCGTAGAACGGGAATAAAACCCTGCTGTTGCAAGCCAGGTCCCATGTTCTATCGCCCCAAGCAGGGAAGTCCATCGAGGCATGGATTGGTCTACCCTGGCTTTAGGCTGGAAGGGGGTTGTGTTAGAAATAGCCCTTTTTGCAGGGTTATCCCCAAACTTTTTGCTTTTCCCTCCTATTTTTTCCTGACCTGTTTGTGTTGGTTTTAGGACTCTGGACACTTTACCACTGCTAATCAGTGCTAAAGTGCATATTCTCTCCGTGTAAATTGTGGTATTGCTTAGTGTTTCCTTGTTTGGACATTTGATTTACCTGTTAGCCTCGAGTAAAGTGCACTGCGTGTGCCAGGGCCGGTGAATCAAATACTACTCGGGGGCCTGCAGCACTGGTTGTGCCACCCCTGTGAGTAGCCCTAAAAACGGTAACTCAGACCTGCCATTGCAGAGTCTGTGCGCAGTTTGTAACTGCCATGCCGACTTGGCCAGTGCACCCACTTACCAGGCCCTAACCTTCCCTTTTCTTACATGTCAGGCACCCCTCAGGTAGGCCCAAGGTACCCTTGTGGGCAGGGTGCAATGCATGTGAAAGGTAGGACATGCCCTGGTGTGTGTAGCATGTCCTAATAGTGAATTACAGCCCATTTCGTTTTTCACTATTGCAAGGCTACCAGTTCCCCATAGGACAGAATGGGAGATTTGTTTATAACATCTTATAAACATAACTGGCCCAGGGAATCTGGTTGATTTAACATCAGCATTCGATTGCGTAGTCCACGAAAAGCTTTGGGTAATTTTGGAAGGGCTGGAGGTGGACAACTGTATAATTTCTTTTTTAAGGCAGCTATATTCAGGGGCAAAGGCAAGGGTCCGTTTTGGACAGGGGGGAGATTGCACTAAGCACTTTGGAGTTTCGAGAGGAGTGCGGCAAGGCGGTGTCCTTGCCCTATTCCTATTTTCATTAAATATAAAGGATCTTGAAAGTACTTTAATCAAGGAGTGCAGGAATTTGCCATTGGTAGCCACACGCCCCATCCTTGCACTTCTTTATGCAGATGATGCGGTCCTGATGGCCCGTACGCCCATTGGTCTCCAAAGGGGAGTAACTTCCTATACAAAATTTATGGCAAATTTGGGCCTCACAATTAACTGTTCTAAAACGTTCTCTATGAAATGTGGGACTGGGGCAAATAAGAAGAAAAACACTATTTTTATTAATACCAAGGCATTAAAGAATACTAATACTTTTTCATACCTAGGGATCCTATTTCATCAGTCAGGCTCTTGGCGCAGGGCTATCAAAGCGAGAAGACTGCTATTCAGTAAATCACTGATGACTTTAACAAATGTTAGCAGGAAACTGGGTAGACGCTCTCCAGGGGAACTGTTACGCATATATAGAGCAACACGTGTAGCGATTGCCACTTATGGAGCAGGTATCTGGAGATACGCTAATGTTAACTCACTCCAAGTGGCAGAAAACATCTTCCTTAGGTATCTTTTGGCAGTACCAGAGAGTACGTCAACATTTATCTGTCATACAGAATTGGGCCTGCCATACCTTGGGGATGTGATTAAGATACAGCCTGTTCTCCTGTGGCACAGGGTGTGGAAAACTGAAGAGTCTGTTTTTAATCGCCATATTCTAAAGGACGTACTGGGAATTGATGGGGCCAAACATATAAAATGGCTAAAATACTTTAAAACATTTTTGACTCAAATAGGCAGGAATATTATAATGACCCCTCTACTATGTGCAGGGTATCAAGAAATGACCTTAAAAATATATGCATGTCATACATGAGCGAATCCAGAATATCGAGTGAAATGGCCAAGACCACGGTGGTAGCACACCACCTTACTTTGATCTCTGTAAATATACAACCATATATTTTGCTAACCTCTAGGGATTATGATAGGTTTTTGCTAACGCGCCTCAGACTGGACATCTTGCATAGATCTTTGAGCTTTCCTGAGGCAAACGACTGGTCAAGAACACTCTGTAACTGCCCATGTGATGATGTAATATAACCGTAGGGAAAAAGACCCAATATACCCTTGAGGGCTTGGGCAGACTAGATAACAGGTTAAAGTGCTGACAAGGGATTTTGTTTCAAGCAAATTCTCTAGTTACTGATTTTGGAAACCTTACTTAGCGGGTGAGTTTAGAAAAAACACCAACCCAAATATCAATTAACTGAACCAATCATTAAATATATAAAGCACACACACGGGAAATCTTTTTGTGAAATAAACACAAATGTTTTTATATGCAAATCCGATTAAAAAGGAGTACAAATGAACAATTGATTCAGCAATAAATCATGAAAAAGGAAAACCTAAGTTTATTCCACTTTTCATGAAGCTGGAGAAGCTGCGAGAAGGGACGACCGCTTTGCTGGGTGCTTTGCTGGGCTGACTTGCAGTGTCGTGGGCAGTGAAAGGCCTGGACTGGACTTTCTGCAACCTAACTTGTGAGTCTCTCCAAGGGCTTGAGGTAGAGCTTGCCCCCTGTTCACGAAGTCTCAGGAACAGCAAAGACTTGAAGCTCTTCTGCCGCAGCACTGGGGACTGTGTGTTTTGTGCTGTAACAGAGGAAAAACAACTCGACGACGTCTACAAGGCTGCTGCCAACTCCGTGTCCTGAAGGCACCGCAAAGGGCACCGGCGCAATGCCGCACCGCAACCTTGGTCTCACTAACGCCGCCTGTTGACACCGCCACCGAGCCGCTGCTTGCACCGCGACCTGTGGGCACCGCACTCCGCACCGCCTCGCTTCACGCCGAAGCTTTGGCACCGCCGCAACGCCATCGACTTCAGAGAGGAGCTCGACCTGCACCGCGAGTGACTTCAAGGGCCCCATCACCCTGCACTTCTCACAGGTACTGTTTCCGGGTCTTCCCGACACCGTAGCTGGCCCGCGACCAGCCAGAACTGTTGGATTTGTTGTTCACGACGCCGTGATAGCCCCAGACAGATCTATCCACATCGAGGAACTTTGTGTGAAACTTATTTTGATAGCTGCAGATTTTAAATATAGTATTGTGGATTTTTGTTGTATTCGGTCTTGTCGTAACGTTTATACAAATATTGGCTATTTTTCTAAACTGGTGTGGTGTCCTTTTGTAGTGTGTACACTGTATAACTGTTGGTTATGTGCAAATGCTTTACACACTGCCTCTAAGATAAGCCTGGCTGCTCGTGCCAAGCTGCCATGGGGGTGAGCAGGAGTTATTTTATAAGTGTAACTCCCTTATCCTGACTATAGTGGTGGTTTTTGCCTGGCTTTGGCCCATGCCCTAGCCTACCAAAAATCCAATTTCTAACAGTGACTCTGCGTCCTTGAGCCCACGAGAGACAAACATGATGGTTTTCATTCCTCCTTCCCCTTCTTGTTGGAGGACAGCGCCTAGACCTTTGACACTTTCATCAGTCGCAATGATCGACGTCTTAGAGGGGTCAAAGCTCTAAAGTCTGGGTGCACCACTAGTTTTCATCTTGAGAGCAACCAACTCTTGATCGCACTCCTCATTCCATTTAAACTCAACACCTTTCCTTAAGAGTGACCTCATGTTGGCACTGAGTTTCGCAAAATATTCAACAAACTTATTGTACCACCCCAAAGAATTTCATGAGTTCCTCTCTGCAAGTGAGGGCACACATGCGGGAAATTGTATCTACCAAATTGGACTTGGGTGTGATTCCCTCACCGGAGACAGTGTGGCCTAAGTAGTAAATGGTGGTTGTACCAAACCGACACTTTTCAGACTTAATAGTGAGGTTCGCCTGATCAAGTCTACCTAGGACAACATTAAGATGCTCTTCATGCTCCTTATCATCTCTCCAAAAATACAAGGATGCTGTCCTGGTAGACACAGACCCCTTCACTTGAGTATCCTTTCCATGGCACGTTGAAAGACGAGCGCCACAGACACAAGGCCAAACGGCATCCTTACAAACCTAAATGTGCCAAACGGAGTGATGAAGGCTGTGTAGTCTCTTGATGCTTCAGCTAGTTCAATCTGATGATACGCTGAAGCTACGTCAATAGTGCTGAAAATCTTCTCTCCCCCAAGCAAGACCAAAAATTCAGAAAAGTTCGGGAGTGGATATCGATCAACTATGACACACTTGTTTAATTGTCTCAAGTCCACACATAGACGAAGGGACCCATTGCCCTTGCGAGCTGCGACCACTGGAGCCAACCATTCAGTCCCTACGACTTCTTCAATTATCTGCCTCGTTTGAGCTTCTCCAACTCTCTTTTCATCTCATCCCTAATGGCCAAGGGTACATTCCTGACCTTGCAACTCGAGGGTTGAGAATCTGGACGTAAACGTATCTCGAGTTTGCACCTTTTAAGACAACCAAGTTCACCCCTTTCACGTTTGGGAATTTCTGCTTGATCCGGGTTTCAATGATAACATCAAGATTTCCCTGAACAGCATTGACTTCCCCTTTTAATTTGATAGGAGACGTGCTACCCAGGTCAAGCATAACAACCAAATCCCCTTGGTGGAACCAGCTGATAATGCTGTCCCCTTTCTCTGACACATAGACCTTGCCAGAGGTATAACGTTCTTTATATTCGATGAAGCTTGTGAAATAGCCACGTAGGGATATGGGTTCTCCACCATAGGCTAAGGGATGTATGTCCGGTTTAAGTAGGGAGATCTTGTGAGCCAGTTTGTTTTGGAAGAACACTTTAGAGCTGATAGTAATCTTGGCACCCGAATCAAAAAGAACTTTTGTAGGTTCACCTTCCACATAAATGGCATCAATGGGGCATGATTTGTTTTGGACACCAGTATCTACTTGAACTACTATCTGGCCACAGACAAAATCTTCCTCTGGCATTTCTGTTTCTATACATTTGGCATTAGGGGTGATCGCCTTTATCTTGCAAGCAATGGCAAGATGACCTTTTAAAAAGGTTAGAAGGTTGGTAGGTGGGAGAGAATGCAGTTATATTCATTCTACATGTAACCTACGAATTGATCAGACGTGTCTTTCCTGAATAAACCGCGTCTGGAGAACTCCTCCATTTCCTGGCTGTTATTTATCTGGATTGGATACTTTTCTTACAATTGTTCCAAACAAATTCACTATTGCTTTCACAGTCTGACACCGATTCTCTAAGCTATGAGGTCTTACATTATTTTTGCATCTATGCCAAGAGAATAGCTCAGTGAGCTGAACATTTGCGCCGACAAATGCAGTGTTGTCTGAGATCACGAGTTTGAATCCAGGCAAGGCAGGCTAGGCCTCCAATACTTTCACTGGTTGGTACATTTAAGACCACAAATTAGGTGATAGCATCGGTTTCAGTGTTGTATTGTGCTATTTGTTATATACCATCAGAAAAATAATTCCCTTTCACCAGCTAGCCCTTTAGGTATGGATTCACAGTAATTGACTCTGAAAAATGGTGCCACTTCTGCAGAATCACATTTTGTAACCACTGAAGTTGCCATCTGATCTCGAATGGTAATATATAGAAACTTGGTAATCTTTTTAGCACATGTATTTATTGAGTTTTTGTTCCATGAGGATGTGGAGTTACACATCTCGAACGTGATGGCGTAAGCTATCTGAACATGCCATCAACAGTGTGGTGAATTGTGGGTTTTGAGTAAATAGTGAGAATGAGACATTTCGTAAGATCAACACAATTTTATTTAATGCCCAAATATGGCATAATTAGACACCATCTCAATCTATTTTAGGTTCATGATACAAAATGATTGTTGAAAAATATGCTGATTCTTCAGGCTTCTTATTTAGTACTGTCACAGACTAGGCAAGCAATTCTCCTATTTGATATTTTCTGCACTAAGAAAGTGGCTTATTAATTGGGGCGGATTGGTATCCACCAGAAGTAATAAAGTCACGATCCTGTTATGTCCAGTTAAAGGTTTTAATAATTTAAACCTTAGCTCAATCCCTGGTAGTTAAGGCCCAAACCAGACCAGCTTAACTTAGCGAACATGTGTCAAAGCAATCTGAAGTACCAAAACAGTTAAAAAGTCGAAAAACGCAACATGATAAAAATGCAATGCCAATTTTTAAAAAGTGAAACAAATATATTAAGCAAAATGACACCAAAATCACAAAAAGGGGAACCGGAGATATGTATTTTTAAAAATATAAGTAGAAAAAGCACCAGGAAGGGAAAAGTGCAAGTAGTAGTCAACGATTGCAGTGCACCGGGACTGGGCACGATTTGAAGCCAACCACAATGGAGTGCAGGTTGTATGCACCAAATAGATTAGTCCCACAAGGGCCTGGAAGTAAGAAAGTCAAAAAAGTTTCTAAGTTCCAATCTGAAAAGGGACTTGGTGCCTTTTCTGAGGAAATACACTTCTCCACACGGAAAACACCTGAAACTCACTCTGAAGCTGTGGAACTTCTAGTTCTAGTCGCAGTCGGCTCTCTAGAAACTCTGGAGCAAAAGTTTTAAGAAATTCCCAAATTGATTCTGGTGCCTAAATAACCACAGGAATACACTTCTGAGGCCTCCAGGACCCCACTGGGAACACTTAGGGACTTTCAGTGTGTCAGGCACGTGGCACACCAAATTCCAGTTGCCACTGGTGAGCTGGGATTCTTCATAGGAATGTCCTCTAAAGCTTACTTATGTTCCTGGAGCCACCCATGGGATCCGCCTTATGAACTTCCAAGATCCTTCTTTCTTTGGATTTTAATTGGAAGGGTGCTCAACCTCCTCAGGTCCTTCTCAATGATCACAGGTGCAGCAGGTTAAGTTTGCCTGGTATCCTTTTGCAAGGTCAACAGTGTGCCGAGGAAGGCTGGATGAGGGTCCAACTTTGTAGGTTTCACCCTCCTTGTCCCTCTCTGGTCAATGGAGTAAATGTTCCAAGGCCCTGCCCTACCTACATTTTCAGTAGTTCCTCTTCACGGTACTGCAAACAGCCCAAAAATGCCACATGCCAAGGCATTTTCAAGATGGCAAATGTCTTCTGCCACATCAAACTTGGACCCTGAGGGTTGGAGGTGTATAGATGAATAGACAACGGAAATCACCAATGTCGGCCCACAACCCTAAAATCCAATCAAGAAACAGAGGTCTGGTAGGACAAAAGCAGGGTCCTTTAGTAATCCAAAAGGGAATACACAAGAATTGTCCTGACATTCTGTTGGCTCCTTTTGAAGGGTACAAACATTTTAGATATGCCTCAGACAGGCCTTTCATGCAGGATACGAGACTGTGTCAACAGGAGAGGCACACATCTCACCCTTCTGCTGAGCACAAAGATGTTATCCCTGCCCATTCAGGCCAATCTGTCAATCACAGTGACCTATTGTGTAGCTCCTGGGTGGAATGTCACACCTCATCTGCATCTTATTCAGGCCAAGCACAGGCTGGGAGAAGCAGGAGAGTTAATACAAATTAACTTCCAGAAACATAAGGCACGGAAAATGTAGTTTTTAAAAAATGTTTTACTTCTTAATATTTATTAAAAATCTGACTTCACCATTGAATTGGTGTAAGAAATTGGATTATTGGTCGAGGGGAGAGGAAGCCTCACTCAGGCAACAACCACAATTCTCGTCAGGGTAAACTACAAAATTCACTAAATTAACCTGTGCTTAATCCTCTCACAGTGTGGCACAGCAGCAGTCAGGCTTAACTTAGTGGCAATGTGTAAGGTATTTATGCAACATACAAACAATAATAAAGTGAATATACCACACAAGAAAAATCCCAAACCAATTTAGAAAAATAAAAGAAATTTAATTAAATACAATTACACCAAAACAAATTAAATCTCATCATTAAAACTGGATTATGAATTGTTAAAGTTTTTAGTGAAATCTAGTGCCTAAAAGATCAAAGTGCCAACCGTGGGAATCGGTTGAGCGAAAACTGGTTGAAGTCAAAGGTTAAGGTGGACAATGACTGAGCATAGGTTAGATACAAGGAGTGATTGGTCCCAGTCTCGGCTTACCTTCGGACATAGACATTTTAAAAAAAAGTCTTAGAGAAGGTAGAGTTGAGGGGGCCAAGACAGCAGTCTGTGTCCAAGAAGGAGTCATCGATGCCAGGGAGCCGCTGGATGGTGAAGCCATCTACGATGGAAAAGCTCTGAGCAGGGAAAGCTGGATTTCCAGGCCCAGGGGGTTGTCATTGTTGTCAATAATAGGGAGTTGGTTATCGCCGAGTCTGGAGAAAATGTGTATCTTTAGACTTAGACAGCTTTTCAGAAGATGAAAATCTCCAGCGGGACAAAGCTGCTGTGGATAAGAACGTAGCGGGTGCCACTTTGAAGTGCGGCTGATTGGCGATGGACCTTCGGTAGATTGGCTGGCAGGTAATCCCTGGTCTTCTGTCGGTTCTCAAAGATGATTTTGTAGAAAAATGTTTTAAGTCCTAGCTTTTGAAGAAGTACCACCAACACCACTTCCAAGGTTCCAGGACCTGAGAGGCACCATCTAGGGGATTAGGACTCATGCTATCAGAGTGCAGCAGCAGGGTTCAGGGTCTCAGAAGCTTGTTATGTCCCTGTAGCTCACAAAAGAGGCCAGCCAACCAGACCTTGGAGTCACTTCGGATGCTCCTGGGTTCAAGGTGATGCCCCAGTTTTCATTCAAGCAGAAAGCAGTCCTTCAAGTAGCAGGGCAGTCATTCTGAAGTCTTCCCCAAGTCCAGTGGAGGAGAGGGAGAGATGGAGAGAGGGGGTGAGGTGGGAGGGAGAATGTGTGTGTGTTTTCACCCTGTCCTACCCTCAAATCAGCTTCTGGAAAGTTCTTCCCTTCCCCTGTCAAGCCTCCAAAAAGTCTGCCATGACAAAATGCTACTGTCATGTTGCTTTGTGTATGCTGGGGGCAAGCCCTTTGAAGTGTAAATGGGTTGGCAACAGCTTCACCGCCAGCCAACTTAGAGGATGGCCCATCCTGCCCACTCGAATTACCCTTTTGTGTCACTGTTTGGGACGAATACAGAAAGCCAAACAGAAGATACATTCACAGTTATGTGATTAACTGTGACCCAGGACCCCGTCATGGTCACAATCCGATGTGCCTCTGTGCAAAGAAGCGTTCATTCATGCGCCGCTGATCTGCTCTCCATTGTTGGAGGGAAGGCTCACCAGGCGTCTGGGGTAATCATCCACAGGAGATCGCTGGCAACTTCGATGCCACACTAGAGCGACGTGCCTGTCTTCTGCTCAGTCTCTCTGACAGGTACCGCAGAGGGTAAAGACACCCACCACAGTTGCAAGGGGGGAGGGATCATAATCAATGAACCCCTTCAAGCTGTCAAACCATCATCCCGTCTGGCTGGGAGCCACTCGAGAGAGCTCCTCACACAGCTACTACAGTGCCGTCATTTCCCCCTGTTAGATTATATTTTATATTTATAATTTAAATGTAGCTTTATTGCTATTGTATATTATATATTAGTGGTAAGTTGTTGGGTTTGTATGAGAATAGGATAGGAGGTAAATTATGTTATAAAACATTAAAACATTGGTAATTAGCTTTTATTTATAAATACCTTATTACCTATTTAATTTATACATTAGTAGTGGATTGTTGGCTTTTAGGGGTATATGGTGGGAATTTTATTAATTTTTAAAGAATTATTTAGACAATTTTATTTAATTGATTGTTAATTATGTAAATAATTCAATACTGATTTACTTAAGTTACATTTTAGTTGTGGCTTGCTGGGTTTGTAGGAGATTATGGTGAGTAGTTGGATTAATGAAAGTATTACTTAGATTGGATGATGAGGATATTATTAATTGTGTCACCTTGTTTTTGAAAGTGACAGTGCTATCACGTAAATCAATGTCTGCACTAGAATTTTAGCTTGTTTTTGAGTTCATATCTGTATTTTAAATTTGCTGTCCTGTGCTCGATATGAACTTTTATTATACTAACCTCCTCATGGCGACGGTGGCCCTGATTTTAAAATGTATAATATGTATTGTGTTTTTTATCTTGCATTTTTTATCATGTACTTTTATGGTTTAAAATGCTTAAACCGAATAAAGAACCTATTGATTGAGTAGTTGAATTCAATTAAATGGTTTCTAATTTAATGTTTTTTGTAAAAAAAATAGTTTTTGAGTATTCCTTATGTATATTACCCAATTTATTATTTTGTAACAGTAGAAATGTTTTCTTTATTTTAATATGTTAGTGTTTATATTTATAATAAACATATTGTAATTTTGATACTGTTTTCTTTTTTAGGTGAGTAGATTGGCAAGAAAATAAAAAGATATTTTTAATATTTTATGGATTTATGTAATTTATGAATGATGCTTTATATGTATTTTTTTGATTATGTGATGACATTTTTTTAAAATGATTTCCTATTATTTGAAATGAAATACTTAAGTGATTCGTTATTGAGCTGTGTTTTATAGTTAGTGAAGTTGATGTATGTATTTTATTTAATTTCTTAAATGATATATTATTCTTTTAATAAATATATTTATCTTTATGCACTCCAATTTAATATTTAACCCCTCTGAAGTCAAACACTTTCCCTAATGTTGCTTAGATTGGAGTAGGAATGGTAAACTTAACCCCTCAGAAGTCCACCACTTTCCCTACAGTTGTGCTGACTGGAGAAAGAATAGTACATTTAACCCCTTCGAAGTCCAGCGCTTTCCCTACTGTTCCTTAGACTGGAATGGGAATATACAATTTCACCCCTCCACAGTCCAACACTTTCTCAACTGTTGCTTAGATTGGAGTGGGACTAGTAAATCTAACCCCTCTGAAATCCAACACTTTGACGATTGTTGTGCTGACTAGATTAGGAATAGTACATTTAACCCATTCAAAGTCAAATGCGTTATATTCTGCTGCTTAGACTGGAGTGTGAATATTAAATAGCACCCCTCCGAAGTTTAACACTGTCTTTAATGTTGCTTAGATTGGCGTGGGAATAGTAAATCTAACCACTCCAAAGTCCAATGCTTTCCCTACTGTCACTTAGACTGGGGCAGGAATAGTAATTCTGACCCCTCATTAGGACAATTCTTTCCCTATGGTTGCACTGACTGGAGTAGGTATAGTAAATCCAACACCTCCGAAGTCCAACTTTATCCCCACTCTTGCAGGCTGTAGTGGAAATAGTATATTTTATAATCTTAGACTGCAATAGTTTACATCAGGGGTCTCCAACCTTTTCTGTATTGGGAGCTACTTCTGCTCAAGGAAAGTCCTGCTGAGCTACTAGCAAATGTTATCACTTATAGTGACAGCATATGTTAACATTACACTATGACTACCATAAGCAGAATTATTAGTAGTGACCACCCAAGCATTACAGACAAGGTTACCAAAAGAAATGGGAGGAAAACGTTGCTCAGTATTAAATGCTTCCATCTGAATAATGAAGTAACATTCAAATAGTTACACGCTCTGCTGCACAAAAGACATAACCACAGCAGTTTTTCCTCCCGACTCAGCTTGAATTATCATTCAGCTATCTACTTTAAATTTGTTTTAGACCTGCAATATTTTGTCTTCATCAGCATATTCATTTTTGAAAATACAAATTTTTCTATCAAACTCCACTTTCCATTTCGGGCAAACAAACTCAATTTTCCAGAAGGAAAACTCGTTCTGAAAAAAAACAATGTTTACCTTTAAAATATCAGTTTTCATTTTTCGAAAAAACAGTCATCAAATATCAGCTTGTCATTTTCATCAAATATTACCATCTAAAAATACCTCACGTGAACAGATACTACTTTGAATATGAGGTATTACAAACAAAGGTCATGGAGACTCACAACACCAAGGAGGCCTGTGGAGGCCATCATTATAATAGGGCCACCTCTGTGCCAAGGCTGAATGCCATTACATCCAGGATGCTCACCGTATAGCAGTTATGGCCAATATTATGCGAGGAACAGTCATCCTTCTGTGAAGGGTGGCAAACAGTAGACCAGTCATGTTCCTAATACGTCAATGATGACTGCCTATATGACCCAACTAGACTAAAAAATGGGCATTATAGTCAAGGATAACCATTATTATGCCATTGGCAATATTACTCCATGAACGGACACTATTGCGCTTAGGATAAAACCCTTATGATGCGGGCCAGCATACAAATTTAAGTAGCTTCCAGAAAACAACACTATTCATTAGGGATGGACAATGTGTCAGACAGACAAATAAATAAATGCTGATGAGGTTCTTAATTTTTCTTTCCTCTGGATCCATACCCTGCTGTCCTCAGCTCTTGGGCTGATCATGCTCCCAACTAGCACATTTTCACTCTGGCTCCTGCAATGCCACATTTTGGTGAGTCTGCACTGATTACTGCTACCTTTGATTACCTGCTATCTTTGATCGTGCATTTTTCACGTGTGGTGCGACTGATAGAGCAGGGCGTATAAGATGGCCAATTTCGTTGTGATTTAGATTTAGAGTGGATACAGATGGTCATGGGGCAGACCCCATAAGCCAACACAGTTTGTGTTTGAGTGCAATTATAATATGCTATCATTGGTTTGCTTAGCCTTCACTCTGAGGGTTTTGAGATGAGCTACTTGTTGGAGACCCCTGTATTAGATAATATGGAGTCTTCCTCTGTCTGGGTATGAGAGTATTCTGCTGTGTATAGGATTTGATAGACAGTGCTCAATGAATACATTATATCATCAGGGTGTGTTAGCCAGGTTCCTTGGTCCATTTTAAGAGCAGTGTATCTCAAGGGATTCTTGTTGCTTTAATTGGATGGGCCAATAGGCAACTTCCTTTTCCTCTCTTTCATATTGCCCCTGCCACAGGTGCAATAAGGCTTTTTACACAGTAGATGTGTTAAACTCGTTCAGCTAGAACTTCTTAAGAGTGACATGAGGACTTCACATGTGTGGGAGGCGTTACATTAAGTAGTAAGAATTATTTGCTTTTCTAAGTCTACTTGTTTTTTGAGCGCTTGAGGATGGCCTAATCCCACATTAATTCAACCTTTATCATTCTTTTACCCGCCTCATGGAGGATGTGTGAAGAAGTCACAGAGTACTGGCTTTCTTCTACGTATGTCTTAACTAACCCTTGTAACTTCTGTGTAGCATCTGGAATTTTACATCTAGGTGTATTGCACCACCTTTGGCGCCTAGGTGGTCTAGAAATACCCATATCGAGGCAGAGTCATATCTTGTTGTGGTCTAATGTATTTATCTGACCCTCTCTCTCGAGATGAGGCACGCGTTAAAGGCTGAAAGTTCTTTTCTGATGGAAGCAATATAAGAGGAAGGCTTTGAGATGTTGTCCACTATTGTAGACACCAACACTTTCAGTTCTGTCCATTACCAGAGGATGGTTTACAGTGCTGCTTTGTGTGCCTTGGTGTCCTGCTCTTTGGCGTGTTTTTGCGGTTTCCCTATGAAAGACTGCGAACAGAAGCTGTCGGGCTGGTTTCAACATTCAGTTGCTGAGCGGCCCCTTCATGCTAGTGGACCACCAACTTTTCCCTCTCAACTCCACAATGCAGCATGGGTAACTGTCTCTATGTGTACGACAATGCGAATTACTGCTTTGCCTTGATCTGCAGCAGAGTTCCAGTATCTCAACTGGGCCTATATCAATGCTGCAATGATTAATAGTCCACAAAGGTCAGAAGCACTGGTCTGGTGCCACTGTAGTGTGTTATGATCAGGGGTGGTGAGGGAGTGGTTGGTGGAGAATGAAACCCTTTATGTTTGCACTGTGCTTCGATAAATCGAGAAAATATTCAGTGTTTACCCACAAAAACAGGAGTCCAGTTCGTATGTGTGTGAGAAGTTGTTCTGGTATATGCTGTCCACTAGTTATAGTGGGCACCCTGTACCAGTCCAAACAACGCCTTATTGGTTATAGGTTAAAGACACCTTTATTGAAAGCTATCCTAGTGGTAGCTATGGAGAGCAGCCTCCAGGCTAAGTCTTGAAGAAATGTAAAGCAGCTTGTTTTACCAGTCTATAATCTCTTGAATGCCTAAATGAAAGACATCCACATCAGGTATATATATATAAAATATATGTATTTATTACTAAACACACCCTCCTAGTCTCTTTATGAGACTAGAGGTCAAAACACAAGTTACACTTCAAATATTACAGTAAGATAGCACAAATACACGTCAGGCCCTAGGGGCGAGCCAAACCATATACTAAAATAGTGGTATAAGAACCACGACTTAACTAGACACAAGGCCTAGAGCCTGTAGAATCGCTGAGACCCCAAGGTAATGACACAGGGGACCCACAGGGGCCGTGTGCAGTGTGTGAACACAGCCGCGAGCTCCCGTTAGCTTCTATGGGGAAAGTTGCGGTTAGATTTTTAAAGATTAGGGACACTTAGAATTGAGTCAGGACCAAACCCTTTGGGACTTAGGAAGTTCTAGGGCCAACACCCACGGGAGCACCGGAGTACTCGAGTTACCTCACCCAGGGAAGCCGGGTGCATAGGTGTCAAAAGGTGTTAGGTCACGTCGTCGATTTCAATGGGAGCTGGCGAAGAAGTGCTGCTGCCTGGAAGATGTGAAGTGTCCGAAGAGATCAAAGCCTGGATCGAGGATGAGAAGAACCTGAAAGCAGAGGGGACAGAGTCTGGGTCACTAGTCAGTGACCAGAAAGGCAATAGGCAGATGCCCACCGATGTCGGGTGATTTCAAGTGAAGGAGGTGAAGCTTAACTCTTCAGCCACGAGGACCAGGAGGCGTCGAGGATGACCAGGAGCTGGATTCGAGCTGTCCCATGAAGGATGTCGAGTGCTGCAGCGTCGGTGCCTGGATTGGACACAACAAGCCTTGGCAACAACAACCCATGCAGAAACGAGAAAGATGCTTCGGTGCAGACCAGCAAGGTCTGTGGGACTCACCACTTGGTAGGGAGTCGGGGCCTGTCTGGAGCAACCAGGGAAGCCCAAGGAAATTCAAAGTTAGCCCGTCAGGGACCCACCAGTCGATGGACCAGGGATCGCCCAGGGACCTCGAGACAAAACACAAAATGGTGGCCCACAGGTCACTCGGGGTGACTAGGCCGACTATCTTCGGTGGTTTCTGTGCTCGAGGTGGGGACTACAAGTCAGCCCAAGCACGACTTCAGGAGACTCCGAGAAGTCAATGCACTTGCAAAAGTGCACGGTGACCAGGAGTTCCAGTTCCACGCTACTCACGAGGGCTGCGGGTCTCGGCTTTTCTGGGGACTCGGGTCAGCCTCTGAGATGTCTGGAAATCCTCTTCCTGGGCTGCAAAATCTTTGGAGTCCGTCGGGAGCTTTGGAAATGCAGACCGGCAAATTGCTTCGTTGGTGCCTGCCAAGCAGGGGAGTCACTCGACTCCAAGGGAGATTTCTTCAGTCCTCTAGTCTTTAGTAGAGCGTTGAAGTTTTCAGGATTCAGCTTCAGAGTTTCGTCCAGGGATATATTAAGATCTGGTTACAGAGGTTCCTTTTTTTTGTTTTTTTTTTATTTATTAACAGGCTGACAAGTAAAACATACATTAATACATGTACTAGCAGACATATATATAAAATAAAGAAAACAGAGATGAAAGGGAAAGACAAAAGAAGGTAAAAAAAAAATTGATTCTCTAATAAATTATAACATTCTTTCAACACAAGGCCAAAATAAATAGCTCTGGAGACAAGTTATAAAGAATAAAAAAAAGAAGCTCGTTATTAGACGCATTAAAGCTCAGTATTTGGCTATGCTTAACAGGAGGAGAGAGCGCCATCATTCCACAAAGGTTCCCCAATTTTTTTCATATTTACTCAATGAGCGTGTTCCCCTAAGATTCGCTAATGCTAGCTCCATCGAGTGAATCTCGGTTACAAGTGCCCACCAATCCCAGACCGTAGGTGGTTCGGAGCAGGTCCAAGCTCTGGCCAAAGTTAATTTGGCACATGACATAAGTATAGTAACCAAGGCAGCCTGTGGGAAAGAGATAGGATAAATATCTAACAAAACCGAAGAGGCAGTAAATATGGGCAGCTGAATCAGCTTAATTTTCAAAACCTTCTGAATGTCCCCCCAAAAGGCCTTAAGATTGGGATAAGAGAACAGCAAATGTGCCAGGTCGGCTGCCTCGGCGGAACATTTGGGGCATTTCGTACGATCGCTGTAGGAGTTGTTAGAGGACCATTTGGAGATTCTTTCGGGCGTGTAATATAACATGCAGGTCGTTCTAAATTGTTGGAGCCTTAAACTAGATGATCGTACTCGCTTATTAATATTTGACAGGGAACACTCTATCTCTTTTGATGTTATATTTAAACCTAGTAGTCTGCCCCACTTATCAGCTAGTTTAAGGCAGTCATTTGATTTAGGACCGATTAAGAGACTATAAGTATCACTTATTACTGACTTGTTTTCAAAAGAGTATAGACAGGTCCATATGTCGCTATCCGAAACCTCCTGAACCTGTTTTTTGTTGATCAGATAGTCGTGCATCTGTAGGTGTTTGTACCTCATAGTTTCAGGTAGATCATATAACAATTTAAGAGTGTTAAAATCTAAAAACCCTTGTGTACCATATAGATCCCCTAAAACACTAATGCCTAACCTAGACCAGCTATGCCAAGCTAGGCATTTTATTTCATACATTTATAAATAATAAAAACCTTGAACCCATCTCCAGGTGTCCTAGTGTGTTTCCTGTTCCTCATACAAATAAGCCAGACAATTAAAACTGATATGTCCTCACAACATTCTTCCCCATCAGCCTGAAAACAGTTTTTACTAAATTTTTCTCCCCTCCGACCCCCCATCCTGCAGAGAAAGAGACCCCCCTCCCCCCTAGCTCTCACCCCAGCCGGGGAAGAGCCACCCTTCAGCAACGGCTGCCGCTGGAAAGGCAGCGCGCATAGCAAGTCACTTTAAGAGGCCCCCGCCCTCCCTCCTCTTTAAGAAATATAAAAAATAGGACAAAAACATAATAGGCTCTTTTCCTATTCTCAGTAATAAGCAAAAAAAAAAAACCACAATCAACCAGTGTTTCTAGGTAGAGGGCCCGGCAAGCACATTTCATATTCTCAATGATACCCCCATACAACCAGTATTTCTAAGTACCAAACCTTCCAATTATAAGTTATACTTTACGCATTTTAATTAGTGCTAATTCTTCAGGTTAATTTTAAGTCTAGCTCTTGCCCACACTGATACTAGAGATATATGCTTCAGCTTCTTTTGCATCATTAAAGAAGTGAGTACGTCCGTTTTTGATAACCTTGAGACCGGTGGGTTCCTGAAGAAACGCCTGACCTCCGCTGGACTTAATAGGATCGATCAGTTTACGGAGCGTCCAGCGTCTGTCCATTGTTTCCTTGCTTAAATCAGAGCGAGCAAAAATTGAGAACTCACCTATAGCTATAGGGGAATTAGGACGAGCTCTCTGCCAGACAGCTTGGCGCAATGAAAAGTTACCAAAAAAAATTAGAAAAGGGCGCGGAAACTGATTCTCCCTGTTTCTCTGAACCAAAGGCAGGCGATGAGCACGCTGGATTTGTGAATCCCAGTCCCAGTCTGCAAGGTCTGGGAAAGCTTTCTGAAGCAGCCCCACTAAATAGGCCCTCGGATCAGAGCCCTCTGACCCCTCTGGTATCCCAAAAAGTCTCAGATTGGATCGTCTCTGTTGGTTTTCCAAAATCTTCAACTTTTAGTTGGAGCACTGACAACTGGGCATCATGTTTATCGACTACAGCCATCGTTTTTGTACTTGTTTCCTCAATCTCGACCACCCGTTGTTGAAGTCCGACGATATCCTGCGAGATCCCCCCCAGTTTAGTAGTAAGCTCTTGCAGGGAGGATTGCACTTTGCTATTGTCCACCCTCAGTTGAAGATAATGTTCCTGCGCTTCAACCCGTTGATTACTCAATATCTGGAGTATTATGTCTAATGAAGAGAAGTCAGTCGCTTCTTGCCCTTGTCCATCTTTAACAGCGCATAGATGTTTGCCCATCGCTGGATTGGCTAGAGGAAAAGTCGTTACAGAAGAAGAACTCCCGGTGGAGGGGAGGGTGGCATCACCCATCAATGAAGCAGCTGCGATTGCATTAAGTTGTAAAGTTTCACCTACCCATACTAGAGAATCAGCCAAATATTCTTGAGTCAAGAGCTGTTCTTGATCAATTGGCCCGTCCGGTGACAAGTTGAGTGGAGCGGTTAGGGCACTATTCTCCAATGTAGTAGGACTGCCGGCAAAGCGGAGCACCTCTATAGTAGGCATAAATTCTGTAGGTTCTGTAGATTCTATAGGGCTTGCCCCTGATAGTCTCAGCGTCATGTTTTTAACCAAACCTTTTGCTTCAATCCATTTTCTTAAAGGGCTTTTATCCAGATAAATCTTCTTTGAGGCTTGGTTATTGTTTGTGATAGGCCGATTTGATATAGCACCAACCTTGCCACCTCTCTTTGCCCTGGACTTGCTTTTGAGTTTGCGTCCTCTTTTCGCACGAGATTTTACCATGCCATCTGTGTGATAGTCCTTCTCCCCCCCTCTCCCACGACTCATCCTCTGTCTCAGTCTCTGCGTCATAGTCCTCGAAGGAGCCTTGCTCGGTAGGTTCAATAAGCTCAGTATGCTCCGTATGTTCGGTGGGCACAATGAGTGCCGCGTTTTCCACTGCCAGCTCTCCTTTCCCGGAAATATGCGCTGCTGCGTTACATGTCCCAATATCATGCAGTGTATGTTGAGAGCCTCTAGCATCTCGGATATTGAATCCGAGATGACGGTGCTCACCCCTCCAGCCGAGATCTGTACACCCGTGTTTGAGCCGGGACACGGGTTTTCAGCAGTTTCAGCCATTATAGCAGTTATTGACTCTTCAGCCCGTGTCTGTTCCGTTGAGGGGCTAGTAGGTATCCCTTCAGACTCTGCAAGAATGTTACAGGTAAGTGAGTTGGATTGTTTGTGCCCCTGTATGTCGCATATTTTTGCATTACCCAAGAGTGCCTCCTTAGAAGCGGGGATAGTTTTTGGGGGAGTAGCCTCTGAGGCATAAGACACACGGTCTGCTTCGCCACCAGTCGGCCCCCCCCTTCCTGCCGGTGGTTTAACCGCCGTCTTGGTTGCATTTTTACCGGAGTTCTTAATGTGCGAGCCCGCTAGTAAAATGGATGGTCTCAGTACCTGCTTACCGGTATTTCCTCTCTCCTGATGCAACGACCCAGCTGACGATGACGGTGATGATAGTGCTTCGATTCCCGTCCTCTCCCCCTCCATAGCAAGGCGTCCATCGCTCTCTAGCGCGGAAGTTCCTGCAGCTCCAGTAGCCAAAGCGATTGAGGGAAGCACTGCTGCTACCGCTGCTCGTGCGATTACAGCCGGAGGGGGAGGAGGAGGCACCGCTGCTCCTGTTGTCTGTTTGCTATTCCGCGTTGTTCGTGGCGGATTCTTTGGAGACATTCTCCTTAGCCATCAGGTGTAAGAAGCAGCACGAAGATTAAGGCTAAGCCAACCGAGCTCCCAAGCAGACCTCGGATCGTCCTTTGGAAAAGCCAAGCCGTGTTCGGGAGCCTTAGCATCGGTAAGAGCCGCCACTGCCACTCCAAAAGTTCCAAAGAGCTCCAAAAGCCGTTTCTATTTCTTTTTTCCCTCTCGAAAAGTCCCCACTGTCTTCCTGGGTTTAAGCGTTACGTCCTATTACAGCCTCTCCATCACAAACGTTTCACCAGAAGAGGGAAAGAGAAGAGCCTACAGGTGAGCTGCTCGGCACAGATCCTCACTCCGCCCGGTTACAGAGGTTCCTTACTTATACCGAAGGAAGGGGTTGGACTAGCTCTGGGGACCCACCTATGGGAGGGTTTGGAAAGAGGGGTGGCTACACCCATTTCCTTTGTCCAGTTTCACGCCAGAGCAGGGGCTAGAAGCCCCTAAACCAGTTTGAGCTGGACTATGCACAGGAACACCAAATGTGCTCCCAGTGCAGGACTTCAAAGCACTCTGAGAGTGCTCCCACCCAGCCCCAATACATATAAGCCTGTCTGGGAGGTAGTTGCACCTCCTTGTGACAGGAAACCTATTGTCCAGGCCTCCCCTGCCGGAGTTTCAGTCAGCAGCAGGAGGCCAGACCAGTGCCTGTGGCTGCAGCATCCATTTTGTGATGCCAGGGCTCTATTAGATTTTTACTGGGTATACCAGTACTGCCATGTCTCTCCCTCTAGAAGGGTGGGATCATATCCTCACATCAAGAACTGATGTGGGGGGTATGTTTCCAAGGTGTTTGACACCAAACACGACATGTTTCCGTGCAGCCAGTCCAAAGTTAGCATTAACCGTTTAAGATATAATGCACTTAAGAGTATATGGTCAGGCTGCACCACTGACAACCCCGAAGAAGAGATTCTGAAGGCTGCAGAGGGGCTCAGCTCATGCCTGGCAACCCTCTCACATATAACCAAGCACCCTGCCTTCAGGATTGATAAGGCCTGCCATAGGGGTGACTGATAGGTTTCTATGTGCAGTGATAGGTGAGGTATAGTGAACCTATACCTCAGTAAGGGGTGCATGCACCACCTTACCCAGGCTGCAGTAGAAGACCTGTGGTGTCATTTTGGGTGGCTTTCCAGGGGTGGCATAATACATGCTTCAACCCATGGTAGGCCTCTGGGGTA
The DNA here is from genome assembly GCF_964204655.1 of Triturus cristatus. Taxonomy (NCBI): domain Eukaryota; kingdom Metazoa; phylum Chordata; class Amphibia; order Caudata; family Salamandridae; genus Triturus; species Triturus cristatus. Next base: position 668,178,137 of record NC_140586.1, on the reverse strand, counting down.
CCTATGCCCTGGGTACATAGTATACAATATACTAGGGACTCACAAGGGTACCTGAAGATCCAATCTGTGGTGTACCTAAAGTACATGCAATCAATTTAGAGAGGAAGCAGCTAGGCTGGGGCCCTGAATGGCAGAGTCCCAGCCAGACTAAAGTCGAAAAACAGTGAAACACCAGCAAAAAGTGGGGGTAAAAATATGAAGCAGATCCTACTCTCCTACAATGTGGAGTCGTTTCTCTCCTTCCTTATTTGGCCTAAGTAGACCTGGGAGATTACAGTGTTTATATCTAAGGCCACGGAGCTCAATGCCACTCCGCTGCTCACCTGCAGCTGTCAGGCCCTTGTATTTCCAGACTACATTCCTGAGCTGGGAAGCAATTTGTCTGGTCTGTCCAGCCCCGATGTGGTCCTGCAATCTGAAAAGTGCTTGTAAGGCTTGAGGCCACCCTGTTGCATTTATTTCGGCACAAGTGAGCTCTGCTAAGGTCCCGCCGCCAGCTTCCTCAGCGGTTAGCTACACCCGCCACCCACAAAACACCCTCAGAACGTTTTGATATAATTTGTTTTTTGCTGGTCCCAGTCTACAGACAGCAGACTTAATATTTTATTCTGTACTCATGTTCTCATAGGAGAGCCAGAGCCTTCCACAGTGAAAATAGATTTTAAGGCTTTTCCACATAGGCTTATGGTACACTACATTTCCCACTTCTAAATATCAAGCACCCTGCCTAGTAGGCTACAACGCCTGCACAGGGAATGTTTTCCCTATCGAAAAGGAAAATGTTACTTACCCAGTAAGCATTTGTTCTTGGCATGTAGTGCTGTAGATTCACATGTTTTGCATACTCCTGCCATCTAGTGTTGGGTCTGGATGTTTGCAAGTTATTTTTCTTCGAAAAAGTCTTTGCAGTCACGAGGTAAGGTGACTCCTCCTTTCGGTGACAGTGCGCATGGGCATCGACTCCATTGTTAGATTGTTTTCACGCAGAGGGTGAGAATGGAGTTAGTGAGTGTAGAATAGAGATGTCCATGTGTATGAATGTAAATTAAGAACTACAGCAGACGGGGAGGCGCATATGAATCTACCGCCCGAAATGTCAAGACCTGTCGGTGTAGTTTTGCAGCTTGAAGACTTTCTGGATTCACTATGCTGTGCATTATTCCACCATCTTGTGGTTGGGTCCGGAATTGTAGTATTTCTTCTCTTTTTTTTTATCTACCCTTGTAAAGTCTTTCTTCATCTTCTGCTCCCTTTAACCTCGTTTAACCTAGAAAGTCTTCAAGCTGCAAAACTACACCGACGGGTAAGAAACAATATGTTTTGCAGCTTGAATCTTTCTGGATTCACTATGCTGTGCATAGACTTTGTAGCGGTCTGTCCTTATAGTGGTGGTTTGGTGGAAGATGAGCACTGGTTACTGAAAATGTGTTGCAAGACCTTCTGTCCCCCCTGCGCTTCTTTGTTCATTTGGAAATCCACACAGTAGTGCTTAGTGAACGTGTGCACTGAAGACCATGTAGCCGCTTGGCAAATGTCTTGAATTGGTGTGTTGGCTAGAAACGAAATTGTTGCTCCTTTCTTCCTTGTTGAGTGAGCATGAGCTGCCCCTTGTAATGGTTGACATGCCCGCTTGTGGCAGAGCAGTATGATTTGCGCAATCCATCGTGCAATGGTATTTTTGGTAACTGGTCATCCCAAAAACCTGCTGGCAAAGGACACAAAGAATTGCTTTGTTTTCCTGCACTCTTTTGTCCTTTCCATATAGTACATCACTGCCCTCCTGGCGTCCAGTGTGTGTAAGACCCTCTCTGTGCTTGTGGAAGGTTTTTGGAAAAAACTCAGTATTTGCGTTGTCTGATTGATGTGGAACTTAGACACCACCTTTGGCATGAAATGTGGATCGGTTCTCATGACAATCCTATCACTGTGTTTTTGCAGGTAGGGTTCTTGGAGTGTTAGCGCTTGCAATTCACTTAGTCTTCGGAATGATGTGATAGCTACTAGGAAGGCTGTCTTTAGCGTGAGCATATGCAGTGTAGCTTTGTGAAGAGGCTCAAATGGTGCCTTCATCAGTTGTGTTAGCACAACATTGAGGTTCCATGCTGGTGCTGGCATTCTGCTTGGAGGTGCGATTCTTTTTGCTCCTTCTAGGAATCTTTTTACCACCTGTGAGGTGAAGAAACTTTTCTTTGTTTCTCCTCTTGTGTAAGCCACAATTGCCGCTAAGTGGACCCTTAGGGATGTGTAGCTTAGTTTATTCTGCATTAGATGCGTATCTAAGTACTGTTGATTCCTTAGTAATCCTGGTTTGTAGTTTCTCCCTAATGCACCATTCGGTGAATCTTTTCCACTTTGCTACGTAGCAGGTTCTTGTGGTAGGTCTCCTTGCCTCTCTGAGTACCGCCATTGTGCTTGCCGGTAGTTTTAGGTGTGCGAACTATAGGTCCTCAGGAGCCATGCAGCTAGGCTGAGGCTTCCTGGCTCTGGGTGTAGTACTCTTCCGTTTTGCATCGTTAGCAGGTACTTCCTTGCGGGGAACCTGTGTGCGTGCGTTTGCGACATCTCCATGATCTGTGAGAACCACGTTTGTCTTGCCCACTGCGGTGCTATCAGGATGAGCGTCATGTTGCTGAACCTGCACTTGTTCAGTACCCTGTGCAGTAGCGGTATTGGTGAAAAAGCATAGGCAAATGTCCCTGACCAGCTTATCCATAGCGCATTCCCCAGGGACTGTTTGCACGTTACCCTGGAAGTGAAGTTTTGGCATTTTGGTGTGTTGCAAATAGGTCTACTTGCGGAGTTCCCCATTTGTAGAATACCTTCTGGATTTACTGTTGGTTGATCTCCCATTCGTGGGATGCGGACGTCTGTCTGCTGAGCCAGTCTGCTTCTACATTGTCCTTCCCTGGTAGATGTATTGCTAACAGGCCTATTTTCTTGGGGATTGCCCATCTCCATATTTCCTGCGCTAGCTGGGAAAGTGTCGCAGATTGTGTCCCTCCTTGCTTGTTGATGTAGAACATGGTAGTTATATTGTCTGTTTGTCTCTGTACAGCAGTTTCTGAAAGTCGTTTAAGGCTAGGAACACTGTCTTGATTTCTAGGTAGTTGATGTGCCTTATTGCATCCTGATGTCCCCACAACCCCCTTACTTTGAGGTTGTTTGTGTGCGCTCCCCACCCCCTCTGGGAGGCGTCTGTTGTAATGGTTACTATTGGAGTTGGTTGTGTGAATGATCTCCCCTGTGCTAAGTTCTTCTTGTTCCACCACGCTATTTCTTGCTGTACTGCCTGTGTGACAACCACTAGATCCTCCCAACTCCCCGTCGCTTGTGACCGTTGCTGCTGGATCCGTTCTTGGAATGGTCTCATGTGTATGCGGATATGCGGTACCAAATGTATGCATGATGCCATCATTCCCATCAGTTTGCTCACTGTCAGAGCTTGCCCCTTGCGGTAAAGACGCGTCTCTTTGCATATTGCCAGAGTCCTCTTTGCACATGGAATCACAGTGCTCTGTATGTTGTTGATCTGTGCTCCTAAGAATATCTTCACAGGTCCTGGCTCTATTGACGTACGAGATTGCTTTCACCAGCCAGTCGTCAAGGTACGGGTATACATATATCCCCTTCTTAAGTGTGCTGCTACTGCCACCAGACATTTTGTGAAGACCCTTGGTGCTGATTTTAGTCCGAAAGCCAGTACCGTGAACTGGTAGGGAGTCTTGTTGATCATAAACCTGAGGAGGTGTTTGTGTTTGCTCTTGATGGGGATGTGCAAGTAGGCGTCCTTTAAGTCGATAGTTGCCATGTAATCTCCCTTTTGTAGTTGAGGCATGACCTCTTGGAGTGAGGTCATCTTGAACCTTTGAGTTTTTATGAATCTGTTTAAGAATCTTAGGTCTAGAATTGGACGCAATACCTTTGGTATACCTTTGGTATGAGGAAGTAGGTGGAGTATACCCCCTTGTTCCGTTGTTTGTGTGGTACCATTTCTATGGCTCTTTTCTTTAGCATTTCTCTTGCTTCCTGCATCAAGTGTGCACACTCCTTTGTTGAGCGTACTCTGACCCTTGGCTTTCTGTTTGGCTGTGGTTTTTCCAGGTCTATACAGTACCCGTATTGTATGAGGTTTAATATCCATTTGTCTGATGTTATTTCCCTCCACTCCTGGAGGAAGTGTCTTAATCTGCCTTCTACTGGTGTAGTGTGTTGGAGGAACTGTCGAAGGTCTTGATTCGTTGTTGGTCCTTGCCTTGACTCTTTCTGCACCCCCTGAGGTCTTGGCCAGGTGTGCGTTGGTTTTGATGGTGAGTCACTTTGCTGTGGGAGGCTGACTCCCCCTCTGGCCGTTACCCCTTCCTGGGCCGCGCCCTCAAAAGGATTGTCCTCAGGGCTGGTATTGACAGTTCTGCTGTTGCTGTCGCTGGTTACCTCCTTCATAACCTTGTTGGGAGGTTTGGTGCGGTGCCACAGGTTGATGATTTCTTCTGCCTGTTGGCCTCCTTGAAGGTGTTCCCCCTTCTCATACCTCGGAACTGCAGTGCCCCCATGGACCTTGCTGTTTCCTTGTCTTTTTTCAGCTGGTTCAATTTGTCATCAACTGGTGCTCCGAACAGTTGTTCCCCATTGAAGGGTGAGATGAGGATGTTATTTTGGACTTCATTTTTGAAGCCTGAAATCCTTAGCCAGGCATGCCTCCTTTCTGTGATCCCCAGCATTATCTGCCTGCTAGATGTCTCTGCTGCGTCTAGGGCCGACTTCAAACATGTATTTGCCATGTTTTTCCCCTCTTCTACCAGGTGGCTTGCCCTTCTCTGGTATGTGCTTGAGTTCTCCCACTTCCTCCCAGTACTGGTATGCGTGTCTGTTAATGGGTGCATTGGAATTGGCGATGCGCCATTGTATAGCTGCACTCCTTTTCATCTTCCTACCTATAAGGTCCATCCTTTTGCTCTCTTTGTCAGGTGGTGGGCCCAAGTTTGTGGGTATGTTTGCCCTTTTCCTAGCAGTGGATGTGATGATCGAGTCGGCTGGTACTGACCGCCTAATGAATGTTTATATTTTTTCTCTGCTGCTGGCTTCTAGTCTGGGATGGTAACAAGGTCTCCAAGAGGAAGCAAGACTGGGGTTTTTCTTCCTCTAGCTGTACTCCATATGTTTCTGCAGCTCTTTTGATGACTTGGTTGTAGATCCCTGTCGTCCGGCGGCAAAGGCCTCGACGGCTATGACTCTACGCCCTCTTCCGGGGATTCGACGTTGAGATCTTGCCACGTCAAGTCCTGAGCCTCCGAGGACGTCGAGTCTTGGTAAGTTTGCTCGTCTTCCTCCTCTTCAGCACCGCTTTAGTACAAGTCGTCTTCCTGTTCCTCTCCAGGTTCAGGTGTGGTCGGCCGTTGGAAATCCACGACGCTCCCTTGTTTCGGGCGTGGCTTTCGACGGTATGCTAAAGAATTTCATCTTTTCATCGAAGTCTTTCTTGCGTTGCAAGATGTTCACCATTTCGGCCTTGAGCCTTTTCCTTTTCTTTTCCATCTCTGCCGCGTGATCGGCTTCGAGGGATTCGACTTTCCTTTTCGCGGTTGTCTACGCCGAACTCAAAACCGTTTTCGGGCCTTCGCCTTTCGACGTCGAGGCCTCTCTTTCGTTGCTGCTCTTTGGCACCTTTCCCTTGGGATTTCGCCATCTGGGGGTCCTTCTCAGAGGATCCGACAGTCTGCTTGTCCCTGGATGCAGTAGTCGACGTCGAGTGCTTCGACAGCCCTGCTCCTTTCGAGGACTTTGGCTCGCTTTTGCGAGTATCAGTGGAGTGTTTAGGGTTCGATGACTCTTACCTCCTTCGATGTTTTCTTTTCGACCTCGACAACCAAGACGTCCTCTGTTCCCTCTGCGTTATTGTCTTCCTCTCGGCTAGAGAGTCCCAAATCTCGGAGCGATGGGGGAGTCCCCTGCCCCTGCATGTTGTAGTTTGCTCTCCTCTGCCTCTCCCTTACTCTGAGGGACTTAGGGGTGAAAGCTGCACAGGCGTTGCAGTCCTTGCTTGGATGGTCGAGCGGCAGGCAGAGATTGCAAACCGGGTGTTGGTCCTTTTTGCATGTACTTGTGGTGGCAGTTCGCGCAGAATTTAAACAGAGTTTTGTCGATCACCGCGACCAGGGAGCCCCCTGTATGCACATTCTCCTTGAATTCTTCGATGTTCTCTCTTCTGACGTCGACCATCGTCCTTACTTGATCTCCGGTGTCTTCCCCATCGATATATTCCAAAGTTTTCTTCTATATTCGTCGATTCCTCTCTCCAAAGTTTTTGGAGCTCCTTCACTGTTGATCCAGACATAACGGCGGAAAAAAGAATCTGAAGATGGCGACCAAAGGTGTGAGCTTCCGGAGGAAGCGCATCGAAGTCATGAAGGACACCAAATGGTGGTATGTCAACGCCCCGAAAAAAAAATAATTAAAAAAAAAATACTACAATTCCGGACCCAACCAGAAGATGGCAGAATAATGCACAGCATAGTAAATACAGAAAGATTCACGCTGCAAAACAGATGCTTACTGGGTAAGTAACATTTTCCATTTGAGGCTTGTGAGCTGTAGATCACATGCTTTGCATAGACTATATAGCAGCATACTTCCAAATCGGTGGTGGTCATAGTCGATAGCGTCTTAAGTACTGCTTGGCCTACATTTGCTTGCTGTCTCGCAAACACATCTACACAATACTGTTTGGTGAATGTGTGCAGTGTAGACCATGTTGCTGACTTACAGAGGTCAGCCAGGTGAATATTTCCCAAGAAAGCCATAGTAACCCCTATTTTACCAGTGGAATGTGCTGTGGGGGTATTATTAGAGTTCATTTTGCTTTAGCGTAACACGTTTGGATACATTTTACAATCCATTTTGCAATATCAGACTTCGATATGGGATTGCTTTTGTGTGGTGGAAAAAAAGCAACAAAGTTGTTCTGTTTTCCGAAATTCTTTAGTTCTTTCAACATAATGTAGTATAGCTCTTCTAACAAAGTGTGTGTAAGCTCGTTCTGCTACAGAATCAGGTTGAGGAAAGAACACTGGCCAATCAACTGATTGATATGAAAGGCCGAAACTACTTTAGGCAGAAATTTAGGATTAGTTCGAAGAACCACCCTATCATTGCGAAGTTGAAAGAAGGGCTCCTTTATAGTTAAGGCCTGAAGTTCACCAACTCTCCTTAGTGAGGTTATTGCTACAAAGAAAGTAACCTTCTATGACAGGAATTCTAACTGACATTTGTGCATAGGTTCAAAAGTACGACTCATTAGCCTTGTAAGTACTATGTTTAGGTTCCACTCTGGTGCAGGGGGAACTCTTGGTGGTATCACTCGTTATAATCCTTCACGAAGGCTTTGATCACTGGTACTCTGAACAGAGAGGAGTGTTGTCTATTTTGCAAGTATGCGGCTACTGCTGCTAGGTGTAAACGAATGGATGTGTAAGCCAATACAGACTGCTGTAAACGCAACAGGTAACAAATGATGTTTTGTACAGAGCCATCAAGTGGATTGATGTTGTTGTTATTATAATAGATACACTGTTTCCATTTTGCTGGAGAACATGCTCCCGTAGTGGGCTTTCTAGCCTCTTTGAGAACATTCATACAGTCTGGTGGTAATTGTAAATAACCAAACACTGACTTCAGGAGCCAAATCGCTAGGTTGAGTTCTCTGGGATTTGGATGTCTGATTTCTCCATGGCTTTGAGTGAGGAGACTGGGTGTCAGATGTAGCTTTTGATGTGGCACCACTGACAGTTCTGACAGGGTGGTGTACCAAGGTTGACGAGCCCATGTAGGGGCTATTAATATCAGTGCGAGGGATGTTTGTTTGAGCTTCCGAACCAGTAATGGAATTAGTGGGAGAGGTGGAAAAGTGTAGGCAAATATTCCTGACCAATTCATCCATAGAGCATTGCCTTTTGATAGACTGTGTGGGAACCTGGATGCAAAGTTTGGGCATTTTGCTTTGTGGACTGTAGCAAATAGATCCATCTGTGGAAAACACCATTGTTGAAAGTATGGAAGAACTAGGGGATGAAGTTTCCACTCGTGAACTTGCTGCCTGTGTGTCCTGAGCAGGTCAGCAATTTGTATACATTTTGTGATCAATTGCCCAATTCCAAATGCTTTGTGCCAGGTGTGACAGCTGGAGAGTGTGCCCCTCCTTGTTTCTGCAGATAATACATCGCAGTCATGTTGTCTGTGCGGACTAAGACAGTTTTGCATAGAAGGTGTGTGTGGAAAGCTTTGAGTGCAAGAAACACTGCTAGAACTTCCAAGTAGTTGATGTGGAGACGTTTGTAATTGTCTGCCCACAGCCCTTGTACTGTGTGATGTTGGAGATGAGCACCCCAACCGGTTAAAGAAGCGTCTGCTGTCAGTACATTCTGTGGAATCAGTTCTATGAAGGGCTGCCCTTTTGATAAGTTTTGAGGGTTCTACCACTGCAGAGAGCGATGGGTGCAGCAGTCTACCAACACTAGATCGTTTAATTGACCCTGTGACCGATTCCACTGACTCGCTAGACATTTCTGCAGAGGACGCATGTGAAGCCTTGCGTGAGGTACGATTGCAAAGCAGGATGCCATCATTGCCAGCAGTTGCATAAAAACTCTGGCTGGTAATGTTTGATTGGATTGAAATTGTAGTATTGTGTCCTTAATATTGTGAATCCTGGCAAATATTTCAGTAATAAAAATCAAACGTTATTGGGGAGCACTTAAAACTACTATTAACTTACAGCAAATGGTATTTCAGCGATGGCTGTTATGCATTACCCATGTAGAGGCATGAAAAAGCATTTTTTACATTACTACTGGTAACCATGCATGATGCATTAAGGTGATCACTGCTGGATAATCTTGCTTGTGGTGGCCACTAAAGTAACCTTGTCTCATGTAGGTACCCTTACAGCTCTAGTAATATTAGAAGCTCAGGAAGATTTTCATTGAACATAAGTAGGTCTTATTACAAAAAAGGTTGGAGAACCATGTACTAGCGGATGGCCCAATGAGAGCTGTAGTTGACAGGTGACATTTAACTTTCTATGCCATGGGTTTGTGCACATTATAGACAGTAGTGCACCAGCAAAAGTCTAGAAACCAGCAGTAAAATGGAGCAAAAAAATAAATAAAAGTGGTGACCAAACAAAAAGAAACATTTTCTCACAGGCACTGATAAATGAAAGAAAAGATTATTTTCTTCTATTTTATTTTGTATTAAAAATAAAGACAACTGAGGGATCATTTCAAATTCAAATTTATAAACTGTTTAAAGAGTAGTTCTTAGTCGCTGCAAGGAAATAGTATACACAGCCAGGTGAGAAAAATTCAAAAAGCTCAATGAAGGTTTTTTTATTTGTCTTTTTCTTTCAGTTCCTTTTCCTTTTTTTCCCGCTCTGATTTTGCTTCTTCCTCTTCATGTTTTTTGATCAACTCTTCAACTTCTTTTTGCTTTAAAACTCTTATTTTTGTTTTTCCATTCTCTCTTGTCAGTGTTGCAATTTCAACTGAAAAGCAAATTGTACATAAATGCATTAGTTGACACAAAGATCAGTCTGGAATGAGTTAATTTACACTAAATACTAACGATGTATGATTTATGAGACTGCAAAATGATTTTTAGAAGCTTGTCATTCAAAATACAATTGTAAAATTGATGCAATATAAGGAATCCCCACCCACTCAGATTTCCAATGTTCCTGCTCTTAGTTAAAACTCAGAGCCAACACAGCCTCAAGCATAATCTTTACTGTACGTCACCAGATCACTTGCAGCAATAAAAAACAGCCAGTACTAAGAATAATCAGATAAAATGTAAAGAGGTTAGCATCTAGAATTAACTGATGGATGGTAAGAAAACAGAAGAGAGAGGATGAGAAAAAATTATGTTCTACTAATTATAACAAGGCAGGGTGTAAGTACTCTAGTAATAGTCTCAATGTCTGGTAGGATATACTACCAACTAGACAACACTAGGGGGGTAGGGAGCAAGAAGAGAGTGGAGATACTGAAGAACCAGGCTTTTAAAGCCCAGCGGCGCAGGGTACGCCTGAAATCTTCTGAGTTCGCCTTCCAAATTACAGAGACACGGAACACTCTGTCTGGCATAGGAACTTCAATTTATTAGCTGCAGCTAAGTACAGTTGTCCTAGAAGTACATCGGTGGTAGGTTCTCAGGAGACTGCCACCTCAATCTGTGGCTCACAGTCTTTTGTAGCGCTTGAATCCCCTAAAGCAACAACCCCCACAAGGTGCAATAAAAATACAAATCATCCACAAGAAAACATTCTTTGTACAAAATACAGGATAATGGGTAATAGAAATTCCTTCCCTAAGGTCGTGTTCTCTACCCGACCCTTTAGGTCAGGTGGCATAGCCATTCCTAGGTTGAATTAATTTACGACAGGACGTGTTTGCGTGTTGAAGATGGTGATTCGTAAAACAACTGGAGAGGCCGAGAACGGTCACCAAGGGTCAATAGATGGTTATCTGGGGGATTAGTTGCTTCGAGCCGGGTCTCAGAATGGGCTTAGCTCGGGGAAACAGGAAAGGTCGTGTAATATGTGCAACAGTATAGAACGTGAAAGAAACGCTATGAATGTTGAAAGGGCCTGAGTGAGGGCAACAGCGTGGTGGTGTTACAAGCAAAGACGGGCCATATTTTGAATTTCCTCAGACCCTCCTTTTGCCATTACTCAGGCAAAGAAACCAGAGGCTGGTGTTAATCTGAATCAACTTCAATAGCCATGAAATCTACAAGCTGTTGCTGCAGTATTATCTTTGTGTTTGCTGCTTTCTGTGATACCGGATTTGGAACACACAGGGTGGCGCAGAGTCCGCATATAGCTGGACCACATTGTAGGCAAAGGCAACATGAGAAGAGAATAGCCAAAGTCGCTCCGACAAAGGTAAGAATCTTCCATCCCCATGTAAACAGTAGTCCCCCAAACCATCCCATCAGAGACCAATTCCCTTCATCCTGGTGAACAGACTCAGCGATCTTATGTAGCTTAGAGATGGCTTGGTATACTGTAGGGGCGTTGTCTGGAATAAAAATGCAGCAGCTAGATCCGATCAATCGGCATACGCCCCCACGGTCAGCAAGGATGATATCTAATACCATCCTATTCTGAAGCGTGACAAGGCGGTCAGCAGCGAGTTCTGCAGTGATGTTACTCAAAGCTCCAGCTGTTTCATTGGCGGTGGCTTCTACAACTCGAATTCGTTGTCTTATGTCTCTACTGTTGGCTATTGAGCCCCAGAATGGAATGAGTCCTTTCAAGACATCCCCGACTTCTTGTCCTGACGTATCCTGGCCAGACGCCACCCCTCTTTTCTGCAAATGATGCTTGGCATCTGCTATACATGTAGGGGGCAACAACCAAGCAATGTAACAAGTGCCTCTCCAATTACCTGGTAGAGAAGTGTAAGCCTTATTTCCACACACAAAGTATGTGTTACGTGAGGGAACCATGTGAGGCCAATCTGTCCCATTTAAGGTCACAATATGTTGGCAATTGCTTGTACCTTTATATTCTAACCCTCCTTTCCTAATACAGAATGGTGCTTGTCCAGGTACCACTGGAAAAGTTTGCCCTTTTCGAGAGGTTCTATTAGAGGGCAGAAAATACAAATCCGTAGATTTGGTTTGGCGATCTGCATATTCTGACTTCTCACTATCCGTCCCATATATCCTTTTTCTGTCTCGCCAACATAAATGGTATAGATGTACTCCCAAGCTCCTTACTTCTCGTGTATCCCCATCTCCAGAAAAGACCCAACTGGCGCTCAATTCCCACCATGCACTACAAGAGCCATTAAATGAAAAAGGAAGGGTAATGTATGGCATTCCAGTATTCACTGAACTTGGAAGAAGACCACAAACCCAACAGTTTGTCGCATTAGTGGCCAATTGATGTTGGTGTAGCATGGAAACAAATGTGTTGTTGCGGAATTCACTCCTTCTTGACTCAACATGAGGTGGTAGAGTGCCATTTCAACCGTAACTTTGGGAGTAGGCTGTGTAAAAATTACGTGTAGTCCCCATCCTATACAAGACAATATAATACATATCAAAATCAATATTATTAAAACCACTATAAAACGATTATGCAATAATTTACAATGCTTCGTGCTCATTGTTTGTATTTTGTCCATTCCCTTGTTAACAGTCATTTCCAGCTCTAAATATTGCCCGTGACGGGGGGGGTTGCTTCACTCAGCTGTGATTGTCTGTAGTTCTTTATACTTTCCTACAAGTCCCACAGGCCTAGAGCCACATTTGGGTCACAATTCTGAGACTTACGATCACAGCCCTGCAATCATTTGGGAATCGGGATAAAGACAAAAATCAATGAAGCACTATTGAGGTATTTTGTTCAGTCTGGGCCTCAAATCGTACCTCTGGGAACCAGGTACAGTTTGTTCTTGGAAAAGGAGATGTGGTTTAGTAGTGTCCAATTTCACTGCCGGTGGTATAGCTGTCTGGAGGGCCTTGTCGTCGTCTTGTCCTGCTCCGGCAAAGTCTAGGCGTGCATCACTGAATAGTCCAAATTTTGGTGTTCTTCCGGATTCAGAGTCACTAATTTGTTGATGAAACCATTGATCATAAGGCAATGGTAGGGGCACTTTCTTGCAATCTACCCCATGTACCCAGTTCTTTTTGCCGACCACCTTTACTGCAGTACGCGTCGTCAGGAGCACCTGACGGGGTTCTCTCCAGCGAGGTTCCAAGTTCTTTGACCTCTGGAAGTTTTTGACACAGACCCAGTCTCCCGGCCGTATGGTGTGACCAGGATCCGCTGAAGCCTGGGGCAAAGTATCTTGTACCGGTTGATGAAGGACACGTAACATAGTGGTTAGATCATGTAAATAGTCAATCAATAATGGATGTTCTATCTCGGAGTATTTCTTTGGCCTTGGGACTCCCCAGACATTTGCAGGGCGTCCAAAGACAACCTCATAAGGACTAAGTCCCATACGGGAATGGGTGGTTGTTCTGGTGGATAAGAGAGCCAAGGGCAAGGCATCAGGCCATGCAAGACCCGTGCTGGCTTGTATTTTCGCCAGCTTAAGCTTAAGGGTGCCATTATAGCATTCAACCAAACCTGCTGACTGAGGATGGTTTGCTGCGTGGAATTTTTGTTGAATGCCAAGGCCTGCACATACTTTCTGCATGATCTGACCCACAAACTCACTTCCGTTGTCACTCCAAATAATTCTTGGTAACCCAAATCTTGGCAAAAACTCCTTCAAAAGGACTTTTGCCGTGGATAGAGCAGTATTATCTTTCAGGGGATAGGCCTCTACCCATCGGGAGAAGGCACATACCACAACAAGAACGTACTTCAGATTGTTACATCGTTCCATGTGGATGTAATCTATTTGTAAAACCTCAAAAGGGTAAGTTGGGGGAGCAAAGTGTCCTGTTGGTGTTCCCTTCCCCGGGTTATGCATCAAGCATACAATACAATGCTTAACCAGATTGTCTGCACATTTAGGGCTCCCCACATTCTTCCATACCGGAGCCAGAAGCTTGAATATACCTTTAGCGCTAATATGGGCTGGACCATGTGCCATGGTAACTACTGGGAGTACATAAGCATCTGGTAACAACCAGCACTGATGTTCTGACAAGTCTGACCAGCACCCTGTCACATCCAATCTTCCTATACTTTCTTTCCACGTACTCAATTCTTTCTCTGTGGCCTCTACCTGGATCATTTTCACACTGTCCACAGTATTCTCACACATCCCTCCTTGTGCAACCCATCTAGCAGAACCCACAACATACATGCGGCTTGTAGTGTCTCTAGCTGTCTCTTTTGCTATGTGGTCTGCGAAAGCATTTCCTTGACCTACATCATCAATGATCTTCTTATGCGCGCTACACTTCACAATCGCTATCTGAGTGGGCAAGGTGAGCGATTCAAGGAGGTCATTTACCAATTGGCCATGCTGTATCTTAGTGCCATGGGATGTGAGGAACCCTCTTTCCTTCCACAGGCGGCCAAAACTATGGGCCACTCCAAACGCATACTGACTATCAGTATACACATTCACCCTTTTTCCTTCAGCCAACACACAAGCTCTAGTCAGTGCTATCAATTCAGCTGCCTGGGCTGAGTTATGTATAATACGCGCTGTTTCTACAACAGTGTATAAGGTAGTGACTGCATAGGCTGAGGTCGTTTCACCATTAGGAAGCTTAAAACAAGAACCGTCCACCCATAAGGTCCCATCCGGGTCCGGGAGTGGAGTATCCTTTAAATCAACTCTGCCTTTTGTCTCTTCCTCCGTGCGGAGGAAGCAGTCGTGTTGCTCCCGAGTGTCATTTTCTACTGGAATTGGCAGCAATGTTGCCGGGTTCAAGGTATTACATCGCTTAATGTGTATGTGGCTACCCAAGAGTGTCAATTCGTACCCCGAAAGTCGGGCACTCGTGAGGTGTTGAGTCTTTGTTATATTTAGGAGGGTATCTACAGCATGCGGTACCATGACCATAAGGGTATTGTCTAATACCAATCCAGCAGACTGGTGAATGGAAACTGCCGCTGCTGCTGTAGCCCTCAAACAGCTAGGTAATGCCTTGGCCACTGGATCGAACGTGGCCGAAAAATAGGCACAGGGGCGTTGCTTGTCCCCAAATTGTTGCGTTAACACTGATAACGCGCAACCTTCATTCTCATGAACATAGAGTGTGAAAGGCTTACTGTAATCAGGAGTAGAGCACAAGGCAGTGCGCAAATCAGTGAAACTTTTCTGACATTCCGCAGTCCATGGAAGCGGGTGTGGTGTATCTTTAAGAGTAAGTGCCAACAAGGGCTTTGCCAGGAGGGAAAAATTGGGGATCCATTGTCTACAATAAGAGGTAATACCTAAAAAGGCACGCACCTTTCTTTGCGTACATGGAATAGGCATTTGGGCAATTGCTTGGATACATTCTGGGGTCAATCACCGTCCCTCCTTTGACAAGAGATGACCTAGGTAGGTAACCTCTTGGCAACAATATTGCAATTTTGATGGTGAAACTTTGTGGTTGTGGTCAGATAAGTGGCGTAGCAGTGACATGGTAGCCTTTTTACAAGTGTCTTCAGAATCTGCTGCCACCAACAGGTCATCCACATATTGAATGAGAGTGGCCCCTTGTGGCAAACACAAAGTATCGAGCTGTGATTTCAATGCTTGACTATAAATGGAGGGGCTCTCGCAATAGCCTTGAGGAGCTCGCTTGAACCGGAAGCTTCGGCCTGCTAAGGAGAAGCCAAAAAATCTCTACTTTCCTCAGCAATGGGAATGCTGAAGAAAGCATTTTTGAGGTCAATGACGGAAAACCAGGAAGCTGAGGCTGGTATTATCGTCAGCAGGGCATTAATATCCGGGACAACAGGGAGTTGAGGTATCACAATCTTGTTGACCTCTCTGAGATCAATCACAAAACGGTAGACAGGTGGCTGAGAAGGGTTGGTTCGTTTAAAAACAGGCAGAACGGGGCTATTACATACATTTCCCCTAGTCTCTTCAACCACATCGTTTTGTACCAAATCATGAACTATAGTCAAAAGAGCTTTCTCGCCGTCACTGGAAATTTTATACTGTGGAATGCGAGGAAATTTAGTATTATGCTTGAGTGTTACAATGTAGGGAGGAATCCGCAGGAGGCCCACGTCATTGGGGCCGGTGGCCCAGAGGGTGGCTGGAAGAGATTGTAATTCAGGGGGAAGATGATCTTTAGACAAGTACATCGGTGAGGCCAATTTCTTACCTAAGGTAAGACGTACACCAGAAGGGGAACAGTGTAATGTCGCATACAATCTCTTCAATAAATCTAAGCCCAACAAATTTTCACCACAACCAGTCGTTAAAAGGAGCGGGGCCTCCAATTTGTAAGGACCTATTGAAATGGGCAAAGGGCATGAAACTGTGTTTTGAACTGGGGCGCCAGAAAAACCTACAGAAACATTTGTACAGCCAGTCAAAGGTGCCCCAGGGAGTTTAGAGTGAATCATAGAGCTCTTTGTTGCACCAGTGTCTAATAGGAATGGCTCTGTAACACCTAGTGCTTCCACATCAACATAAGGCCCACTCTGGTCCACTGGAACCGATACTACTCCCTTACTTTGTCCATGGCTGTCCTAGTTAGGTTGGGAATTCTGACTCTCATGCTCTCATCCTCAGTATAGTAATCACTGTTGTAATAGTTGGTAGACTGAACATTTTGCTGATCAAAATAATTCGTGGAGTTTCCAGGGGGCATGGAACGTTGGTTATTAGGCGGCGTACCTCGTCCTCTACCTCTTGGTGCTGACTGATAACCGCCCTGGCCTCGTGACGTGGGAATACCGCTCGTGCGCTGTAACAGAACCGGACAATTATACTTTAAATGGCCTTCTTCTTTACAGTAAGTGCATTGATTTTGGCCCAGTGGGGGTCGGGGAACGAAAGGCCCAGCCCTCTGCGACTGTCTCTGGTATGGTGGAGACGGCTGATATTAACGTTGGGCAGGGCGAGGAGGATAAGCCTGTTGCAAAAGAACTTTTGTTTTCAACTCTTTGGTCTTTTTATCAAGTTTCTCTTTCTTCTTTATCCCTATTTTCATAATACTGGGCAGTAGCCAATATCTGGGCCGAAGAGGAGACCGCCCACGCGCTTTCGGAATTCTTCAACTTATTAGATATTTCCGGAACCAAATTAGACACAAATTTATCTACAAACAATCGTTGGCCACCTTCCGTGCTCATATCCTGACCACTATGATCGATGAACGTCTCCTCGAAACGAGTGACGAAATCAGAGACGTTTTCATCCGCCTTCTGCTTACAAGCTGATAACTTATCCCAATTAACTCGCAGAGGGGGCATCATAGTCTTCAGTAAGGTAATGATCCTAGCTGGGAGTTCTGTAATTAGAGGTTCAGGTTTGGCACCACCCACTTGGAGTCTGTCCGCGGAGAGTATGGCAGCCCAATCACCCCCCAGTTCCCCTACATGGTCCTCCTTCCGAATCCTAGCCCATAACGGTTGTGGGACCACATTACCCATTAGCATGTCTATATCGGCCAAATTCATGATACATGCATCGACAGTTTGAGACAACTCTTTGTAGTACCCTGCAGGATTTTTACGGGGGTCCGGTAATGACTGTTTAAGGGCCAATACCTCAGATCGCTTCCACGGAACGTGTACCCACACGCGTTGAAAGTGAGCAGGTATAAGAGGATTAGCACCCTGGGCTGCAACCTCCTCTCTCCACACTGGGGGAACCTCTCTCATGGGATAGTGCTTTAATTTTCGCCTGACGGAGGAATGGCTTTTCGGCAAGGACCGGCAGGCAAGCATCGTTCTAAAAGTGACAAGCGTTCCTACCGCGTCCTCGACCTCTGCGCCCACAATCAGTCCTCTATCAAACTCGGCCTGTACATTGAGCAGGCCCTGAGGGGCTCGTCCCAAACCCATATCCTCCCACTCTTGACTTAAAATTTCACACATGGCATCAAAAACATATCTCTGCGTTGGTGCCTCCCACTGCCGAAAGGTGACCATAATTATCTTGCACACTATACTGGGGGCCATTCGTGATCCACCTTCGGGCTTGAAGGTCTAGCACTTCCCGTTCCTCCGGACCTGGTAACTGACTAAGAGTTTGTCTACGAGGAGGAACCGGGGTCATTTGAAATGCCCCGAAGAGAGGGGACAAAAGGCCAGAAACGGTATCGATCATTCGCCTCTGAGCGGAGGGAGAATTTGTCATTAGAACAGGAGACAGAATATTAGGCGGAGCAGAAGAGGAAGTGATATTTACAGAGGGAGCCGAAGGTAAGGGAGAGCTCGGCAATGCCGGAGAAGACTGTGGTGGGGGTGCAGGAACCGGTTGGGGAGCGACAGGTGGGACAAAAGGCGGAACAGGTGGGGCAGGTGCTAACAATAAAGGTGCATTCGCTCCGGGGGCAGGCGGTAATCCAAAAGGTACATTAGCTCCCTGCGCATAGGGCGGGAGTAATCTCAGCAGATGGGACATTAAAGGATCCTTCTCAGGGTCCACATTTTTCTCCTTAAGGAAAGTTGGCAACACTGGATAACATTTATCTACCGCCATACGATGTTGCCTATCTGAGACCTCAATCGCATGATCGGTTTCGTTATTTTTAAACTGTTGCGCAGCTTGCAAAATAGACATATCCCTCCTATCCCTTTTTGCTGGTTTTATTTCTTTCTGTTTGGCCTCCTTCCGCCATAGGCGAAAAGAGTCAAACATAGCCGGCCGGGCTTTTCGCCTAAACAAAGTGTTCTCCAAATTATCTAAAATGTTGAGCTCATAACTGCCATTCTGCGGCCATCTTAAAACACCATCTTTTCTAGTATAGCGAACCCACGCCTCATTAAAAGCTATGGGGCCAATACCATGTTTAGAATATACTTCATTAAGTGGGAGTTCCGGTCGGAGGAATTGGACAAGAATCCTCTAGTCGGGAAGCCCTATCGCGATTACAACCAAACCATTTTCCAAATTTACTGAAACCAGGCATCGCTGCAACACTAGTTTCTGTACAAACTTCAAGGGGTTTAAATAGTCACTTTATCGTACACAAACTGCACTCACCACTCGGTTTCGGCTTTTGCAAAAGTCGAACAAAACAAAGACAAAGGAGTGGCCACTATACTTAACTTATCCAGATGTGTCCGTACGCCAACAGAGGTCCGTCTGATGTCTTGCGATACAAATAACCAAAGGGAGCCAAAGCGAGGCCGCAGTCAGGGCAGCAGGTCTTTTCAGCCGATGGGAGGGAGAAGCCACACGGTAAAAAACCTTCGGTCCACTTACGACATGCAGGGGTCGATCACGTGGTGCGCGTCCTCCGGAATTTACTTGCGGGGCTCCTCACGATCCTCGGGCTGGACCCACGTCCTCTGAAGCAGCCTCACAGAGGGCACCAAATTGAAGAACCAGGCATTTAAAGCCCAGCGGCGCAGGGTACGCCTGAAATCTTCTGAGTTCACCTTCCAAATTACAGAGACACGGAACACTCTGTCTGGCATAGGAACTTCAATTTATTAGCTGCAGCTAAATACAGTTGTCCTAGAAGTAAATCGGTGGTAGGTTCTCAGGAGACTGCCACTTCAATCTGTGGCTCACAGTCTTTTGTAGCGCTTGAATCCCCTAAAGCAACAACCCCCACAAGGTGCAATAAAAATACAAATCATCCACAAGAAAACATTCTTTGTACAAGATACAGGATAATGGGTAATAGAAATTCCTTCCCTAAGGTCTTGTTCTCTACCCGACCCTATAGGTCAGGTGGCATAGCCATTCCTAGGATGAATTAATTTACGACAGGACGTGTTTCGTAAAACAACTGGAGAAGCCGAGAACGGTCACCAAGGGTCAATAGATGGTTATCTGGGGAATTAGTTGCTTCGAGCCGGGTCTCAGAATGGACTTAGCTCGGGGAAACAGGAAAGGACGTGTAATATGTGCAACAGTATAGAATGTGAAAGAAACGCTATGAATGTTGAAGGGGCCTGAGTGAGGGCAACAGCGTGGTGGTGTTACAAGCAATGACAGGCCATATTTTGAATTTCCTCAATACGCCGTCCCAGCCTACCTGTGGATCCTATAAAGGGATCATCTCCACAGTTTAAGTGATAGGTCTAAATAAATGATTAATACTGACATTCATCAAGATCATGGCAAAGGTCCCAGTGAACACGCTTAAGAGTGCAATTCCTCAGTGTTATATGTCGGACAGGAAAGTGTTACCACATAACAGTGGGACAAAACCATCACCTATTGAGGCTAAGAAGGACTCTCAAAACAAAACTATTGCCTTTTCCCTAGATACAGAGCAAGCCACCGACAGGACTGAATTGGGCTACCTATTCAGAATACTGAAGAGGGTGGGACTCAGAGGTTGCTAATACAATTTTACCTTGGTGCTTCCTTTCTCATACCTTCACAATCACTAGGCGAACAGGACAGGGCAACCCTCTTACACCATCGCTTTTCTTATTTGTGGTAGACCTATATGAGCTGTATGACTAAGCCTGTATGACTAAGCCTAGAGATCAAGAGCGTTCACACATGCACTAGGTCCTCTAAGATTATATGCAGATGATATAAGAAAACAAGTTACTTACCTGTATCTACAGTTATCCAGTATTGGTATCTTTCATAGATTCACATGCCTGAATCATTCCTGTCGCCGGGAGTACCATGGTAAATACAAAAGTAGTGCCAAAGGTAAATAGCAGTAGTAGGCTAAAAAAAAAAAAAGCCTAAGGCCTACATCTTAGTAGCCTATCTACATCATTATAGTAAAAAGAAACAAAACTTGGTTCCAACCAATCAGCTACCAGCACCCTCTAGAATCTTCCCAGAAGAGGCAGTTCTCCTCAGATTTTCCTAGCACAAGTGAGAAGTATGCATGCCAGAGAACTGACTGGTCGGGGAGGAGGGTGGGTGCATGTGAATCTATGAAAGATACCAATACTGGATAACTGTAGTTACAGTTAAGTAACTTGTTTTCTTATCCAGTATTGGGGTGTCTTTCACAGATTCCCATGCCTGAATCAGAGTAGCAAGCAGTATACCAATATACTGTTTGCGGATGGTGGGAGACACGTGCTCATAAACTCCCAAATAGCATCCACAAGGTTGAAAACATTATATATATATATATATATATATATATATATATATATATATATATATATAAATATAAAAAAATAATCACGATTTTAGACATAGCCTGCATATTTGAATAAATATTAAAAGTAATGGAGTAATACATGAAGTACCTGAAACTGACCTTAATGAAAGAGATGGCGTAGAACAGCCTGTCCAACCGCTGCATCTTCTTGATGTGAAGATACAAGACAGTAATGTTTTGTGAACGTATGGACATTTTTCCATGTCGCAGCATTACAGATATTCTCCAGAGTCACTCCATCAAACAAAGCTGTAGAAGTTGAAAAAGTTCTTGTCGAATGAACTTTGACTTTCCTTTGCAAAGGCTTGTTAGCCTTGTCATGGCAGAAATGAATAGCAGATGCCAGCCATCTGGCTATTGTTGCCTTTGTTACTGCATTCCCAAGAGTTGCTTGACCATAGGCCACGAACAGTTGGTTGGACCGTCTGATGTCTTTAGTTTTCTGTAGGTAGAATTTTAAACAGCGCTTAACATCCAGGGAGTGTAATGCTCTTTCAGCTGGAGTGGATGGACCCGGAAAGAATGTTTTTAATCTTACCGGTTCATTCAAGTGAAATTGTGTCGGTACCTTAGGGATGAACTTGGGATTTGTTCGAAGGATTACATAGTCACGAGTTAACTGCAAAAAGCGCTCCTTGATAGTAAAAGCTTGGATCTCACCAACTCTTCTTGCAGAGGTAAGAGCCAATAAAAGGGCGACCTTCAAAGTGAGGAATTTGAGATCCGCTTTATGGATCGGTTCAAATGGATGCTTCATTAATTGCGCTAGCACTGTGTTGAGTTCCCACTCTGGAGGGGGTGCTCGCACTGGAGGGAAAGCTCGGAAAAGTCCTTTCATGAATTGTTTGACAAGTGAAGGCTGGCAAAGAGAGGGAAGTTTTGAGCACTTCCTGAATCTGGAAAGAGCAGCAAGATGTACTTTGACTGATGAAAAAGTAAGCCCAGACTTGGCAAGAGAAAGCAGATACGGGAGCATTTGTTCTGCAGGAGCTTGATTTGGATGAATATGTGCACCAGTAGCAAAATCGCTTCCATTTGAGGCGATAAGTCTAGACTGTGCTCTGGGCACAGGATTTGGCCAAAATCTCACGACAGTCCTGTGAAATGTTGAGGTCCTTTAACTCTAAGAAATCAGGAGCCATGCATGCAAGCACAGGGACTGTGGATACAGATGAAGTACTTGTTCTCTGTCCCTTGATAACCTTGTAGGCGTTGGAAGAAGGTGAATGGGCCTGTCTTGAGACAATAGGAGAAGTTCCTGGAACCAACATTGCCTTGGCCAACGGGGTGCAATCAGTATTAAACAGCAACCCTCCAGCTTCATCTTGCAGAGCACCTTCGGAATCAATGGTATTGGGGGGAAAAGCTTAAGCACAAATCCCAAACCATCGCATGGACAGGGCATTCCCTCTTAAACCCTGTTGAGGGAACCTGCTGGCATAGTATCGGCATTTCCTGTTCTCCCTCATTGCGAATAGGTCCAGCGTAGGTCCGCCCCAAGCCTGGAACACTGTTAGCTTGCTCCTGCTTTAGCTCCCATTCAGATAGCGACCTGCTCAGCGTGTCCGCCAGGGAATTGTGCAGACTCCTGACATGTTCGGATCTCAGTGTTATTTTGTGGAATGTGACCCACTCCCACAATTCCTGAGCCTCCTTCGAGAGCGCAGCTGATCTTGTTCCTCCCTGCTAGTTGATGTAATACTTGCTGGTCGTATTGTCGGTACGGACCAGCACCGAGGAACCCGCGATCCTTGGGAGAAACGCTTGCAAAGACAGAAAGATGGCGCAAAGCTCCAGTCTGTTGATATGCTGTTGTCTTTGAACTGGAGACCATCTTCCTTGAATCTGCAAATCCTGCAGATGACCTCCCCATCCTTCCATGGAGGTATTGGTCGTTAAAACGAAGTCTGGAATGGTCTGTAGGAAAGTGAGGCCTTGGGTTAAATTCTTTGTCTGACCACCAATGTAGAGAATTTATCATGCGCTGTGTGATCCTGATAGTATCGTCGAACGAACCCATGGCCTGTTGCCATTGAAGGTGCAGTTCCTCCTGAAGAGGTCTCATCTTTAGCCGTGCTAAGGGTATGAGATGTATCGCTGAAGAGCACATTCCGAGGAGTGAAGCAAACATTCGCACTGAAACGGACTTTCTTTTTGCAATTAACTTTGCCAACTTCTGAAGACGCAGCTGGTGGTCGTGCGACAAGAACGCTTTGCACTGGACCGTGTCTAACCGTGCTCCGAGAAAAGGTATGACTTGGAGGGCGTAACTGAGATTTGCTCTCGTTGAAGGTCAGTCCCAGAGAAACAAATAGATCTAAACATTCTTCTGTGGCATCCTTGGTTTCTTGTTCTGAAGGACCTTTGATCAGCCAATAGTCTAAATAAGGGAATACTTATATTCCTCGAGATCTCAATGCTGCTGCTACTGGTGCCAAGCACTTCGTGAAGATTCTTGGAGCTGATTTCAGCCCAATCGGGAGCACTTTGAACTGATAGTGGACGCCAGCCACTGTAAAGATATTTGCGATGTTTGGGGTGTATAGGTATGTGGAAGTAAGCGTCTTCCATATCCAGAGAAGCCATAAAATCTCCTTCGTTTAGACAACCTAAAATCTCGGCAAGCGTGACCAGAAGGTAAGCTAAATGCTACTTACCAGTATGCATCTGTTCTTGGCATGTAGAGCTGCAGATCCACACACTTAGCATAGATCGCCATCTGGTGTTGGGCCTGGATGTTTGCACTTGTTTTGTCCTGGAAAGTCTTTAGAAGTCACAAGATATGGGACTTCTCCCTTGGACCATAGTGCGCATGGGCGTCGGCTTCATCCTCAGATTGTTTTTCGCCAGCAGGGAAATGATGGAGCTTTGTAAGAAACAGGAAAGATGCCCATGTATGCTGTATCTAAATAAGAACGTACTGGAACAGATAAAGGTAGCCGGGGAAGCGGGTGGGCATGTGTGGATCTGCAGCTCTACATGCCAAGAACAGATGCATACTGGTAAGTAGCATTTACCGTTCGAGGCATATGAGCTGCAGATCACCAGTATCTGCTGCAGTAGTTTGAAATAGTGTTTTGAGGACAGCCTGGCCCACACTAGCTTGTTTTGTTTGCACATCCACACAATAGTGTTTTGTGAATGTGTGCGGTGTAGACCATGTAGCTGCTCTGCAAAGGTCATCTAAGGGAATGTTGCCTAAAAATGCCATAGAAGGCCCTATCTTTCGTGTAGAGTGGGCTTTAGGAGGAACAGATAAAGTACATTTTGCTTTATGGTAGCAAATTTGTATGTATTTAACAATCCATCTAGCTATCCCAGATTTTGATATGGGGTTGCCTTTGTGTGGTGGTGAGAAAGACACAAAAAGTTGTTCTTACGAAAGGGTTGTGTTCTCTCGATGTAATAAAGCAACGCTCTTAACATCTAAAGAAAGAAGAGCTCTTTCTGCTACTGTCTGTGGCTGCGGGAAAAATACGGGCAACTCCACAGACTAATTGAGGTGGAAGGGAGAAATGACTTTTGGAAGGAATTTAGGATTAGTTAGTAGAACAACCTTATTATGATGGATTTGCAAGAAAGGTTCCTGGATAGTTCGTGCTTGTCTCCTAAGAGAAGTAATGGCCACTAGGAAAGCAACTTTCCATGTTAAGAATTGTAGCACACATTTATGTAGAGGTTTAAAAGGAGGGCCCATTAGTCTTGTGAGAACGATGTTTAAATTCCACACAGGTGAGGGTGGAACTCTGGGAGGAATTATCCTTTTAAGGCCTTCCATAAAGGCTTTGATGGCAGGTACCCTGAAAAGTGTTGTCTATTTTGTAGGTATGCTGCTATCGCCTCGGTATTGGAGCCCCTTTCCCAGTTCTCTGATTTTTTCCTCAGGGAATCTGTAATCATCCAACGGTCTTATGTGCAGGATACTACCGATATCCTCAACATCATCAATGAAATGGACTTTGATCCCTCCCAGCAGTTACTTGTGACCATCGACATCGAGTCCTTGTATACTAGCATCCCCCAGGACGCGACGCTGGTGGCAGCAGCTCGCGCCCTGGGGGCCCAGGAGTGGTTTTACGACACTCCCCAGTCCTTTGTCATGCAATGTGTGGAGTTGGCCCTCACCCATAACTATTTCTGTCACAAGGATGCCCTGTATTTACAGATCTCGGGGACATCGATGGGCGCTACATTTGCGCCGAGCTTGGCGTGTATTTACGTCGGCCAATTCGAGGAAAACTACCTTGACCACCACTCCAATCCCTTCCAGGGGCACATCTGCCTCTGGAAGAGATATATAGATGATGTTCTATGTATTTGGAGGGGCACTCAACAACATCTCTGTGAGTTTCTGGAATGGCTGAATTCACTTGACATCTGTTTAAAATTTACCTGGCAGTTCAGTAGGGAGGTGGCCACATACCTCGACCTTGATATCACTGTGGTGGATGATAAACTCAGTACCAGCGTTCATCATAAGCCCACCGATAAAAACTCCTTATTACACTACCAGTCGTACCACCCCAGAGCTCTGAGGGACAATCTCCCAGTTGGTCAGTTTCTGAGATACCGCAGAAACTGTTCCTCTACATCTGATTATTTACATCAATCAGAGGTGTTGAGCATGAAATTGGAACAACGTGCGTACCCGAAGAAAATCATCACCAGAGCCCGCAAAAGGGCGCACAATACACCTAGGGAGGCATTGCTGGAGAGGAACAAGAAGGAAGCCAAGGAGAGTTTGCCAGTGGTGCTTACATTTGACCCGTTGTCTAATAAGATCAGACAAATAATCAAGCGACATTGGTCATTGTTATCCACCAGTGACTTTCAGATGCCCCAGCCCAGATTCGCATTTAAAAGGACTCAAAACCTTAAGGATAGACTGGTGCATACAAGACCTGCCCATGTACAGAAGAACGTAAGTCTACCTCCAGGACACCATCCCTGTGGGAGCTGTTCAGTATGCGAACTGACGGAGAAAACAACTGAGATCACACTAGGTAGTGGGAGGACCTGGTCTCTCTGTCAGTTTACTAATTGTAATACTTGCCATGTAATTTACAGACTGACATGTCCATGTGGACTACATCACATTGGTCTTACATCTAGAAAGGTCAAGGTACGCATACAGGAACATCTGAGCACGATTAGGGCTGGCAAGCTCACTACACGACTGGTTCAACACTATAAAGACCAGCAACATCAATTTAGATCTTTAAAGTGGGTTGTTCTGGAGAAAGTTTGGTGCGACATGGGCGATATTGACAAGAGACTGGCCGTGAAGGAGGACCGCTGGATCTTTACTGAGAAGGGGGACACCATTGGTCTTAATGACCAAATCGAGTGGAACAAAGTAAGCAGATAGGTGGTTATTAACAAGCTGAGTACTACATCATGTAATTATGAACATACTACCTCCACTCACCCTTGATGTACTTTTTTATGTAGTATAGCCCTTGTAAAGTGAAGTCGCATGTTCCCTAATGATCTGGTTGAGATTCACCTGCTCCCCGGTGTGCCCACCGGGTGACACACGGGCTATGGGTTTAGTTTCTCCCTGGCGTTATTGGTGGGTGCACTGTATGTAAAATGTTCATGGTGCACATATGCGCTCCACCATGCATTCTGGAGGCTTCCTAATTTTTTCCTAATTTTTTCCTGATTTGTCCCAAATGTTATCAATCGCGGACTGACTCCCTTTTATTACACACTATATCGATCTCGGGCAAGATGTCTGCCATGTTTGTCTTTTCTCAGAAGAGATTTGCTTGTAGACTGGTTTGGATGAGGATCACCTACTACTCTGTAGCCAGAGTAGTTTGTTCCATTTGATTTCGAAATGGCTTTAAATCGGGGTCCTGGACCACTTCAAAATGGCCGCGGCATTCCCCAGTGTAGATCGATACAACCTGGGGACTCGCGTAGTCTCGCGAGATGACGCCAGAGCCACACTTTGAAAATAGACACAGTCGCGCGTCTAGTTGCTCCAGTGTTGAGGTACCGCCTGGTTGTACAAGGGACAGGGTAAGCCGGGGGTGGATGAGCTACTGAAAAACGCTGTTTGCACTTTCGGTTGTTGCGTGGCTGGTGCGGTACGTAAAGACCATGGTTTTACACATTTTTCAAGCATGGTATGTACAAGACGGTTGTGATCCTTGAAGTCAGTCGAGCTGTGAAAACGATATTGGTAACGAGTTGTGCTGATGTGATACATCAGATTTTAATGGGTTAGCTGTTGTGAGTAGAACTACCAAACAGCGAGGTTAATGATCTTTTAGAGATCGAGGAAGAGTAAACACACAGAGAGTTTGCCGGATTAAATCAGGTATAGATGGTCTATACATTTTTTCCACAGGTGCAGGCACCAACGACGGTCGTGCTTTGCCGAGCAGGAAGGCGATAGTAAAAAGTTTAGAACGCCCCTGCGACTGGTTGGTGGCTGGTATGTGGGCCCATAGCCCCAACTAGGTAATGAATTAAAGCTTGTTACCATCACCATCTTCAGGATGGTCAGTGAACTCATCCCTCTCCGTACTGATTATGCTGTATGTTTGTCTGTTTGTGTTTGTCAGTCCTTTTAAAGGTGTGTGTCCAGAGAAGGTGATCCTTGACCCCTTCTTGCCCTGATGAATTTGCCACAAATTTTATTGGCAATGAAACATGTTGGCCGTCATTATTAAGGTATGCAACATGCTGTGTTTTTAAACAGGGTGATAGACTCCTAACCAGAATAAAACAATCATTTGTGAGTCTATATACCCTCACCATTTTTTACTGTTGTTGTCTGCACAATTTATGTGTTTTTTTGTTTCTCACACCACACTGTCTTGTGTTATGTGTTTTTCTACTGGACACTGCACACTTTTTTCTTGAGAGAGAGTGACCGATGATGAAATAAACGTGGGCAAGCTGGTGAGAACCAACCAGTAGCTCCTCTGGTGGTGCGCACGCGAGGTACTCTCTCTCTCTCTACACATTTTTTCACCTCGTTACTATTGAGGGTTTCTGTAGAGTGTATCTTTTTGTGGACTGACTGCACATTCTCCTTTCTTCTGACTTTTCTTATCTACTTAACTTTTTAAATTTGTAGCATTCTGGATGGGCTGTCTCCATACAATATAAATGAGTGTTGGAGGTTTGTGATAAAGCACACTTCCTCCTACCTAGTCCAGAATAACAAGGAAGTTTTGCTACAGTGTGCCAGTACTTTTTTGTTGCAACATGCTGCTATGGCAGCAAGGTGCAGTCTAATAGACGTATAGGCTAAGTTGCACCTTTGAAGGTGTAGTAGGTACCCTATGATGTGTTGGATAGACATGTCTAGGGGATTGATGGTGTTATGACAATATATCACAAATCGCTTCCACTTGGCTTCATAGCAGGATCTAGTGGTGGGACGTCTAGCTTCTCTAATGACTTTCATACAGTCAGGGGGAAGATTAAGGTAACCAAACTCGAATACCTCAGTAGCCATATCGCAAGGTTGAGCTGAGCTGGGTCCGGGTGTCTGATGATCTCTCCACGGTTCTGGGTTAAGAGGCGGGGTGAGAGGTGTAATTTTTGGTGC
The DNA here is from genome assembly GCF_964204655.1 of Triturus cristatus. Taxonomy (NCBI): domain Eukaryota; kingdom Metazoa; phylum Chordata; class Amphibia; order Caudata; family Salamandridae; genus Triturus; species Triturus cristatus. Next base: position 668,149,834 of record NC_140586.1, on the reverse strand, counting down.
GGAGCTACGGACAGTTCCAGAAACGTGGTGTACCACGGTTGTCTGGCCCAAGTTGGAGCAACTAGAATGAGAGTCAGCGAGTGTTGCTGTAGTTTGCGCACCACCAGTGGAATGAGTGGGAGAGGCGGAAAAGCATACGCAAATCTGCCTGACCAATTCATCCATATCGCATTGCCTTTGGACAATGGGTGTGGATATCTGGCGGCGAAGCTTGGGCATTTGTCGTTTTCGTGGGTGGCGAAGAGGTTTATCTGTGGATGCCCCCACATTTGAAAGAATGGCTGAAGAACTTGCGGATGAAGTTCCCACTCGTGGATCTGTTGTGTTTGACGACTTAACAGATCGGCTATGGTGTTTTGGACTCCTGGGACATGTTGGGCTAGGAGAAAAATATTCTGAGGTATAGCCCATCTCCATATGCTCTGTGCTAGCTGAGAGAGCTGCAGAGTGTGTCCCGCCTTGTTTCTGTATGTAGTAGATGGCAGTCATATTGTCTGTGCGGACTAAGACAGCTTTGCCTGATATTTGCTTTTGGAATGCTTTTAAGGCTAGGAATATGGCTAGTAACTCCAGGTGGTTGATGTGGAGTAACGTTTGTTGAGGTGTCCACCTGCCCTGCATGGTGTGATGTAATAGGTGAGCTCCCCAGCCGTAGAGTGATGCGTCCGCTGGCATGACAATTTTGCGGAACTGGCTCTAGGAACGGTCCCCCTTTGGAAAGGTTCTTGGTGTTCCACCACTGCAGAGAGCGATGAGTACAACTGTCTACCAACAGCCGATCTGTTAGTTGACCTCGAGCCTGGTTCCATTGGTATGGTAAGCACTCCTGTAGCGGACGCATCTGGAGTCTTGCGTGAGGCACTATAAATATGCAAGAGGCCATCATCCCTATGAGTTGCATGAACACTCGAGCCGGGAGGGAGTGTTGAGGTTGAAATTTGGAGAGGAGAGCCTGCATGCTTGCTATTCTGGCTGGAGTGGGATAGGCTAGCGCTCTTGAGGTGTCTATGGTGGCACCGAGGTATTGTTGTGTGTGGGACGGTTGCAGATGAGACTTGGTGTGGTTTACTGTGAACCCCAGGTCGTGGAGTAGTTGGATAGCTGCGTGAGTGTGATGTACACAGTTTGTATGAGCTGGCTTTTATGAGCCAGTCATCGAGATATGGGAAGACGTGAATGTGTGGTCTTCTTAAGTGGCCTGCTACTACCGCTAAGCACTCGGTGAATACCCTTGGTGCTGTTGTGACTCCGAACGGGAGTACTTTGAATTGATAGTGCTGTCCGTCTACTACAAACCAGAGATACTTCCTCTGAGCTGCGTGAATGGGAATACGTAAGTAGGCGTCCTTGAGATCTAGGGTAGCAAGGAAGTCGCCTTTTGAAAGAAGGGGAAGGACCTGCTGAAGTGTGACCATGTGGAAATGGTCTGAATGTATGTATAAGTTTAGGTGTCTAAGGTCTAAAATAGGTCTCAGAGAGCCATCCTTCTTTGGTATGAGAAAATACAGGGAGTAAACTCCCGTGTTTTGTTGGTGCAGGGGAACCAGTTCTATTGCATTTTTTTGTAGGAGGGAGATTACCTCCTGCCTTAGCAGTGATAGATGTTCTTGTGACATTGGACGCTGTTTGGGTGGTATGTTCGGGGGGTAGAGGCAAGTTCGAGACAGTAACCCGATTGAACTATTTGTCGCACCCACCTGTCTGTAGTGATATTGGTCCAGACAGGAAGGAACTGTTGTAGTCTTCCCCCGACAGGAGTGGAATGGTCTGGGGGAAGCAGAGGGAAGTCATTGGGTAGGGGTGGAGGCAGAGCGTGTGTTGTAAGTCTTGCCTCTTCCCTTGTAATTGTTGCCTCTGCAACCACCTCTCTGGTAAAGGTCGACTGGGTGGGAGCCTTGTAAGAGGTGGAGGTGTTGTCTGATGAGTACCCTCTGGAGTTGCCTTTGAAGGAGGAGCAACGAAAAGAACGTCTGGGAGCTTGCGATTGCAAGGCTCCCATTGACTTGGCTGTGTCTGTGTCCTTTTTCATTTTCCCCAGGGATGAGTCTACATTAGGGCCAAAGAGGTGCTCTTGGTCAAATGGTTGGTTCAAGATCGAACTTTGTACCTCCGTCTTAAATCCTGAAATGCGTAGCCAAGCGTGCCTACGCAAAAGGACTCTTGTATTTACAGCTCTCGAGGCGGTATCTGCCACATCAAGAGCTCAATGGATGGAGGTATTGGTAATTAGTTTACCCTCCTGTGTGAGGTCGTTGGCTTTGTTTTTGCATTTGTCCGGGAGTTGTTGCAATAGGGACTCTAACTCACCATAATGTGCCCTATCGTATCTGGCTAGCAGGGCCTGAGTGTTGGCGATGAGACATATGTTAGCCGCTTGTGAGGCTGTTCTCTTGCCGGAGGCGTCCAAGAGTTTAGACTCTATCGGGTGGGGCTGCGTCACCTGATGTTTGAGAGTTAGCCCTCTTCCCGGCATTGGATACCACCATGGAGTCTAATGGAACAGGGCCCTTAATGTAAGCTGGGTCTGTAGGGGCAGCTTTGTATTTTTTCTCTATGCGAGGGTTGATGACTCGAGCCCCAACAGGATCTTTAAATACATCAGGAGCCTGCTTAATAACTCCTTGTCCAACAGGAAATCCTCAGGATCTGTGTGTAGGTAGACCACGTGGTACTGAGCAGCTCGGTGTACGAGCTGATTAAAGCCCATGGTGTCTTCTGGTGGGGAAGGCCTAGAGGGGTAGATGTCATCTTGCGGGAGATTAGGGACATCAGGTGTATTATAGTCATCCCAGGGGCCAGGGGAACCAGGCGGAGTGGGATCTCCTAGTGGTACATCGGCCGCACCACCCCCTGTGTCATCAGAGGTGTCATCGTCGTCTACTGGTGTAGAAGATGGTGTAGGAGAACGTGTTGGTGGGGGAGGAGGGGTTGGAGGAGGGGGAGGAGGAGATGGAGAAGGGAGTCTAAGAGGGCATGTAGCAATGTCCCTCTTGTTAGTCGGTGGAGCAGGTGTAGGCTTGTCCAGTGGTCTTTTCCTGGAACTTCGTGTCAATTGACCAGTTTTAGGGTCTTTAACAAGAGTTTTTTGTGCAGGGTCTGGTCGAAAAAGCTCTTCTGATGAAGTTTAGTTTTTCGGCGTCGACTGTTTCGGTTCCGGGGGCTTTTTCGGCACCGGCTCTGGAGTGTCTTTGGGTTTGGACCCGTGCTGTTTTGCAGTCCCTGTGAGAAAGAGGCTCTGTATATACTGTTTCCAAATAGGTACAGTGTGTACAGAGTCCACAGTCCTCAGAGGGTTGGCAGAGGTTAAAGTTAGATATAACCTTACTCTCTAAAGTGGTAGCTTGGTCGAGCAGTAAGGCAGTATCAGAGGACAGTGTAAAGCATTTGTTGTACACACTCAGTCTGCAAATGGTCTCACACACTCAATAACTGAACTCTAGGCCAATGGTTTATATAAAAAATATATGGTTGTTTTATTTTAGAACCAACAATAGGTATCAAAATATACTTTCTCAGAATGTGATGAATTAGTTAAATACTTTTGCAATATGCAATTGACTTTTGTAGAAATAGTTACAGGTTGTTGCAATAGGCAACAAAATTTGAAACACAATAATACATTGAGCTCAATGGGAATTTTAAGTTATGTGCACTGGATTACTTTCAGGATTACTTTTCTAACTCCAGGACTGGATCCTAGATTCAGTCCTGGGACAGTTCTTGGAAACAAGTGAGTAACTTCAGTTAAGTTACTGTTGTGATTCTTAAACAATATTTAGCTATTTTAAAAGTTGACACTTAAAAACTTTTTCTGATCAAATCACCAATGTTATCCTATGGAAGGAAATTCACTTAGCAGACAAGTGGGGTTATGAGTACTTTTTCTAGGTCAGTGTTGGATCCTGGATCCAGCACTAGTGTACCACCTGTAAGCAGTTGAGAAACTGCGTTTAAGTTATACAGGCGATTTTTAAAGAATATTTATAAGTTTGCAAAATCGACACTTAGAAGAAATTTCATTGAAAAAACAGTCAATGGTTTCCAATGGGAGAAAATTCAAGTTACGGGTAACGTATGTTCTCGTTACTTTTGTAATCCAGCGCTGGGCTCCTAGGCTCAGCACTGGGGCATCTATCTAAAACAGGTAAGTAATTAAGTTTTCACAGTTGGTACGATGTTTAAAGAATATTTGTAGTTTGCAAAAATCGACACTTAGAAGAAATTTGACAGAAAAACAGTCAATGATTTCCTATGGAAGAAAATTGGGTTAATGGTAAGTACGGTTGTGAGTACTTTTCAGGGTCAGTGCTGGGCACCAAGATCCAGCACTCGGATCTCTCCTAATAGCAGGTGAGTAAGTCCGTTTTCGTTACTCGGTTGATTTTAGGTGAATATTTTAAGTTTTAGAAACTCCACACTTAGAAGAAATTTCAGAAGAAACCAGTCAATGTTACCCTATGGAAGAAAAGTGAGTTATCGGCTTTTGGGTAAGTACTCGACTGGCAGAGTTATGGTTCTGGGCAAAACTCAGGGGTCTCCCAGGGTCAGGTAAGTACAGTTGTTACAGGCACAGGGGCAGCCGGGTGCAGAGTGAGTTAGGCCCAATGTTATCCTATGGGAGGCAGGGGGGCCTTGGTTGGTGGCTGCTGACTAGAAGGCCACGCGACTGTGGGAGCTGGGCTCCTGGTCACTTGCTCAGGGCAAATGGGGAGTAGGTAGGAGTAGAAGTTACACTGCCAGGGCCACTCGGGCGGCTGGGTGCAGGGTGCTTTTGAGCCTTCGGGCGCTCAATGGATTTCAATGGGAAAGCTCCAGGACGAACAAAGGCTGCAAGCTTGGGGACGAAGATTCTTCAGGTGCCACCACCACTCCGAGAGGTAAGTTGGGTAGTTGGAGGATAGGTAGGTACCCAGGAGTCAGGCACAGGGGGTCGCCGGGTGCAGGGGTGCCTTTTGATGTTGGGAAATCTTACCCTCTGTTGATCGCGGTTGCGGGGGGTGGATGTGGGGGGAGGTCCCTGGTTCTGAGGCTGCAGGCGTCGTCGGGAGTGTAGAGGGGGGGGTCCTTGGGTGCTGGATTCGGGGTCACAGTCGCCAGGGGGACGTCCTCGGGGTCTTTGTTCACTCCGGCACAGGCCAGGCTTAGCGGGTGCAGTGTGCAGGGTTCGCGGTTCTGGGCTGATGCCAGTGGTTAGAAACTTGCTTTGAGCAGAGCCACTGCTCGTGGGAGTCCCAGGTGCTCAGAGTTCCAAGGTAGTCAAGTCCTCCGGGGTTTGTGAGGTTGCTGGCCACAAGAGGTGCCGGGTTTTAGCAGGAGCAGGTTCAAGGGTCGACAGGCCGGTAGGGTTGGGGCCAAAGCAGTTTGTGTCTTCCTCTTCTTAGCAGCTGCACGGCAGGTCTTCTTTCTTCTTTGCTAGTTTAGAATCTGGAATCTGAGGAGGGAAGGTTCAGGGTGCACCTAAATACTAGATTTAGGGCTGTTACAAGTAGGTAAAAGGGCAGGGACCAATGGTTCCCCGCCCTGGAGTGGGTACACCCCCTATCCTGCCACTCTCCTGTGGGAGGGGGGCAGTAGCCTAGTCCTAATTGGGCAGGGCTTCCCATCTTCAAGATGGCAAGAGCCCAGAGATGTCCTTCACCTTGCCTCCCCCACCTGAGGGGTGGGGTTGGCAGAGGCTGGCACATCCCCTGTCCTTACTTGGGGTTTCCGGTCAGTCTTCCCGCCAGAGTGGGGGTCAGAACCGGTGGGGGCCAGTTGCTTGGTACAGCAAATGGTCTGGAGAAGCTCACAAAGGCGACATGCCTTTGAAGCTTCCCCCTGCCCATCCTGGGGGAGGAGACCTACCACCTCACCCAGGATGTGCAATGCTGCAGGCCCAGGAGAGCGGGGGCTCTCCACCCAGGGGTCCAGCAACATGTCTGCTGTGTGGCAGCCTAGGCAGCCTCTCAGACAAGACGTGGTTTGTAGGTTAGGTTTCAGGGGGCATCTCTAAGATGGTGAGGTTACAACCACCCTTGTGTGTGTGCAGGCCCTGGCGGCCCCTCCTGCCGGTTCCTGTCCCCGCCTTCCAGCTGCGCTTCCCTCCCCTATTTAATGGCGGTCGCTGTGCGGCCGAGCAGCGGACGAGCGCAGCGGACTCGTGTAGCAGGCGCGCCACTGGCGCGCCACAGGCAAGCCAGTCTGCGCCCGTCTGCGAGCCGGCCGCGACCAGCACCAGAGACCCTGGATCTCTGACCACCCACCGATAGAGGCCGCTGCCATGGTAGAGAATTTTCTGCCTATAAGGTGCAGACGACGTCCTTCCTTTCAGGTGGTGTGGTGATAGGTGTTGCAGGGGCACGATATTTTTTCTCTATGCGCTGAAGCACCGCCGTAATAGATGCAGGCGTCTTCATGATTTTAATCCCTTTGTTCCAAATATAGTCTATTATAGGCACAGCTCTCGATTTTCCTGGACTCTTTCTTGAAATCATTAAGGAAACATTTTGTCCTTTCGACTGTTACTGGCAGTTGAAATCTAGCTGCAGCCCGCTGCATTAAATTATGAAAGCCCCCGATGTCCTCAGGTGGAGAATCAGTCGGCAGAGGAAGAGGCAGAGAAGGCATCGGAATTACGTAGTCATCCCAGGGATCCGGAATATTAGTATTCTCAGGTAATTTACCCTCTTCAACCTCTTCTTCGGAGGAGGTAGTGTCATCTTGCACCCCTTCCGCTTGACCTGAAGGAGGGGCCGGTGAAACAGGAACTTCAGGGTAAATCAATGGAACAGGAACCACCGCTGGTATGGGTGGATTCTCTGGAACTGCCTGCTGTGGGGGAAACCTCCGACGGTAATCCGCCAGCATGGCCTGTAAATCCTGAATGAGCAATGGAGGGAGATGACTCATTTCTCTCTGGCGTCCTTCCCGATGATGGAATCTATGATGTGGAACGATAATATCTTCTTAATAATATTGATCTTGGTAGTCGTCATAATCGTCGTCATCCTGACACTTGATATTTAATTCAGGAGGATGGTGAGCAGTACCAAAGGGTCCTTTATCATCTTCATCCTCATCATCTTAAGTGTAAGTGTCTAGGAGATGTGAAGGCATAAGTGGTGAGATCTTGCTGTAATCTTGTTGTCTTTGAAAAGGCTTAAGCTGGTAAAGACCCGATGACCTAGGCGTTGACTGCGCAGGTAGAGCTAGCCCAGCAGAAACTGTAGATTGAGCAGGTAAATCCGTAGTCGATGGGCTCTTCGTCGACAGGATCTTCAATGTTGCTGTCATCGTCGAAGCAGACGTCGACAGTGTGGATTTCGTAGACGGAGACTTCGTCGACGGTACGGTCGATGAGCTCGACGTCGATGTGATCATCGACGGTGATTTAGTCTCTCGTCGACTGCTCCTCAAGAACTGGTTACTTGGTAGAGATAGAGATTTTTGTAGACAGAATAGGCGATTGAATGGCCGTAGTTGAAATAGTAGCCGTAGATGATGAGGCAGAAGAAGTCAGAGATAGTAGACAAAGTAGTCACAGATTTAATATGGCCTTTACTTACAGTTTTTGAAGTAGATGTCTTTGATTCTTGCCTGCTGTGAATGGCGGAGACAGCGTTGACCCAGAGGAAAGTTTTGGTGACCTCTGTGAAGGGTCAGAAACATCATGGGAAGATTACGGGCCTCATGTAGGTAGCCAAATACCGGTCGGTAACGGCCGATTTTCGGTAATTATACCGTTACCGACCGGTATTTTGGCTATTGGTATGTAGGGGGACAAGTTTTGCTTTCGGAATTTACCGAATCGGTAAAATTACCGATTCGGTAAAATTACCGAATCGGTAATGTTACCGAATCGGTAACTTTTCCGAATTGGTAATTTTACCGATTCGGTAAATTCCGAAAGCAAAATCGAGATGTAGGGGGAGTGTGTGGGTGTGTTTAAGAGTCGGTATTTACCACCAACTTATAGTTGGTGGTAAATAATTAATGTATGTGTGTAAGCATTTTTACGCGCGTAGCAGTGTGCAATGTGGCATACATACATGCCCTTAGGGCATGTATGTGTGCCACATGTGCACACATGGCCGAATCAGGGGTGCAACAGGGTGTCAATGTGACACCCTGCCACCCTTGCATGTTCTCCACAATTACCGAATCGGTATTTACCGATTCGGTAATGAGGCATACCTTCCCCTCAATGGGAAAGTATGCCTCATTACCGAATCGGTAAATACCGATTCGGTAATTACCGAATTGTAACGAATCGGTAAAAATTACCGACTCATTACCTACATACGAGTTACCACTTCTTAAATACCGATTCGGTACGGCTCGGTATTTAAGAAGTGGTAACTGGTATGCTACCTACATGAGGCCCAACGTGTTTTCTTCCATCACTTGAAGAGCTGTCATGGGATCTGGCTCTTTTGCTGGAAGTAGACGCTCTGTCATGCTCTTCAGCAGAAGATGATTTAAGCCACAAGAGCAAACATGCCTCTCTATTCCTAAGGGTCTTGGTAGGGAAGGTACGGCAGATCATGCAGTTTTTTTGCCTCATGCTTGGGATAAAGGCAATAAATGCAGTCCTTATGCTGGTCATCCACATAGACCCTCTTTTTTATCACAGGTCCTGCAGGGTTTGAAAAGAGCTTTCCTGTCAGACATTCTGAAGAAAAATTAGAAGAGCGGAGTGGCACTCGGGGAGACTCCCTTTCACACGACATGCGGTGAAAATCTGAGGAGAACTGCCTCTGCTCGGAAGGTTCTAGAGGGTGCTGGTAGCTGATTGGTTGGAACCAAGTTTTGGTTCTTTTTACTATAATGATGTAGATAGTAGATAGGCTACTAAGATGTAGGCCTTAGTTTTTTTCTTTCAGCCTACTACGGTTATTTACTTTTGGCACTACTTTTGTATTTACCGTGAGACTCCTGCCTCGGCGACGGGGAATGATTCAGGCATGCGAATCTATGAAAGATAACCCAATACTGGATAATTCTGATACTACAGCCCTAGACGCTATATCCCCAGCTTTGCTTTCCTTAATCACGTATTCCTCCTACTCTATGAAGTACAAGGTCGAGTGGGATAAGAGTGAAGTGCTAGTGAAGCACATGTACACAACTCAAACTTCCATAATGGGATTCCCCTTTCAGTCGAAACACTATATGGGTGTCCGGGGCAACAGAGCCTTTAAGTCCATCACACTGGATAATCTCATGTCCCTAACAGAAAGGTAAAAAAGATTACGCCCAATGGTCACATCTCTAATTGCCCCTTTGAGAGACAGGTCTCAAATGGAGACAATGCCACAAATCTATTATTACCAATGTCCACTCTTCGAGTGCTACTGGTGAAAACACACCGCTGTGCTCTCTCTTTCATATGGGGAGACTCAAGACCACATTTGAAATTCTGTAAATTACACGGGGACAAACTGTCTTGAGGCCTACAAACGCCACACTTGGAAAAATACTATTTAGCATGTCAACTCTCATATCTAGCTGACATATCGCTCAGATTAAAATTGCTGTGCAATGGGGAGTCTTGGGGTGCGACTTGATAAGCCTGCCATGTGACATTTCCAGGTAGACATATCTGTAACCAAAGTCTCCTGTTTTGCATACTGGTAATTCACAAGTGTTAGTAATTCACAGGTGTTTAAGTTAATGCACTCCTTCATAAAGGAGTCATTGTCATCTGGTTGACCGTGGCTCTACAAATTGAAGGTTCCACGATATGCTGGGAACAATTAATTTTTTTAAGGGAGCCAAAAGCCAGAAAAGTGCAGTATACGGACAAAGGCAAGCTTAAGTCAGCAAGAAAAGGAAAGGAAGCCAAGTTGTGGGTGGCATTGAAATTAATATCCAGGTTACAAGACAAAATATTTGACCTGGAATGGCACCATCTTGGTTGGTGGGAATGACTGAACTATGACCCTCCTAGGACCGGTTTAACCATTCCCTCATAAAACACCCAGTTATTGAGTTCAATGACCTCTGCATTCATTGCACATCCTAACTCCTGCCCTCGTATCCGCTTTCATTTCTTATTTCTCTCCCCAGTTCACAATATCCCTCTGAATTAATCTTTTAATGGGTTTCCAACTAATGCTCATTTTATTTTTACACTCTTCCAGGCCTGGTCAATTTCCACTTGGAAACGATGACAGACAACGAGGGGCACTATAGACATAATATGGCCTGGTAAGAGGCTGCTGCACTGCTAATTACATGTGTGCACTTAAAATACGATAATCTAACTGTGAGCGCTCACACAATGCAAGTACTTGGGCTGGTGCCCATGTCACTCCTACCTGGAAATCAGGTTTGTTTGGCATGCGTTTGCAGGGTAAATCTAACACTTGTGCCCATCTTCCCCATGTTGGGAATATAAGAGTACAATTCGCCCACCGGTCAAGTTTATTTCTGGGGCCCTAAGTGGTGGCGGTAGTAATGGGTGCATTTTGGAGCAAGATCTTGCATTAAGAAACAAGAAAATGATATCTCCCGAGACTAAGTGAACCCTCGACAGCCATTGGAGTATAAATAGGGTGGTCCAGGTCAATTATTTTGATGGCTTGGATGGGAGCTGTTTGAGTCAGGTATGGCGCTGGGATTCCAAGAAGTCACTGCGGTTCACAAAAGTCTAGAATCCAGTACTTCTTGAAAGAAAGGTGGAAGGAGGCATCAGAAGTGAACCAGTAGGGCCTTGTTCTTGGTTTTTTTTTTAAAGGATTACTGAAAGACTTTGAAAACGTTTGAATCAATCATAGTGAACACCAGTAAAACAAGGGATTTTCAAGAAAAGGGATGTTGGGCAATCCAGGATAAGAGTAGCACAGTAACTAAATTGTTCAGAATAGGGTGAAGATTTTTGGTTTGAAATTTCGGCAAAGCTTCAAGTTTAAAGCTAGAACTGTTCAAAATGGATCTCTATAGGAAATCCTAGTGTAATTGGGATTACGCGGGCATGCGTGAACTGATATTACAAAGTACAGTGTGATGTTTTGAACATTTCAAAGAGGTGGCAATTAATATTGTTTAATAGCATGGCATCTCGTAAAGTATCAGAATTCTATAACTTTCTAGAGACAAAACAAGTATTGTGCAAAGAAAAGTAGATGTATCTATAGCTGATTTACTGAAACTCTCTTATCCAATAGTAACCGGCTGTATAATCTCGTTCCAGATCTCCTTTCCCAGCAGTATTCTTCCCAGATTTGGTGCAGCTAGATGCTGGGTGTCTGGAGGGCACTGTTCTGAGAATCCTACAGCAGTGACAGTATACTTATGCCCCAACATTATCATCATCATCCTCATTTTTATTGTTATGTAGAGTTGGAAACTTCAAGGTTGTTGCTGGGTGCCATTATACAAAGATTGACTGTAGACAGACCACTTCATGGAGCATCAGGTTTTCAGAGTATGTAGAGGCTAGCATTCTATACAAACCACCACAAAGGTTCATATTGAGGCTTATGGTACCGAATATGCTACTTACCAGTATGCATCTGTTCTTGGCATGTAGGGCTGCTGACATTCATATCTGTGCACAGATCGCCGCCTAGTGTTGGGTCCGGATGATTGCACATTGTTGTCCTGGAGGAGTCTTCGAAGTATCACGAGATAGGTGGCTCCTCCCCTGGACTACAGTGTGCATGGGCATCCCCTCCATCCTTAGATTGTTTTTCGCCATTGTGGCATAGATGGAGTGTAATACAGTGAATGATGACCATGCTAACTAGTAATTACTGAATGCTACAGCTGCTACAGGCGCCGGGGAGGAGGGTGGGCGATATGAATGTCAGCAGCCCTACATGCCAAGAACAGATGCATGCTGGTAAGTAGCATATTCGGTTCGAGGCATGTGGGCTGCTGAATTCATATCTGTGCATAGATTATATAGCAGTCCCTCCATTTAGCGGCGGCTTCCCGTGCCAGCTGCAGCAGTCTGAAAAAGAGTTTTGAGAACAGCCGGTCCTACAGCTGCCTGCTGTCTTGAGTGTACATCTACACAGTAGTGCTTGGTAAATGTATGTATAGTGGACCATGTGGCTGCTCTACATGTCTCCTCTAAAGGAATATTTCCCAGGAAAGCCATGGAGGCCCCTAACTTTCGTGTGGAGTGGGCTCTTGGAGGAATTGTTAGTGTGCGCTTAGCTTTTTCATAGCAAATCTGTATACACTTAACGATCCACCTAGCTATTCCTGCTTTGGAAATGGGGTTGCCTTTGTGCTGTGGAGAAAAGGCAACAAAGGAATATGCTACTTACCAGTATGCATCTGTTCTTGGCATGTAGAGCTGCAGAGTCACACACTGAGGATAAGATCGCCATCTGGTGTTGGGCTCGGATGATTGCAGGTTGTTGTCGTCTTCGGAAGAAGCCTTTGGTCACGAGGTTGGTGACTCCTCCCTTGGACAACAGTGCGCATGGGCATCCACTCCATCGTCAGATTGTTTTTTCGCCATGAAGGGAAAAGATGGAGTGTATAGGAATGAAAGAAGGATGTCCATGTGTAATGTCTAAGTAAGACAGATGCTGGAACAGATACAGGTCCCGGGGAGGCGGGCGGGCGTGTGTGACTCTGCAGCTCTACATGCCAAGAACAGATGCATACTGGTAAGTAGCATATTCTGTTCGAGGCATATGAGCTGCAGATCACACACTGAGGATAGATTGTATAGCAGTGCTTCCCCTTAGCGGTGGTCGCCTGTATCTGTTGCAGCAGTTTGAAATAAAGTTTTTAGGACAGCCTGGCCCACTGAGGCCTGTTGTTTGGCTTGCACATCAACACAGTAGTGTTTAGTGAAGGTATGCGTGGTAGACCACGTGGCTGCCTTGCAAATGTCTTCTAGGGGAATGTTACCTAAGAAGGCCATAGAAGCCCCTATTTTACGCGTGGAGTGCGCCCTAGGGGGAACTGTAAGTGTACGTTTAGCCTTTTGGTAGCATATTTGGATGCATTTAATTATCCACCGGGCTATACCGGATTTGGAGATGGGATTGCCTTTATGTGGTGGTGCGAAAGCAACAAAGAGTTGTTTTGTCTTTCGAAAAGGTTTCGTCCTGTCGATGTAATAAAGCAAGGCTCTTTTGACATCTAAGGTGTGTAGGGCCCTTTCAGCTACGGAGTCTGGGTTTGGGAAAAAGACTGGTAGCTCTACTGATTGGTTAAGGTGGAAAGGGGAAATCACTTTTGGGAGAAATTTAGGGTTTGTCCTAAGAACCACTTTGTTACGGTGTAGTTGTAAGAAAGGTTCCTCTAATGTAAGGGCTTGTATTTCACTTACTCTTCGTAGGGAAGTGATTGCGATAAGGAAAGCTACCTTCCATGTTAGGAATTGTAATTCACATTTGTGCATAGGTTCAAATGGGGGACCCATAAGTCTTGTTAGAACCACATTGAGATTCCACACTGGGTAAGGTGGTAATCTTGGGGGAAGAATTCTTTTGAGACCTTCCATAAACGCTTTGATGGCTGGTACCTTAAAAAGGGACAGGTGTTGCCTATTTTGCAAGTAGGCTGCTAAGGCTGCTAGGTGTAAACGTATAGAGGAATACGCTAGATTGCATCTTTGCAAGTGTAGTAGATAGCAAATTATGTTTTGGATGGAAGCATCCAATGGATGTATGTCATTATTAGCGCAGTAGATGGCAAATCGTTTCCATTTCGCGGCATAACACGCTCTAGTAGTAGGTCGTCTGGCTTCCTTTATGATATTCATACAGTCTGGAGGGAGATTGAGGTATCCGAACTCTAAGACCTCAGGAGCCAGATCGCTAGGTTCAGTGTTTGAGGATCTGGGTGTCTGATTTCTCCATGGTTCTGGGTTAATAGATCCGGGGAGAGGCGTAGCCTTTGATGTGGAACTAAAGATATTTCCAGAAGTGTGGTGAACCACGGTTGACGTGCCCAAGTGGGAGCTACTAGTATTAGTGTTAGCGACTGTTGTTTCAGTTTGCGTACCATAAATGGAACTAGTGGGAGAGGCGGAAAAGCGTACGCAAATCTGCCTGACCAGTTCATCCATAGGGCATTGCCCTTCGACTGTGGGTGTGGAAACCTGGCGGCGAAGGTTGGGCATTTTGTGTTTTCGGGAGTGGCGAACAGGTCTATGTCTGGTTGTCCCCATTTTTGGAAGAAGGGGAGTAGAACCTTGGGGTGTAATTCCCATTCGTGGATCTGCTGTGTGTGGCGACTGAGGAGGTCGGCCACTTGATTGTGGATCCCTGGGAGATGTTCTGCTAACAGGTAGATGTTTTGGGGAATTGCCCATCTCCAGATTTGCTGTGCCAGTTGGGACAGTTGGAGAGAATGTGTCCCTCCCTGTTACTGTATATAATACATTGTCGTCATGTTGTCTGTGCGTATGAGGACAGTTTTGTTCTTTAGGTGTACCTGAAAGGATTTGAGTGCTAGGAACACTGCTAAGAGTTCCAGGTGGTTGATGTGGAGCAGTTTTTGTTGGCTGGTCCATCTGCCCTGAGTGGTATGGTGAAGGAGATGGGCTCCCCACCCCGTGAGAGATGCGTCGGTAGTTAGCACAACTTGTGGAAGAGGCTCTAAAAACGGTCGCCCTTTGGACAGGTTGATGGTGTTCCACCATTTCAGTGAGCGAAGTGAGCGACTGTCCACCAACACCAGATCGGTAAGTTGTCCGTGAGCTTGGTTCCACTGTTGTGCTAGACATTCCTGTAAGGGACGCATTTGAAGTTGTGCGTGTGGGACTATGGAGATGCATGACGCCATCATGTCTAGGAGCTGCATGAACACTCTTGCTGGAAGAGATGGATGAGTTTGAAATTGAGAGATGAGATTTTGTATACTGGCTATCCTGGCAGTGCTGGGATAAGCAATGGCTTTGGATGTATCTATGGTCGCTCCTAGATATTGATGTAAGTGGGAAGGTTGTAGGTGGGATTTGGGGTAGTTCATAGTGAATCCCAAATCGTGGAGAGTTTGAATCGTGCGATGAGTGTGGAGAACGCATTTTTGGTATGTATTGGCTTTTATGAGCCAATCGTCCAGATAGGGGAAGACATGGATTTGTTGTCTTCTGAGGTGTGCTGCCACGACTGCTAGGCACTTGGTGAACACTCTGGGTGCTGCTGTTACTCCGAATGGGAGAACTGTAAATTGATAGTGTTGCCCATCTACCACAAATCGTAGATATTTTCTGTGAGCGGGATGCATAGGGATGTGAAAGTATGCGTCCTTGAGGTCTAATGTGGCAAGGAAGTCTCCCTGTTGTAAAAGTGGGAGGACTTGTTGGAGGGTGGTCATATGAAAATGATTCGAATGTATATACTGGTTTAGTAGTCTGAGATCCAGTATGGGCCTTAGTGTTTTGTCCTTTTTGGGAATGAGGAAGTATAGAGAATATACCCCTGTTCCCTGTTGTTGAAGGGGGACTGGTTCTATCGCATGTTTTTGTAAGAGGGATTGAACTTCTTGTTTGAGGAGAGAGAGATGATCTGAGGACATTGGACGTTGTTTGGGCAGTATGTTTGGGGGGGATTGTATGAGTTCGAGGCAGTAGCCAGACTGGATAATTTGTCTTACCCACCTGTCTGTGGTGATGGAAGTCCAGACAGGTAGGAATTGTTGGAGCCGCCCCCCGACTGGAGTGGAATGGTCTGGGGGGAGTGGTGGCAAGTCACTGTTTAGTGGCTGGGGAGGTGCGGGTGTTATTGTTGTTGCCCCGCTCTCGACCTTTGTTATTGTTTCCCTGATAACCTCCACGGAAATATCCTCTGTTAGGGGATGTTTGTCCCGAATTTTTAAAGGTGGATGTGGTCTGAGTTCCCGTGTTTTTGGAGCCTCCTCTATAAAAGGAGCGACGAAAGGAACCTCGGTTTTGAGGAGACTGCAGTGCTCCCATAGACTTGGCAGTTTCATTATCCTTTTTCATCTTCTCCAATGCAGTATCCACTGCAGGGCTAAATAACTGCTCTTGGTTGAAAGGTTGAGCAAGAATTGCGGTTTGAACCTCCGGTTTAAAACCGGAAATACGGAGCCAGGCATGTCGTCTGAGTAAGACGCTAGTATTGACCGCTCTAGAAGCAGTATCTGCTGCGTCTAAGGCGCATTTAATGGAGGCATTAGATATTAATTTGCCTTCTTGGATAAGGTCAGAGGCCTGGGACTTAAAGGGTTCAGGCAGATGTTGCATAAGGTCCTCAAGTTGGTCATAATGCGCCCTATCATACCGGGCTAACAGGGCCTGGGTATTCGCAATGCGCCAATGGTTAGCCGCCTGCGCGGCGACCCGTTTGCCTGAGGCCTCTAAAAGCTTAGACTCCTTGTCTGGGGGAGGCGTTTCTCCAGTTGTCTGAGTTAACGCGCTTCCTGGCATTTGATACGACCAAGGAGTCTAAAGGGAGCTGGGCCTTAATGTATGCAGGGTCTTGCGGGGCTGGTCGGTACTTTTTTTCGATGCGTGGGTTGAGAACCCTAGCTCGAACAGGGTCTTTAAAGACTTCAGTAGCATGCTTTATAACCCCTTTGATCATGGGCAGTATGTGAACAGTTTTTTGTGACTGCTCAAAGGTATCGAGGAGAAAGTCCTCTTCAAGGGCGTCTGTGTGCATTGTGACGCCGTGGAATGTTGCTGCCCTATTTATAAGTTGGCCAAACCCTAAGCGGTCATCAGGAGGGGATGGCTTGGAGGGGTAGGTAGTGGGGTCAGGCATGTCAGGTAGTGGATAAGACCAGTCATCTACGGGTGCTGTGTCTGGGAACGTAAAAGGGTTGTTTGGATCAACAGGATCATTAAATAAATCAGGGTCCGCCCCTCCCCCTAAGTCATCATTATCATCATGTGGAGGAGGTGAATGATAGGGAGATGGTAAAGGTAAAGGAGAAGGAGGAGGAGGAGGAGGGGGGGATGGGTTAGGAGGTAATAAAGGAGAGGAAGGACGAAGTGGTGAAGTAGCACAGTCCTTCTTCCGTATGGGAGCTGGAGGTGGTGTGATGTCCAGCTTCCGTTTCTTGTATGGGACGGCAGTCACATGTCCGGTTTCAGGATTGATGTAGATCCGCTTTTGAGTAGGATCTGGTCGAAAAAGTTCATCTGACGTATTTTTCGGCTTCGATTGGTTCTTCGGTGCCGATTGGTTCTTCGGTGCCGATGATTTTTTCGCTGCCGAAGGAAAGTTCGGTGCCGATGGACTTTTAGGCATCGATGTCGAAGAACGTTTCGGCGCCGGTGGAGACCTCGGTGCCGAGGAACGTTTCGGTGCCGAAGGAGATTTCGGTCTTGGAGCCTGTTTCGGTACCGAAGGAGATTTCGGTCTTGGAGCCTGTTTCGGTACCGAAGGAGATTTCGGTCTTGGAGCCTGTTTCGGTGCCGACAGTGGAGTTTTCGGTGCCGAAGGTGGTATAGGCACAATTACATGAGGTTTGCTCGAGCCCGAGCCACCTACAGGCTTAGATGTCTTCGGAGCTGGGCCCGAGGGCGGGGCTTCTGAAGAGGATTTCCGGTCTCGACTGGTCTCCCAGCTGGCGGAGTCTTGACCAATGTCTTTTTGGATGGGGCAGGGGGGGTTGGTACTCACACGCCGCCCTGGAGTGATGAGGTCATCGGAATCGTCGGCCTCGGACACGATGTCGAGATCTTCGGTGTCATCTTCGGGAACATCCTGAGCAAAGATGTCCTCCGGTTCTGGAGCTGGTTTGGCCATAATATGGCGTCGAGCTCTTCGGTCCCGGAGGGTCTTCTTGGAGCGGAAAGCGGAACAAGCTGGACAGGTCGACTCGTTGTGTTCCGGCGACAGGCAGAGGTTGCAAACCTCTTGGTGATCACTGTGTGGGAACTTCGCTCCACACCGGGGGCATTTCTTGAAGGGTGTCCTTTCCATCAGCCGCTTCCGGAACCGGTCCGAGATGATTTCGATGTCGATTGAAAAAAGATTGAAGAAGTAAATCGATTGTTGAAAGTTTTCTGCAGGAGCGGAAAAAAGTTCATCCGAACCCAATGGCGGAAAAAAACAATCTGACGATGGAGTGGATGCCCATGCGCACTGTTGTCCAAGGGAGGAGTCACCAACCTCGTGACCAAAGGCTTCTTCCGAAGACGACAACAACCTGCAATCATCCGAGCCCAACACCAGATGGCGATCTTATCCTCAGTGTGTGATCTGCAGCTCATATGCCTCGAACCAGTTGTTTTGTTTTCCTGAAATTTTGTGTTCTGTCAATATAGTACAGGAGAGCTCTTTTGATATCAAGCGTGTGGAGCATTCTCTCTGCTACATTCTCAGGATTAGGATAAAACACTCGTAGTTCTATGGATTGGTTCATATGGAACTGCGAAATTACCTTGGGCATGAAAGTAGGGTTGGTGCGTAGTACGACCCTGTTGGCATGAACCTGTATAAATGGCTCTTGACTGGTTAGTGCCTGAAGTTCACTAACTCTTCTTAGGGAAGTAATGGCAACTAGGAAAGCTACTTTCCATGTTAGAAATTGAATCTCACAAGAGTGTAGAGGTTCAAAAGGTGGTCCCATCAGTCTGGTGAGGACCACATTTAGGTTCCAGACTGGTGAAGGAGGGTGTCTTGGAGGAATCACACGTTTGAGTCCCTCCAAGAAAGCTCTGATGGCAGACACTTTGAACAGTGAGAGGTGCTGCCTGTTCTGAAGGTAAGCTGCCAGTGCGGTTAAATGTATACGGATGGAATTGTATGCTAGATTGCATCGGTATAAAAGTAATAGATAACAGATAATGTTTTGCGTCGATGCATCCAGCGGATTGATGTCATTATTTTTACAATAAATGACAAATCGTTTCCACTTAGCGCGTAGCAGGCTCTGGTAGTGGGTCTCCGTGCCTCCTTGATGATATTCATACATTCTGGAGGCAAGTTTAGGTAGCCAAATTCTAAGATCTCAGGAGCCAGATCGCCAGGTTCAGCTGTTGCGGATCTGGGTGCTGAATCTCGCCATGGCTCTGCGTTAAAAGCGTGGGTGTTAGCCGTAGTCGTTGATGCGGTACCACGGAGAGTTCCAGAAACGTGGTGTACCATGGTTGGCGTGCCCACGTTGGAGCAACCAGGATGAGCGTCATTGAGTGTTGCCTCAGTTTGCGTTCCACCAGCGGTATTAATGGTTACTGGGGAAAAAGCGTACGCAAATCTGCCTGACCAGTTCATCCATATTGCATTGCCCTGCGACTGTGGATGTGGGAACCTGGCGGCAAACTTTTGGCATTTTGCGTTTTCCTTTGTGGCAAATAGGTCTATCTCTGGATGACCCCACCGTTGGAAGTACGGTTGGAGTACTGATGGATGTATCTCCCACTCGTGTATTTGGTGGCTGTGTCTGCTGAGCAGATCCGCCATCTGGTTGTCCTTGCCCGGGAGGTGTTCCGCCATGAGGAAGATGTTCCTCTGAATGGCCCACTTCCACATGCTCTGAGCCAGATGAGACAACTGTGGGGAGTGTGTTCCTCCATGCTTCTGTATGTAGTACATGGCAGTCATGTTGTCCGTCCGGATCAACACGACTTTGTTGCACAAGTGTACTTTGAATGCCTTCATTGCAAGGAAGATTGCCATGAGTTCCAGAAGGTTGATGTGCATCCTCCTTTGCTGTGTCGTCCATAGTCCCTGCACTGTGTAATTGAGTACATGAGCTCCCCATCCCTGGAGAGACGCGTCTGCCATCAGTATGATTTGTGGGACAGGCTCTTGGAACGGTCGGCCCTTGCAAAGGTTTTGTGGATTCCACCAATGCAGAGAGTTGTATGCCCGACCGCTCACCAACACTAGGTCCTTCAATTGTCCGTGAGCCTGATTCCACTGACGTGCCAAGCACTCCTGAAGCGGGCGCATATGTAACCTCGCGTGCGGGACTATGAAGATGCAGGAGGCCATCATGCCTATCAACTGCATAAACACTCGTGCCGGTAGTGAGTGTTGAGGTCTGAACTTTTTTATGAGCAACTGCATGCTGTTGATCCATTTTGAATTGGGCTGTGCCTTGGCTGCCAGAGTGTCTATGGTCGCGCCTAGGTACTGCTGTACGTGGGTGGGTTGAAGGTGGGACTTTGGATAATTCAGGGAGAAGCCAAGGCTGTGAAGAAGGTGAATGGTGTGGGTTACGTGGTTGGCACACTGCTGGGCCGACTTTCCCTGGATAAGCCAGTCGTCCAGATAAGGATAGACATGTATGTGCTGTCTCCTTAAGTGCGCCGCCACTGTTGCCAGGCACTTGGTGAACACTCTGGGTGCCGTTGTTACTCCGAAAGGGAGGACTTTGAACTGGTAATGTTGATTGAGAACAGTGAACCTGAGATATTTTCTGTGTGATGGGTGTATGGGTATATGGAAATACGCATCTTTGAGATCTAGTGATGCGAGAAAGTCTCCCTGTTTGAGCAACGGCAGCACCTGTTGCAAGGTGAGCATGTGAAAATGCTCTGACAGAATGTAACGGTTTAGAGGTCGTAAATCCAGTATGGGTCTGAGAGACCCGTCCCATTTGGGGATCAGAAAATACAGTGAGTACACTCCTGATCCCTGTTCTTCTGCTGGCACGAGTTCTATAGCTCCTTTTTGGAGCATACTGAGAACTTCCTGGTGGAATAAGTGCAAGTGCTCGGAGGACATAGGACGGCGTCTTGGTGGTATGTTTGGTGGAGTGGATGTGAGCTTCAGACAATAACCGTACTGGACAATGTCTCTCACCCACCTGTCTGTAGTGATGGACTTCCAGACCGGCAGGAACTCCTGGAGTCTCCCCCCGACAGGTGTTACATGGTCGGGGGGCAGTGACAAGGCGTCACTGTTTGTTGTTGGGGGAGGACCTGGAGCTGTTGTTCCCTCGGCCTTTGACGTTGTTTCCATGGTATCCACCTCTAGTATTCTTATTACAGGTGGTCTGTGAACCTCCTTTAGTGTACTGCGACGGTTGGGAGTTCTGGTTTTTAGATGGTCCTCTGTTGCTAGAGCGACGAAAGGACCCACTCCGAAACTGCTGTGATTCCAGAGCCCCCATAGACTTTGCAGTCTCTGTTATCTTTTTTGATCTTTTCTAGGGTGGTGTCAACTTCGGAGCCAAAAAGGGAGTCGGAGTTGACAGGTTGATTGAGTATCGTTGTCTGTATCTCTGGTTTGAATCCTGAGATTCTCAACCAAGCATGCCTTCTTAACATGACGCTGGTGTTAATAGCCCTAGCTGCAGTGTCCGCTACGTCAAGAGCGCACTTAATGGAAGCGTTGCTTATGAGCTTCCCTTCTGTAATAAGCGACTCTGCTCCTTCCTTAAACTGATCTGGGAGGTGCTGTAGCAGTGTCTCTAGGGTATCATAATGCGCCCTGTCGTATCGAGCCAGAAGTGCCTGAGTGTTGGCAATTCTCCAGATGTTAACTGCCTGTGCAGCAACTCTTTTTCCTGAAGTTTCCAAGACCTTAGACTCCTTGTCAGGGGGAGGAGCATCACCCGTTGTCTGTGAATTGGCTCTCTTCCGAGCATTGGACACCACCAACGAGTCCAAAGGCAACTGGCCTCTTATGTAGGTAGGGTCCACAGGAGCTGGCCTATATTTTTTGTCAATCCTAGGGTTTAGTACTCTCGCCCTTGTGGTCTCCTTAAAAATGTCATGAGCCGGTTTTAGGACCCCCTTCAGCATGGGCAGAGTCTTAACAGATCTTTCTGAGGTAGAGAAGGTATCCATCAGCAAATCATCCTCAATAGGATTAGTGTGGAGCTGTACATCATGATTTTTAGCTGCTCTCTCAATCAAGGCATTGAAAGCAGCAGTATCCTCAGTAGGAGATGATTTTACCACATATGCCGGTGTGTCTGGAGCAGTATGTGGGTCCCCTGTACCAATATCGTCCACCCAAGGTTAGTTTTGATCTTCAGGGTCAGTGTCCACAGGATAAGTGTCCTCAACATCACCAGCATCCCCTGCATCCACATCAAACTGTGTGGGTGAGAATGACTGAGGCTCCTGGTCATAATATTGAACATGTTCTACTAGAACTGGTGATGTGGTCCTCTTCTTCTTCAATGGAATTTTGTATGGCTCCATTGATTTCTCTGGCAGTATCTTTCTTTTATATATTGAAAGTCTACCAGTCTCCGCATCGATAAACTGCCTTGGCTCCTCATCTTCCTGAGGTACTTCGACAGCTCTCTGTCCCATTGACATTCCTGTTGGGGCTTCGACAGGTTTCTTCGGGTCGACCCCTTTTTGCGGCTCGGGACCCTTCTTTGCGTCGAACATCGGCGGTCGTACCGCCGGTGGTAGTCCGAATTTTATGTGCGTCGACGCGATGTGAACTGTGCTGACCGTCTTCGGCTGTGGGGGTGCTTTTGCGCCGAGCATGGAAGCCGTGTCGTGGATGCGGAGTAACGACTCCGACACCTTCTTCTTTAGGAAGGGAGACGGTGTTGTTGATTCGACACGTTCCTTCGATACCCTTTTGGACGTGGCATCTACCCCCGAACCAGACGCCGTGTTCTCCACACGAGGACTGGGATGGGTCGGCCGTCGCGAGTCGCTCTGTATTTTTGTGTCGACGATCCTCGGCGCCGATTTTTTCGGGTCGGCAACCTTGACCTTGGTTGTTGGCGCCGCCTTCGGCTCGACGTCCCCATGAAATCTCTGTGCGTCGACGGCCTTCTTTTGTTTGTTCGGCTCCGAGGGCTTCGAGGCCTTGTTGCCGATGAGAGACTCTTTCACTTTCGGTTTCGAGTTAGGTGCCTGTGCCTTCAGTTTCGATTTTGTTTGATCGAATGATGGCGCTTTCGATACCGATGGCTCTTTAGGGTAGTTCATAGCCGGGCCTTTATGCGGGGCTGTAGAACGAGAAGAATGATCTTGGGTAAGGCCTTGTGGCGATCCCTCGACCTGAGCCTTATTGAGTGCCTCTCTGGGCCCTGTACCGACATGTGGGCCTAGCTCATCTTCTGAGCCATCCTCCTCGGCCCCAAGGGCCTCCTCGTCGTCTACTACCTCTTAGACGACACCGTCTTCCTGTTCGTCTACTATACACTCGTCTTCGGCATCATAGTCGGATTCTCGCTCCGAAGCCGGATCCGATAGCTCCCCCCGAACTTCAAGGTCCACGACCTCCTCATCTTCTGTCCCGAAGAGGTTGTCCGGGTTCGGCGTCGCTTTCTGCGCCTCGAGCCGAGCTGCTCGACGAATGCGAAGGGTCTTCTTCGATCGAAACCTGGAACACGCCATACAGGTGGCTTCGTCGTGGTTTGGAGAGAGGCACTTGTTGCACACCGGGTGCACGTCGAAGCGAGCATACTTAGCGTTGCAAAGAGGGCAACGCTTAAAAGGGCTATTCGATGTCTTTGGTTCCATCGTTGATGATCTACTCGAGAACGCCCTCGACAAATAGACTTGGCGCCGAACGAAAACAATACCGACTAATGTAAAGGCCTAAATACTCAAAGAGCTAAGATTAGGACATCCGAACCCAATGGCGGAAAAAAACAATCTAAGGATGGAGGGGATGCCCATGCGCACTGTAGTCCAGGGGAGGAGCCACCTATCTCGTGATACTTCGAAGACTCTTCCAGGACAACAATGTGCAATCATCCGGACCCAACACTAGGCGGCGATCTATGAACAGATATGAATTCAGCAGCCCACATACCTCGAACATGAGTATTATCAGCTAGTTACTTTTTTCCTGTTATAATTATCCCATACGTTATGTACCGAAAGCATGGTGATAACACCCAGGGAATGAAATTATACAACATGTAACCATCTGATTCAATGTATGGTGTGGATTTTTGGGAATACTTCAGTCTTTGTACGTTTAGAGTATTTGAATAAAGAATAAGTAAAACAAAATATTAAAATCAATTTAGAAAATCTTTAATTAGCTTAATGGAAATCAAGAGAAACTAATAAGCATTTCCTCACACATGACTGTAGCTATAGAGAACATGTTGCACAAACATTTAAACTAAGATACCTGTCCTGACTGCAGTTTGTGGGTTAGCAAAGGGTTGGTCTCACTTCCATCTTTAGCTTCCTTTGCCAAAGTCTTCATATGGATTACACCTTTTTTCACTTCTAGGTGCGGGGAGGGAAGGGGGGGGAAGGTCCCTCTCGTCATACCTCAGTGAAGCTGGATGCTGTTTGGGGAGGGGGGTGCGGGGGGGAAGGTCCCTCCCATCATACCACAGTGAAGCTGGATGCTGTTTGGGGGGGGAATGAGGGGGCGATATCTTATGCAGTTTACCACATGAACTTCACAGCTCGGGACAGTGCCTGTTACACTCATCGTAACAACTCCACTCTTCTGGATGCTTAATATTCCAGGAAAACAGCAGGGCTTCTCCTCCTGGACAGTCTCTCTTCCTGAAGGGCCAGGCACACTTCTTCCTTCTCTACTCAAGCATTCTTCTAGGTAGTAGTCAAAGCCACAGCTTTCCTGCAAGACTTCAAATGATGTCCCTTCACGTTTGGTAGAATGTCTGGCAGACATTAGCCCTGTATCACAGTAGCCATAAATTGTAATGAGGTAACCAAAGTGCAGTTCTGGCCAACGGAATTTGATTCCTCTCAGCAGACTGGTACTCCATCTACTCCAGCATGCACTGTTCCAAAGAATCCAACAGGACGGTGGATTCATCATCACAAATCATTACTCTCAGGACTACAAGTGGTATCTTGACAATCCATACCCTACGTTCTCCACCCCCAAAAAGAAAAGGACCCAGAGGAGGATTGCTGGAGATTTGTTGACATAAGGGCAGATGTCAACTGATTCATACATTTTATATATTGTTTTTAAACAATTGCACTGTATATATTGTATTCACTTAAACACCTCGTCACTTTAAGATCACTTTTTCACTCACATGTCACGTTTTTGTCTTTTCAATTATGAACTTGTGTTTGTGACAGCCTTGCATATACAAATAAGAAAAAGTATAATATACTAATTTTGATTAATCTCATCTTTGTTTCTTTAGTTCTGTACATTAATTTTGGAATGCTAAGCAATTGTTCGCCAGACAGAACCATTTGTAGTATATTTTCTGTATCACAGTAGCTCTTTGAGTACTTTGTAGAGCACTCCCCTTTGCTGGTCAAGAAGGACTTGAAAGAGTGTGGGATGGTTTGGGCCACACCTTTATACTGGTTTTTGGGACCATAGATGTTGATTCACCATCAAAAGTCCAAGAACAAGTTTGGGTTGGGTCCTTTTCAATTCCATTTACTGGCTAACACAGCCTTTGTGCAAGCTGATGGCTCTCACAGTAGGTGGTTATGGTGTTGGTTGCAAACAGGACTAATCAACAATTCCCTGCTAAAGGTTCCTCTCTGTATTTTAGGGATAGCCCTGTTACCATCCCCCACCCCATACTTCAGTGTTTGGGGTCCTCCCTTCAGCTCCAGAAATACAAGCAATACTCACCCATTGTCTGTGGAAACAGCACTTCCACCTCCATTTTGTGCCATGTTAAACCAGAGAGAATTCAAAATGGATTATGCCGGTTCCAGCAAATATACTCTCACCACAACATGGAGTACTGCTACCAACTACACATCTCACACTTGCACACCGTATGCAAGTGCAAGGATATGGATGTTACATACACAAGCTGAACTTTACTCCACCTGAACCAGGAAAAAGGTCTGGTCATTACTATAAGCCACAAATATCCGGTATGCTGCCTCCGTTGCTTTCTATCAACACCAGAGGACGTAAGAAGTAGTCCCATGTTGAGATAGAGTGCACGCTTGCTGTGCCTCTTCAGGTGACAAATCAGGTTCTAGAATTCAGACTAATCATGGACAAGCCAAGAACGTGGCACACAGATTACTGGATGAGCTGGACGAAAGAAAAAGTTAGGATACCAGGTTCACATGCGGTCAGGTCACTCAGGGCAGAGGTTTACCATGCAGGGCACATTCCGGTCCCACTGAATTTTTAGTAGTTGGAGTTTATTGTAAACTTCATCCCCTTCTGGGCTGCACCACAGCTGCTTCTAGGTGGATCTCAAATAACTTTATTGCTTGAGCTGGTGTCTTCCACCCTTTCCTCCCAGAAGATTGCGATTGTACCTCTTTATGCAATAACATCGGAAATTGGACCAAAAGACATTCCAGACAGTCTCAAACTCGGTCATATCTCATGCCACAGACAAACTCTGCATTTTCTTCAACATACACCCATGTTCGCCTTTTTCATGTTCCATTTTCCACCTTGCCCGGCACTTTTTCTCTTACTTTGCTCCATCCTAACTCCTACGTCTCAAGTACCTTTGATTCTCCTATAATCACCTCCCACCTTCTTCATCTGTCCATACTTTGCCTCTCCCTCCAACTCAAGTAAGTTTCCTTGTACCCTGCTATTTTCCCCATCCTAATTTCCTCAATACCTTTCTATTCCACCCTCTGCATTACTTTTAACCCCCAGACCCTGCCTAAATCCTCGGACCTCCCCCCTTGCATCCTCGAAACCCCTATAATACCCAAAACACTACTGTAACTGCTCGGTCCTATTCTTACCCTCTCAACCTTCTAATCCAGCGGCCCAAACTGCCTCCTCCCCACATGCATATCCATATCCCACTGCAACACAATATATTCTTCTCCCTCATCCACCTTCTCCAAGCCCACCGTGGCCCCTTTCACTCATCTCAACCAGCTCCCTTCTACAAGCTCTTGCGTTAAGCATCCTCTTTTGTCTAAACACTTTGTCCCCACCTACCTTTACCATCCGCTTCTACCATACTTCCTTCGTACCACCATACTTGTTAGATCTACTTACTTTTCTCAGCAGAAAGCTTACTAACATCCATTGTCTTGTTTAACACTTTGACAGCTAAGGCAAGGGCATCCTTCAAATTCATGCCTCCTTCTTTGTAGTCCTGTTTTAGCATTGAAACAGCCGCCTGGAAAAAAATGAATAAAGTGTATGAGGAATTTGCGTAGCACACCAGTTGATAGATCACCCGATTACATTAACAAATGTAATAGTAATATACAGTGCTTCTGAAAAGTATTAGAGTGAAAGAGTTGGTAGGCACCCCCTTCACTAGTAAAGAAAATCTCAGAGAACGTTGCCCTGGCAATGACAGGTCATTAAAGCTGAAGCCCTCCCTTAAGTCGTTCTCAGATTGGGGAGTGGGTCTGGAGGAAGATGCCTGAGGCCAACAGGCAATTGGTCGTAGTTGATCGAGAACAACAATACAGATCTCAGGATAAAAGGTATGTGAACAAAATAAAAGTATAAGTTACTTACCTGTATTCCTAGTTCTCTTTCAGGGGAATCCTCAAAGTCATAAGCAGTGAATATTCCCGCCTACGTGCGGGGTCCCTGTAGCACATTACTAACAAACACACAAACAAACAAACATGAAAACAAACATACACACACACACACACACACATTACCCACCCCATTACACCCCCCCATCTTCTATTCAAGGCTAAAAATGCCCAATTTACATTGAATTTTCATTTAAAGAACCTCTTACCAGACTCAAGCATTTCTGTACAACATAAAAAAAAAACATAAGGTGCAAACAGTCTTTATTGAACAAAAAAACTGCATAGAAATTCCCAGCAGTACTTAGCGTAGTTAGCCAATAGGCCGCATTTAAAACATAAGTAAATAAAATACTGGCACCATGCCTTGAAGACCTCCAGGACCTCCCGTATCCCATCATGCCCTAAAGGTGACAGTTTTTCCGGCTCCTTCGGTGAGGATCCTGGCACACTGAGCTCTCCTATTTTTTGACTTCCTGTCAAAAATGTATTTTCGAAAGAGAATTCTTAGCTTCTCTAGACGTCTTTCTTTATTTAGAGTGAAGAGTAGTAGTTCTCGAACAAGGAATTTTATTTTTTCCTGCCAAAAATCACCTTACCTTTTTGTCACGAGTCCTGCATGTGCCAAAAAGGCGACACAGACTGGCCCTCATTCAGTCTGCATTGTAGGTCTACCTGACAGACACACACCTGAGATTTGCCATCATTTTAAGAAACTCTCAAAGAGCACTTTGAAGGACAGAAAGAAAAACCCTCTACATGGTATACAGGAGAGAGGAAGAACTAGATCGGGTGGACTTGACCCATCTTCCTCCAAGAAGACTCCCTCTCTCCCCCCAAGACAGTCTAGTCTTCAGAGGCAGATGTCCAGAAAGGCGACAAAAGCGACAGACAAGATCAACATATACAGGTAGGAAAATACCTGTGTGTTTACCATCAGCGTCAAGATAGACGTCAATAGTGCCTTCAGCTACGAGGCACACTTCGCCTTCAAGACCTTTATCAGCATCGAAACAATGATGACCAACGTCGAGAGACTCTACACCTGTCACCGAGAGGTATTCTTTCATCTGCTCACCGCCATTAGACATCCATTGAAGGAGAAGTCTCAGTCAATGACCGTACATCACCGGCCGCCGTCGATGGGGCTCCGTCGGCCGCCACACATCACCATTTGACATGGAGGCAGACATCGCCTAGGTAGACTATTAACTGCAACATAGTGCCGTTCCACGTTGAGGCACACTTCATCGGCGAAAACTCCATTAATGGTCTCACATCACCACTTGGCGTTGATGTATAAAATGCCTATAAGGCCTCTGCCGACAACAGCATCTCACTGGTTGACGTCGAGGCAAGATTCACCCACTGTTTTGTTGACGTTTCAATACCATCCAACATCACAGATTATGCCGAAACACCATTTTCAGAAGTGCAAGCATAAACTACACTCGCAACTTCAGGGATTTCCTCTCATTCATCTTCGGAGGGGCAGATGTCTCCTAATCAGTCAAGAGGTTTCGGAAACCCCGATCAACCCGTAACCACGCTGGCTGGAAACCATCCACACGCAGCAGCACTTACAGTCTGCTTAGTGTCTGGTTGTACATCAGGTCTCCTGAGAGGTAGGTTTCCACTCATCAGGTGGAGATCGCAATGTGGCTCATGAAAGCTAGAAATGTACATGACGGCTACCAAGAACCTGCTTTTTTTTCAAACTTAACTGGCAAAGGAATTTCAAATCGTGAATAGATACTCAATGGCACAAAATTCTAGGCTTCTTGATCAGTTACTGAAACTTACCTTTGGACAGAAATTCTGACAGAAAGCTGGCTGCAAAACAGCCACTAAATTATAACTAAATTACATCAAGAGTGTTTATTCCTACTAGTTCAGGTTTAAGATCTAATTAAAGAAGACCTCTTTATTTTGAAGATCTATATTATTAATCTTCGAGATGTTCTCTACTGAGCATCCACACAATACTTACAGCACTGTTGTTACCAATGCAAGTTGCTTTCCATCCACCATAATTTCCACTGGGATCACTCTGATACAGCTGAAACCCATAATGTTTATCCCAACCAATGTACAGCAGTGAAACACCAAACGGCCGTTTGCCTGCAAAATACAAACATATTATTCAAATAGTAAAGAAAAAATTACAAACAGAACAGCAGTTAAACAAATTTATTTAGCTACAAACGAGGCAAGCGTGCCATTTTCTTTTAGGCAGTGTCCATGTCCACAACCTAAGGCAGAAAGAGCAGATGGAATATAATGCTCAATGCAGCAGATAGTAATGCCAGATAGAAATTCAAGATTGTTAATCATGTTACTTCTGCATTACTATCAAAGAAGATTACTTCAACAGCATAGCTTCCTTAAATTGCCGCATCCAAGCAGATTAAGAAGTAGCTATAAAACTAAACTAGGAGATTTGATAACAAAATCCACCTACATTTGAGGGGCCAAATAACAAGGCTAAGATATCTCCTCATTAGTAGAAACTTTGTTATAACACGTTGTTTGCTTAACAAGCCAGCATTCTACTATTGAGTAGCAGTGTGATTAACAGAATGAAAAATGGTAACAGATTCAAAATACACACCGGAGTGAAGAGTAACTGCTCTCAAAGACAGAAGTTCAAAAAGTAATTTTACTCACATCATTTCATCATACTTATCAAACGATCCAGAACATCAAGAATTTCGTTACATGTGCTTTCTATGGGGCAACATGAGTCGTTCAACTGACCTATATCTTAAGCAGACTTAAAGCTATGCTATCTGCAAGGCCAATTAGGTAAAGCTGGGCATCCCTATTAATAGTTTGAGTGTTGTGCTTTTGAAAACTACCCAATAGAAGTCTTGCTCCGATTCTTTTTTAAGGCTCAACCACAGAGTGTATATTTGTTTCCACGTCCAGATTTCAGAACTTACAAAGCTAGTTCTCTGCTACATGGTTCTCTCTTCGCCACATTTCTAACTTCTCCTTGGTTAATAGGTCTCACCTTTTGGCTTTGCCAAAGGTGTTCAGCATGTGGAAAATAAAATAAATGATCATAGTCAATGCTGGCCGCACTGCCAAGAGAAAAAAAAAAATATTATGGTGTATGTGTGCATGCATATGTATGGGTCATCACACTAGGACAGCTCTAGTATGATAATGTGTATGCCTATGCCATTGCATGGTAGCCATTCCAAAATGGTGGAAACCAATCCTAGAGTGGTGAATGTAAAAAAAGTTTTTTTAAAGTGTTCCGAAATCCATTTTGTCAAAAAAATATAAAGGAGGGACAACTGTTAGCAAAGGGCGGTAGCTGCTGAGCACTCAAAATAATTAAGAACACATCTTAAGGAGGTGGGGGGGAGAAATGGTAGATGGGATGGAGTGGGGGAGCTATGCGATTGAAAAAGAAACAGACCTGCATTAACAACAGAAGGGGATGGAACACCAAGAAGTAGGGGGGGGGGTGTAAAAAATAGGTGGGGTAGGTGATGAATGAGTGTCAGGGTAGAGATTGGAATTCCAGGAATGTAAACTGTTCAAGGATATAAATCATTCAATCAAAAGGATGGAAAAAGGGCTATGTTCAAGGGGAAGAACAAACATGTGAAAAGGAAGGAAATCCCTTAACCCCTTCGCTGCGGCGCGAATTCCGCCGCGGCGCTGTGGGGGTTTGGGGTGAGCTCGGCGCCGCTATGCTCATGACGGAACCACGCCATCATGAGTCACGGGCGAGCTGTGCTCATGACGGAGTGGTTCCGTCACGACTCCGCCCACTTGCGTTGATCGCCCACACAGGCGGGGATACAGCGCCGCGTGGGCGGAGCGGCCGCCAACGGCCGCAGCATGACGGAACCACTCCGTCATGAGCACACGGCGCCCGTGGCTCATGACGGAGTGGTTCCGTCATGAGCATGCAAGGGGGTAAATAACCAAGAAAATAAAGTATGCAAGAATGCCAAACAGTGGCCCACAGTTAATACGGATATTGTCCACAATAGGTCTTCGACAATAGACAAATGAGGTGTGCAGGCTATCCTTAACAAAAGCACTTTGAAGATGCAAGCAGTCTTTTCAATTAACATTGCAAAGCTACATCTGGATAGTGGAATTGTAAGATCTTCACAATTTTGAGTTCTCTCAGTGATGACATTTCATCTGCCCTACTCTGTTAAGTTTGATTTGCTTATCAGCAATGGCTCTAGAACTGGATTTAGGAAATGCAATGTTATCCTATGCATGAGGCAGATACATTCATGCAGTGCTTTTCTAAACAATGTGCCTGACATTTTTGCCTGCTGCATTACCTATAAGCAGGCATAGCCCTGGAATTAGCAACGCCTTGAATAAAAAGCAGCAATGGATGCCCAGGGTTTGCACTGCCAATTTGGATAAAACCACTCTCCCATATTCTAACAGAATCAAGCATTTCCTCAGAGAAAATGGTGCAGGAGTCTGCAGGGATTGGAGTACGATACAACACGGACAAATCTACTTTAGAAGCAAATACGGGAGTAGCGGGGCACCAGAGGCATCCCTGCAGATATTGAATTCATTAAGTCAGGAGCAGGAGTAGCAGTTTTCCTCTTTTGTTCTTGAATATAGTGTTTCCAATTCAGTTAGGATCTAAGCATAACTACAGAGTATGTATAAAAAAAGGTTACTTAAGTTTTAGTTTCATATGCTGTATGCTCTCTGGCATCTAGTTTTGGATTCAATCTTGGGTTTTATCTGCATGCATGATGAGATAGTTGGAGTCATTACACATTGCTTAGTAGCCAAGTGCCTTAAACAGGAAAACCGCGTTCTGGCAGAAAATTATAAGGTCTTCAGTGTAGCGTAGTAAATAAATGTATTCTCAGCCTAATTCTGGAGGATGAGAGTTAACATCCTGGAATTGAACAGTGAGCTTAGCCACATAAAGAGTACATAAAATAGGTATTAAAATACATTCTTGTTTCAGACTATTGAATGTTACAATACTTCACCCAAAGTGCATCATGAATCTAACTGAGCCATAACCCATGCTTTTAGATTTGCACAGCTGTCGTCAGACCTTACATGATGAACCTAAAAAGAATTTCCAGGAGTACTACAGAGGGAGGCTTTGGCCCCACCCACATGTTGGACAGGAGTTCATGTTTTGATTGGGCAGATATATGCTTCCACAGGCGTAGTGTGTCCCCTTCTAGGCAGCTGTGTAGAAAAATCACTAGAAGAAAAATCTTCTAGTGATTCTTTGTGGAGCTCTACCCCATGGTAATGTGCAGCCCTGGCAATGAGTTTCTGGTGTGATGCATGGTCGTCTGAAGGAGATGGTTTGGCTGGGTAAAGGTCTGGATCAGTATCACCTGGGGGATCCAGTGTGTAATCAGTCCATGGGTCTGTTGGAATACTCATCGCCCCCCATCATCTGAATCATCATCAGTATGAGATTGAGAAGAATCTTGAGGTGTAATTTACAAAGGATTCTCAGGTGGTGGTGGTGGAGGCAATGGTATATGAAAAGGACTTGTAGCTACAGAATTTCTCTTCATGGGGATTTAGTAAGTGTCATCTTGATGCTTGCCTTTCTGAGGTGGCTTTACGTGAATACGGCCGGTGTCAGGGTTAATATGCAACCTCTTTTGCATCAGATCGGGTGGAATAGTTTCCAATTTCGGATCCAAAGGGGTCTCTGTGTTTTGGTGCAGAGGATTTCGGCTCCAAGCCGGACTTGTGCTTGGAACCAGAGGTTTTCGGGTCCGAGGAGGACTTTTGTCGACTCAGTGCTGAGCAGGAAGGCTGAACTGGTAGTTTCGGTGCCGGACCGGGCCGTGGGGCGTCAGAAACGTCATCTCGACACCGACCTTGGCAAGAATGCCGATGTGGTGCAGAAGCCTTGTGATTTTTTGGAGTTTGTGGGGGCAAGGGGTCTTCGGTACACACGTCACCATGTTCCTGCAGCAGTTCTTCGGAGTCGAAGTCTATCTCAAGCTCGGAATCTGAGTCTTGTTCAGAGAAGGCTTCCTCCTCCTCTGCTGCTGATGCCTCGATGTCTTCTTGGTTGGAGTCTTAACCGAAGATGTACGGCGTATCTTCGATGCTTTGATGCTGCATCTCTCGATGTCGAACCAGACGATTGCGAAGAGTCTTTTTTGATCGGAACGATCTGCAAGCGTCGCAATCTTCTTCCTTGTGCTCCGACTACAAGCACAAGTTGCACACCTTGTGTGAGTCCGTGCGCGGATACTTCGCGTAACATTGAGGACAGAATTTAAACAGAGTCCGATCCATCGACAGAACTAGACGGGCGTGGTTAGGCCTCGAAGACCGTCTACGAAGCTTTCTGATCGAAAGTCGATTCCGATGTTGAAAGGATACGTGGAGGAGTGGGAAAAGTGTATGGAAACAGTACAGTCGAGGGTAGAAAGGATTGCGCATCAAAGGGAACTCACAGAACAGTTTTGAACCGGAGCTCAGCAATACACATCCGAACCAGATGGCGGAAAAAAACAATCCAACAATGGAGTCGATGACCATGCCCACTATCACCGAAAGGAGGAGTCACCTTACCTTGTGACTAGGAAAGACTTCTTGAAAACATCCGGACCCAACACTAGATGGCAGGAGTATGCAAAGCATGTGTATCTACAGCACACATGCCTCGAACATACATAATATTGGAGCTTCAAAGTGCTGGATATGTGTTAAGTGGTTACTTGTTCGGCAGCCGGGTAAATATTAGAGAATGTTAATTGGCTATGTGAAGTGGCAGTCAGTGTGATGAACAGCAGACTAGTTAGCAGTGTGCCGATGAGAAATAGCAGATACCGCTGTAGGATCGAGGGACAATGGCAAAGTTATGTCCTAGTTTAAACATTGTGATAGCAGGCACAGTTGCAGGACAGATTCATTATGCTTAATGTGCGAGTGTCCAAACACAAAAAAGTCAAGGAGGGGGCTACTGAAGAGGACAGGAGAGCAAAAGTCAAAATGGGTTTAAGCACTATGAAATCAAGACGAATGTCTGGAGGGCGGAGACGGGCCGGCCAAGAAGACTGGTTGAAGGAGGAGATGGATTATTATTGGAATGGGAAATTGGGAGCCGGTGATAATCCAAAGGCATGTTCCTGGAATAGGAGAGACATCCGGAACACCGGACATCTCGGTGAAGATGAGCTTTTACCTCATGGGCCCTGGGGTTTCAGACCTCTGGTTGCTTGTGCCACCCGAGACTGGAGTAAGGCGGAGCAGTCAGGCCAGTATTTACGCTGTGGGCATATCCCTTTAGAGGACGAATTCCCTCACTCACCATAGGTGACATGCTTCATCATTTGGGAATCTCCTCCCAGAGGAAAAACCTAGTTCCTCCGGGGGCTACAACCTCCTCTCTAAGAGGACGGAACTCAGGGATGTTTTTATATTTAAGTGGAATAGACTAAATCCACAAACGATGAACCTAATGAATGTGAGGATGGACGCAGCGCAAAATAAACAATGTGCAGGGAGTGCAATTAAAACTAGTTAGAGAATGTACAGCGGAAACTTTATTCTAATACATCCCTACTAGGATTAAGAAAAACAGTGCACCAGCAGTGTAATTTCAAACTGCTTCGGTGGATTAGAAAATAGTGGTCGACATGTTTCAGCCTAACGCCCTTTGGTGGGCATAGCTTTCATCAGGACCTAATAATGGTGCTGCTGCATAAATGTGTAGGTGATAACAACTGAAAAGGATATGCGAACAGGAACTTGAAGTAGTCTTTCTGTTCTTCTAAAAATCAATACCCGCATTCAGCTGGGTAACCATTTCACCTCAACCTGGCAACAGGTCAGGATGGGGCACCGCTCTCTCCGTCGGTACTCCGGGCTTTACATGAGCCTGTAACCGGTTACAGGCTCATGTAAAGCCCGGAAGTACCGACGGGTATTGATTTTTAGAAGAACAGAAAAACTACTTCAAATTCCTGTTCGCATATCCTTTTCAGTTGTTATCACCTACACATTTATGCAGCATTTCTGCAACGGTTTGTGGTTGCGAGAAGAATACAGGTAGTTCCACAGATTGGTTTAGGTGAAAAGGAGAAATTACTTTAGGGAGGAATTTTGGGTTAGTGCGGAGAACAACCTTGTTACGGTGCATTTGCAGAAAAGGTTCTTGAATGGAGAGTGCTTGTATTTCACTGACCCTTCTAAGGGAAGTGATGGCTACAAGAAAAGCAGTCTTCCATGTTAGGAATTGAAGTTCACATTTGTGTAGAGGTTCAAAGGGTGGCCCCATTAGTATAGTGAGAACGATGTTTAGGTTCCACACAGGTGAGGGTGGCACTCTGGGGGGGAATTAGTCTTTTGAGGCCTTCCATGATGGCGTTTATGGCAGGTACTCGAAAGAGTGATAGATGTTGCCTGTTTTGCAGGTAAGCTGCTATGGCTGCAAGGTGCAGTCTAATAGACGTGTAGGCTAGATTGCATCTTTGAAGGTGTAGTAAATAGCCTATGATGTGTTGAATGGACACATCTAGGGGATTGAAGTTATTGTTGTTGCAATAGACCACAAAACGTTTCCACTTGGCTGCGTAGCAAGCTCTAGTGGTAGGTCGCCTAGCCTCTCTAATGACATTCATACAGTCAGGAGGAAGATTCAAATAACGGAATTCTAGGATTTCAGGAGCCAGATCGCAAGGTTGAGCTGAGCTGGGTCTGGGTGCCTGATCTCTCCATGGTTCTGGGTTAAGAGGCTTGGAGAGAGGTGTAACTTTTGGTGCGGTACTACAGAGAGTTCCAGCAGTGTGGTGTACCACGGCTGTCTGGCCCACGTTGGAGCTACTAGGATGAGAGTGAGGGAGTGTTGTTGTAGTTTGCGCACCACTAGGGGAATGAGTGGGAGAGGCGGAAAAGCGTACGCAAATCTGCCTGACCAGTTCATCCATATCGCATTGCCTTTGGATAATGGGTGTGGATATCTGGCGGCGAAGCTTGGGCATTTGGCGTTTGTGGGTGGCGAAGATGTCTATCTGTGGATGCCCCAACATTTGAAAGTACGGGTGAAGAACTTGTGGATGGAGTTCCCACTCGTGGATTTGTTGTGTTTGTCTGCTCAGCAGATCTGCTATAGTGTTCTGGACTCCTGGGACATGTTGGGCTAGGAGGAAGATTTTTGGGGGTATGGCCCATCTCCATATGATCTGTGCTAGTTGAGAGAGCTGCAGAGAGTGTGTGCCGCCTTGTTTTTGTATATAGTACATGGCTGTCATGTTGTCTGTGCGGACTAGGACGGTCTTGCCCGATATGTGTGTTTGAAAAGCCTTTAGTGCTAAGAATATTGCTAGTAGCTCCAGATAGTTGATGTGGAGCAACTTTTGCTGAGGTGTCCACCTGCCCTGCATGGTGAGATGTAGTAGGTGAGCTCCCCAGCCGGAGAGCGATGCGTTCGCTGTCAGTACTATCTGAGGAACAGGGTCCAGGAACGGTCGCCCTTTGGAAAGGTTTTTAGTGGTCCAACACTGCAGAGAGCGATGGGTACGACCGTCTACCAACACCAGATCTGTCAGTTGACCCTGGGCCTGGTTCCATTGGCACGCTAAGCATTCTTGGAGAGGACGCATCTGGAGTCTTACATGAGGTACTATGAAGATGCAAGAGGCCATCATTCTGATGAGTTTCATGAACACTCGAGCTGTAAGAGAGTGTTCTGGTTGAAATTTAGCACGTACAGCCTGAATGTTTGCTATCCTGGCAGGACTGGGGTAGGCTAGCGCCCTTGAGGTGTCTATTGTGGCACCTAAGTATTGTTTTATGTGGGACAGGTGCAGATGGGACTTCGTGTGGTTTACTGTGAAGCCCAGTTCGTGAAGTAGCTGTATAGTTGCAGGAGTGTGTTGTACACACTGGTTGTATGAGCTGGCTTTTATTGGCCAGTCGTCCAGGTATAGGAAGACGTGTATGTGCTGTCTTCACAGATGTGCTGCCACGACCGCTAGGCACTTGGTAAACACTCGCGGTGCTGTGGTAACTCCGAATGGCAGCACTTTGAATTGATAGTGTTGTCCGTCCACTACAAACCTGAGATACTTTCTGTGAGCTGTGTGAACGGGAATGTGGAAATAGGCATCCTTGAGGTCCAGGGTGGCAAGGAAGTCGTTTTGGGAGAGCAGGGGAAGTACCTGCTGAAGTGTGACCATGTGGAAATGGTCTGAATGTATATAGTGATTTAGGGGTCTGAGGTCCAGGATGGGCCTTAGAGTGTCGTCCCTTTTTAGTATGAGGAAATATAGGGAGTAAACTCCCATATTTTGTTGTTGGGTAGGAACTGGCTCTATCGCACTCTTTTGTAGGAGGGAGACTACCTCCTGTTTGAGAAGTGACGAATGTTCCTGTGGCATGGGGCGGTGTTTTGGTGGAATGTTTGGGGGGATTGATTTTAGTTCGAGGCAGTAGCCTGACCGAATTATTTGTGTCACCCATTTGTCCGAGGTGATAGTAGCCCAGACATGAAAGAAGTTTTGTAGTCTGCCCCCGACTGGAGTGGGTTGGTCTGGGGGGAGTGAAGGGAAGTCATTGGATAGGAGTGGAGGCTGAGCGGGAGGTATTAGTTTTGCCTCTGCCTTTATTATTGTTACCCCTGTAGCCACCTCTCTGGTAACCCCTAGTGAAGGTGGATTGTGTAGGGGCTTTGTAGGAAGCAGAAGCGCCGGAGGAGTAGCCTCTAGATGTGTTTCGAAAGGAACAACGGCGAAAGGAGTGCCTAGGAAAGGGTGACTGCAAGGCTCCCATAGATTTTGCCGTATCAGTGTCTTTCTTCATTTTGTCAAGGGCTACGTCTACGTTTGGGCCAAAGAGATGTTCTTGGTCAAAGGGGTGATTAAGGATGGAAGCCTGTACCTCTGGTTTAAAACCGGAGATGCGCAGCCAGGCATGCCTACGGAGGAGGACGCTGGTGTTAATTGCCCTAGAGGCGGTATCGGCAACATCGAGGGCGCAGCGTATGGAGGTGTTGGTTTTTCCCTCCTGTATTAGCTCTTTGGCTCTATTTTTGTACTTGTCAGGGAGATGCTGCAGGATTGCTTCTAGCTCATCAGAATGTGCCCTGCCGTATCGTGCTAAAAGCTCTTATGTGTTCGCAATGCGCCATATGTTGGCCGCCTGGGATGCTGTTCGCTTGCCAGAGGCATCTAGGAGTTTGGACTCTTTATCAGGAGGTGGTGTCTCGCCTGATGCCTGGGAGTTTGCACGTTTCCTTGCAGTGGAGACTACGAGTGAGTCTAGTGGTGCGGGCCCTCTGATGTAGGTGGGATCTGTAGGGGCGGCCTTATATTTCTTTTCGATACGAGGGTTGATGACCCTGGCTCTGACCGGGTCTTTAAAGACCTCGGGCACGTGTTTGATAACACCTTTAAGCATGGGCAGAATGGAAGTGGCCCTGTGGGTGGTATCAAAAGTGTCTAGGAGGAAGTCCTCCTCCACGGGGTCTGTATGGAGATCAACTCCGTGGTAGTGTGCAGCCCTATGTAGCAGCTGGTTAAACCCCATAGTGTCTTCTGGCGGGGACGGTCTTGAAGGGTAAATGTCGTCCTGCGGGTTGTTAGGGATGTCTGGGATGTTGTAATCGTCCCATGGGTCTGGGGAGCCTGTAGGCGTGGGGTCTCCTGTGGGTTTGTCATGGGGTCCCTCCCCTATGTGGTAATAGACATCGTCATCAGCCTCATCTGGAGAGGGTGTGGGGGAATGATGAGGTAGGGGAGATGGAGGAGATGGTGGAGGGGTGGGTGAAGGAAGTCTCAGAGGGGAGGTACCACAGTCTTTTCTTTGGAGGTGGAGCCGGGGAAGGCTTGTCCAGCGGTCTCTTTTTGATGCCGATCATCAAATGTCCAGTTTTAGGGTCTCTAGTAAGAGTTTATTGGAGTGGATCGGGCCGAAACAGTTCTTCTGTGAGCGGTCGATCCGTCGGCGCCGAAGGGGTCGGAGCCGGTTGTTTTTTAGTCTTGGAATCATCAGTTTGTTGTTTTGAACTGTGTGGTTTAGACATGTCCGGTTGTTTCCTCGGTTCCGAGATGGCTTTCGGCTTCGAGGTGTGGGTGTCGATGGCTTTGGCTTTTTTGCTCGGTTCGGAAGATGGCGTCGATAACGAGGAGCTAGTGGGCGTCTTTGGCGCAGAGTGTTTCGGTGTGGAGCTCGGCGCGGAGGAAGCCATTTTCTTTTTCGGTGCGGAGTGTTTCTCGGCACCGACGGCAGGCTGGCTCGAGCCCGAGCTGCCAGAAGGCTTGATGGGCTTCTTAACCGGGCCAGAAAGCGAGTTATGTGAAGCAGTGTCTTAGGTCGTGCCTAGGCCCGAGGGCGAAGGCGTGACCGTAGCCTTTTTCGATGCCGTCGAGGGTGGGGATCGACAGTAGTACCCACGCCCCTCTGTGCCAGAGTGATGTCCTCGACATCTGAGTCGTCGGCTTCGGAGGCGCTGACGAGACCCTCTTCGGTGTGCTGTTCTTCGGGGACATCAACGCCTTCTTCGAAGAGGTCGTCGGGGATTGCAGCAGACGCGTGTGCCATGGTTCCCCTCGCTCTTCGGTCTCGAATAGTCTTTTTGGACCGGAAGGATTTGCACGCCGGACAGTCTCGAACCTCGTGTTCTGGGGAGAGGCAGAGGTTGCACACCTCATGGAGATCGGTGTGGGGAAATTTGGACCCACATCGAGGACACTTCTTAAATGGAGTCCTTTCCATGAGCCAGGACCGGAGCTGAGGTAGGCCCGAAGGCCTGCGTCGACGCCTGGAATCGAAGTTTCTCGATGAGTCGCGTCGAGTGGGGAGATCGCGATCGAGAACAATACAGCGGAAGGGAAGGATTGCGTGCCGATGAGAAGAACTGTGACTGGAAACGGTTCGGAACCGGAGCGCGAAGAACACATCTGAGCCCGATGGCGGAAAAAAACAATCTGAGGATGGAGCCGAAGCCCATGCGCAATACGATCCAAAGGAGGAGTCACATACCTCGTGACTTCCAAAGACTTTCCAAGAGAATAACAACTGCAACATCCGGGCCCAACACCAGATGGCGATCTATGCAGTGTGTAATCTGCAGCTCATATGCCTCGAATGCAAGTATACGTAAAGAGATGTCCCTGCATGCGTAATGTAAATGAGAACTGCAACGACCATAGGCGTCTAGGGAGGGCGCATGTGAATCTACAAGCTCTACATGCCAAAAACAGATGCTTACAGGGTAAGTAACATAATCCGTTTGAAGCATGTGTGCTAAAAAAGTGTCCGTAGCACCGCCTGTCCTACATTAGCTTGTTGGAGTGCTAACACATCCACACAATAGTGTTTGGTAAATGTGTGTGGTGCAGACCATGTAGCTGCTTTACAAATGCCAGATATTGTAATGCTACCTAAAAAGGCCACAGGTGCTACTATTTAACAAGTGGAGTGTGCATTAGGAGGTGTAGGTAAAGTCCTTTTGGCTTTAATGTAGCATGTCTGGATACATTTAACGATCCATAAGAGAAATTCCAGATTTTAAATAGGTTTCCCTGTGTAAGGGGAAGCAAATGCAACAAAAATTCATTTTACCAAAAAAAAAATCCCTGTCAATGTAATACATTAATGCTTTTTTAACGTCTAATGTATGAAGAGCCTTTTCTGCTACCGAATCTGGTTGGGGAAAGAAAACAGGTAGCTCAACCGATTCTTTAATATGAAAAGCAGATATTACCTTTGGAAGGAATTTAGGTTAGTAAGAAGAACCACCCTATCCCTGTGAGAATGGAAGATTGGTTCTTCTAAGGTTAGTGCCTGAAGCTCACTCACACATCCTAATAAGGTGATAGCATTAACATTGAGGTTCCATGTAGAGGTAGGTGGGACCTTTGCTGATATCACTCTAAGGCCTTTCATAAAAGCCTTAATTACTGGTACTCTGAACAAAGATAGGTTTTGTCTATTTTGAAGGTAGGCAGCCACTGCTGCAAGGTGTAGACGTTATGGAGGTGTACGCCCATGTTGGAGCGACTAGAATAAGCGTGAGGGAGCATCTGAAACAGAAATGGAAAAGGTGGAAAAGCATAGGCAAATATTCCTGACCAATTCATCAATAGGGCATTGCCTTTGGATGGAGGGTGTGGGAACCTGGAGGCGAAATTTTGACATTGTGCGTTTGGTGCGGTCACAAATAGGTTCATTTGTGGAAATCCCCATTTGTGGTATGGGAGGAGGCCTTGGGGTTGGTGTTCCTACTCGTGAACTTGTTGCCGCATCTTGCTAAGGAGGTCGGCAAAGT
Source organism: Triturus cristatus (assembly GCF_964204655.1). Lineage (NCBI taxonomy): Eukaryota > Metazoa > Chordata > Amphibia > Caudata > Salamandridae > Triturus > Triturus cristatus. Next base: position 668,108,327 of record NC_140586.1, on the reverse strand, counting down.
CCATCCCTGGAAGGTGTTCTGCTAGCAGGTGGATTTTGTGATGTATTGCCCAATACAAATGGTCTGAGAGGCGTGAGAGCTGTAGAGTGTGTGCCATACTCCCCAGCCCCCTGTTTTTTGCACATAGTACATGGCTGTCATATTGTCTGTCCGGATTAGCACATCCTTGCCTATAAGGTGAGGTAGGAACGCTTTTAACACTAGGTGAACAGCTTGAAACTCTAGGTAGTGGATGTGAAGATTCTGGTGTTTAGTGTCCCAGAGACCTTGAACAGTTAGATGTTGTAGGGAAGCACCCCATCCTGTGAGGGATGCATCTGCTGTTAGTACGATCTGTGGAACAGGGTCGATGAAGGGCCGCCCCTTTGATAAGTTTTGTGTGTTCCACCACTGAAGAAAGTGATGGGTGCAGCGATCTACCAACACTGAATTGAGTAGCTGACCCTGTGACTGAGTCCACTGAAGGGCTAAACATTCCTGTAGAGGACACATGTTTAGTCTTGCATGGAGCACTATGACAATGCATGATGCTATAATCCCTAGAAGTCGCATGAATGTTTTGAATGTTAGGTATTGATTGCTTTGAATTGTGGTAGCAGTGCTACACATGGTTTAATTCTGGTTGCATTTGAATAGGCTAGACCTATTTGAGTGTTGATGATAGCTCCTAGATATGGTTGCAGTTGTGAGGGTTGAAGATGGGATTTCTGAGAATTGATTGTGAATCCCAGCTGATGAAGAAGATTTATGGTAGTTTGAGTGTGTTGTTGACACATTTGTGTATTGGCTTTGATGAGCCAATCATCTAGATATGGCAAGCCATGAATTTGTTGTCTTCTTAAATGAGCTGCTACCACTTTGAATTGATAATTATTCCATGCTATGACAAACCTGAGGCATTGGTGATGTGCAGGGTACCAGTCAGTACACACACTGGTAGTTGGTAGCTTTTCAGGGATACCTTGAAGGTACCCTCCTGGTGCATGTATTACTAAACATCACTGGTATCACTGTGGTGTTATTAATACAAGGTGTTTGATGCCAAAACACCATATGTTTCAGTGAAGCCATTATGTTGCTGGGGAACGTTTTTTTGCCCAGTGCATACCTTAAAATGGCTTACCTGATCACTTGCAATACGTAGTAATGTAACTAGGCATCACAGGGGTATATCTACTCATGCAGATATGTTCTCACATAAAATATAATTCACCCTGCCTTAGGGCTCAAAGGCCTGATGTAGGGGTGACTTTCATATATTAGATGCAGTAGCTTAGGCATGACACACATGAGTGTCATGTTATATTTTCACTCATGGTTTGCACCATGTCGCGCAGCCTGCAATGGCAGTCTGTGTGGAATTTGTATGTGGGTCCCTTAGGGTGGCATAAGATATTCTGCAGTCTTTAGTACTTCTGTCCTAGGTACCTGGGGTACCATCTACTAGGTGGTTACAGGGGGGATAAAGTCCTCTGTCAGTTGCAGCACAATAAGACAGCACCTTGTTTTAGGGAAGGAGCACTGGCACTGAGGTCCGGTGAGCAGGCCTCAGTGCACTGTCAGAGTTGGAATCAGCATTTGGTAGCTAAAAAGGGGGCAAAAGAGTTGAGGGGGGAAAGGGGGACAACTGCAACAAAAGCCCAATTTCCTATACTCGGATATGTAAGCTCTATGTAAAACTGCCAAAAATAAAATGTGGATTACGTCCGTTACCCACGCTCTAATCTCACCCTCCAAGAAATAAGGACATGACATTACATTAAAATTTGATGACTGAAATAGATAATGATCTGATGGGTGAACGGCACAGTGTGAAATTTGAGAGTCTGGGATCGATCCCGTTTTCCCTCCTTGATCATATGATGTGATCCTAAGCAAACACTTTATCTCACCAATCCTCCTTGTTTATCACATACGAGTGAAACTTCAAATACTCAAGTTCAAGATGTGTACTATACAAAAGCCTCCCTTTTGTTTTAATAGACTTAAATGCTGCTCCATGCCCACATATAGGGTACACATGACTATCCCCCGACTTGCATCTTAGCTCACTGATAGCATTGTCGTCAGGGCGATAAGAATACTTCTCAGTTCACGTTATAAACTAATTTTTTATTAAAACTTATCAATGCAGTGAATATAATTTGATGTGCTGAGGTGAAACGTTTGTTATATCGGAGTGTGACACCATGCATCTTCCCCGTTTCTCCGCTGCTGCTGCTCAGCTTGTGAGAATGTGTTGGGTAGAATGTTGGCGTGGATGGTGATGTCATGGAATGTGTGGATTGCTGTGAGGTGGACTGTCAGTTGGATCTTGGGCTGAGCAGCAGGGAGGCTGCTCCTGGTGGCAAAGTTAAACCCTGCACCAGTGAATTCTGAGGTATGGCGGATTTGTTGAACCGGAAAGCCTACTTCTGCACTATGTGCACGACTGCTCTTGGATTTTAGACCTATCCTAGTGCGGTTTCTACCCTGTTGTCATTGCTCTTTGTGGTCATGGTGCACATGACGAGATCGGGAGAGGTATGCTTCCTTCATTTTTAGCAGAGACATTTCTCAGTCATTCTCGGGGTTTTATGTCACCCGAGTGCCATTACCCATCATTGTGTGGTGCGAAGACGCTCTACGCATTCTCAGCGTTCTCTTAGTGTTATTTTCAAATTGTCCGCAAGGAGTTCATGGTTACTGCGCGAGCTCCACATGCTCCCTTTCACGTGTGATTGTTCCTGGACGTTCCTTTTTTTCTTCTTCTGTTTTCCTGGAACCCTGGGATATTTGCTGCTCGGAGAAGCTGTACCTCTCTTGCATGCCTTGAGCTAGCCGGCGTGCGTCTTCTCTGCATTCCGCCATTTTAATTGGGGCGATTCTTCAGTCCGGATCTTCCCTTGCTGTTTTCACTTCAATGTCCGTGGAGACTGATGTTACTGATGAATTACTTTGGGATATATTGCTTTCCTGCCTACAGCTCTCCACCGACTGAACAGAGACGCTTTGCAGGTTTCATCATTGCGTTTCTCTTCCTTCTCCTCTAACTGTTGTACTTCAGGTCATGCTTGGTAACTCAAGCAACGGTGTTTGCTGTCACATATTGGCTCCCATGTCTACGGCGTTTTTACTATTATATTTTCTGCTTCTCCTCACACCTGCATTTTCTTTCCATCTTCATGTTTGCCATGTCATATATGCTATGTAACGTTTCTCTAATTATAGAATGGGTTGTTGCTCACTTATTTCGTTTGGTACTGCCATTATATTCTTATGTCCTGCATATTATTTTATTTATTTTCTGCTTTGCTTTATTTATTATAGTATGTTTTACTACATTGACATGCGACAGTGCTGTTAACATTTATATTTCGTGGTTTGCAAGTTTTTTTTCGTTCTTCCTTCTCTATGGTTTTCAGTGGGTTTCTTTTCTTCTTTTTATGACATCCATTTACTGTGTATTCCTTTTCTCTTGTGTACATCTGGTTGCACGTGCGTTTTTCTTTGTTTATTCTCCTGTGTGGTCTCATTTCTCAGGTGTGTCTGCGCCATTTATCCCTGGGGGGTGCAGTCCACCTAGATCACTTTTCTTTGAGTTTGCTGTTTGGAGATTACCTTTCTTCCGAGGAGTGTAGATCTCCCTTTTCTTTGTTTTATTGCGTGGTGTCTCACCGGTGGTGTGTTGGGCGCTAGTCACTCGTTTCTTGCTTCCTGTTTGGGTGCTACCCACCTGTTGCTTACTCTGTTTGGGTGTATGTCACCTGTTGCTTGCTTTCTGTTTGGGTGCTAACCACCCCTGCTTAGTTTCTAGTTGGTTGCAAGTCACCCTTTGCTTGCTTTCTGGTTGGGTGTTTACTCACCCGTTGCTTATTTTCTGGTTCAGTTGTTTTCTTCTTGTTTTTCACTTTTCAAGATCTGTCTGTGTTTTGTCATGGGAGTACTTGGTTTTCTGCTTGCGTCTTATCCCTGTTCTCTGGTTTCACGCAGTTTCCTAAACTTCTTCTTTTGCTGTGGTCCGTGTTCCCCATTTTCTTCGCCAGCTTGTGGCCAGCCGGTGTGGTTGTAGTGGTAATTTGGAGCACTCTTTTCTTGTTTGTTTTCGTGGTGTACTTTTCTCTTATTTATGTAGGTCTCTTTGTCCAAATTTTGGCATTTTTGCACAGTATCCTTTTTTGAAATTTCTGTTTTCATTTTGTTCTGCTAAGGAAGGAGATATGTGCCTTATCTGGTTTAAGCATTATCCATTTCTAGTTTCGTGTTTCACTTAGTTATGCTTCTTTCATGTAGCTTATTTTCTCTTGCACATTTCAGTATGTTTATGCTTAGTCTCTATTTAGTGCGTTGTGTTTTCCTATTGCAATGATGTATACATTTTTGCATTTTGCTACATGTTCTCTTTTTCTATATTGTTTCTCTCTAGCATTATATTTCCACCTTTCTTAAATTAGCATGTTTTTGCAAAGTTACTTTTTAGCTAGCGCTTTTTGTTCTTATGTATTGTTGTTTACTATTTGCATTTACAATTCTTTCTCTTGCAAGTTTCTTTTCTATTACTGTTATGTTTATATTTGCTTTTGTTTCGTGCATTCTATAAAGGGGAAAAGTGTATTATATCTTGGGTTTTGACACCATGCATCTTCCCTGTTTCCCCGCCTCTGCTGCTCAGCTAGTGAGAATGTGTTGGGGCAGAATGTTGGTGTGGATGGTGATGTAATGGAATGTGTGGATTGCTGTGAGGTGGACTGTCGGATCCTGGGCTGAGCAGCAGGGAGGCTGCTCCAGGTGAGGTTAATTTAATCTATACCTCTGAACTTATTTGAAGCCTACCTTCATATCAATGAACAATAAAACTATTCATCTAACCTAACTACATCTACTGGAACTCCTTTCTACGACACAATAACGCTTCAGCGAAATACATTTAGTTGAATTCTGAAAACACGTTATATTCCAACATTCAGTGCTGGAATTGGAAAAAATGTATTCCGGTAACCCATACATTAGGGATCAAAGTGTGCTGGAGAAAAAGGGGTTAGGTCACGAGGGGTGGAGCCTGAAAAGCAGAGTCTGACAGTCAACTTATAATTTTTTTTTTTTTTTAAATTTGCTGATAAGAAATTTGCGACGGAGACGTGCCAGTTAATCTGGTCTAGATTACTTAATTGTTCACAAAGAGGCTGCATTGTAAAACATCTTAAAAGATTAGGACACCTGCTGCAGAGATCATTGTGTTCCACAATTTTGAGGGGGGTATAATTTTAGCGTTAAGATATGTCAAGAAATGACAAGATTGCTGATGGCTAAGGAGCTCGTGTTTGGGAGCTCCCCGGGCTAGTGATCGCTGTTCGGAATTAAATCCCTTGAAAAGCTCCCCCATCGAGCTACCGCACTTCTGGAACCGAAGGCAACAGTCTTGCGATCCTGCACAGCATACAATTGCTGAAAATAGCTGTTAACAGAGTCCACAGCCCGAAAAAACATACAGGGCAACACAGCGAGGAGCAGAACAAAGACCGTGCAGCGGTGAAAAAATGACCTGGAAGATTCTCTCTGCTGGGTGCCTGCAGACAGCCGCCCTGCTGTTCCGGCCCAGCATGTCCCCCACCCCTCTCTGAGGAATGGTAACTTGAGTCTGGAACCTTGACTAACGGCAGCGGCACAGGGACGCTGCCTCTACTGTTCCCCAGCACGCCTACAACTTGCCAGAGTAGGGAATGGAGACAATGAGGCGGCCATGTTGTTCTCACAGCCACCCCACTCTCCTAACAGCCCCCCCCCGGTCTGCGGTGCTGGATCGGCCCCCAGTGCCATAAACCACTCGTTGACTCAATAACATTGATGCAACAGGGAGAACACACTGGATAGACAGCTGACCCCTATTCAAATGACCGGAGGGGAAAAAGTCCCAAAAGTGGGAAAACAAAAGGCGCGACAGGAAAGCGCAAAAAGAGTGGAAGCCTGGCTTGCCCCCTTGCTCGCACTGGCCCGGTCTTCCCAAGGGACTGCCATGTGTTCCAGGAGTGGCCTGCTTCGACTGACCCCCGGCGCCACCAGTGTTGCGGAACTGTGGGGCGTACCCAGTCAACGAAGGGACTGCCCGCCCTCTCCTTCCTCAAGCACCTGCCACGCCTAAAGCAGGGATGGTGAGAAGGACCCCCTTGCAACCCCCCTGTCCACAGCCCACCCCCACCTGACCGCCCCCCGCACCAGTTGTGGGAGAGCAAATTGCCATCCACATGTGTGCCAGGAGCTAGGATCCGACACCCCTTACATCGTGCTTGGAGCTTCATCGCTTGCACTCCCTACCCCTCAAGCTTGTTCAGCACAGCAGCTCAATGGCATGACAACTTGTCCCTTGTGGGGGGCTCCCGCCGTTCCGTCTGCCAATGCCACGATGAAACGACCTGCCTGCATTAGTCACAACTGCTTCTGAAGCCCATCGTGCTCTGCCTCCAACAGCTCCTCACCACCCCCGGAGCTCCCCACACAGAGCTGGCTACCGTAGGACCATTCTGGTGACGTTATGCCTTCACTGAGAGTCTACACTTTAATACTAGGCCTACATGATATTTTGTTCCTTCACTGGCTTACATCGTTATTATATGCCTATATGTTATTTTGTGCTTATATGCTCCCTTGCTCATCTCGCATCATTACTGTTAGCTTGTGCACACACTGTTACTTAAGTCGACACATTTCATCTTAACTACCTCAGAACTATATCGCCTATATACTTATTTACTGGTCTACAATGTTATTATAGGTCTATATGTTATTCTATGCTTATATGCTTTCTAGCCCATCAACACTTTAGCTTATGCACACACTGTGACCTAAGTCGACTCACCCTACCTTAACTACCTCAGAACTATATCGTGCATATATCCCACCATCCTTCATATGCAGTTGACATGCATCTGTGATTATTCCATATGTAACTCGTGCAACTATCACTGTTTATAGTATACTTCTGTGTATACGGTCTGTGCCTATTCTATGCAATTGCATTTACCGATATGTAACTCTGGTAACTATTTCTCTGCCAACTATGTGAAGCGCTCAGATACCCTCGGGTCGAGTTTGCAATATGCAAAATTCTTTAAATAATAAACACTGGAATAGCATTTAATCTCTTGCAAGCCAATCAACTTTTTTTTTAAAGACATATATCCCTAGGCATGTTTAGTAAAGTGTACATCATTCCTCTCGGACACTACACTTAACACCTGCGGAGTACCCAGGGGTACTCCCTCAGCCCTACGCTCTTCAACGTCTACATGGCTCCACTCGCCCCCATTGTCAGAACCTACAGACTCAACATGGTGTCATACGCCAACGACACCCAACTCATCCTCTCCCCATCCAACAAACCCAACACCGCCAGACACACCTTTTGAAAAGGCATGGAAGCCGTCGCCAAATGGATGAAAAACAGCTGCCTACAACTAAACACCAACAAAACGTCCCAAACCGCCTGAAATGACACCTGGTGGGCCCCTGTCCTCCGAAGCACCCCCCCCCCCCGAACCACGCACGCAACCTGGGAATCATCCTGGAGTACAAGCTCAAAATGGACCGCCAGATCAACTCTGTCTTGTCCTTCTGCTTCCACACCCTCTGCCTCCTACATAAGACCTTCAAATGGATCCCCCTCGAACACAAAAAGACCATCACTCACGCCCTGGTCACCAGCAGGCTCGACTACAGCAACGCACTCTATGCCGGGATAACCAAAAACCTCACCTGCAAGGTCAGAACATCCACAACGCTGCCACAAGACTGGTCCTCAACCTGCCAAGACACTGCCACATCTCCCAGCACCTGCTCACACTCCTCTGGTTCCCCATTGAAGCTAGAGTGACCCTCAAAGAAGCTAGAGTGACCTTCAAAGAAGCTAGTCACCTTCAAGATGCTAACCCACGCTCACAAGGCCCTCCACGACACCGGACCAGCATACCTGAACAGCCGACTCAAATTCCACGCACCCCCAAAGGACCCTACGATCAGCGCAGCTCTCCTACACTGTGGTCCCCCGCACCAGAAAGACCAGATCAGGAGGCCGCTCCTTCTCCTTCCACACAGCCAGAGCCTGGAACGACCTTCCGCTCCACCTCAGACAGACATCGCTCCCCATCTTCGCAAGAAACCTCAAAACCTGGCTCTTCGACAGACCCCCTCCTTGGTGCACTGGAACCTGCGACCCCCCACATCCCCCAGCACCTTGAGACCCTTACGGGTGAGTAGTCGCGCTTAACAAACACCTGATTGATTTTGATTTATTCAGTGCTTAATGTAATACAATTACCTCAGTACTAAATAAACATCGCCTCTATTAGGCATTTAGAATACGCCATTTGGAATACAGCATTGTACATACACAATGCAGATCACTGCAAGTTTATATTTTTTCGGTTTAAAGTTTTTTTTATTGTTATTCTAATATATTTTATATCTAATAGCATAAGAAAATTCACATATTGACTGCAAAAGATTTCAGAGTATGTCCACTGGAGTAAAAAATATACATTTAGTTTGGTACAAATATGTATTTCAACCTGCACACATCCTCATACGTGATACACGCATATCAGGATACAATGCATGAATTTCTCTGCACAGTCCATGCCTTTCTAAATCACGGGTACACCTAGACTAAACACCGTAAGCATTTACGACATATGCAACTCATTGTATGGCAGAAGCAATTTTGATGTATGCAGAGGGCCTTTTTGGTGAAATCTAAATTTAAAGTAACAATAAATGATGGCAACAGTCATCAATGGGCATACACGTTTTTATTATAGTAGCAACACAGAAATAATTACCTCCAAATTGTGTATAAGCTTGTTTGATATCACATAGTGCTGTGACCAACTGCTCACATGGTATGGGCTCCTGATACTGTAATAAATATCTGAAAAACAACGAGATATTGTTATACTATGTTATACACAGGCCCTTTGAGTCAAGGTCAACTGCGTCACAGAAATATGCACTACTTCTTGAGACACAGTGAGAGAGACTACTACGGACAATGATCACCACAACCTGACAATGGGAAGATTTAGAAAAATATTTTAACAGCAAGCAAAAGCCTTCAAACAAACAGACTGTAGGTAGTCTGACTACTGAAGACTATAGTATACATTAGTGGTTCTTAACCTGTTGGTCTGAGGACATGTGGGGATCCGCGAGCCATACACAGGGGTGGGGGGTCAGCGACTGTTTGACAACAATAACGAATATTAAAATTGAAAAAATACAACATAAAATTAAAAACAGACATATAGGAGGGAATGCAGGACGTCGCAGGCTGGATGAGCAACAGCTGCCTAAAACTCAACTTGGAGAAGATGGAAGTCCTCGTCACCACCCCAGTGGCATGGAACAACTCCTGGTGGCCCACCACCCTCGGCACGCCCCCACCCCCTACGGACCACGCCAAGAGTCTCGGCATCATACTCTACTCCTCCCTCTCCATGAACAGATAGGTCAACGCCGTCACCTCAACCTGTTTCAATACCCACAGCAAGACCTACAAATGGATTCCCCCCCCCTCCCCCCCCCCGAGGCAAGAAAAACAGTCACCCACGCACTCATTACCAGCAGGCAGGTCTACGGAAACGCCCTCTATGCCGGCATCAACAAGTCTTTATTCCGCAAGGTCCAGACAATACAGAACACTGCCGCCAGACTCGTCCTCGGAGTCCCCCGCCACGAACACATCAGCCAACACCTATACAAACTCCACTGGCTCCCTGTTGAGAAAAGGGTCACCTTCAAGATACTCACCTACGCCTACAAAGGCCTACACAACACCCGACCCCAATACCTCAACGACAGAATCGCCCTTCACGTACCCAAATGAAACCTCCGCTCCACCAACAACCTCCTCCTCGCTGAAACCCAGCGCATCCGCAGAGCCAGAGCAGGGGGAAGATCCTTCTCCTACATCACGGCCAAAACCTGGAACGAGCTCCCCACCGACATCAGATGCACCCCCTCCCTGAACACCTCCAAAAAGGCTCTGAAGACCTGGCTCTTCGATTGATACGGATCTGCTGATTCTACCCCCTCCTACCCAGCACCTTGAGACCCTCACAGGTGAGTAGTGCGCTTATAATTCCCCTGATTGATTGACAATGAATAAAGCATATACGAATAAAGAAGCTAATTTGAACATAACCTAGATTGGATTGTGAAATTCACAAAATAGTTCACTATTTGAGCATCTGTTTGGTCCATACTGGTTTTTGAATTGTGTATTAATTTGAGGTTCAAATCATAGAAATTTCGTAGTTTGGGCTCGCCGGCTTCCAATAACTACTATGTGGGGGTCCCTGGATTCAAGTAATGATTCAGTGGGTGTCCAATAAAGTCAAAAGGTTAAGAACAATTATTTGTGTTTTTCGGAGTCCTTTTAATCCCTTAACTACTGAGGTTCCACCCCTTACCTCCCTGCCTCCTCACCTTCTTCCCCAATCCGAAGCCTTTTTTATTTTATATTTGGGGTACTTTGTGCTTAAGCCTTCATAACTTTTCCCACAAAAGGTGTCCGGACCAAAACTGCTTCTCTTGCTTCCTGACATGCTGGGGATTCTAAATGGTACCTAAAGTTTGTGTATTCCCCTGCAAGGAACCAAAAAAAGTAGGGGTGTGTGTGTAGGTGTAATATATATTTTACTACCTACTGGCGGGCGCCAGTAGGTAGTTATAGTTAGGACCTATTATCCATAGGAAAATCGTAACATTCTTTTCCCAATAACTATGGTGTCGATTGACGAATCTTCGCGAAATTTTCAAAACTGGTGGGGAGCTCCGGTCAGCTCCCATCTTAAAAGTTTCGGGGTGATTCGACAAGCGGGGGCCGAGAAAAAAGTGGGTCCTAAAACGTTTTTTCTCCATGTTAATTCCCATAGGAAACTTTAGACACAGCTACAGCCAGAACAGCTGAACGGAATTACACCAAATTTGGCGAAAAGGTAGCCCTTGGTTTAGAAAGATCCCTTTTTGTTAAATGGTGTAAATCCGTTCAGAGGTTTATGAGAAATTAGAAAAAGAAAAAGTTTCAATATCTGGGCGGAGCCCAACGACATCTCAACATGAGATCTGATTGGCTGTCACCACTTCATCCTGGAATTGCTGGCAGCCTTCTTGGGACCAATATACATGATAGTACCCCACTGAAATGCATTGTAGTGAATCAAAGATTTTGAGGGTTATCAAAATGAGAACTATAAAAGGGTGATAACAGACTTTAGTAACATTAGAATTCATTTGTTGATGGTACCATACTAATTTCAGGAATTGTGGTGTGTTCCAAGGTGATTTTACCCTGTGAAAAACCTTCTGCTGTGATATCATGAATCATGTTTGAGAGAAAACTATTTTCTCATGCTTTTCCCACAGAGGTTTGGAAGGTGATCTGTAAGCTAAACTGAGAGCATATTTTCTGTAAATTCACATTATCTTTCTCAGTCATGTGAGAATGAAGTCTGACATTCTCAGTAAAACATATACACACCAACACTGGAAAAACCAAAAACCAAAGGTTACAGGTACGTTATAGTTAGGCGCAAGTTCCGCTTGTACAATACCAGAGAAATTCAGCAGTTGTAGTTAGATGAGCTAACTGTAACTCACACAATACACTTGCTATAACCTCCCCTCACATTATTAAAAAAATTTGCCTTGGGGAGGTCAATAAAAGAAGTGCGGGAGCCTGAGCTGTGTTGTGTTTTAAAAAAAAAAAAAATTGTCGATGTACGGATCCCGCAAAAAAAGGGAATAAAAATGCTTTTTTAGGGCGAGATGGTCAGGGTGTTTCTACACTGCCCCCTTTTTCTTTTTTCTTTTTTTTTTTTTTTACATTTTATGTAGGACTGCCAACACGGTCTGGTTGAAGTGTTGTCACCCAATCAAATGTCAGCAGGCTCCCAGATATCTATATAACTCAAATATCTGACACTACTGAACAGATTTACACCAAATCCCATAAAGCATGCTTTCTGGACCAACATCTAGCTTTCTGCCAAATTTAGTGTAATTCCGTTCAGCGGTTCGGGCTGTAGTAGTGTTCAAAAAATGAAAAATCCGATGTGGGAGATGGGCACCCCAACCTGTGAGAGATGTCTTCCCTGGACCAGAGTCAAGCATCCTAGGACCGGTTTCGGGGTTTCACCCCTCTTCAGCCAGGATAGTTTGACTCCAGTGGCGTAGTGAGCACGGGACCCACGTCTGGGCATACCCTTCCCACGTAGGGTGAACAGCAAAACACATTGAAACCAGTCCTAGGATGCTTGGTTCCGGTCCAGGGAAGACATGGCTTGGCAGTTCGGACTGGACTGTTCCCATGAGGCACAGGGTCAAGACTGATTTGCATATGGCCATGTCTGAACTGGGGTGGCGTGGTGAGCAAAATAACGATGGATTAAACCCAGATCTGTGACTGGGGGTGAATGTTTTGCCAATGTGCAACATTCCGTCCATTATCTTGTGTGTTTTGCTAAATTGATTGTATATGCCTGGAAAGTGTTCTGCCAGAAGATTAATTTTGTGGTGTATTGCCCAACGCCAAATGGTCTGAAAGAGGTGTGACAACTGTAGAAAGTGCCCCCCTCCCCACCCCCTGTTTTTGTACACAGTACATAGCTGTCATATTGTCCGTCCGGACTAGGACAACTTTCCCTATGAGGTGAGGCTGAAACACTTTTAGTGCTAGATAAACAGCTAGAAGCTCCAAGTAAGTGGAAACGTTTGTGTTTGGTTTCCACAATCTAACAATTCAGGGTTTGTGGGAGATGGGCACCCCAACCTGTGAGAGATGCGTCTGCTGTTAATACGACTTGTAGAATCGGGTCGATGAAGGGTGCCCTTTTGACAGGTTTTGTGTGTTTCACCACTGCAGAGATTGTTGAGTGCGGGTGTCTACCAACAATTGATCCATTCATTGACCCTGTGATTGATTCTACTGACGTGCTAAGCATTCCTGTAGGAGATGCATGTGTGATCTTGCATGAGGCAATATTGTAATGCATGATGCCATCATTCCCAATAGTTGCATGAAAGTGTTGACTGTTCGGTATTGATTGTTTTGAAACTGTAGTAATAAAGTTTTGAATTCTGGCTGCATTGGGAGAGGCTAGAGCTGTGCGAGTGTTTAGCATCGCTCTTAGATATGGTTGCAGTTGTGAGGGTTTAAGATGGGACTTTTGTGCATTGACTGTAAACCCCAATTGATGGGAGTAGGTTTATGGTAGCTTGAGTGCATAAACACTTTTGCTGTGTGTTGGCTTCGATTAGCCAATCGTCCAGATATGGGAAGAGATGAATTTGTTGTCTTCTTAGATGAGCTGCTACTACTGCTAGACATTTTGTGAACACTCTGGGTGCAGCAGTAACCCTGAATGGGAGTACTTTGAATTAATAGTGATTTCATAGTGATTTCCTGCTATCACAAATCTGAGAAATTTGCCATGTGCTGGGTGAACCAGAATGTGGAAGTACGCGTCCTTTAAGTCGAGTGTGGACATAAAGTCGCCTTGTCGTAAAAGCGGAAGCACTTGCTGAAGCGTGACCATATAGAAGTGTTCCGATAGTATGTATAGGTTTAGCGCTCTGAGCTTTAATATTGGTCATAGAGAACAGTCCTTTTTGGGAATTAGGAAGTAAAGTGAGTAAACTCCTAATCATTGGTATTGTATTGGAACTGGTTCTATAGCTCCTTTCGTTAGAAGAGCATGTACTTCTTGTTTGAAAAGCTGTTAGTGTAATAATGAAAGCTTTTGATTGAGAGGTGGAATAGCCGGGTCTGGTGGCTCAGTGGACTAATGCATCCACTGCAGAGGCCTGTGTTCGAACTCATGGTCACAGGTTCAAATCCCAGCGGGTCCACTCAGCCTTTCATCCATTTGAGGTCGATAAAATGAGTACCATTGAGTTGGGTAACAATATACATCTGTTATTCAGCGCCAAGATGCCCCGTTGCTGGGGTGAACGTGCGCTTTACAAATACATATGTAATGTAATGTAATATTGGGAGGATTGACGGTGAGTTCCTGGCAATAACCATGTTGGATAATGTCTAATACCCATTTGTCTGTTGTAATTGATTGCCAAATGGAAAGAAATTGTTGTAGTCTTCCCCCGACAGGTGTAAGGTGATGAGGGGGGAGGGATTAAAGGACAGTCACTGTTTATTGGGAGATGGAGAGGTACAGGTTGGTGTGCCTCTACCTCTGCCTTTGAAATTGTTCCCTCTGTAACCGCCTTTATAGAAACCTCTAGATGGAGAGGGTTGTGTGTTTGATTTAAATGAGGATACATTTGAGTCTGATGGATTACTGTTGGATCCTCCTCTATAAAATGAGCGGCAAAAGGAACCTCTATTGGATGGTGACTGAGGTGCTCCCATTGATTTTACCACCTCTGTGTCTTTATTCATTTTTTCGAGTGCCTCATTCACTTGAGGTTCAAAAAGGTGTTGTTTGTCAAAGGGAGCATTGAGAATAGATTGCCTCTGGTTGAAACCCAGAAATTCTGAGCCACGCAGGTCTTCTAAGGATAATACTGGTGTTAATTCCCCTTGCTGCAGTATCAGCAGTGTTTAGTGCACAACTAATGGAGTAATTAGATATTAATTTTCCTTCTTGCTCTAATGCTTATCCTCTCTTCTTATGCTCCTCTGGAAGGTGTTGGAGTAGCTCCTCCATTTCGTCCTAGTGGGCCATATCATACCTCGCTAATAGGACTTGTATGTTGGCAATGCGCCAATGGTTGGGGGGGGAGGGGGGGGGGGGGGGGGGGGAGATTGTGAACCACTGTTTTGCCTGATGCATCTATTAAATTTAGACTCCTTGTCTGTAGGAGGTGGATCTGCTGTAGTCAATTTTGTTTTCAGAGCATTGGATACCACCAAAGGATCTAAAGCAGGGGTCTCATACCTGTCTTATCGCGAGCTACTGGTAGCTCGCCGACCCTCTGGGAGTAGCTCGCGCTGCTATCTAATTACTGAGACGTCATTTAAGCATTTTATTTTGTAACCCTTCATTCTCTTTGACAGCTATCAGCCCTTGCCCGCCCTCACACAAACCAGCTGCTCCGATTGGCTGAAGTGAGCTTAGCTAGGGTGGGGCGGGCTGAAGAATGGGACGTTCTTCCTCTTAGTCTTCGCCACCTGTCTTTTCCAGGCTGGCACCGCGCTTTGCATTTATTTTTCGTTTGGGCCTCCCGGAGCAGCTGTGAGGTAAGTGGGACCCTGACTGAGCAGTAGCAGAATCGGTAAAATCGACTCACTGCATGCAAGGCCCTTTCATTTTAAAGTTGGCTGCCACTGCGCTTTAGATCGGCCTTCGGTAATAAAGCGCAGTGGCAGGCAACGTTAAAATTAAAAGTCCTTTCAGGCATTGGGCCGATACCGCGGTGGCAGCCTGTGTTAAAATGCAATGTTCTTGTCTGCACTAATCCACTTTCACTGACTTTACCAGGCTTTAATTTGCCTTTGCGCAGTAGTCAGTGAAAGCAGCTCAGTGCATGCAAGTAACTTTGATTTTAACATTGGCTGCCACTGTGCTTTACATTTGCCTTAACAGTAATAAAGCGCGTGGCAACCGATGTTCAAATTAAAGGTCCTTGCAGGCACTGACCGTTACCACGGTGCCCGCCAATGTTAAATCCTAAGTGTTTGCCTGCACTGAACAGCTTTCATTGTCATGCAAAGTCAAATATATAGCGCAGTGTAGTAATACTACACCGCGCTATATATTTGCCTGTGCATGACTGAACGCTGTACAGAGCATGCAAGGAGCTTTGATTTTAACATCGGCTGCCACCGTGCTTTACATTTGCCTTAACAGTATTAAAGCACAGTGGCAGCCGACATTCAAATTAAAAGTCCTTGAATAGGGTTTGAGCAGGTCGAGATTAAGGAGTCTACTATCTTTGTAGGCATGTTGGCCTTTCTATTAATTATGTTCTGTTCAAAAAAGACTTCAGGCAAGATGTTTGTCCAGCAATAGAGTTGAGCCGGTATTTGCATTGACTCGTCTTTGCCATTCTTCTGATTTCTAGAGGAGTCTGAATGGCTCGTACTTTTGCCTGGAATGCATTTCCCAATAACTTGAAGGCCTATATGGAGAAAGTATTGCCACCACATTTTATTGTATGCTGGAATTATTATACCCTGTGCTAGCCCGCAACATAAGTTTCTCGGTTGGAAGTATTTGAGCAGTTTTGTCTGCAGTGATTTTTTAGGACCTTTACTGTTTATCTCACTACGTGAGTGATGCAGAATAGCTTGGATGAAAACTTCTTGTGACTGGTAACCAGTGTAGAGCCTTCAGCAGAGGAGAGTTGTGAGTTTGTATTTTTGTACTGTGCTGCAGGGCCGGCTTTAGGGAGGCGCAACCTGTGCCACCGGGTGCTGAATTCGAGTGGGGGGTGCCAATATTATGGAAAAGCACCTTCTGCTGCATTTCTGACATCCGGCAAATTTCAGCCAGCAATAGAAATAGCAAATTAACGGGGTGATAAATGTACTTCCTGGAAAGAGAGAGCGAGAGAGAGAGAGAGAGATCGGAGCTTTGTGTAATAATCTGTAAGCGTAAAGGAAGGTTTTACTCATCGTAAGTTAGCACATAGGGTTAATATGCCTGCTGCAAAGAAGTTGCAGATCACAAAGTGCATATATAACGTAATGTAAATAGGTCAGTGGGTTACTACTTTTGTCAGAGAGACCATATTGTTGCTAGCTCTTTATGAGTTAAAATCCTAATGTAGAACAGCGAGCAAGTAACTGTTATCAAAGAGCTGCATGAAAACTGCAAGGCATAGGGCTGGCTGGACTGTTATGATTTCCCCCAGTTTTTCATTATCCTAATGTTGCAAAATAGGTTCATTTGGGTAGAAATCAATTCTTATTATTAAAGAGAATCCCCCAACCATGGTGTTAGGTTTTAAATTCTATGTTTCAGCCTCTCCTGACCAAGCACTCAAACTATCCTGCCTACCATTATGGATGACCTATGACTCCTATACTTTCTTGTCCTCTGCCTTATGTAACATTTTACTGATTGATTGTCTCTGTGTGATGTAAAGTGTTCTGACACCTTAAATTGATAAGAGTGGTGCTATAAAACTAATTAAATGCATCTGAGAGAGTGGTTAAGTATTTTGTTCAAACCACAGTATGGGCTCTGAAGAAATTATGCTCAAAGTCATTTAAACTGGGCATGGGGGGGGGGGGGGTCTCTCGGAAAAATACGGGAGTTGGTTGAGGTTTAGTAGCTCACGACGATTTTCACTGACCAGAAGTAGCTCTCACTACACAAAAGGTTGGGGACCCTTGATCTAAAGGCAACTGACCCTTAATAAAAATTGGGTCAGATGGTGGAGGTTTGTTTTTTTAGTCAACCCTAGGTGTTAATATACGGGCACGTACAGGGTCTTTAAAAACGTCATTGGCATGTCGCATCATGCCTTTTAACATAGGAAAACTTTGAGTTGATCTATGTGTAGAACCTAGTGTTTCGAATAAAAAAATCTTTTAAAGATTTCTATCGTGTAACTCCACGGTATGACTCTGCCCTTGAAATGAACTCCTGTATGTTGTGTTGTCATCAGGAGGTGATTGTTTTGCAGGGTATAAATCAGGATCATTATCCATTGGTGATCAATATTATAGTAATTGCATGGATCTACTGGTGGTGGACTATTGTCCTCTCCATCCCCTATATCAGGCTGTGTGTGTGTTTGGAGAACCCGGTGGCGTGATGTCTAAAGAATTTGAGCCTTGTATTGGTGAAGATGATGGAGGGGGTGGAGGGTTAAGCTAGAGAGTACTTGTAGCCACGTCCTTTTTAGGTCTCTCCTAGTTACGCAGCGCATGCACGCTGTCGCCTTGGCGAGATCTATTGTTGTCGGTTTCTTGGCCGAAGGGAGACAAGACATGTGCGCGCCTGGACAAGCGATGTGCACGCGCACGTCGTTGCGCCGTGTCTCTTCCTCCTTGTTATTTATACTGGATAGGCCGCATCCACGAGGCAGCGCTGCTTCAAAGGGGAGCCGCCCAGCGGGACGTCATCGCCGGAGGAAGAAGGAGCTGTGCCTCGATCGGCGGTTGCAGGACATCACCTAGCAACCAGGACGCATCTATGAGGCAGCACTGCTGCAAAGAGCCGCCCAGCAGGACGTCACCGACGCGCTCGAGTCGGAAGAAGACCGCCCCGGTCTCCCCGTGCTGAGTCTGCCAAAAGAGAAGACCCGCCCGTGCCCAAATCGAGGTGCCGGCCATAACAGAGAACGCACCACCGCAGGTAAGGCTCGCTTCAGCAGTGCGAGGCTGCGAGCCGATTCCTTTTAAACTTTGCCTGGATTGCGGCCCGGACAAACGTAGGCAGGGTGCGGGTCTGCGGGGGAGCGCTCTTGGCATCCCGCCTTTGTTGAAGTGAGCAAGGGGGATCGTGAGGGCCCACACATCACCTAGAGGAGCAGCAGTACAGGGGCCTGGGCAGAGAGACGATCTGGGCACACTTAAAGCATATGTAGGGCATATTTATCTCAATCACTGACGACAAAGTCAGCACTACAACTGACTGCGCGATTGGGGGCCCAGTAGATTACCTACCACCGAACTAAAAGTGATAAAGGGCTTGCACTTGGGAGATGATTGCCTCGTATTGCAGACATCACCATTTAAGTCCGCAATTGGTTTTCCAAATAACTTTCCCCACATCTGGAACTGTGTTTTCATCCAGACCGTACCTACAAACTTAATTACTTTTCTCTTACCAAGAACACTACAAGAGAACCTTTTAAAGGAACCGCTTATATTTAATGCAGATTCTTATTCCCAAAATGTTTGTTTCATAGGCAGACAGATTAATAATTAGCGGTGCTCAATGTTTTAGAAGATTACCCTTTCAGGTTCAAGAGGGCTAGGAGTGGCTGGGCAATGGACAGGTCTGGGAGCCTTTATTGTAGTACACACGCGCATCTGAAGTAAACAATGGGGCAGGCGGTGTGTAGATGTGGCCTGCCGGCCAGTGCTCATGTAAAAATCTAATACCACTAGGCCAAGTTCACGCTAAATAAAATTGTATACAATATATGTAAGTAAACGCTAAGGCTAGTTCAAAGAGAATCACGCACACACTTTGTATGTAGTGTTGTTTTGTTGCCACTTTCTCTAATCTCTAACACTCACTGTTAGCTAGCACAGACTTGCGGTGACCAAGTGCTGATCCCTTGGGGCTCCTCTGCTGCCAGTACAATAAGGGCAGAGGCCAGGCCATGCAGAACAGGGCACAGGCCTTCAGTCTGCCGGCAGATTCAAGGGAGAAGAATGGAATTGCGCTATGGACCACCGTTCTGCAGCTCGGCTCTGCGAGGGAGCAATCTCAAGGATCAGGGACAGGGCACAGTGCCACCTTCCTGGAAGATGAGCGGTGGCATTCACAGGCGAGGCACACAAGGATAAGTCAGCATGGACTCGCCTTGAGCAGGGCCATTTGTTCAAGTGCAATGCACATGCTGGGCTAACGGGTCATGTGAGGGAGCTGACTCTCAACGGACAAGTGACTTCTGTACCGTGCACACCAGCTGCCGTAAAAGCAGGGCTTTAAGTGGGCCGGGTCCTTAAAAAGCAGGTGCCGAGACGGGTCCCTATCGAGCTCTCCATTTTTGCACTCGCACTAAGAATGGGAAAAAAAATCTTAACTCTACAGCAGTTTCACTGTGTTTGATGTAACTTTGAGCTGTTTGCAGGTCCGAATTGTAAAACTCGAAGTGCTTTACATGAGCACCAATAAGGACATATTAATTACTTTTCTTGTAGGCACTGACGATTAAGTGATTGCCCAGAAACACAGGATGTCGAGCGGACGATGAGACTCAAACCTGCTTCCTCAGCTTCAAAGTTGGCAGCGCTAGCTATTAAGCCACAACCTCTCACTCAAGAACTAAAGCATTTTCAATATTATATACAACGAAGCCATAGTTTTATGTATGCATGTAGCATATTTAGCTAATGCAACTAACAACCTTTGACAAAGCCACTAGTCCTGGCTTGTTGTAGGTGTAATGTTACTTATGTGGAGGAAATAACAGAAGCAGCGAAATACCAGTCGGGCGGCACATTATGCTGAGCACATATTTCATCAATGTTTGAAGCCAAGCCCTTAATTATATCGCCCATGCCCCTTTGAGAGACCCCCCCCACAGTTTTTTCATCCCACTTAAAGCCCTGCGTAAAGGTTCTGCAGTGCCGTACACAGTCGGGGTAAAGGAATGCACCTGGCAATCTGAATGGCTAGGTTTTCATTATCCTCATGGACAAAATACATAAATGGCAAAATCTTTTGTAAACCTGTGCACATAAGGGATCAGGAATGCATTTTTAAAGATGGCAGGTCCACAAAAACAAGTGCTGGTGTCGTCCACTGGCACTCACAGGCTCAAATTAGGTGCTGCTTGTCTCCATTATTCCTAGGTTCCTGTCCAGGCCACTAGGTTCCTGGGTTTTGCCACATAGTCTTCTTTCACCATGATACGAACATGATCCCCCCAAATCCAGCACACACTGCACAACCACCCAATCAGAACACAAAAGACAGATTTCATCACAAACACTGAATACACTTCGTATATGCATAATCAGCCAGCACAGGACACTTAACAGTACTTTCCCAACATGGAGGGGGCAGAAGAAGCACATGGGCGCCAGCGAGAAACAAGAAACGCATGGAATGTGAACTACACAAAGGAGACAGCTGAAAAAAAAGAACAAGCATTACATAATCCAATAGGTTAAGTTAAAGCTATTTGATTTGCTATAATCAAAGGCGAGACCTATTGCATTTTCATGGTCATTTGAGATGTCAGGAGTGATGTCATCACTGATGTCTCTGACCATGTCATGAGTGATGTAATATGTGACGTCATCAGCAGTGCATTGCAGGGGCGCGAGTTATAGTTAGCTGAACTAACTATAACGGGGGAATTTCTATGGTTTTGTACCAGTGAAATGTCCAACTAACTATAACTTTCCCTAAAACCTATATTTTTTTCAGGGAATTTCAAAGGTTTTTTAAATGCTAATTTCTAACTATAACGTGCCTGAAACCTATGGTTTTTTCAGTGAATATATATCCATATACACACACACGTCTTAGTTAGGCTCAGAATTTACACGCACAAAACCATTGAATTTCAGTAGATCTAGTTACATGAGCTAACTGCAACTTCCACCCCAGCAATGCACTGCTTAGGACTTCACGATGACATCTCAAATGACATCATTGAAGACATCACCCAGCGATTGTGTCCGTTTTCTAAATGTTTATGATTATTAAACATATACAAAGGTACTACAAATGGTATACTTTGTGTAATGAGTGATACTATTTCTGACACGTATTATGAGAGTGGCTGTGTCTGCATATGCGTGTGCGAGTGGGTGTCTCAGTGGCTGTATGGGTGAATGAGTGCATGCATGTGTTGGCCACTGTATGAGTGAGTGGTTGCATGGGTGAGTGAGTGGCTGTATTGGAGAGTGTGGCTGTATGGGTAGGTGAATGGATGTGTGAGTCACTGTATGGGTGGCTGAGTTGCTATGTGAGGGGCTGTATGAGTGACTGGGTGTATAAGTGGCTGTATGGGTGAGTGAGTAGCTGCTTCAGTGGGTGTTTGGTTAAGTGAGTTGGTGTGGGAGTGACTGTACTGGAGTGAGTGCATGTTAGTCACTGTATGGGTGAGTGGTTGTATGGGTGGCTGCATTAATGAGTGTATGAGTAGCTGTGTGGGTGACTGAGTGGCTGTGTAAGTGCTTGTGTGAGTGACTGCTTCAGAGGGAGTTTGGTTAAGAGTTGGTGTGTGAATGGCTATACTGGAGAGTGTCTATGTGAGTGGCTGTATTGAGGAGTGCGTGGGTATGTGAACGGTTGTATGAATGGGTATGTAAGTAGTTGTGTGGGAGTGACTGGATATGTGAGTTGTTGTATGGGTAACTGGGGGTGTGTTGAGAGGCTGTATGGGTGAGTGGCTATGTGAGTGGCTGTACAGTTGAGTGAGTGGGTGTTTCAGTGACAATGGATGAGTGGGTGTGTGAGTAGCTGTGTTTGTGAGTGTGTGAATGGCTGTATGGGCTAGCGAGTGGCTGTGTGGGTAGGTGTATGGGTAATTTAGTGGCTCTATGAATGTCTGTATGGGTGAGTAACTGGTTGTAGAGGTGTGTGAGAGTGGTTCTGTGGATGATGTCGTTAGTGATGTTACAAGAAATAGCCGACCTGGAAACTGAAGTTCGAAACAACCAAAGTCTTACCGACGCCAAAACATTACTTGAAAAAGTTGAAAAGGAGATATCTGAGTTTAAAGACTATACGGACTATACGGTTATTCAAAAAAGCAACAAGTTTGAAGCGGATAAAAAGAACTTCTCTTTGGAATCCACTTACCCGTATTTAAACAAAGATTTCTACAGCAACAACGACTCGAGAAATTATTTGCAAAACTATCGAGGACGTTCAAGGAAGAAATTCATCACTTTCTCTGACACAACATCTTCATCCTCAGGGGGTGAGTCGGAGGACAATACAGGGACAAACATAAATCCAAGGTTAAAACAACAAAACCAGGATCAACAAATTAATCAAGGGCCGCATTTTTTAGCCCGAGGCCAGCGGCAGGGCAGAGGCCGCTTACGTTATTCACAGCCATGGGAAATGAGGACCCGACGTCAATATTACAGGAGCTAGCTCCGTCACCTGTGTTCAATTTGTCAGAAAAAATCCTGACAGAAGCAGAATTGTCTGTTTTATCCAAAGGACTAGGATTTGTTCCATCCAGGCAAACGGACTTCGTTAAACTTAAGTTAGAAATAATCGAATTTTGCCGGAAACTGCGGCTTAAAATATTTTTTAAGGATACCCCAGAAACCTCCTCAATAGAGATAACAGGATTAAAGAGAAAGTCCGTATTCTGTCCATCTGGCCCAAAAATCCCTAAAGAGATTAATACTTTTGAAAAGACCATTCTTTCCGGAATACAAACAATGGAAAAGAAGAAAAATTTCATCAAATACAATCTGGCTAAACAAGAGAAAGATGCTTTGCTTGCACTTAAAAATGACAGGTCAGTGGTAGTCAAACAAGCTGACAAAGGAGGAGCAGTGGTTATTTGGGACTTAAACAAATACAAAAAAGAAGCGCTACGTCAACTAGAGGACAACAGCTGCTACCGGAAAATTGCAAGGGATCCAACCAAGGAGCTACAAATTCAACTTTTTCAAATTATTGAGGAAGGGCACACACAAGGTTTCGTTGGCCCAAAGGAACGGATTTTTCTACAAAATAAGAATCCTAGGATACCAGTCTTTTATGTTATACCAAAACTACATAAAAGTGAAATCGACCCCCCTTGTAGACCAATCGTTTCAGGGTGTGAGTAGCTCATCGAACCAGTTGCACAATATATTGATTTCTTTCTAAAACCTTTTATTAACGATATTCCTGCCCATTTGAAAGATACTACAGCTTTCTTGAACCGAATAACAACAGTCAAATTTGATAACAAAAATCAACTAATGGTGACACTAGATGTGGTGTCACTCTACACCCAGATTCCTCAAGACCAAGCACTAGAGACACTAACATGGTTCCTGGAGAAAAGAGAACGACCAGTCCAGGTTCCATCGGATTTCATTCTGAAACTCGCCAAATTTGCACTATCGAAAAATTATTTTTCTTTCGACTCAGATTTCTTCTTTCAAATAAAAGGCGTGGCGATGGGGTGTCCCTTCGCCCCAGAGCTAGCGGTGCTTTTTATGGGATTATATGAGAAGAATTTCATCTACGACAATAACCCATATTCGGCTAATATTTCTAACTATATGAGATATATAGACGACATCTTCTTAATTTGGACTGGATCTGAACAACAATTGGACGAATTTGTAGGATGGCTCAATGAACGCACGAGAGACATCAAATTCAACTGTTCGGCTTCCAATAAATCAATAACATTTTTGGATGTGCAAGTAGAAAACCTATCAGGACAATTAGAGACCACACTTTTTAGGAAGCCAACGGATCGAAATAAGGCCTTGCATTACACCAGCAATCACCCCCGGAGCCTAAAGCAGAATCTACCGTATGGGCAGTTCCTACGGATTCGTAGGAATTGTTCACGAAAAGAGGAATACTTTTTGCATGCCAACAAACTTAAAGACCGACTACTTGAGAGAGGATACCCACGAAGACTACTCAAACATTCCCTAAAAAGAGCCTGGTGGACACCAAGGGAAACTCTACTGGCGAGTAAAAAGAAGAATACGGCCAATAGACCTGTGTGTGTAACAACATTCTGCCCCAATTCACATCAAATTCGCAAACTAGTCTTGTCAAATTGGCACCTGATCAACGGTCTACATAATGACTTTTCCACACCACCCTTGTTTGCGTTCAAAAAAGAAAAAAGCATAGCCAACTTCATTGTAAGAGCAGCTTTGCCCAAACAACAGCCCCCTACATTGAGAGGATTATTAGCTCTGCCTCCAATTGTCGGTCATCATAGATGCGGGTCCTGCATTTGTTGTGATCAAACTGTAGAAGGCGATACATTCACCTTTAGTAACATCTATTGGAAACATGATGCCTTCACCAATTGCAGGACGAAAAATGTGATTTATGCAGTCACATGCCCATGCCCTAAATTGTATATAGGCAAGACCACCCAGGA
This sequence comes from Triturus cristatus, assembly GCF_964204655.1. NCBI lineage: Eukaryota > Metazoa > Chordata > Amphibia > Caudata > Salamandridae > Triturus > Triturus cristatus. Next base: position 668,083,613 of record NC_140586.1, on the reverse strand, counting down.
AGTACGACAACGCATCATTCAACACAAGTCGAGGATTCGACGAAAAGTTGAAAACGCTCCATTGGTGAGCCATTGGACCATATTGAAACACCGCGAGGAAGATCTGAAGTGGACAGTTCTGTCCAAAATCGAGCTAGATCCACGGGGAGGTGACTTGGACGGTCGCCTGAGCCAAAGAGAGTCATTTTTAATTATGAAATTTAATACCACGACCAACGGTCTTAATGAAATAGCGGAGATATATAGACCACTCACGACGTGAGCATGACTGGCGGACTGCTCCCAGTATATTAAATCAGGTCTCTGCATTTCACCAAAGCCATCTGTCTTTTGGGCATTTTCTTCAACAAAATATTTTTCCAACAAATAAGTAGTCTACAAAGTCGTTCCGGTATCGGCCCAATTGGAATTTATAACCCCTCCCGTGGAGAGTTCATCGCATAATTTCGACCTAACTTTTGGAATCGAGATCAATCCATGATGTTTAAAGTTTTTGACATCATCAACCCGATGATAAACTACATTTCCCATCGCCCCCATGAAAAGAACCACAATTCCCATGATTCTTGGGCATGCGCATCACCTTTCTTTAAAAGACCCGATTCACTTCCTGGTTACCGAAGCAACCCCCGGTTCAGGTGTATGGCTCCGTTGGATGGCGGCAACGACTAAAAGAAGCAGCTACCAGGTAGGCGACGAATCACCGAGTCCCCGTTAGGGGGAAGCTTAAATCTACGTACTAGCTCGACAGCGTGTTAGCAAAACGCAACCGACATCGCTTTTGCTTTGTCTTTACAGTCTCTGATGGCAGAGGAATATTTAAAGCCCGACTACGCCAAACAAAGGGAACACACGAACGCCACACTATTCGACTAGTTGAAATCGTAGGGTGAGCAATTCTCCTATTTGTTGTCCTGTCCTTGTGCGTCTGTCCCATTAGGATGTGAATCAATTCGACGAGTAGGTTTATTGTCATATTTGGTTGTTTTCAGCTCCAGGCACTAGCTGATTGAAACATCCTTTGGACATAAAGCAGGCTGAGACCACACGTGCATAGATATTCTTAAGGTGGGTATGCCAGGTCGAGAATGGAGGCTGGCTCAAGTTCTGTTATTGCTGATTAGAGTAGAGATTTTTAATTATTACCTTTTTGATTTTCTTTCCAGAATACATTGGTCCTGATGAGAACCTCATAATGTCAGAGGTTTGAAACGCGTAGACCAGTCGACCAGTCGGTCCTTTACACACTCCATATAAAAAGTCTTGCCCTTGATGTTTTCTTTGGGTTTAAAGTGTTTATTAAGAAATTTATTGTCTTAAAAAGTCTAACACGGATAAACTATCTGTGTTCAACAAGGAGTAGTTGTTTAAGGACCTTTCAGTTCAGTTGAGTATGAGTTAGTTTTTTGGTATGAATGGATTGGCCAAGTATGGTAGATGATTGAATGTTTAAATTGTCTAGGGTGCGGTTAATGTATTGTATTGTCATTTATATTGTATATGTATGTTTGTATCAGGGACGTTTGTCTTCATCACACAATAAAATAATGCGTAATAAATAAATAAAAAACTTTTTGAAGAATAGGCAATTCTTAAAGCCCCATCTTTTGTGTTTCAATTCATGAAAGCTTTTCAAAAATAGTGTGTTATTTAAATCAAATCCAGGTAGGACTAGGTGTTTTGTTCTTTAGTATTTTGGGCTCAGTTCTGCTGGTCTTTTGAGCCAAAGCCCTGTTTTGGTTTATAGCTAATTTGAGATGTCATCAGTGATGTCACTGACCATGTAATGAGTGATGTAATATGTGAGGTCGTAGGGAATACATTGCGGGGGCGTAAGTTATAGTAAGCTTGGGTAACTATAACTGAATTTCTATGAGTGTAAAATCAGAGACTAATTATAATGATCCTGCATGCTTTGTTTTTTTAGTGAATTTCTAAGGTTTTTTTCTAATGTTATTTCCCCAAATAGAATGTCCATGTAACCCTTGGTGTTGTAAGTGAATTTCTAAGGTTTTTAAAATGTTACTTCCTAACTATAATGTCATTGTAACCTTTGTTTTTTTATGTGAGTTTCTTATGGTTTTTACCCCCAACAAAAACAGATCTTCTTTACATTACTTTAACTTTTGTTTTCTGTGATTTTCTAGTTTCCCCCCCATAAAATATCACTTAATTACCATGCATAAATGCAACCCCCGCAATGATGTCACTTGTCTAGTCCCCCCACTTATTTTTTCAAGAGTTGTGCTCTCAGCATGAGGGCTGCCCTGAAACTGTGCCGGACTCCATGACTCAGCCAAGAATCAGGGCACAGGTGGGAATCCAGCTGGCAGACATACAGGCCGAGCCCCTGCAGTGGTGCATGCTTCATTAGGGGTGCAGACATGCACGTAGGTGACAAGCAGGCAGTGAATCAGGCTCCCATACTGCTCGCCTATAAACTGAAGCATGCTGCCCTCCCCAAGGGTACTGTAGAGAGGGGCCGGCACTGTGCTCCCGCTGTGCAAACCGTGTTTTCAGGTTCCAGGGACACTACACCTTCCAGCTACACATTCCAACCTTTACTTTCAGTTATTTAAAGTTCAGTAGACTTTGCCAGAATCGTTTTTATTTTATGGATTCAGTTGCAATATTCTTATTTCCAATTGATTTTATTTTTAGGTGCTTATATGCTCTTTCGTGTATTAATTTGAAATACTTATTACTTCCTATGGTTATTCTTTAAGACTTTCATTCCAACTGTTTTTATTTTAGGGACGGTTTCCTTTCTGTTTTTATTCCGGTGATTTGTCTTTGTAAGCTTTTACAAATGGCATTGATTTCCAATATATTTGTTTGGAAATATTTTGTTTCAAATAAATGTTATATCGCATTGTAAAGAAAAAACAAAGAAATAGAATGGTATTGCATTTAAAGACTGGCTGACTGTAGAATATGTGTCTTCCACCGTATGCTCTCTGTTTTTGGCACAAAGGGCCAAGCCGCGTTATTAAAATGTAGAATATTACTGCACGGGCCGTGCTTTACCGGGGGGTCTGTGGACTGCAGGGCCTTCGCTCGCCAAGTGACAACCACGCCTTCAGTCTTAGATGAAAGTCACCCATACCTAATAGCTGTTCGTAAAAGCCATAACGAGATGAAAGGGGGGTTCTAAACACAGACCAGAATTAAGAAAGTCAGGAGATAAGGAAACTTAAGTTTTGCCAATATTTGAGAACATGTATTTTTCGTGGGAGAATAGTTGTTAATCACGGGATGTGCCCCTGCGGAGCTGCCAGTGGAAGGGGTGGGGCAGCATCAAGGCCTAGGTTGCTTCAGGGTTTTGCAGAATCTCAAATTGAAATTACCAAGAGCCAGAGACAGGCCAACACAGTCTTTCACGGTTGGTGTCAGAGCTTTGCCGCGGTCGAGAGTCATGCAGTGCTGCGGAGGGTCTCACACTGCTGCTGGGGCCACAGGGTGCTTCTCAAAGCCATGGGTTTCAGTAGGAGCCAATAGACGTGACGGAAAGAGTTTAATACTCAGAGCCCTCTACTGAGTCTGAGCAGAGAAGGCTAACCTGCAAGGTCTGATGAGCCCCTCATCCTTCAGAAAAGCCTGTAAGTATTGTACCCAAAGTACTACTCTGAACATCTAGCATGCATGCCTGTCTTCGAAAGAGACTAGACGCACTACGTTAAGCAGTACGCTTAATATAAACATGAACAAAAGTTAAACACACTATTGAACAAGCGGTAACTGTCACTATGGTGTAAGTAGTGCGGCCGGCAGGCAAGGCACACAAATAAAAGTGAATTGGTCAAAGGTAACAGAGAATCTCCTTACAGAGTGGTCCACGGGGGTGCCCCACTGGTGACTAGGACACAGTGAGAGGATAGCTATGTATGGAAGGATGGAAGGACTAGGTTTCCCATAGACATGGGCTCAGATATTCCGAACTGTGACAACCAGTAACTGAACATTTGGAAGAGTGGCAATGAGAATTTTGAAAAGGAAGTACAACACATCTCCTTTAAACTATTTACGTTGCACACATTTACTTGTGATGACCATTTAAAGCACAGGGACAAAAGTCCATTTCCCCAGCAACGCAGGATTTGTTGCTCAAGTGGTAAACAGAGGTTGAAAGGCAAGGTTTCCGGGCTCCATGGTAATGCACTTATCACTCATAGACGCCTTCTCGTGCCACAGAGTGAGCACTTGACTTTTTGTGCCCACTCTTTCTTCTCACGCAGCAATTACCAACTAAATGAAGATAAAGCTTGTTAGAACAATGAACCATTGGCAGGTCAATATAAAAAAAAAATCAGGCCATCGACACTTGCTGATTACAGTGCTACGCATGGACGTCAGAAGGCACTACATAACACCATATTATTTTTCCTGTTTCAAGCCTCGAACAAGCATTAAATTCTTTAAATCAAAATAAATATGTTTGATAAAGTTTTAAATGAAAAGAACAGGTCTACTAGCTCGATAGCTTAAAGATGGCTGGTCATTATTAAACCCAAATCAGTGAAAAAAAGGACAATAGGCCTGCCCCTGGAAGGTGGCGGTCCCCAAAGCTAAGAACGGCCATGGGGAGGGTGCTGTGCGCGCCCTTCACCCAAAAATATACGTTGATATGCACCTGAAGCTATACTGTAATTAAGTACAGGCGACCAATTTTTTCTTTTAAAAAAACACTTGCCACAAATCTGCAAATCCGTTGCAGTTTTCGCTACGAAATTTTTTTAAATTCTTTTTGGGACATCCATGGTCCTTCGGGGACCCCAGCACTAGGCATAGGGGCGTTAGGGTATTCCTACCCTGCCCCCATCTCTCTCTTTTTTTGACTTTTTTTTTTTTACGTTTTTGTTTGAGATTTGGCCAAGTCCATGTCAGAAGATGTTGCCAGCCAATCAGATCTCTGCACAAGATTGGGAGGATTTGCGGAGGGTTACCGACCCTAGATATACAAATTCGCTTTTCCTTAAATAGCTCAAAAACTACTGAATGGATCTACACCAAACCACAAAAAGCTCTCTATCTGGACCAAGAGCTAGCTTTCTGCTAAATTTGATGTAATTTCATCCAGAGGTTTGGGCTGTAGTCACGTTCAAAATCCCTACGGGAATTAACATGGCAAAATCCCCCCTTTTTACAGGTCCGCAATTGACTGATCAGCCTGAAACTTTCCATGCACAACTAGAATCAGGAGGGAATGTTTTTTGGAACATTTCGTGAAGATTCGTCAAACAGCGCCGAAGTTATAAGCAAGTCAAAAAACGCTTTTCTTATGGAAACTAGGTCCGAACTATAACTACCTACTGGCGACTGCCAGTAGGTAATATATATAAAATAAACCTAACCCTTACCGTAAATAGTTACCAAAGAATTGTTACTACGATTATGCCCTTACCATTCATGCTTTCACAATGAAATTAGCTGTAAAGGGAATCTGTGATAAAGGCATACTCGTAAAAAACATATAAAAACCTGTGTTGTAAAGACATTGTTGTTGAAATGCCTTAGTTGTAAAGGCATCTTGCTGTTTAGCCTTCGTTGTGAAGGTGGTTTCCCGTCTGAGGATTCTGCATTTTCCCCCTACTGGCAGCACCTAAACACGTGAGGGCACCAAAGAAGTGGTCAAGATATTGAGCATGGCCTCTTTGTCCAGACATGACAAAGCGGCGCTCTAATATCAAGCCAATCATCCGATTAATATATCTAGACACGGAGGGCTGCGAGCTTGGCAGAAAGGGATGTCTCACCATCAACCGAATCTTCAGCAGTAAATGCCATGGTAAGAACTTGATCGAAGGGGCCACTGTAAGTAAAGTGGATTCCATGGGTGGGGTTAAGGAGTTTTGCTACACTGGCCTAGACAATGTAGCACTGGAGGACAAATTCTAAAACCTTGTATCATTCCATGACTGTTACTGTTTTTAATGAGGACTTCTGTTGTGAAGAGTCAGCATGGTGACAAACTCTGGTAAGAAAAAAAAAAAAAAAAAAAACATAAAACGTCTAATGACAGTAAGTGAAAGAACAACTTTTTTTCTGCTAGGCAATCAAGATTTTTTTTTTGTTTGCGTTAAAAGGATCCTTGCTCCACTGAGAAGTCAAATGAACTGCACTGCAATCTGGGACACTGGAGAAGCTAACTGCCTAAAACCGACATTGCAAAATTTCACTCTATTGAACACAACAACATTCTGGCTCCGGGACTTGTCTCCATAATTATCTTGCAGAGAAAGGATTCCAGTGCTTTACTACACAGAATATAAATTAAACAGAGGTGCATCAGTGGTTGAGAGCTGTGACAGACGGGAGATCCTCTTCACCTCTGAAACAATTATAGACTGGATCCTCTTTACCTCTGAATCAATTATATGGTTCAAGTTCTACATGCAACTCGTTTTATTATACAAACAACCAAATAGTCTGAAATCGTCAAAAGGAGATAAGTCAGCCATTAACTCTGTCCCACTGCAGTGTTTTAAGCAACACATTATACTTTGCATTTCTTCCAGAAAAAGCTTCGTAACCGGGTTATATTACAGAGAATCGTGTAGAGGTATAGTTTAGGCCACTATACCTTTTTTAGGTTTTCAATTTTGCATGAAATAGATTTATAGGCTACAACCCAGACAGTACTTATAGCATTACAAATAGTAGAATCTATATATACCTTTGAGCGATCAATCTTAGTTCGTTTGTGAGAACATTGGCATCAGAGGTTATGCCTGCAACACTGCATGCCATATCACTGCAAGAAAAAAGTCAGCCAGTATAAATTTAGCCATACTAAGATGGGACAATTCAGCATGGTAAACAGTCAATACACTTCCAAAAATCCACAAGCACAATAGAAAATAGAGCAAGAAAAAAATACTAAAAGTAATGGAAGGTAAAATTATAGCAACAGCCATTCCTCAATGTTTATTTTTTACTCTGAATTGCTTAGATGGGCAAGTGACTTGCCACGAATATTCCCTACTGGCAAGTTCATGGAATCAGAATAATGATTTTTGGTAAAATGCAAAACTTGTCTACATCCTAGAGTGATGTAGGGTCTCTCCTAGGACTGGTAAAATTAAGCTAATGATGACTTAACTATGCACAATGGGATCTCTCTCTCATCACCTGAGTGAGGCCTAGTATGTGGAAGAGTTGAGGAAGCAATATCTAGTAGGTGCGCTGACCACCCCTCTAGGCCACGGAGGAACAAAGTTACCGCTAGTCCTGTCCCAAAGACTCTTAGGGACACCAAAGCTGAGTGCCTAAAGCATTGAGCTGTAGCAAACAAAATCTGTATAAACAGCCACAACGGAACCAAGAGTATTAGTGTTAAGACAGGAACTGTGCAAAGATTGGCAGTTGGATAGATTCCAAATAACTTACTTATTAAGCTTGTATATTTTTTCTGAAAAGAATACTTCATCAAGAAGCTTATGAATGTTGCGTCTCTCTGCAGCTAGAAGAACGCCATCATTTGCTAATATTCCAAGGCACGTTCCAGCATGTCCAATAGCTTCCATGGCATATTCCACCTGATACAAGCGACCTACAGTGAAAAATAAAGTTCACACAGTTACATAAAATGGTAGTCCACCTTCATACCATTCAAGAGTAAGTAGGTTGAGTGACATTCCAGAAACCAATGCCAAAGGCTCAACAATCATTGGATGAATCTCAAGTATGCTACTCTACATCACTAATAGGTACCCTGACCTGCTGCCTTGTCCCAGTAGTTTTTGGGGATTTTCTCGAAAGCCTCTTTGAGGAGTATAAACAGAGTAATACCCTCTACTGTGTATACATGGGTGGTGTTTAGAGAGTTTTCTTCATGCATCTAGAGAATGGCCAAGTATCACCTTAACACGTGTATTCCAATGTCTTTTAACACCAAGAACAGCTGAGAAACTCTTTTCCCCTAAGCCCATACTTTGGAGACATGGGTTCAGAAGTACTTTAGTTTTCCTGGACAAAGCTTGTGCATCTTGGCAAGTCTCATACATTAGTTTGGTTCTTGGTAACACTGGCAGGAAGAAAATGGTTGAAGAACAGATCGGTTTGGTACGGATATAATTATCTTCTCATAGAGGAGGGGTCTTGGTCTTGCTCGGAGGAAAGTAAAGCCTCGCTGAAAACTAAACAATGTAATTGCATACAGACGCAATTAGGCAAGTAATGTAGAATGTTGCCACCAGTATGACAGGTAAGTTTCTTTATTAAGTACAGGAGATAGGTTTCTTTAGTCTCGCCACACAGGGCATCTGTTACAAAGCACTTTGACATTCTATATGAGCTTCAATTGGATCATTTCCAATAGTGGCTTACGCAGGGAGGGAAAGGCAAAGGGACCAAAGGAGGGGACAACTGAGGGACATTAAAATACTTTTCCTTCCCTAGGGAAAGATAGTAAGTAAGGGAAGATGAAAAAAAGGAAACTGCAAGACAAAAAGAACAAAACTGTAAATTGGTACATAAATAATAGAGTAAAAGTATACATGTAATTAAAATGTATGATATCGGAAGAAATAGGAACTTAAGGGCAAGGGAATCACCCTACTTTGTTATCCAATTGCCAGCTAGGTGAGCGGACATTCCTGGTAATTCTTTTAACTAAGGGAGGGTAAACCTTATTTCAATCATCATGAGATGTGGGTTTACATACAGCTGTGGGGTTTTCTGGACATTTTGCTATCAAAACCATGCTCCAGGTCTTGCCACCTTCGAGAATAAGGATATTGTGTTTCACTTGTTTAGTTCTTAATGGATGAGGAAACTTCCTGAATTGGTTTTGAATCGTGGTAGAATTCCTTATAAGTACAGTGTCTCTGTTGACCTGCACTGGTTGTCCATCATTGATGAGTGAGTTGAGAACCGTGTTTCCTACCTATTAGGGATGTAAAAGGTGATAGGACCGTCACAATGTGAGGTTAAGTAGGAAATATGTCCATAACATTTCACAAAGAATTTTAGATAGGAGTTTCCTAGCTGCATGGGCCAATCAAATCAATTTGTTTTATCATCTCATTTACTCTTTCTATTAGCCTATTGACTTTGAGGCAGTAAAGGTGTTTTGATATGGGTATCAAGTCTTGCATACCACTGTCAGCTGCAATGGTGCTAGGAATGCCTTTCAAGGAAAAGGTGTCCAGCAAAAACTCACTTACATTCGCAGTATTGATATGGTTTACAAACGTTGTCGTAACCCAATGAGAATGATAGTCAACTAGTACAAATATGCATTTGTGATACATTCCGGGTACGTTAATAGGACTCAGTGTCTAACCTTAATTTATCCCATGGCTTGGAAGGGACTTCTAAAGGAGAGTGGAGTTCTGTGAATTCTTTTAGTTTTATTGCTCACTCCACATGCATTACAGTCTCTTACTTTATTCTCTAGGACTCTGTCCACATCAGGAAACCAGTATTCTGCCCTAACTTTGCTCCTAGTCAAACTCCTTAATAAATGGCCTTCATGATCAATGTGTTCCCCAGTGATTTAAGGTGGTATGATTTTACCCAATCTTTAGAGGTAGTCTCCATCATTGGATAGCTAATTTCTCACATTCCTGTATGGCTATATATTTTCTGGTAATTCTTTAAATTTCTCAGCCCATTCCTGTGCGATTTTAAATGTAACAAGGTTTTGTCAAGTTTTATACTCCCTTCAACTTCATCCTTTAAGATTGCTGTAATGTGGGTTGATAGAACAGATTCATCAGGCAGTGTCAAATCTTGGGTATAGTCAACAGCAAGCATTCTGGATCAACAGTCCTCTATGTGGTTTTTGGTTCCCGGTACGTATTCTACCTTGAAATTGTACACCTGCAGACCTAAGACCCACTTCACAATCAAGGCAGTGGTTTTCTCTATACTTTTAGTGGACAACACCGTAATTAAGGGTGATCAGTCCTTCATAGGGGGTGGGGGGGGGGGGGGGGGGCTGATAAAGTGCCCTCTTTCTTGCATGGTAGGCCATCACTTTTTGCTGAATTGCTGAGGTTGTTTGACTGAGTGTGCCCTGGGCTCCTGCTAATCAGGTACCCAGGGACTATGTTCCTTCCCTAACAACTGCATTGAAGCCTAAACCCAATTGACATCTCTGGCCACATGCCAGCCCCTGTCGCCCCTCTAGCTGGGTGCCCTATGCCAGAGGGGAGGGTACAGGTGCATGATCCCTGTACGCCTACAGTGCCAGAGTCCATTCCTGGGCACTGTAAGTGCAGTGCTGCCATTAAGAGTATATGGTGCTGGGAGTTTGTCATGACGAACTCCACAACACCATAATGGCTACACTGAAGACTGGGAAGTTTGGTATCAAACTTTTCTGCACACTAAACCCACACTGATGCCAGTGTGGGATTTAATGTAAAATGCACAACAGAGGGCATCTTAGAGATGCCCCCTGAAACTCGACCAACTTTTAGTGACCTGACTGAGTGGCTGCTTAGGCTGCCACAAACAGACAGGTTTCTGGACCCCAGGCCTAAAACAATGCACATCCTGGGACAAGGTGCCAAGCCTCCTCCCCCAAGATGGACAGGGTTCACGAAGGGGAAGCTTCAAAAGCATGCCGCCTTTGTGAGCCTCCCCAGACCATTTGCTGCTTTCAGCAACTGGTTCCCATTGGTTCTACCCCCCACTTTGGGCGAGAGAACCGGCGGGAAAAACAAGTGAGGGAAAGAGGTGTGCCCACCTCTGCCAACTCCACCCCTCAGGTGGGGGAGGCGAGGTGAAGCACAACTGAGAGTCCTCACCATCTTGAGGATGGGGGGGACCTAGCCAACCAGGGACAGGCTCCTGCCCCCCCTCCCCTCTAGAGGGTGGCACAATAGGGAGAGTACCCACCCGAGGGAAGGGACCCATTGGTCCCTTCCCATACCTATCTGTAACGCCCCTAAATCTAGCATTTAGGGGGCACCCTGAACCTTGCTTACTCAGATCCAGCCTGACCACAAGAAGAAAAGAAGGACCGAACAGCCGCGCAGCCAGGTAACAAGAGGAAGACGCCCACTGACTTGGCCCCAGCCCTACCGGCCCGTCTCCCCTCGAACCTGCTCCTACGAAATCCCAGTGTGTCCTGAAGCTAACAACCTCAGAAACCCCGGAGGACCTGCCTGCCTTCACTTCCAAAGACTGCTTCTCCCATGAACACCGGATTTGTTCAACTGCAACCTCTGACAGTAGCCAGAGACCGCAAATCCAGCCCTCTCTGCACCCGCCGAACCCGGCCAGAGATAGAGTGGAAAAACACCACAAGGAGGTATCCCCCGGCGATTCTGACCAGAGATCCGTCGACCCCTGACCTGTCTCAAGCCTCCAGCCGACGCCTGCAGCCTAAATCCAGAAGGCCCCTTAACCACAACCAGTAGCTGGTAAGAAGAGCCGACCCCAAAAGGCACCCCTGCAACAGATGCCCCACAGTCCTTCGTCTCCCTGCTGGCAGTGCTTTTGCAAACCGGAGGTTCTCCATTGAAAACAGGGCACCCGACCTCAAAACAGCACCCAGCTGCCCTAGTGTCACTGAGGGTGCACCTTGGGTGCTAATTTGGTTCCCTATTTCCCTGACCTAAACCCTAGGAGCTTTGCTCCCACAGCTGTGTGGCCTACTTGCCAGCAGCCACCAACCGGAGGCCCCCTATCCTTCATAGGATAACATTGGGCCTCAACAATCTGCACCCTAGCGCCACTGAGGGGTGGAAGCTAATCCGAAAGGCATCCTTCGGTATCTGTAGGCTCCAGAGGGGCAGTAAAGGATGTTAAAGACTGGACTCTGGGTGAAGTGCCACCTAGTGATATGCAGATGAGAGGTTAAAAAAAAATGGAAGTATTTGGAGTCGCGTAGGAGGCTCAATATTTCATTAATCCTCGGAAGAGGATGTCTATCCACCTAAATATTTGAATTTTAATCTCCTAAATTACCCCGGAGGAGTTCTATAAACATTCTAGGTGGTGATCACAATTGGAGCCACCAATTCAGAGCTCTCTATTTTTACTATCATTCCTTGATTTTCCAACTTATCCTACTTTTTGAGCGAGTCTCTCACGAGGAGCGGAATATGACGTGTCTTGTGTACTATGGGGACTGAATCTTTTTTAAATTAATTTTGCATACAAAATCCTCGAGTAGGCCTAAATGATCAGGAAAGACATTGGCAAATTTGTCTCAAAGACCCTTTCCACTAACAGACCTGTCTGCAGTAAGCACCTGTTCTACGCTATTGAGATCTAGTCTGATTCCCAAGTCTTTCTGGTGTATCTATCCTAATAAAATCAAATTTCTACCATGTTCCTGTTCTTGAATGATATCTGCATTTATATCATCCCCCAGGTTTTATGTCAAGAGCTTCTAAAATATATATTTTCCTTGCAAATTTATCCTGGAAAGTTTTGTCTATCAGTGTGTAAGGAGAACATACCTTATAGGAGACACAATCAAGCGCTACGTCACAGGTGGGGTAATTCACATTTTAAATTTTTTCCAGTAAAATTTACTAGGAAAACTATTTTGTCCTCTTGATCTTCAGTTGAGATTGCTCTGATCAGATTAACATCCTTATTTTCTACATCCCTGCATACTTTAGCAAAATATCTTCTTTTATTGCATTTTCTTCAAATTACTCCCCCTGCAGGAAATTTGGGGCGGTTGGCTAATGGTTATTAGTCCCATACCTGTAACATTTCAGTCTGTCAGGTTTATATTTAGGCTTCTGTATATGCACATTTTTTTATCTTGTAGATTGTGTCACTTGTGTTAGTGAGGGTGTTAACACTATTATAGACTTTGAGGGATTCAGGTAATACTTTCATTTCCCGTATACAAAATTGCTGCGTGTTCTATACTTTTAGCGATATCTATTGTCTCTTGCAGGTTGGGGTTCAAAGTTAGTCTCTCTTGAACTTTTGGATCCCTAGTACATCTTACTAACTGATCATGGATTAGTCAGTCAGTGAGAGGACCAACATCACAGTACTGTAATGTAATGAGCAACCTTTTTGTGTTTACCTCGAGTTCTACTGAAGAACTTATGTCTCTCTAGAACAACATTCATTTTATCTCCGAAATACTCCTATAACGGTCCAGGCACGGACCGGCATGCCTTAGGCGCGCCCGCTGCGCGCGACCGCGCAGAGGTCGCCTTATGTAGGGGAGAGGGGCAGGAGCAGAGGCAGGGAGGCGGGAGCGGCTGGGTCGGGGCCACAGGGGCAGGAGCGGCGGGAACGGTAAGACAAAAATACAATACAATAATGCCAATACAACGCAGGGAAATAAAAACAAATAAGACAATTATGCACTCAGCAACAGTTGGGGAAAAGTGAAGAGGGACACTGGGGGGGGAGGGGGGGGGGGATACCGGATGGTACCTAGGCGGACCCTGAGGTGCAGAGACGGGTAGCTGGCTCGAACCCTGCTCGGGATCGGTCAAAGTCCTAGCGCGGTCAACGGCGAGGCGGAGCTGCTGGGGAGAGTGCTGGCCTTGGCCCAGAGGTCAAGGTCTCACGTGCGCGCCCCCGCAGCGGTGCCATATGTAAGGGAGGGGGCGGGAGCAGAGGCGGGAGCGGCTGGGTCAGGGGGGCAGGGCCGCAGCAGCGGGAACGGTAAGACAAAAATACAATAATGCCAATACAATGCAGGGAAATAAAAACAAATAAGACAATTATGCACTCAGCAACAGTTGTGAAGAGGAACACTGGGGGGGATACCGGATGGTACCTAGGCGGACCCTGAGGAGCAGTGACGGGTAGCTGGCTCGGACCCTGCTCGGGGGTCGGTCACAGTCCTAGCGCGGTGAACGGAGAAGCGGAGCTGCTGGGGAGTGCGCTGGACTTGGCCCAGAGGTTATTGTGTAATACAATATGTTGCCTATGCACCAGGCTAAATTTCTCCCCCCAATTGCAAGTAGATAGGTCTCAAATATTTGCAGCTATTGTTCTTAAGGTAATTCAGGTTCACCCACATCATTCAGAAAAAGCAGAGGTTGATTAATACTAACAGCTGCCATATTGAGACGTGAAAAGCGGTGATTGTAATGTATGTGAATTAAAGCAGATTTAAGACAACACCAACCACAATAATGAGTGGATGATACAGAAATGGTTAAAGCGAGTTACTCTTTAGCATGAAGTCCGGAGATTCAGAATAACCCTAAATAATAAAATACCTCATAGTTAAAGCAAATGGAGATGTTGTCACAAAGCAGCACAAGTCAAAAATGAGTATGTCTATGGAATTAAATGGTTAAAGAAAGGGAAAGATAACTGCTAAAACAGCATCAATCACAAAAATAACCATCCTGTGAGAAATAAATAGTTTAAAGGTAAGAAAAGGACTCAAAATGTATGTTAAGACTCCTAAACGGGAGGTTGTATTAACTGAACCAGTCTTGTTTCTATCATTAAAAAAAATGAAGCTATAATCACATGGCTCTGGAGACTGGGAGGGGAGGCTGGTGTATGCAATCAGGAGTGAAAGGTAGAGGAGAGGGTAGTGTGAGGGGATTTCTTCCCCAAGGGTGGTAGATACTCGATAAGGAAGTGCGAGGGGCAATCAGAGTCTCGAGGGCTGTGGCACATCACAGCACTGCTCTGCCCGCACAGACAAGGGATCTATGACAGAGGTAGCAGCACCATCACAATGGTAAGAGCGTGACCCTCATGGGTATACCCCGAACAGACAGGAATGTCCCAGCAGTTCGCAGAAGGTGAGGAAAAGCCCAGAAAGATGGACACTGATGGCTAAGAGTACGGCAGTGGAGCATGAACACAAATTGCTTGTGGGTTCACCAAGGATATCCACACAGATCCTGTGCCAGGTACACTTACATGGATGGTACGTCCCAGCACTCTGACTGCACTACAGAGCCGACCCACCTGTCATGAGCAGTAAATAGCTGCGATCAGTCAGAAAATAGGATGCGGATCGCTGCTGAAGATAGCCAGCCAGATCTTTATTATTTCTTCAATTGTATTTGAAGCGGTCTTATATTCAGTTGCATTAATGCCAGTAGATGGCGCTGTTGCTACACAGTTGACCAGGTTACATTTGAACAAATGTGCATAAGCACATCGCAACCAATCAGTGGTGTGCAATTAGAATTGACAAAACGGAGATTGAAGAGAAAGGAATTCCTGTGTAGTTCGATTCACATAAAGAATCTGCTAATGAAGAACTTCTTCCAGATGATTTGAATAACGTATTTGTAGACGAGACGATCTCTTATGATGCGCTTTGCTGTAAATTAACAGTTTGCTGAGCAGACACGTGACTAACACTCACAAGGATGACGTGCACCAGCAGCCCAACTGCCCTGCGGTGCCAAATCACTAGACCAAATGCTCTGCAGGGACATGACTGTCACCAACATGCATCACTGAGGCACCATAAAGATGAGACTAGAGCAGGTGACTACCTGAGGGACACGAGTCCCATCAAGAGTAGCACAACACCAACCATTCAGAACGTCTCTGTAATGGCGAGGATCCGAAACTACAGGAGTGAAGACCCATAACTGCCCCATGTGGTATCCCATCCTTATCGCCAATGAAGAAAAATGCCACCAGGATGATAGGTAAGTCTCTTTATTAAGTACAAGAAATAGATGTCTTCAGTGTAGCCACGCAGAGCAACTGACAAGAGGCACTTCAACATTTTATATGATTTTCATTTGGGACATTCCAATAGTGAAGAAATGCAGGGAGTGGTAGGAAAAGGAACCAGGGAAAGGAACAACTGAGGGACAACACAACAGGGAGTGGTACGTATATGGATATACAACCATGCATCATAAACAAAAGATATTTCGTGTGAAGGATTTCCTTGGGACCACTGCACACGTATTTCACCCTTGTACCAAGGTTCCCTATGGAAGAATGGCGCTACACTGTTTCATGTATACATGTAAGTTTACAAGGGCAGCATAAAAGGTTGAAAACACAGACTTAAAATACCAACATAATTTTTATACTTTATGTGGCTATTTTGGGCAAGTCTCAAATCACCAAACAAACAAAATACTTATTCTACAATAAACCAAAATTCTCAGAAGTCAAATTGACCATTAGGTTACTTATTTCCAATGTACAAACCACCTACCTTCAGGGGAGAAAATAGTTGTTCTTGAATCATATCGTCGAGACTGGAAAGAAAAAAAAGTTTCTTAAACCACCAAAATGCATAAATCAACTATTAGACTTGTTAATCACCATGAGACATTTCTTTTTCAATTTGTGCTGTAAAGCAAGACCAACAGTAGTTGCTTAAAAAAAACATACCTTTCTCAAAATAAAAAAGGTGTACAGAGTGAAGGTAAGTTCTTTGCAGTTTTTTCCACATAGGCTTCTTTGCACCCTAATTTGATACCTCATTTTGTTTCAAATGTGACACAAACAGAAATCTAAGTGCCCTTGTGGAGGTTTTGACACATTTTGACCGTAGCACTGTGAATGGCAGCTTATCAATGGATGAAACATCTGCCATAAGGCAAGCCCGTCTGAGCCCGTCCGCGCCCGGCCCGCGCTCAGCGCCCCCCCTCCCCCTGTTCAACTTCCCCCAGTCCTCCAGAAGCGCCTCGTGTACTCGAGAACCTCCTTGATGGAGCTAAACTTGTGGGAGCGTAACGCCAGATGCACTCTAATATCGGCTGAATCACTGCTGGCTCGGCCACCTAGCCCCTGCTCTAACTGCGTTTGCCCTCTACCCCTGATCCACCCGGAAGGCATTAAATCCACGGCTACGGAGGGTCTCTCCACTATCATGGCTGCAGAGGTTTTTTCTTGCATTCTTCTCAATGCCAGATCTCTGGTAAAACACAGCATGGAATGCTCTCAGCTGCTGCTGGATCTACAAATTAAAATTGCATTTATTACTGAGACTTGGACGGATGAGGCGTCCGGACCAGACTTAGTTCAAGCAACCCCCCCGGGCTATTATTGTGAGGTGCTTCACAGAGCCAATAAAAAAAGGGGGTGGCATTGCAAATCTATATCATAGCTCCATACAGGGCACTTTTAAAGCACGATCAATGACAGCGTGTGAAGCAATTTCCTTTAACCTGAGGCTTACGAACCATTTCTCCTGCAAAGGTACTCTCATCTACAGACATCCGGGCCCTAAACCTTTGTTTCTTTCGTCCTTGGGTACCCTTCTCGAGGAGGTATTGCTGGAGAACTCTTATACTATACTAGGGGACTTTAATTTCTATCTTGAGAAGCCAGAGGATCCTGATACAGCTCGACTCCTTAGTATTATGGAAACCGCCGAGCTGACGCAACAGGTGACGGGTCCTTCCCATCGGGCAGGTCACACACTCGACGGGATTTTCTCCAATACATCAGAACTAGCATTTACAGCTTTGTTACCGCTGGCCTGGTCGGATCATGCGGGTGTCAGGTTTAATATTGCACCTATTCCCCACCCACACAAGGGGCGCCCCTTAACACTGGCCAAAACAGTTAGAGCCTGGAACAGGGTAGAAGCAGAGACCCTATCTAGGGTACTCTCCACCTCACTTACTCCTATTCCCAGGAACACGGAGGAAGCAGCTCTGTCCTACACAAACTGGCTTTCCCAGGCCTGTGTAAAGCTGGCGCCACCAAAACCAGCAGTCTTTAATAGAACTACGCCCTCAGCGCCGTGGTACACGACCGAATTGAAATCACAAAAATGCGTATGCAAGAGATCAGAACGCAACTGGAGGAAGACATACGCGGATGAAGAAAGACAGGCATATCTGGCTAACCTGGCTACATATAAACGTATGCTAAGGGAAACTAAACAGAAGCACTTTGCCGCTCAGTTTGCAGCAGCGAAAAATCCCACGAAAGAGATCTTCGCCACTATTAATAAAATGTTGCGAGTGGAACCAGCTTCAGTACCGGCCAGCACTGAGTTATGTGAAAAGTTAACTCTGTTCTTTCAGAACAAAGTGAATACCATCTTCACTAGTCTCAGTGGCCCCATTCATAGCCACCAGGATGGCAGGAATAAGCCTAGCGAACCTCAGCCACCGTTTGTCCTCAAGGAATTCACACATCTGTCCCCCAGGACACTTTGGAGTTAATGGTTAAAGTTAAATCCGGATCCCCTCTGGACCCCTGCCCGCTCAAAATCATCAAACTGGCACCAGTACCTATTGCAAATCATCTTACAGCTATTTTTAACGGCATGTTTGATGAAGGGGTATTCCCAGGAGTTTGGAAAAAGGCGTCAATTCTCCCTTTGTTGAAAAAACCTAGTCTGGACCCTTCCGATCCGAATAACTTCGACCCATTTCGCGCCTTCCATTCCCGGCCAAACTAGTGGAAAGGGTGCTAAACCATCAACTTACCACCTTTGTGAAGGACATCTCACTGTTGGATCCTTCGCAGCACGGTTTCCGCGAGGGTCATAGCACCGAATACGCGCTGATAGAGGTTACAGATCAGATTAGGCTTACGGTGGATCGGGGGGGGAAAGGCAGCGTTGATCCTTTTAGAACTATCCGCTGCTTT
The DNA here is from genome assembly GCF_964204655.1 of Triturus cristatus. Lineage (NCBI taxonomy): Eukaryota > Metazoa > Chordata > Amphibia > Caudata > Salamandridae > Triturus > Triturus cristatus. The sequence goes on along the minus strand of NC_140586.1, from coordinate 668,065,127 downwards.
CGACACGGTCCACCATGGTCTATTAATGGAACAATTAAGAAACAGTGGAATCCAGCAGAAGGCATGGGAGCTATTGAACTCCTTCCTTTCCGATCGGAGTCAAATAGTGTCATTGGAAAACTGTGCTTCCCAACCATTCTCGCTGCCATGTGGGGTCCCGCAGGGATCCTCACTAAGTCCCACACTGTTTAATATATATGTTTCCTCCCTAGCGCCTATCATCAGAAATCATGGATTCAGCGTAACCTCCTATGCGGATGATACGCAAATTATTGTGTCCCTTCTACCTGGTAATGAACTTGGGATGGACCACAACTTTCAGTCCTGCATGTCAGAGGTAGCTCGTTGGATGGCAAACAATTGCCTCAGGTTGAATTCCAACAAAACCGAGGTGATGTTATTTGGGAATAACCCTAATTTCTGGTCCCCTACATGGTGGCTGCAGGAACTGGGTGCACTTCCCACCCCGGTTAATCATGCCAGAAACCTTGGAATGGTATTGGATACCAAACTATCCATGACATTACAGGTCAATTCGGTAGCCTCCAAATCTAGCTACATCCTGAGAATGTTGAGGAAGATTCTGTTCCTGCTTCCGCAGGAGCATCGACAGACTGTGGTAAGGGCCTTGATAACCTCAAGACTGGATTACTGTAACAGTCTATACCTCAACATCCAGGAAGGCTTACTATATAGACTACAGTTGCTGCAGAATGCCGCAGCCAGACTCCTAACAGGCCTCCCTAAATCTGCCCATATCTCTAAGGCCATTCAGGACCTACACTGGCTCCCTATTAAGAGCAGGGTCCAGTTTAAATCATTATGTCTGGTTTTTAAGGCTCTACATGGAGTAAGCTCAGACTTCCTGATCAACAGGCTTAGGAGGTATATACCTGCCCGACATCTTCGATCATCCGATGCAAATCTGATCAAGGTCCCCCCCCAACAAAGAAAGTTAACTGGGGTGGCCGCAGTTTTTCATATGGTGCGGCAAGGCTGTGGAATGGTTTGCCTCCTCATATGCGCGCCATGGAAAATCTATTTCAATTCAGGAAAGCATTGAAGACCTGGCTATTTGTCAAATAATTCTGGAGTAAGCCTAATTGGAGCAGTGGACAGCGCCAGGACACCTCTTTTGGTAATCGCGCGCTTTACAAATCTCGTAAATAAATAAATGAGAATTGCTAAAAACTGGTAAGTATGGATGTACTACAGAGCAGGGAGTGATGTCTTCAAGCTTGCAGCTCCTCAGAACTCCCTACTTCAGTTCAAAGAGATTGAGGGCCACTTGACAAATTAAAAGGATAGTCAAGTCTCGGCTATTTGCTTTAAAATTCTATAAATGTGTTAATGCATTTCCATACTTGGCATGACTGCTTGCTGTAGCCAGTTACTGCTCTGTATTGATTGTTACCACCCAACCTTTTTGCAACTCGCTATTCTACTCTGCGATAAACCGCTCAGGTGGTTTAATCTGTGAAAGACAAATGCTCAATTCCTTGGGAGCTAAAGATGTTCTCGGTACGTCCTCAGTGCAGGTGCTCGGGTTCGGAGGATGTGCCCAGCATGTCCTAGCTCCCACCTGCAAAGAAAGCACTGGTGCCACCAAATGCCCCCAGTAGGGATGGCAGCAGAAGCGCTTCTGCCCCAACCCCTCTCCCCCCGGTGACCTAATGGCGCCCCAGCACCATCAATAGGAATGCTGTGGACAGGCTGGAAGCCATTTGCTTTCAGCAAGTCAGGTGAGTACAACGCTCTGGTATGTCCGCTTATCTGTGGGGTTGTGTGGGAAACCGGGAGCTGGAGAAAACTGTGTAAAGTAAAGATATTTCCCTTAATCCCTTCTCTCTCTAAAGAGCATTCATGCTGCGTGATCACGTGTGTGAGGGAGGGTTGTAAAGACAGTTGACATTTGGGAAATAAATACTTTTATATGGGAGAGGGCGACCCTTTCAGCAAGGGTTGCGCCACCATCCAGGGAAATATGTTCAGGCCATGTATACTCAGTAGGTTTCCACTGGACTTCAGGGAATTTTATTTCGGCAATCAGGTTGGCCACTCGGGCATGGGTCACCCACCAAAAAACAATGAAACCTGTTTTGCCTGAAAGCCACAAACCCCCCCCACCCACCCCACCCAGCACCCTTGGACAAGAGTAGCTTCCTAGAAATAGTGAGACATGTTTGTCCTATTTATTTCCCCCTAAGACATATTTTAGGCCACTCGCCCTCTGGTTGGAGGCGGGGGAGAACCACTCGCCACCACGGATTTTGTAATTTATGCATATTGTGGAGCCTCCCAAAAATATTGGCCTGTGTCCACCAGTCCCCACTCATATCGGACGATCTATCCCTATAGAGAGCGGAGAACTCTAGATAAGGGGGGGGGAATGGGGAGAGGGGGGGGATTTGGATTTATAGATAAAGGGGCGCTTCCCAGTATTGCCAACACATCCTTTGTTTTCAGTTCCCAGCTTTTACAAGAACATATTTTTTTGTACGCCTGTGTGCCCATGGGGGTGGCAGAAACCACTAGACACCAGGGAACATGTTTTTGTGTGGTGAAATGCTCTTTGGCTGGCGGTATGTGGACTGGCATGTGACTGGCTGGTTGTCTTGCAATTGGCTGGTGGTGTGTGTTAACTGGCGATTGGCTTGAATCTGGTTGGTGGCAGGAGTAAGGGGCACTCCCTTTGTTTTGTGCACCCTTTGGAGGCAGATAGGATGGTTGTGACGCTGAGCTTCCCCCAGAGATAGACTTCATTGTGTTTTAGGTTATGTTAATTTGTCTTGAAATAGCGCACAAATCACCCAAAGGTGTGAACTGTTTTATTTCTTGTAATCATTTGCATTTGTCAACTTAATGTTTTATTTCTTCCTTTTAATGTAGTTAAAGCTTTTGATTTCCCTGGCGGCGACACCTAGTTGCACTTTCGGCATTGATAGAGCTGCAGTTTTGTTGCATGCGTTTGGTAATAAAACTTTTTAGTATTTTTTTTTACTTCAAATGAGTATCATTGCCTTGCATGATACTGCTTTTTTTAGGTCGAGCCTATAGCGGCAGTGAGCATGCGCTGCTCGCTTTGCGAAGGATGCAGTAATAGAGTATGGAGTGGAAGCTCCGCCCATGTTTTTAATTGGCTCGTGTCATTGTCTTTCGTAAATGCTGCCGTCTGATTGATTATGAGGCTTGTTAGTCCCTCCTTATTATGGCCATGTCATTTGTATCCTTCCATGGCTACTGGCCCCTTTACTTCGAGTGTTGGACGGTATGTTTTATTTAGATTGTGAGCACTATTTTCATTAATAATGTTCTTACTGCCTGTGCCTTCTCGCCTCCTCCCGCAGTCCATGTCTTCTCGCCCCGCACTTCCGTTGTTTGTGCCTTCTCGCCCCCCTGACCCTCACACTCCCATCTACAAAGCAATAGGTCTCGAGTAAATGTGAGTCCTATTGCATTGCAAATGCTTGTTTTTTTTTAAACTGTTGTAATGATTGCAGCATATTCAGTTTGTTTTATTGTGTGTCAAATTCACTTTGGATCTGTGCACAATATGCACTGTGTTGTCTTGTGTGCAATTTTCTTTTGTTTTTCCTTTGTAGTGGCATATTGTTGGTACTTGCTGTGTCTGTGCAGAGTAGGTGGAGTTGGTCCACAGTCTAGCTGTCTGTGGCAAGTGAGGTATTATTTTGGGTATAAAATTAATTGCGTTGCTAGCACGGATAGGGTTTTCTAGCTAATTGTGTCAACAGTTCTATTTACTGTTTGATACAGCCACAGTTTGTTAAGTTCAAATTTGATACAGTGTTTATTGTTGTGTTTGATTAGTAAGCATTATGGCTGGCCGACCTGGCCTGCAGATCATTGCATTGCTTTTTGAATCTGCCTAAAACATGGTTCTGAGACGGACTCTGATTCTGAGGCAGAAGATGAAGTTGGAAGTGCTGAACTCTGGGTTGAGCCCTAATATGGTGCAGCCTATTTTGCCTGTCTTTAGTGGCGTTGCAGGGTGCTGAGTAAATTCAGAGAACTCTGCCTGGCATTTTGTTTTCACCGGTTTATTATGGATATTGTTGAGCAGACAACTTTGTATGTAGAACAGTTTTTGATGGACAAAAGAAAGACACACTTAGGACCCATTCTAGTCTTAGGGAGTGGACTCTCACAAATCTCCATCAGATTAAGCAGTTCTGGGGTTTAACTTTGTGGATGGGATTGCTAAGAAAACTACCACTATCTTTATATTGGTCTACAAGTCCCTTGATGGCAACTGCTATATTTCTAGCAACCATGAGTTGAGACCAATATTTGCCTCTGCAGCGGATGCTGCATTTTGTCGATAATGCAACAGCAAGACCACAAGATTGCCTTGATTGGGACTGTCTCTTCAAGATTCGGCCTATTCTTGACCATTTAGAGACGGTTTCTCAGAGATTTATGTATCCGGGAAAGATAGATTTGTGGATGAGTCTCTGGTCCTTTTCAGAGGCCATATGGTTTTCAGACAGTACATTCCTAGCAAGAGAGCCTGTTCTAGTTTTCAGATGTATACACTGTCTGAAAGTGCCACTGGATGTGGGGGTAATTTTAGAGTGTACACTGGTAGGGATTCTTAAGTTGACCCCCTCCTCACCCAAACCCTATGGTTGCCCTTCCATTGTTGGAGTCAGTGAGAAAATTGTGTAAGAACTTGCCAGATGACTTTTTAATAAAGGTCGCCATTTATATGTGGACAACTTCTACAGTCTTGCAACCATTTAAGGAATTGTTCAAGGTGAGCACTGTGGCATGTGGCACAATCCGCTCTAACCGTAAAGGTTACCCCAGAGAGCTTGCGTGTAAAAAAAACAAAAAAACCTTGAAGGGGACAGAGCAGTGCCTTGCATAGTAATGAACGTCTTGCTTTGGAAGTTTTAGACAGAAGAGATGCTCACAACTATTCATGATGAAAGCACTTCACCTGTGACTGTTAGTGGTCAGGAAGCAGAAGTGTGAAATTAATAGCAAGCACATGGGAGGTGTTAATAGAGTGGCTCAAAGGTTGGAGCCTTACAATGCTGCTCGAAAAATGATACATCTGGTAGAAGTTGGCTGTTCATTTGTTTAATTTGGCATCCTTCAATGCTTATGTTGTTCTCAAAGATTGTTCTCCAGGTTCCTAGATGAGTTTTGTACAGTTTCAGCAGTCTGTAATAGGCAGCCGTGTTGCAGCTGAGCAGGCAAGTGTTCCTACAGTTTGAGTGGTGGAGGATGCAGCTAGATTGAAAGATCACCACTTTCCTGAATACATTCCTCAAACACCCCAAAAAATCTTTGACAAAGATGTAGTCTGTGTCTGAAGAAGAGTACGAAAAGAGTGTTTTTCCATCCTGGGCTATGTGTGCCCACGTTTTGAGTTGTACCGTACACAATGAGTATTGGGAGCAACCATACGAGTAAAAGGTACTGACTTTTGTTTGTATTGCTATATATTTTCTGTTTAGATACCTCGTTAGCAGTAGTTCGATGTGCTTAGTAACAACTGTGGCGTATGCAGTCACAGTTGGCATTTCATCTTCTACCAATAGAATCGGACTTTCTATTTGAAAATAAATTGCTGTTTTTTTCAGCCTGTGGTTTGTGTGTATAATCTGTTTATTGGGGGAGTGTTTAAGGAATTAAAGTGGTGTGGAGCTTCATGGTGATGTCTGAGAGGAGTTTGGTGCGTGTAGACAGTTCACATGTATGGTCACACCCAAATATCCTCTGTGTGCTGTCACTACGGAGGGGGAGGGGTGGGAGAGGAGGGGGGAGGGGTGGGAGAGGAGGGAGGGGTGGGAGAGGAGGGGGGGGGGGGGGGAGGGTGTGTAGTGACCAGCTTGCTGCTGGTCACTACACACGCACAACTAGCCTAACACCAGTCTACTTTGTCATGTTGTGCGATTGCTGCATCAGTCCTGTGGGCGAGTGAAAGTGATGGCCCCTGGAGAGGCATCATTTGTCGATGTGGTATGTGAAGGGTCTACAACTGACTGTGTTGACTGCTTTGTATGTGGGAGAAGCATGAAACGTGTGTGAATGGCCTGTAAAGTGGTCGGTGCCTTGTGGTGGCTTTAGTCACCGGTTCAGTATTTGAAAATTATAATATATCTTATTAACAGTGATTTCTATATCCTCACAAAGAAACTCATTGACCTCAGTTCGATCTGTTCCGGCCGCAGGCACTAGGCCCAGCCACACAAGTGAGGCAGCATGTCTTTCTGGATAAGTGGGGGGGGTGGGGGAGGAGGAGAGGGGGCGCTGGTTGGTAGGGATTTTGTGAATTCCTCCCGATCCTGGAAGTTTGCGTCACAGAAATGCAAGGAAAATGTGAGATATTAGGTAAAGTTTGAGATTTGTAAGGCATTGTTGGTATTAAAAAAACAACAACAAAAAAACTTTGCAGGACCCACGTGAGGCACACCACTCTGAACACTCTTGGGCGTCTAGTTATCAGAAATGTCTAGGTTTGGTTGAATTCCCCAGGTGGCCCTCGATCCCCGCCCAAACTAATTGCTGCTACCCCACTGCCAAATCAACTCATTTTGGTGACAGGAAATACTGATGTCGCCACATTTGATTTTGGCGCCTTTCCTGTTGGAGCAACAAGGCCTACACACACACCAGTGCGGTATCATTTTTTTCAGAGGATTTGGGGGAATGCTCTGTGGTTGGAAATGTGTGGCTCCCCATAGATTATACACATTTTCCTCGCAGAAATGTGAGGAAAATATGTGCTTTTAGTCATACTTTGTGGTTTGCAAAGGCTTCTGGGAAGGAAAACCTCGTGGGAGACACTCCAGTCACCCCACCCCTGGATTCTCCTGTATGTCTGGTTTTAAAAATATTTGCACATTTGCTAGGTTTCCCTAGGTGTTGGCGGAGGTAGGGCCCAAAATCCACAGCTAGCCACATTGGCAAAAAAAGAAAAAGAAAAGGGGAAGTTCAGTGGAAAAATTTGATGAGTACATGTTGCGTTTTCAAGAATTTCCTGTCGGCAGTACTAGCCTGACCGACACAAGCAAGGTACCATTTTTATCAGGAGACTTGGGGGACTGTTGGGTGGTAGGAAATGTATGCAGATTCCAGAACTTTCCATCACAGCAATATGAGGAAAATTTACGTTTTCAGTCGAAGATCAAGGTTTGGTATGGGCTTTAAGGTAAAAAAGAAAACCTGGCGAGAGCTGCGCAAGCCTCTCCACCCTGTATTCCCCTAGGTGTCTAGTTTTCAGAAGTGTACAGATTTGCTAGGTTTCCCTATGTGTCCGCTGAACCAGGGACCAAAATCCACAGCTACCCACTTTGACAAAAGTGACAGTTTTGAGCGAGAAAAAAAATATTGATGTATCCATATGGTGTTTTGACCATGTGCTGAAATGCTGAGTTTCTGACAGTGCTCAATTCATGTTTATAAGAGGCAGGGGCACAGATTGTTCTTGAGCCTAGTAACATGATTGTGACACAGGGGAGGGGAGATCGATCCAATGCTTATGTCGATCAGAGGCCTCAAAAGTTTCTCGGAGTTTCTGACGCCATTTCCGATTGGCTATGAGCCCCAGAGTGCCCATAGCTCTGATATTTATTATTTACCCAATGTAATGTCTACTTGTCCGTTGGACAAACTAGACATTAAATCTTCTTGCCCCTCATAAACATCAACAGGGTTCGGAAGTAGGGCGATACGATTTCCCCACCCCTGCCTCCACCCAGGAAAGGCTTTGTTTCTGGGCCCAGGGAGGAAAGGCTCCCACCCCAGAGGTCCAGAAACTAGTCTTGTAGTGGCAGGCTTGCGTTTTTCAGGGGGCATCCCTAAGATACTCTCCAAGAGCATTGCTTAATACATTTTAAACCCACTGCGGGTCGCACCACTACTTTCAGTCCATAACCTTGGTAATTAAGAAAGAGTGTCCATTCAATATTGTATATGGTTCCAAAGAATTACTCTTTATTCTTCCTTGAGTTTTCACAATTCTATGGCAGCCAACGCGTTTTGTTCTTTTACTAAGAACTTCGTCAGGGCATTATTTATTGGCAACGTTTGTTTTGAAGTCTTTAGCAATATTAACCCTCCGATTTTTTGGGATAGCAGATTGGCAGTTGCTTCACTGTCCTTCTCTATTGCATTACCTACCAAAAGATATTAATGATACTATGTCAAGTCGTTACTGGTCCCATTGTGCTCTCGCCATGATCCAATTAGAGGCTAGTGTGCCTACAGTCCGATATATTACGACGACCAGTAAGATTCACGCCCAAGTGCCTAAATTCTACACTGGCATGAGTGCCTGAGGGAGGCACCCTGCATCCCACGACTTCACCTTCCCTTGTTGCTTCCCACATCGGAAGTATGTTTGCTGCCTGTTTTTCATACCCCCATCTCGAGTTAGGGCTCTCTGATTTGAGTAGTCATTCAGAACTGCCAATCAGCATGTAGTTGCTGCAGCAGAGCACTGCTTTGACGCCAGCACTGACGTTTCTCCAATGAACGGGACAGCAGGAGAGATGCCAGGGAGTGGCGCAAATTTTGTATACGTAAAGCTGCAAAATACTTCAACTTTGCTGATGAAGCAGCACTTCTTCACTGTTGCCTGTCGCCGTGTGGTTGCTGAATTTAATATCTGGTTTCTGTCGTTTGCCTCACTCTTGAACCTTTCCCCCTCAAGGTTATCCTGGTTTGTAACCTCGCAGCTACTGCATTTCAATGCAAGGAATTTACAATGGTTGTATGCTTCCTGAAGATTCTATTCTCTGGCAGGTAAGTGTGAAGAGCTTTTTGTTTTATTTATTTAAAGCCTCGCTCCGTTCCCCTTTGTCCCACTGCTAGTGGGAACGTTGGATGTTTCAAGGAGGAGAGGATTTGGCATTAATGCCATAGGAGCTGATTTTGGTTCTGGGAACCCAGGTTCGATTCCTGGCTTCGGCTGTACATCATATGATTCTGTGCAAAACCACCTAATTTATCAGTGACTTACGAATAATTAATCGGACCTTGATTAAAGTAGCTGGTGCTTGTTTAAAATGTTCCAATCCCTAGAGCGGAGTCCACAAGCCTAACATAACAAATATTGTTAAGTATACCTACCATCTGTCCTCACTTCTTTCGTAGACCAAAATTAATTGGTTTCTTGTGCAGCTATTTCTGAAGCTTTGGAAGGCGATATTTATAAGTAGGGATCCCGGTTTTATGGTATTTATTTTTTTGTCATTTCCGTCTGTATTTATCCATATTTATTTTTTGGGCATTTTATCTGTATTTATCCATGTTTATTTTTCCCACAAGTAAAAAAACGATGCTGCAGCTAGTATTTTTCCACATTTATTTAAATTGACAATGCACACATGCACTCGTTTGTTATTGGTCAACACAATACATTCATCTGAAAACTTTGTCATTCGCAGAATGTCCCAAATACGCCTAAAAGTGCTATCAAAAGCCATTTGTCTCAGAGCCTTGCAGTTTCTGTCATCGGCACAGAGTGCCACATCCTCTCCCACACTGAACACCATACTGCCCCACTGAGAGAAACTCACACTGCCTTCAACTACAACCCAATTGTGCCCCGCTATAAACACCTGAAGCAACTAAATTCAAATTATGCACTAGACAAGAGTAATATGCTGCCTGAAAAAGCATGTCTGTCTGTGCTCAACACTGCTTTCTAAATTGCATGTTATCATTTCTGAATTGGGAAAAATATTGGGGTATTCCATACCCTAACAGACAGATTGCACAGTGAGGGTGGCTTGCACTTTACTGTTTCTTTATAATTCCAAAAAAAGAAAAACCACCATATATCCTTGTGCATCAAACCCATTCTGCCCCTCATACATCTCCCATATCACTCCATATAACTTCAATCTCCCTCCCAAACTCTCATCTTGTCCATCTTCTCATTGTACCAATGACTCTTTCACCCCTCTACTATACCCCGTACTCCAGTCCTTTGATGGAAACCACAACTCCCACAATGCACTACCCAATGCCGTTCTGCTTTCTAGCTATCCTCATGAATGAAACTCATTCCACCACTCATTCCCCCCCTCTTCTCTCTCCAAGTCACTGACATCTGAATACAAATCTCACATCTTACCCTTCTCCTGATAATCCTTAATGAGTTTGCCACCTCCTCAATTCAATCCAAACTGACACGATCGTGCCCCTCTCATCTCTCCCCGTATGCCTCCTATCTGTATGCCGAGCTCCCATCTATCAGTTCTTTAAAATGAATTACCTCATTGAAATTGCTACCGGCAACATAATCTCCTCGTCTCCATTTCTTCGAGTTGTTGACCATCATGCAGCATCACAACCATTCGCATCCGTTTTAAACCACATTCACATCTACATGTGCCCAATCACTCTACATGTTCCCAACCCTGTGACTCATTACCCTGCTGCTATACCTCGGTTATCCAATCATGTATCAGAAACCTCAACGCGCGCAATGCTCTCCCCACTAACAGTTCGTATTCTGATCAACTATAACAAAAGTTGTGATAAACACGTGCTTGCGAATTCCACTTGCCCCCCCTCCCCAGAAACTCACGATGCATCCAAACTACATAATTAGTTTAAAAAAATGACATTAATTATAAAACATGAATGCTTGTTTCGTTACTCGAAAAGTGAAAACACCTAAAACAAAATATATGACTAAAAATAAACATGACATAAACATCACACACAGTTTAACTAGTCTTGTATCAGCTACAGTTCTTAAGATGTCATATGTGCAATTTTAACTGCAGAGAGTTCAATTCAACTCTTCACTGTCTCCTTAGTGATATGTAAATCTTGACTGAAATAATAGGTTAATCTTGGCTGAAATAACACCTGTGAAATTCTTCAACGGGGTGCAACCCTCCTTCGGGACGGAGAAACTGCTAAGCATGAAACATTGTTGAGGATGCACTCCTTCCCTTAAATTAATTCAATAGTCCGGGCTGAGACAGCTTCCCGGGCACACACAGTTTTTGTGCTGCCAGCCGCACCAGAGTACTTCACAGGTCTTTAAAAGACCATTCTCGTGTTAAAGAGGCTTTGTTGTAAATACTGATAACGCCGGAGGCGATACTTACTCTGTGGTTAGCAATCACCATTCCATCCCATTTTGCAACTCTCTGCTGGAGCACAGCAGTGCCGCAAAATGTGCTAGTATTTTCCCGTTTTTACATATAAATACAGACAAAGGAAAACTTGTTTTCCGTCTGTATTTATATGTAAAAATCCGTTTAAATGGAAAACCGGGAGCCCTATTTATAAGCCAACTATGCTAACAAATTAACTCTTGATGCTGCTAGAGAATAAAGATGTATATATCCTCTTACATCACTACTTATATCACATGTGTATGATGTAAATGTCCCCTAGGCCTTCTTGGGAAACTGTGGCTGGCATCCTACTGGCTTGGCAACACCTGGCCACACTCCATATAATTACAGATTTTTCAAATGTGTCAGAAAGCATGTTTTGTGGAACCCCTTTTTCTGATATCTTGTCTAGGGGCAAGGATGTGGCGCAACAGCCAGTGGAACCATGTTAAATTCTTGGGTGTCTGCTCAACATCCTGCGATTCTGGGCAAATCATTTAATCCCCCTGTGCTTACAAAAAATGAATGTGTGCTTGTGTAATGTAAAAGATGCCCCTGCAAAGCGCTCCAATACCTTTGGGTCATGTTCACGCTATATAAAACTGCACAAAATACATAACAAAACTTTGTGAGCACTGCAGTTTCCCGGTACCGCTTAAGACTAGAGGATGAGTACAACCTAAGGATGGCAGAAGCAAGAATCCATCCACACATTGACTGTCTCTGTGAGGAAAAACAGGCACGCCCCTCACCTGTGTTTTGGGAGTGTTTTTACTAAATTTGATGTGAAAAATAAAGCACCAATGTAATTTTTTGCGCACATTTTTTCTTGGAGACTTTTCATTTGAACTTTATAATAAGCACAGGGACTACAAAAACTTCAGTTTACTGAACACTCTTACTTTATTTAATATTATTTACCCTATACGACCTGCGCTCTGCATGAGGGAACGGACATCAATGATGCAGAGTACCAGCTTCCAGAACTTTGTCAGGGGCTGGTGATAATCTCAGCCGACAAAAGTTTGAAGACCTCTGCTGTAGGGGTACAGTGCTCATGCACCGGTACCCTCACCAGAGGTATAGAGCACCCAGCTAGAGGGGTGACTTAACTATACCATAGGCAGTGGGTTGCAGGCATGGCACACAGATATGCATGCCATGTCAACTCTTCACTTTTCTCTGCACAAAAACACGCAGCCTGCAATGGCAGTGTTTGTAGGTTGAGGTACAATATGTCCTGCAGACCTTAGAGGCATTCCCTGGTCATAGTGCACTTGGTAACTTTTACAAGGGACTTGCATGTGGCCATGGGCGTGCCACTTGTGGGTACAAATGTACAGTTTTGGGAAAGAATTCAGGCCCTGAGAACTGGTTCGGCAGGGAACCAGGGCACATCAAGCCAAAGTACATCAGAAATCTGGGAAAAAGTGTGTGTGTGGGAGGGTGCGTTCTGCAACAGAAACCCACTTTCCTACAATGTGGCTCACTCTATTATTTCACGATTTTGTCTTTTTCCCCACATATTAAAAATGTCAGAACAAAGGTTGCACCTTATAACTTCACGTTTAACACCAGAACACAGCAAACAGCAACTGGAAGGTGACCAGTTAAACTATACACTGTGTCACTGAGGGAAACTAAATTTGCCAGTTTTTAGTGACTTTTGCTCAGTTTGTGCTTCAAACTGAACATTGTGATGACATTTGCAAATTATGCAGCAGGTGGTGAATTATGTAGCAAGTACAGTAAATCCACAATTCTGCAAACCCACAGAAGCACACAATTCTAATGGCCCTGATTAGCAGAATGTTTTTTCTTTGGACTTTTAGTGGAACAATTCTCTTTTTCCGACCATCTTCTTCAACCTTCAGTATAAACTGAAATTGGGTACTAGAAAATAAAAAAATAAGCTACTGGTCTGTTTCACTTAAAATAAACTGTCTGGTCTACTGAAAACTACGCTATACACTAGCAAAATAGACCGAGCTCAAATAATAGCTGAAGCGTGGCACTGGGGGGTCCTAATAAGCCATCTAATTGTAGACTTAGAACACAGAAGGAACAACATCTCCTAGTGTGCTCTCAAGCGTAGATCACACATGTTCATTTTGGAGGTTTGTGGGGCACAACATATCAACAGAGCCTCAGGGTGCTCACAGACAAATGTGAAAATATTGAAAAAATAGGATACTAATGCTTGTCAAAACTAACAAGCTTCAGTTTCATGAAGGACTGAAATGTAGGAAAGGATTGTGTCACAAATAAATACAATGTATATGGAGGAGTCCTGCTGGGACCCCGCCAGGGGTTTTAAATATGGTCAAAGTGAATCCAAAATATTATGGATGCGATAATTCATTAAAATAATCAATCAGAAATAACTGTTAAAAAAAAAAGCTTTTAAAAAAAATACCACGCGGCTTGAATACTACTTACACTCAAAGACAGACTTTAGTTAAAAAGCTTCATGTTCAGCTGAAGGCTAACGGGCACTCAATACATTAAAAATAAATTTATAATTAATTTTTAAACCATTTGTGAATGGTCCAGATTTCTTTAATTTTAATACTATAAGCCACATATGAGGTACAGTATTTTGTTTAGCAACATGAACCAGGACAAGAATTAGTTGTCACCTTGATTGGGAAAGTAAGTGTAGTGATTTAGGCGATCTCGTCCGCTTGTTTGATGGCTTTTAAATACACTGTGTGTATTGAAAAGAATATAATAGTGTTTTTTGAGCAAGGAGCAGCTAGTACTTTCTAAGTTGGAGTAACAGCATTTCAATATGAAGATAATTACCGTTAAATGAATATTTTTAACATCTGATTCATCAGAATTCCCCACCCCACCCATTAAGGCTTGCACAGGTGTTTTAGTGTGTGCAAGTTCTTGGAAAGGCAAACAATGTATTTTTCAGATGTGCAGCTAGATTATCTGGGTAAATCTTCTGCAGCTCCTTCTGGTTCCCACAGGAGAGCGGGTGCGTTGTTTGGTTTCCCTGATAATACTAAAGTATCAATGTCCGAATTGGTGACACTATGCTTGTGGCAATCAGTGAGTGAAGCTAGGGAACATTGCATTAGACTATTTACCATTCGGTCAGTACAATATTCATTTAGTAGTTAACTTACCATGTTGCTTGAAAGCTATCGTGCCCTGCAAAAAGAAAAAAAAAAAAAAATCTATAAATGGATGGAAAAAAGCCATGGCGGAAAACCACAACTGGCACAAAACCACATGCTCGAATTATACTGATAGCCATGGACAACCACTTAAATGAAGTCAACTTTCATCATCAGAGCATTTTAAGGAAGTCAATAAATCGTACATGCTTACATTTTTACTACTGCTTACCTAAACTATAGAAAAGCATTTTTTTTAAAAATACAAAAAAACATTTTATAAAATGCTGTGTTTTTGATGTAATGCCAAAAGCATGCACATAAACCTAATATCAAAATTTCAGTCAGAAACAGCACACAAGCTCAAGATTGTGCTGATCGAATGTTCTCATACTAAAATCTGTAGTGTGATGCAGTAGGTGTAGATTTCTGATCACTCAGACCAACGCTTGGTATTTAGCATGTCCTCACTTTAACTGTCTAGAAAGATAACGGATTATGTGGATCCTAGATGATGACTTTGTTAGATATATGCACAACAGGCAGCATTTAAGCTGGGTGAAAGAATAAAGGATGAAAAGGATGTGACCGAGCCATGTTTACTGTGTGCTTTGCATACCATACGTATGATAACTAGATGGCGTTAGTGCTCGCCACATGCATCTTGCACAGCATCTCTGCTCAGCACCCATTGCCTAATTGAAATCTTCGCTTAGTGTTTGGCTCTTTGATGAAGAGTGAGTGAGTGTGTGTACTACGTACACAAATAAAGCTTTTCCTGCGTGCACGTCCCTTCTGGTCATGCATAGAAGCTATTAGCATCCTGTAGGATGTCTGGACTCGAAACAGGCCCTTTTAAGTCTGCCTAGAGACCACTCTTCAAACAAGTACAATAAGTAGGAGAGAGAGGGGCTTTAGTTTTCATGATTTACCACTATTTATTCATCAAGGCCACAGCATTTTGAGGATGGTTCCATTGTTCCATGTGTATCCCCATTAGGATGTGATGATGGGGCATCAAGTAGTCTTTTTGTTAGACTGCAGATATGATATCGAGTGCGTGGATGGGTGTGTCCAAGACGCCTGTGTAGAGGTACATTCACAGAGCTACGCTGATCTGTGAAAGTGACTGGTGAGACGTGATCTGTTCCACCGTTAGGCTGAATCCTGGCGGGGGAGGAACCAGACTGGTGAAACCTGTACCCACTGCTCCACGGGTGTTGTAACAGGTCGCTAATCCAATTAGTGAAGAATGGCGGGCCCAGGTGCAGTCAGAAGCAAAATGGAGGCTGCTCCGGTACCCGCCTTCCAAAAGCCTACCCAGACCGATAGATCCGCCCAGCACTATATAGGCACCCCCCTTACGCCTGCCGCATTGGCGGGATGGACTGTTCAGCAAGCAGGCGGAAGTTGGCTCACTCCTCCATGCTGGTGATTTTGGAGCTGGTGCAGGGCCTCCACGAAGGTTGTGCCGGCTGACTCAGGAGCAGCTCCTCCCTCACTCAAACTAAACATTGGAGCGGCATACAAAGCAGCATCAACGCCAGCCAGGCATGTGGGGCTATGTGCAGCTGGGCCTATACCGCAAATAAACTGTGGCATATGGTTAGTCTCGGCCCTGGGGGATAACTGGTGGCATTATTAACCTACCAAAGAACTCTAATGAAAGGGTCCTATTCTACCCATCAGCGAGAGCAGACTAGTACATATAAGCTGGGCTATTGGCAAGCCTTGGAGGTCACAACAAGTTCCTCTACATCAGGCTGCCGTACGTTGGGCGATGTAGCTGTGAATAACATTCCTCGACCTCTGCAGGTGCATTAAAGCTCCCCTGGGCTGACCCCAGACCCCTGCTCGCAGTTAGGCTATATCTACTTTCCGTGGACACTATACCTGTGCAAATACATAGCGGACAGAATCTGATTCACACGCAATCAGCATGGTGGTCAACTCAGACTGGGGGACCCTACTCACCATGACGACTCACAGCACTGGAGGTCCCATGTGTACCTGGCGGCACTGGTTTTCATCCCCTTGGCACCCTTTCACTTATTCGGGGGCCACTAGTGGCACCGCATCTGCCTGGAGAGGCCCCCTTATTGCCAGGCAATACCTTGCAGCTTGGCCAGGCACCGAGTGGCTGTCCGCAGATTCTGCAACCCAGACACTCTTCTGAGTAGTGCTTTCTGGAACAACCATGACTTCTCATCATGGAGGCAAAAAGGACACGACCCTCAAGGATACAGACACCCAGACCCCTGCCAAAAAACCTGACCATCATAGAGAAGCCTCACCGTCAGCGCCTAACTCAGCGAAAGCAGCCGCTCCAGACAATCAGGAGGAGGTGCACCAGTTACATGTGCTTTTTGAAAGATCTTTTTGGCACTTTGAGGACTGCAATGTCATCTCTCAAACAGGAGAGGGCCACAGAAGTCAAAGACATCAAAAGATATTTCAGAGAGTTGGTCCAAAGTGTGAATACTCTGGAACAGATCGGCGACTTGCGAGAGGAAGAACTTGACGACCATCGACATGAGCTGTTGGAACTACATAATAAAAATATTGAACGGCAGTACCAGTTGGAAGACCTTGAAAATAGATCAAGCTGCTCTAATATTAGAATCAAAGGGGTCCCACTCCAGGCAGATGATAAGAAACTAGAGGACTATGTCAACCGCCTTTTTCGCCATGTGGCACCAGATCGTCTAGAGCAAGACATTGTATAAGATGGCACTCATTGGGCCGACAGGCCTGCTAAGTCACCAGGCGTGACAGAGGACATTCTGACCTGCCTTCAAGATTATCGCCAGAAAGAGTCCAATATGTCAGCGTTCGAGACCAGGGCACCATCACCTTTGAAGGAACTAAAGTATGGCTCTATCAGGATCTCTCCCCTACAACTCTGCAACGCCGATGAACTCTTCAACCCATTACTGAATCCCTTAGGGAAAAAGGCATCAGATACAAGTTGGGATACCCCTTTAGACTCATCTTTGTCTGGAACAAGATTCACTATGTGTGTAGCCTAGAGGAAGCTCGGTATTTTCTTAATTTAGAAGTGATGCCGGAAGAAGAGAACACTAAACCCACCACAAGGCCTCTGCCACGTACTTCCACTGGGGTGAGACGTTCCTCTCGACCCACGAAAAAACATCTTAGTAAACCCACAAAAACAGAGTCGCAAAGAAAGAGGGGCTTGATCAGCCAACTTCAACGTCAAGACAGCACTTCTGACCCAGACAACAGCCAAGTCCGGCACGAACAATAGGTTAGCTTTCTGTTGGATTCCAGATCTACTTCCTGCGTCCATGACTGGCCATACGGTCGGGCCCAGTGGCTTTGCCCCCGCATATTAATGCTACACATCTTTGCGGAGGAGCTCCATCGCCTCCTCCAGGGAGATGCGAACACACTCAGCAGCTGATGACACGGACCCGTGCATAGTGATCTCCTTGTTCCCAGGAGGGGAAACACCTCAGTTGTGTTTATTGTTCTACACTCTCTCTCTCTACACTCGACGGCTCACATTATAGCACCTCTACTTAAGGTCCTGTTTAATCGGATCAGTTTGGAATGCCAAAAATATGCACAAGCTGTGCTCACAACCATAGCCCTCCCTTATGTACTAAGACATGATTAATATCATTTGCTTCAATGTTAGCGGCACTAATGAAGCGTTCAGCGTTCACTTTTTTCCTTGCTTCAGGAAGACAAACGTGACAGATGTCCTGTTCAAGAAACACACCTTCCATCAAATTATAAGAATAAATCTTCTCCAGAATTGTTTGCGTGTGCTTGCAAGTAGATATTTTATTAAATTCCACACCCCTGACAAAGGTTGCACTTACCCCCCCTCCTGTTTTTCGAAAGCCTACACCTGTTGAATGAGCAGGAGGCCCCTCGGAGAATGGGTGTGGTAGACGGGCGAGTGTAGAAGCTCATCAAACCGTGGAGAATGGGAAACTCTGCAGACACAGTGTCACATGCCTAGACCGGGCTTGCGGTCACTGGGGAAGTACTGTTCTTTTACTGAAACAAGCTTTGACAGTGGACCCTACAGGGACCTAGCACATGACTCGCTATCCCTAATTAATATACATATAGTGGGAGTCCCCAACGAATTATGTGTGCACGCTGCTGATGCACCCACCTGGTGCAATCCAATACAGGAGTTTAACAATTTCAAATCATAGCAAAGGTGCACCACTTAACAGGAAAGCAAGACAGGCACATAACAAATTATTAGGTCCGTGTCCATAAATGTTTTCTTCAAGTTCTTCTTTTATTCAAGGTGTATTAAAAACCTGACATATTTGAAAAGAACAGCTGGGTCGTTTCGTCCAGACAAATGGACTTCTTCAGGGCATAGAAGAGAGTGAGGGCACTCCTGAGGAATATCAACAGAGTGTCCGTGGTAGGTAGAAGCTGCGAACAGGATGGCAAAAGTTTGTTTTAAGAATGATTATTAAAACAACAACATGTGTTTCACTTCGGAGCAAGAAACACCAAGAATACAGTAATACCAGCAAATGTAAATCCAAGTCTCACCACAATAGGTGGGCCGAAAATAGAAAGGACAATCACCAGATCCAACTTATTAAAACAACACTATGTGCTTCACTTAGAAGCAAGGAAAGTCAAGGATACGATAAAAGCGGCAGATATAAATGTAGCAGTCTCACAATAGGGTGGGCCGAAAATACAAAGGGCAATCACCAGATCCAACCTTAAATGGGCTGAAATCCAACCTAAGGACGCCTCCAGTGAAATAACGGTAGAGAAAACATCCTTCTCAAAGCTTCTATGCTTTGATACTGTTCTTTTAATGTAGCTTTTTTTAAAACAGTTTGCCAATTGTCAATGAGCTTGTGCCTCTATCTTTTTTAAACGTACTATTCACTTTGTCCCCTTATTGATTTTAAACTTACTTGTCAATTGCGGCATCACTCTCCGTTCCACCGCAGCTTGCTGTTAAGTGGAAAGAGCGTCGCTACCATTCGCACTTCCGGATTTGCCAACTTCCGGGTAGGCGTTCTCACAAATTTCTGTGGAATGCATTTTTTTCCTGTGTCCCAGCCAATCACGGGCCTATGTTGCAGCCATCAACCCACACCCCCAGACCAGAAACTACGAGGTAACTTTTTTTAATCATAATTATGCCATCTATAGAGCATCCTGTATACAAATACATATTGGGATCAACGCAATCTACAACAAACACCCTGTGTCTGGTAGGGTTCCATAGGCGCCAGTTGACACGGAGCTCAAATACTGCAACTACCGCCCATAGAGAGTGAGAGATATTTAGGAAACGTTAGGCATAGTGTTGCAGTTTGGAAAGTATTCTGGTAAAGAAAATGTACCGGGATCGACACAAACACCATCACCTTGGACTACGCAGAATGTGACTAGGATTTTAAAAAAGTTTTGGGTTAATATGGTCAAGCCTGAATACTGCTTCTAACCACATACCCAGAATTATTACTATTCAAACGGAAATATCTTGCTCTTTACATGTTGCATTTTGGAGCCTTAACTGTCCCAAGCAATAGACCCACGACACTGTTTTAAATCACAAATATGCAGTTTGATTACAGTGGTTGAAAATGCGAAAACTACAGTATTAATTAAGCACTTCATAAAAACAAGCTATTTGCGAAAAGCAAACAGCATTTGATCATGCTTATATAACTTCACGTAACAGAGTACAGCGAGAAGTATCATTTCACCCTTACTTTAAAACACCAATGTAATTCTGTAAAAATAAGTGCACTCCAATCACTTTCCGAAAGAATCCCAGCCTCAACAGCTGCCATGGGCAGCATAGCTCAAAATATTCTTAAGAGAAGGCAGCTTTATTATGTGCTTGCAACTACAACTAGGAGTAAAGAGGTTCAATATTTCACCAAGGCAAAGGCGATGAATACCCTACACTGCCTATTGGTTGGAAATTGGTCACTCAGTCTCTGTACACATGGAAATAATATTTTCGCCTTGTTGGGTCCTATAGACATCCAGGTCGAAAGAATTACTAAACTGGTCAAGACCAGTCTGCCAATTCCTCCCAGAAATAAATTGATACTACCACCTATAGTGATTAAAAATCTGACTGGAGTTAAACCACCAATAAAACATAGCAGTTCCAGAAGCATTCATGGTGCTCCGAATCTACGGCCGACCACTGAAATTCCGTCTGCTAACATCACCAAAACAACCTACAGGCATCACCACCACCTACTCCCCCTAGACTGACAAAAAACAGGAAGAGACAGTTTACTTTCTTCAATCTGTCCACCACCGCTTTCCACTCCAAGTTGAAGATGAACCGCTCAACAGATGCCTCCATGCTTTCGATTACAATATCTGGATTTAATGTTCCCGAAGAAATTGTTGAAGCCAGTTCTTTCTCTGTCCTAGTTCTGGACTAGCTGTCCCGATTCCGATTCTCTTTCTCCGGTTCTAGACTTCTTTCTCTGGTTCTTGGCCTCTTTATTTTTTTGTGAACTCTCTGGCCCAATGTTTTTTGTTTGTTCTGGGCTCTTTGTCTCCGTTCTGTGAGCTCCCTGATCCGATTCTAGTTGCGGGACCTTTGCCCCCTCCTGGTTCTGGGACTTTGTCCCCGTTGTGGGCTCTTGGTCCCGGGTCTCCATCGTGGTTCTGGGACATTTGCCCCCTCTTTGTATTGTTTCTGGGACCTTTGTCCCCTATTGTTACTGGTTCTGGGACCTTATTCCCCTCTTGGAACTGGTTCTGGGACCTTTGTCCACTCCTTTTACTGGTTCTGGGAACTTTGTCCCCATTGTGGGTTCCAAGTCTCGGCTCTCCATCGTGGTTCTAGGACCATTGCCCCTTGCCGGTTCTGGGTCGCTGTTCTAAGTTCAGTGACCCGCATAAGAGCTCGCTGTCCCAGTTCTAGGCTCTCTCCTGCAGTTCTTTGCTTTCCCGGTTCTGGACTTTCAAACCCAGTACTATGTTCTCTGTCCTGGTTCTAGTTAGGCTCTCAATAGCCATTCTGGTATCACGGGCTCTGAGGCCCACTAAATTGCATGTACTGCACCAGGTGAGCCAGCTGTCCGTCTTGGGGTAATGATACAAATCTGATCTGGCTTGGCATAGGATAGGAAGTGCTTGAACTTGCCTTTCTCTATGTTATGCTACCTATTCGTCTTGCTGCCTACTTGCCCGGCTCACTGTCAGTTCATGCTACATTGCGCTTCTTCCTACCTGCTGCAACCTGCCTTTGGAGAGTACCACCCGTCTGCCTGGGAAAGAGAGTCAAGAGCTACTACAAGATTATGAGCTACTCGTTTTGCGAAGTGTGAAGCTCATAACTCAACTGTGCAGTTCCTCCTGATGGGGGTCTCTGACAAGCTTTCCGTGTCAAGACACTTTGGAATGTTGAGTTTCCTCTGTGTATGGTGAACATCTAGGGTTGATTGTGAGCACTTCATGTTGTTTTTTTATTCTTTCATTGCCTCTGTCGTGCGCCTTCCCTTGGCAGATGAACCGCACTGTATTACTTTCAAATATTGCTCGAGCGCACACAGAGCCCATGCGCGCTCTTATGGGAAACATCCTTTACCACGATGGCGTTACAACGAGGAACATTTACTACGCAACACTTACCTCGTAGACGTCTTCACCACGCGTTCTTCTTCCACGATCGTCTTTACCACGCAAGTCTTCTTCCATCTTCATCGTCTTCTACGTTGCTACGTCCTGCGTTAACGTCAGTAGTGTAGTCCTTTTTTACTTTCTAAGGTGTGTTTTCTGCTTGTTGAAGACATGAGTTAAAAGCAAAAATAAAAAAGAAAGGGGGCTTGCCCCCCCCAAAAAAGAGAAAAGAAGGGGGGTCCGGGGGGGGGCGCCCCCCCCCCCCCCAAAAATAAAATAATAACGTGGGGAAGTAGAGGAAATCGGCGTCGTTTTAAGTGAAAGGAAATGTCAGTCATGAAGGAAGGACAAAGAGATGACGTGAAGAGGTAAGGGAAATAAAAATGTAATATATATATATATATATATATATATATATGGTAACGGGCAGGGGTAATTATAAAAAGTATTGGGGGAAGGGTACAGGGGAGGGGTATAACCTTTACCAAGAGTATTCCATTACCATGCAAGTATGCGTGGTAAAGGAATATTAGTGGTAAAGTTTATGCGAGGAAAAATCATTCCGTTGTAACGCATGCATGGTAAAGGCATGCGTTGCAACGGAATTCGTTGTAACGACATACATTTGTGTGCTTCGTGCACGGTGATGCCAGGGGCCAGTAGCGAAATGCGCATACCATAAAGACGCGCTTGGTATGGGAGACGCGTTCTGTGTCGCATAGGTGGGCTCGTGAGCACAGAATGCCTGGCAGTGTGCTTAAGCGCCAACAAGATTAACGGCCCAACATCAATGGCGCATAACATTCACACAGTTACCATAAGTTTGTGAAGGTTGAAGTACTGCAATAATGAATCCAGTATCGCCACGATGTCTGCTCCCAACAATGAATCGTTTCGTATCACAGTGATGACAGATACAAATGCCTTGCTTGGAATAGCCAATTTCAACAATAAACACGGGGTCCGATCTTTGCCCCCGATCAACTCATTTCATGGTGTCAAGCAACACTGCCAAACAGCATTAATTAGCAACGGGGTCCGATCTTTGCCCTCCCTCAGCATTTCCAAAGTATAAATAGACATGTAATTGACTCACGGTTGGAGCGCGTGATGTAGGAGGTACTTGCTTTTTCTTTGTTTCATTTTTTTTTTCTCTCTCGTTTCTCATGTTTCTTTTGCTCTATATGCGGGATACAACACTCAAGTGGACCGCCGTGGGTTCTTGGTGTGCTGTGATGACTTCCTCTCTGGTCTGGTCTGCCAAATCTTTGTAAGTAGGACACTTCTATTTAAGTTACAGGTAGTTTTATTTAAGAGCACAGCTGAGCGCACACCTCGCCAGCTGACCAGACCATCAACTGACAAGAGTGGAAGCACAAATATACAACACTAACCCTACCGGTGTGTGGACTTTCGACACGCCTTGCAAATGAAACACCCTTCCAAGTGCCTTAGCAGCAGCCCATTGGCAGTCTTGCAACAACGCACACAAGCAACTCCAAGACACCCTACACACAGTCAAATGGCAACACGTCCAAGGCACATTCTGCTGACTGACTCGAAGGGGGCTCTACTGAAGACTACCTTTGAAGGTTAAACATCACAACATGATTTTAGCAACCCTCCTTTCCTAAATCATAGTCTAATCTCTTGGACAACGATTATTAATCACCAAAAGCTTCAGTAAGATGGACCATCTGCGAACTCTAAAGGCTTGTTATGTATGTTCCTGAACGCGTCTGTATACATTTCCGCGCACTGACTTACCATCAAGTTCAACTATGAACACTAGCTATGACGTCCATCTACAGCCAGCATCGGCTGTCCAGGTGTCCACATCTATCACAGTGGTGTTTTCATTAGGAAGAACGCAGTGACAATCATCAATTGGGCAACTCACTCTTCAAAGAGAGTTATCCCCTAAACTTGCCTATAACCATCCCTGCTCCACGGTGCCTGGCTAATAAAAGGAAGCCGAGTGCGCGTGACCTTACTTAACTTCAATACTATATACATAGTCTGTTAATAACGCCGCATGACTGGCACCACATAACACGATAATCGTCTAAAGGACTATTTTTAAGAGCTGAATTTTGTGTTTCAGCAAAGAAAAAACAAATGATGACATCCAGCTGTATGGGAATAGATAGAGAAGCTTTAGATTTTAGGCCGTTACAAAGGCGGGGCTATTTGCTACAAGGATCCTTGGACGAGTGCACAGTCACGATCCCTTCCTTGTATTCCATTACCGCATGGGCCCTGAAGCCAGTCGCAACATTCCACCGTAAACCCAATACCTCCCGCAGAAAAATAAATGTTGTATCAAGCACAAAACTCACCGTGGTTCCTGAGATACTCTGATGACAGCTTCCAGCCGGCCAAAAACACACCGGTAACACACAGGCACACAGGAACTCAGACACAAAAAATCATGGCCGTCGCCAGCGCATGCGTACACAACCTCGAATGCACAGAGAATTGGCTAGGAAAGCGAAAGCAAAAACGTAGGAAAGACAAAGGTAGAAACAAAAGAAAGACTGGAAGGCAGCACTTTCAATATATCGGTATTTCGGAAGCCATCTTAGACTAATGACAATTTAATTAATTGAGTACATTGGGAAAAACGTGTTTTTGTTGCAAGAAAAACATTACCTAAAATATTGTCTATGTTTAACTATTTAGGGCGTTATAACCAATGTACTCAATGAAGTAAATTACTACACCAATCATTTAAAAACTGGTTTTAACAGTAAAGTATGTTAACAAACATAAATACATAGAACCATATTGAGTAAACAGGTTGGTTGATGATCAAGCAGTTTCACGAATAATGGTGTCTCACAAAGGGTACAGTACGGCGAAACCGTGACACAGCAATCGTAAAGATGTCCACACGAATTTAGACCTTCCCCTACCGAGACCAGCATCATCTTCTTCTATTGTTTCAATTTATTGGACGATATGACAATTGGCCGTAGAAACAGACCAACACAGCGAAACAAGCAGATGTTTTGAAATCTTTTTTTTCCATGGTTATCGAGAATGCAGGATTAATTTATGTTCGTTTCACCTGATGACCGTTTTCATATATTTTGGGAAATAGTTAATCTAAAATACATGTGCGCCCTCTACTGTTTTTTTTGTCAATACTGTTATGAGAAGAAATGACTTTCTCCAGAAGTCACATAAGTAAGCACTGTGAGACAGCCACTTTGGGTCAGTATTCGTGTGAAGTTATGTGTTGAGTCCAGACACATTACTCAAGAGGTTCTGTTTTTCAGGTTTATTCTCTTCAGGCTCAACCCCTGGCACCGGCAAAGTTGTTATCGACCGTCCTCGCACCCGTCTTTCCCAAGAATCACTACAACTTTTTTTTTAGCATCTTTTATATAGCGCGAACTCGACCCGAAGGTATTGGAGCGCTGTACATGAGCACCGTATTTACATTACATATTGAGGCAAGGGGAGATTAAGTGATTTGCCTAAAATCACAGGATGTGGACGCGACCTCGAGGCTCGAACCCTGGTTTCCTGCACTAAAGTCGGCAAGAACCCTGGTTTCCTGCACTAAAGTCGGCAGTTTAAGCCGATGGATGTAGAATAAACAAACGAAGTTGTCACGTTGAAAGTTACATAATGTCTTGTCGATAATGTCTTGCAAAGTTTCGGCATGGTATCTGGATGTATTTGGAATCTATCTCCACCAGAAACATTTTTACATGGTGGGGGCGAACCAACACTAAAGTGGGAGGAATTGAGGGAGTATTTTCTTAATTACATTTCAACATTAGAGGAGGATGATGAGGTCAAACCAGAAACAAAATACAAGATGCTAATGCATTGCCTTGGTGCTGGTGGTATAAAAGTATATAACTCCATTAACAAAAAAATAAGAGCAGAAAATGAGTGATGTTTTTCAAAATGCTATAGATGATTTGAATACATATTATAAACCAACTGTTTGCGTAGGTGTGGATCGCTACAAATTCTTTCACAGGAAGCAAAGCAAGGATGAATCTATTGATGATTATGTCTCAGTGTTAAAGAATCTTGCTATAAATTGTCGGTTTGGTGCACTCCATGATGAGTTCATCAGGGACCAAATTGTTATGCAGGGTTCCAATGAGAACATCCAAGACAACTTGTGGGCCAAAGGCGAATACCCTTTGCAAAACATTATCGACATAGCTCGCAAGGCTGAACTGACTGGGCGCTGAGCCAAAGCAGTCCTTTCTGAAGAAAAAGAGAAAAAAAACAGTGAAAATGTGAATAAAGTAAGTGATCAGAAAACCAATATAAAACAGAGCTGGAATAAAAGTGGTCAAAAAACGCTAAACCAAAAGCATGAAACAACAAGCATTGGCATAGCCAATAGGTCTCGCTTTTGGGACCTTATAAGTGTTTAGTTATGCAACTGTTGCATGGCTAAACACTTACAAGGTCTCAAAGGCGAGACCTATTGGCTATGCCATTGCTTGTTATTTGTGACTTTGTGAATACATTTATTTTTTGTATTTCTTGGTTTTTTATATTATTTTATTGTTTTTTATTCATTTGTTGACTACATATGGTCTAATCATCTCTAGTAAGAGTGAGTGAGTGAGGCTTCGGATAGGTCTTAAGTGTAATAGTCTGTCAAGCACGTAGACTACGTAGCTTTGTCCAAAGGACTTTTTCTTTTCGCACTGAATAGTGCCCTACTCCTTTGGTCTTGAAGGGGCCCCTCTTCTTTTTTGATAAGTCATCCAACGACCACATCATTTTTTCAAGGGTCATATTAACCATGTCCTCAATTTTACGCTCAATTCTGTCACACAACTGATCCTCAGACATGTTGCCGCGAGGAAGCAGAAACAGGCAAAATTAAAATAACAAAGGCATAACCAAGAGACTCTAGAAATGTAATGAAAAGGATGAGTGTGAGTGAAGGACAACCTAAATACCTGTGAGTTAATAGAATGGGGAAAGGATAAGGCAGCAGCTTCAAGAACTGAACAGTTGGGCCAAAGAAATGGACTACAACTGCCAGAAATCGAATATGTGACGCTAGGTGTTTGCCAATGCAGTAAAATGGCTGCTCCCATTGTTCTTAATATAGTGTTATCAATCTTCTAAAATGGTGCTGACGAACACATCGAATGCGTGGTCGGCTGGCAGAGTTATTTTCCTCAAATCTCCCTTTTCCTTTCTCTTTATGTTTCTTTTTTTAAAAATGTTATTCTTCCATATTGCTGGTGGGACAAGAGCCAGATAAACACGTGTCGCACCAGGACTCCAACAGGTGGAGGGACAGATTTGGCAAAGCTGCAGAGGGCTATGAAATCGAGAAGACATGCAGTGGTGCACGGTGGGCCAGCGCGTCATTACGGCCCACACAGCACAGAGGCCTAAGACAGCGCAGTTTTTGAAAACAAGCCAATTGAAGAGTCCGCGAATCGTTGGCTCCTGCGAAGAAGCGGTGGCAGCTTCTAAGTGATGACAGATTCTAAAGGTAAGCCATAAGGGGTAAAATGTTAGAATAGGACAGAAATGTATAAGCCAAGCAGCACGAGCACACAGCAAGAAATGGTAAACTGTAAACGTACTGGCAACACAAAGGGTGGAATAAGGATAAATAACAAAGGTATAGGCAACACAAAGGTGAAAACAAACCTAATAATATTCCCTTTACGGGGAGGGGTACTAGGCTACAGATACAGTTAACTCATGGAAGTGCAGAGAGTACTTATCTTGTGAGCAGCCGCAATAAATTTAATTTAATTTAATTGTGGGTTTATATAGCGCTAGAATCGACTCCCGGAGGAGTATCTCCGCGCTTCGACCGCTGGGGAACCCGTCCTGGCTCACCCTGAGAGATGGTCCCTAATGGGTATCTCTAAGGTGCGACCAAGCATCCCCGGCGGTCTGGGGGGGCCGTTGTGAAGATGAGGCAAGCTAATGCCCAGAGTTGCCGAGTGTGGTCCCTGACTGGAGTAGGCACCGAGGCGAGAATTATCGAGCCCGCTGACCCTGGTCCACGACCCTGCCGCGTCGGGAATCGAACCCTGGTCCCGGGCCGTCCTCTGCTTGCGGGTCTGCCGCCTCTAACCAGTGAGCCACACCTCTCCAGAAGAAGATTGCTGTGATTTATACTATGTTAGAATGTTTAAAAGTTCTGAATTTTTTTATTGTTGCTGCTGTGAGAGGGCAATAAAGGAGATGTGCATAATGTTAGCCTCCGTGTCCTGACATAAAATACAGAAGGCTATGGTCACAAGTACAGTTCATTTGTTACCAGCATCAGATGATTTCAAGGGTATAATATCCAGTGATTATTCATTGTTATGCAAAATAACAGCCCTCAGAATAATTTAGGTGGGTTTTCATCAAGACACTATAACAGGTAGCAACCTCCAGTGGTCAGTGTAACTCAATCTGAACTATAAAGGATATCAATCAAATGTATGTACCTGAAAAGCTTTTCAGTGCCTTCAGTTTGCTGAGAAGTGTTGAAGAGTAACTGAAAGTGGAGTGGCAGCAATGAAGTTGCTATTGAGATTACAAAGCCCTCACCCTTTGAAGATTAATGTTGAGATGTACTAGGCATTCCTCACAAACAGTTTGATTGCTATAAGGGAAAGACTCAAGAACTTCTCAGACATGGTCAGTGTTTATGAATATCTGAGGGTTAATTCATACTTCCTCCTATATGGGGAGGTCAGCGCTAGCATCTGGAAAGAATGCAAGCTAGGCAAAATGGACCACCAGTACACGATGGGCTACAAACACTGCACAGTAAAAAAACGCTCAAATCAGTTACCATACTTTAACGTGCACTCCTAAACAAATTCCAACTAGTTATCCTGAAAGACAAATGGGTGGTGGATATAAAGGAACCTATAAGCAACAAGGAATGGGAAACAGTACAATAGAGTGCTACAAGTGTATCTAGAAACGCTAGATTGATGCCAATACACTTTTATTACATAGAGTCTATACTACACTCAATTGCATAAATAGATATAACACTGGTGCCCAGGCCAATTGCCTGAAAGATAGAATAGAGGATGCGGATTACTTTTGCATGGTATGGAACTGTAGAGGGCTAACAGACTTCTGGGAAAATGTATCATTAATGAGGCTCTATATAGAAATCTAGAGCATCAACAGACCTAGATTGAATATATACAAATCAAAAGTCTTATCACAGTCTGATAGGAGAGCACACTATTACGTTTAGGGTCTAGAAGGGGAAACAGTAAGCCTGGTTAATTGAAGGCACGGAACACGGTATATATAAGGCATGGAACACGGTATGGAAGGCATTTGCTGCAGAGGACATAGGAAAAAATTTAACAAGCAGCAGGACAGACATTGAGGGTTGGAACAAAAAGTAGAATGAACTCCGAGAAAAATATCAACAGAAGGAGATAGGAAAATCAAGGTTAGGGTGGAAAAGCGACCTCAAAACGCATGCTACCCAGGTGTAAGAAAATTAAGTCGAGACAGAATTAATGGCAAGAAAACTAAACTAAAACAAAAGCACCCTGATCGCCCATGGAGATAGTTGTTTTGGCTATACAGATGTCACAGGCATACAACATATTTCAAGTACAAATGCATACAAATGCTGCATGCAATAATGTAAAAATAGCATTAAACTGAGATACCATGGTTAGCAGGAAAATAATGCAGTATTGCTCTGAATGAATATGCTTGTAATTTTAATATAAAACAATAAAATAGTGTTTAAAATGTAGGATTTCTCTAACCCTTCAGCGCTCCGTTGGACAAACTGCTACTTGCTGAATTATATCGAAAATAATTGCTGTTTTCAGAACACTGTCGGTGATGTAAATAAGACACTATATATACACAGTGAAACAAAGCTTTTTCATAACAGTCTATCATTTGGGGAAGTGTATCTCTTATAAAATGTTCATCTCTATAAATGTCCAACTACAGGAATCAACATGTGAAAGGTCAACAGTTAACTTATGGAAAGCGGCAGGCACAGCTTTGAACAGTGTGCATCATTTCTAATAAATGTTTGTCTGTTTTAAGCAAGAAAACTTTTGTTTGTTAAAATATGCAAACTACGCATCAGTTAAAGATTAAGAAGCAAGTGTGACAAATCGCTAATTATGCAGAAATCACCACAGCAGTGGCTCTAATTATATGCAGGAGTCCATGACACTTGCGATTTTTAGAAGCAAAAAGTAATTGTTGTTGGTCTATGTGGATGTGAGATTATTGTTGGGTTAGATTTCAGTGGGAATGTTTGTTTGGTTGTATATTTTCATTACACCTAAATGCAGTGACTGTGTACTCAAAATAAGACTTTGAAATGGACTGTGTGCTTGGATGTTGTTGAACCCAAACTGATGGGAATTGACCACAAAGCTTGGAAACGTGGAATGACATTTTGTGTTCTAGGGAGTGCTTAGGTGGACTGGATTGGAAATTGTGGGATGGTGTTTAAGTTGGTAGGGAATTGAGGGAGGGCTTACCCTCTTATATATCTGAGGTAGCAATACATTTCAAAGCTAGCCACCTTTCTTATATGTAGCAAGACGATAGCCATGTTGTTCTTTTTTTTAGAAAATCTCTGACAGTGCATGAAATATGATAGCCCACACTACTCGGCTATCTTCATGCCCTTTCCTCTGTCAAGATAAACAAGCATTTGCAATGCAATAGGTCTCGCAATTACACGAGTTAAAGCTATTGGCATTGTAAATGACAATGCCAATAGGCATTGTTATTTGCAATGTCAATAGCTCAAACTCGCGTAAATGCGAGACCTAATGCATTGCAAATGCTTGTTTTTCTAAGTTGTCAAAAATAGTCAGGATAAATGCAGAACAGCGCACGGAAGAGGACAGGTTTCCCGCCTCCGTGCCCCGCTGCACTCCTTAAACATAACTCACGAGGGGTACACAAAGGGCATAGACAATGAGGGCCGTGGGGAGCCTGCTTATACCTCGCTGGGGTGGTGATGAGAAAAGCAAACCCATTCTTTTTATTGAGCCAGCCCCACCCTCCTCGCCTCCCCTCATGCACACTCCCTTCCGAGGGGGTCTGTGCCGTACAAAGAGTCTTCCCTAAACCCTGTGCCCAGGTGCACCTCTGAGCCGCGCGAGCAGGGGGTCCGAGTGTGTGTGGGGCTCAGCCTCACCCGGTGCACCCACTGACACACTGGTAGGTGTACAAATGCCGCATGCTGGTTACAGCGCAGGGGGTTAATGCTCCTAGCACACCCCGCTCCCCAGTCTTCTGTCCTGTATTATCAGCCCGTCTTACGCTAGCCTCGCGCCTCCTCCTCACGCGAGTAAACATTTGGCTAAAGGCCTCAGCTCAACCTGAATGGCGGGGGTGGCCTTGTGAAGTGCCTCGCGCGCCCCCCGATCGCTGATGGTTTTGTGCTGAAGTACACAGCTGATAACAAGCCTGTGACCCCGGCGGCGGCCGGGCCGCTAGAATTACAGGGTAACCAGGCGAAAGCTGGCTGCAATACACATATATCATAGATGTTGGGAATCTTTGAGCCGCTGACTATCTGTCAGGTCTTGCGAATTCGTACTGCCAATACAGCTCTAGGTGGGATTTCGTGGTGATGAAGGGCGGGTAGATGTGCCCAGGTGTCACTTCTTCTGCTTTTCGTTCGATTAATGTATTTAAACACCCCTTGCAACCAACAGGCACTTTCAATGAGATTCATCTCGGGCAGCGCTGCGAGGTCATATTAGTGCAATGCAACGCTGCACAGATCTCTGTAACATAACATTCTAGTCACCTACTCTGTCATGGGGTATAAATCAACATCAGGGCTTTCTATCTTTTAAAATCTGCGCGCCAAGCACCCCTCCCTGCCCCCGGCCCGTTCCCTACAGAAACACCTGGACTCAGAGCTGATGACGCACATCCCATGCACGCGACCGGCCAGGGTGCACAGAGAAGCGCGTGGCGCCACGTGAAGTGCTTTGCATAATGGTACAGTTACAAACAAGACCCGCGTCTACTCTCAATCGGTGCCCGCCCTTTGCATATTAGCCTCGAGAGACAGATGTTTTTCCAAGAGACAATATGAAAATTACCCTCTGAAGAACATCCCGGCGGCCGGTGGGCCTCGGGTCCCAGTGACGAAGCCTGCAAATCCAAGTTACAATAAAAGCATGTTGACTTTTGGGTACTCTTGTGTAGCCAGAGGAAAAAGTGAACTTTAAAGCTGTTCATCGTATGATGAACTAGCCGGGCATACTCCAGAAGGAAGGGCACGTGAGGGAAGAGAAAAGGGGCAATTTTGCAAGGCTAATGTCTGGTAGGACAGGACCGGTGACAGCCTGACAAAAACAGATATGCTTTGAAGTCACTGCAATCCTCTTTCCATCAGGCCTTGACGCTTCCATATGGAGGGTGCATGTCAATTGCCTCTGACCCAGTTCACATCCCAGCCAGTGGCGTAGCTAGATCTTTTGGTGCCCATGGTGGTCCCTGCGTTTGCTGTCCCGCGACGGCAGTAGGTAAGAGCGGGGTGTAATTTCTGGGTTTAATATGCCTGTTCAAAATATTGTAACGTTGAGATATTTTGGTACCCAATTGATGATATATGGAGAAAAAAAAGTGATGTCATTACGACGTGTGCTCTGCACTGAAGTGTGTCTTTCAGAAGGAGACCGCACAAGTACCGTTTTGCGCAGCTCTTA
Organism: Triturus cristatus; assembly: GCF_964204655.1. Taxonomy (NCBI): domain Eukaryota; kingdom Metazoa; phylum Chordata; class Amphibia; order Caudata; family Salamandridae; genus Triturus; species Triturus cristatus. The sequence continues at coordinate 668,032,589 of NC_140586.1, read as the reverse complement.
GTTTCAAAATCCTATCCTTTATACTGAATGAAATAAAAAAAAAATACATTGCAATGTGAGACTCCAAAAGCCCTGTTCCTGTACGGTTATCATTTGTGGAAAAGCAGCTCGACCGTGCATATATCAAAAGTGTCTGGGTTGCAAAGACATGCGTTTTTGTGTATTTTCAAAGCACTGCCTATTTGGGTTTACCCTGTCGTGTCTGCAGAAGGGAAGCAGCTTGATTATCATTTTGACATGAAAGAGTGAAGATGGACAAAGTAAACGATTGTGACGAAGAGACGTGGGGCAGAGCAGAAAGCAAGCGCCAATCCGCTATGAGTGGTGTAATCAGGTCTTCGGACACTCGTGCACGGGGCAGTCAGTACCTGAAGTTCTGCCCACGTATACAAGTCGGGGGCAAATGACGTGGGAAATGGGTAAAAAAACACAAGACAAGCCCGCCGCTGGAAAAAAACATGAAGCTGACGAGGAGGGAGTGGGAGGGGCTTTCACTGAAAGTGACACGGCAGTGAAAGGAAAACAAACAAGCCCGGCGGAGCGTGGCGCGAGCGCTTGGCAGGGCAATTTAAAACGACCCATTGCTCATTGAAGGTGGGAACAGGCTATGCGTGCAGCCAGAGAAAATAAACAAACGAGAGGGGAGGGGGGAATGCCAGCAACAGAGGAGCCCGCGAAAGTGAAAGTGATCACGATCGCTACGAAGGAAAGACACATGGCGCTGCGCGCGTGCACGTTCACGTGCACTGTAGCTTTAGGCCACGGCAGCACTTTGAAAAGCCCAGATATAAAATGTCTCTTAGAGCCTTTGGCTCACGAGACCTAAAAAGCTGGGGGCGCTGTTATAGATGTGGAAGTGCGTCCCATTTGGCAAATGACTTAAAATGCCCAGCACGTGAGGTGAAATGTACAAATTGTGGATTGAAAGGTCATTTTTCAAAAGCGTGCAACAGACGTAAAACCAAACAAGTAAAAATAGTTACAGAGGCCAATGAATTCAAAAAAGATATGTCTGAAGAAGATGATATGAACATGTTTGTCCTCAATATTGAAGATGGAATAAACGAAAATTGTGCACATGAGAGCGTTACCAAAACGAAAAAACCTATATGCAACATGACCATTGGTGGTATTGACATAAGTATAGTGGCAGATTCAGGCTCACCCTATACCATTGTAAATGAAAAGGTGTGGTCGGAAAAGTTTAAGGGAAAAATTGGAGATAACCTAAATAAACCTGACATAGTAATAAAGTCGTTTACAGGTGAGCCAATTGATGTGCGAGGTTACCGAGCCCTCACTTTTGTCTACAAAGGAAGGGAGTCAATTTGTAAGCTTTATGTAGCGAAGGTTGGTCTGTCTGTCCTGGGATGGATGGACCAGGGCAATCTCGGAATTATCCTGGATCCCATGAAGCAGGACCCCGTGCTGATCATAGCAGAGCAGGGAGATTTTAATAAAAGCCTAATTGATGAGTTCCCGCGTGTCTTCAGCAAAAACATGGTGCATTAAAAGGGTACCTGCACAAAATTAAACTTAAACCGATCACCACTCCAGTGGTAAATGAGGTCAGAAACATTCCTTTTGCCATAAAAAGAGCAGTCAAAGAACAACTCGACAATCTGCTAGGGCAAGGAATAATTGAGAGAGTGGAGGCTTCAGAGTGGGTCGCGCCTTTAGTAGTCGCGAAACGGCCCAATAGCAAATTAAGACTGTGTGTGGACCGACGTGATCTAAATAAAAACATTGTGGCCGAGCAATACCCTCTGCCTAAGATTAATGAGATGCTGGCCACAACAAAGGGGGTAAAATGGTTTTCCAAGATTGATTTGAAGTCGGCATACCACCAAGTGCCACTCCATAAAGAGAGTAAAAAACTCACAACGTTCATTACACCGTTTGGATGTTACAGATTCACACGTGTCCTGTTTGGCTTGGCCTCTGCAGCCGAAATGTTTCAAAGATTAATGCATAATATGTTTGATGGTATCCCAGACATCTTAATTTTTCAAGATGATATTCTAGTCATGGGTAGAACAAAAACTGATTTGGGAAAAAGGGGGTGGTGATGGACAGAGTTTCTGAATGATGCAGAATACTCTTACCAAGTCAAGAGATCATGGTTTTAATCCATCACCGTTTTTTAGCTCACTGCACCATCCCAGCTCAGAACCTGGCTACATGCAAATTAGTCTGTACCTGTCCCAGTGCATGATGGGAACAGGGCAATCCAAACTACCAAGCCAATTCTTATACTGGGAAGGAAACAAGCTTCCGGGGACCGGTTTCTGGCATCACAGCCTTCGTCGGCCCGGCTTGCCTGAATCCTGATGGTGCAATGAGCAAGGGACTCACGTTTGAGCATACCCTCCCACACTGAGTGTGGATGAAATCGATTTGGGAATAAGGGGGTGGTGATGGACAGAGTTTCTGAATGATGCAGAATACTCTTACCAAGTCAAGAGATCATGGTTTTAATCCATCACCGTTTTTTAGCTCACTGCACCATCCCAGCTCAGAACCTGGCTACATGCAAATTAGTCTGTACCTGTCCCAGTGCAGACTGATTTGCATATGGCCATGTCTGAACTGGGGTGGCAGAGTGGGCTAAAGAATGGTGATGGATCAAACCCAGATCTGTTGACTGGGTGTGAGTGTTTGATTGGTTCTGATGCTCCGTCCATCACCACCCCCTTTTGTACTGCTTTGTTCGCCATAAGTTGGCAGGGTATGCTCAGACGTGAGTCCCTTGCTCACTTTGCCACTGGATTCAAGCAAGCCTGGCTGAAGACGGCTGAAATGCCAGAAACCGGTCCTAGGAAGCTTGGTTCCGGTCCAGGGAAGACATGGCTTGGCAGTTCGGGCTGGACTGTTCCCATGAGGCACAGGGTCAGACTGATTTGCATATGGCCATGTCTGAACTGGGGTGGCAGAGTGGGCTAAAGAATGGTTATGGATCAAACCCAGATCTGTTGACTGGGTGTGAGTGTTTGATTGGTTCTGATGCTCCGTCCATCACCACCCCCTTTTGTACTGCTTTGTTCGCCATAAGTTGGCAGGGTATGCTCAGACGTGAGTCCCTTGCTCACTTTGCCACTGGATTCAAGCAAGCCTGGCTGAAGACGGCTGAAATGCCAGAAACCGGTCCTAGGAAGCTTGGTTCCGGTCCAGGGAAGACATGGCTTGGCAGTTCGGGCTGGACTGTTCCCATGAGGCACAGGGTCAGACTGATTTGCATATGGCCATGTCTGAACTGGGGTGGCAGAGTGGGCTAAAGAATGGTGATGGATCAAACCCAGATCTGTTGACTGGGTGTGAGTGTTTGATTGGTCCTGATGCTCCGTCCATCACCACCCCCTTTTGTACTGCTTTGTTCGCCATAAGTTGGCAGGGTATGCTCAGACGTGAGTCCCTTGCTCACTTTGCCACTGGATTCAAGCAAGCCTGGCTGAAGACGGCTGAAATGCCAGAAACCGGTCCTAGGAAGCTTGGTTCCGGTCCAGGGAAGACATGGCTTGGCAGTTCGGGCTGGACTGTTCCCATGAGGCACAGGGTCAGACTGATTTGCATATGGCCATGTCTGAACTGGGGTGGCAGAGTGGGCTAAAGAATGGTGATGGATCAAACCCAGATCTGTTGACTGGGTGTGAGTGTTTGATTGGTTCTGATGCTCCGTCCATCACCACCCCCTTTTGTACTGCTTTGTTCGCCATAAGTTGGCAGGGTATGCTCAGACGTGAGTCCCTTGCTCACTTTGCCACTGGATTCAAGCAAGCCTGGCTGAAGACGGCTGAAATGCCAGAAACCGGTCCTAGGAAGCTTGGTTCCGGTCCAGGGAAGACATGGCTTGGCAGTTCGGGCTGGACTGTTCCCATGAGGCACAGGGTCAGACTGATTTGCATATGGCCATGTCTGAACTGGGGTGGCAGAGTGGGCTAAAGAATGGTGATGGATCAAACCCAGATCTGTTGACTGGGTGTGAGTGTTTGATTGGTTCTGATGCTCCGTCCATCACCACCCCCTTTTGTACTGCTTAGAACAAAAACTGAACATGACAAAAAAGTGAGACAGGTTCTTGAAATATTAAATGATAAAGGATTAACTGCTGAATATAATAAGTGCAAATTTGGTTGCAACTCAGTCAACTACCTTGGACATCAGATTACTGGGAATGCCAACCCTAGCTTGAATTTTAGCTCTCATGTGCGCTCCCTTTGCCCCCATGCTCCCTCATCCCCCCCCTATATGTTATATTTCTTTGCTTTTGATACTTTACTGTTTGCACTGTTTCTCTTTGATGTTTTTTTTTCCTGTTAACCATGTAAAGCGCTCTGATACCCTCATGGGTCATGTTCGCGCTCTATAAAACACTAATATAAAATAATAAAATAAAATATTAGCCCAAAAAAAGAATTGATGGATGCCATCATTGACTCGCCGGTTCCCACCAACAAAGATGAACTGAGATCATTTTTGGGAATGGTGGAATTCTATGCGAGGTTTATTAGAAATTTCTCACACAAAACTTATGATTTGAGGCAACTCCTCAAATTGAAGAATACATTTTGCATGGTCAGATGACTGCGACAGGAGTTTCAAAAAAATAAAAATAAATATGTGCGCAGCACTACCCTTAAAGGGTTTTGATACTTCTCTTAGAAGCTTTGTGACAACCGATGCAAGCAACAAGGGGTTAGGTGCCGTGCTCTCACAAAAAGACTCCAAGGGTGTAGAATACACCATAGCTTTCGCATCGCGCTCCCTCACTCCCTCTGAAGAGAATTTTTCAGTGATTGAGCGGGAAGCCCTGGCTTGTGTGTGGGCATTGGAACACTTCAGGCATTTTGTGTGGGGCCGCAAAGTCACATTATGTACAGACCACAAACCGTTAACAAAAGTTTTTACCACCAAGGGTTTGTACACGGCATCCCCAAGATTAGCCAGACTTTCTGTTCGCCTTTTCGACTTCATGTATGAAATCGAATATGTTCCAAGAATCTAGAACGTTGTCGCAGATTTCCTAAGCAGGATGCCTGTTGATCATTCAACTAATGAAACATTTTCTGAGGTGGAAGAGAATGCAATAGCAGCATTCTTTGAACAGAACAGCGGCATATCCAGGGATGAATGGTTCGAGGAGCAGGAACACGATTGCACCATTGAGCAAGTGTTAAAATTTCTAAAAGACGGCTGGTGCACTAAGAATAAGCACAATGAGCAACTTAAAGTATTTTGGGAGGTTAAAAATGAATTGTCGTATGAGGATGGTTTCCTACTCAGGAGCGGTAAATTCGTACCTCCCCATAAGATCAGAGGTAAACTTTTAAAACGGTGTCACGAAGGGCATTTAGGCATAGTCAAAACGAAAGAGAGGGTTAAAAACATGTACTGGTGGCCAGGAGTCAGTCTGGAAATTGAACGTACAGTGAGGGAGTGTGCCCTCTGTATGTCATCAGACAAAACACAGGTAACATTCAGACCGCCTCTCCAACCATTAACCAGCCCAAGCATGCCTTGGGAAAGAATAGGCATAGACATTATGGGTCCAATATCGGAAGGTCATGAAAAATGGTATGTTTGTGTCATGATAGATCATTTCTCTAAATGGCCAGATGTACTGTTCACAAAAAATCCGGAGGCATTAAACATTGTAAAGTTCATGGATAGTGTTTTCTGTCGCGAAGGACTACTGAAACAAATTGTAAGTGATAATGGTACCCAATTCACTTCAGACATTTTCAAGGAGTATATTCTGAAAAACAATATTATTCATAAGACGACCTCTGTCTACCACCCAGCAGGTAATGGTGCAGTTGAGCGATTCAACAGAGTAATTAAAGGCACAGTACAAATTGCAAATAGCAACGGTTTGCAGTGGAGGTGTGAAACACTGAAGACTGTTTGGGCTTATAGAATCACCCCATGTGAAACAACGGGACACAGTCCTTTTGAACTGATGCGTGGGAGAACACCGTTGTCTAAGGACAATGTTGGTTGGATCAAGGCAGCCAGGAAAGTTGACTGGTCATCCAAACTGGTTCATGATAAGCTTGCGGAGTCACAAGCTAAAGCAAAATCATATTATGACAAAACACATGGAAACAAACCTGTGGTGCTAAAAGAAGGAGACTATGTGAAAGTAAAAAAAGTGGGCATATCGCAAAAGGTCAAGAAAAATACACCCCACCGTTGCAAGTCCGTGAGGTGTATTGTAATTCTGCACTTCTTAGTGATGGAAGGGTGTGGCACTTTTCCAATCTATCAGCATTCAGACATCCTTGGGAAGATTCAGATGCCCACACTTCAAAAGAACCAGCCAGTGGATCAGGCCTGGAACCCAGGAACACAGCCCTGCGCAAGCGGACGCTTGACTGTGACTCTGAGTGCGATATGCCAATGAAACCTACATCCAGTGCCGACCAGGGTGTGGTGGCTCCTTCTGGTCAGGTCGAGATGCCCAGTCCAAAGGAAGACAAGATCAGACGCAGGCCACCGGTTTTGGACAATGATATACCGGTAACGACCAGCAGGGCGGGTAGACTTCTGGGTCCGCCTGCCAGTTTAAGAGACTATATTTGTGAGTGAACTTTTTCATCTGTTTTCCAGCTTCCCCTTTTTCTCTGTTCCCTAGGGGGAAGGATGTGTTGTGTTTGTCGTCGACAGATGGCAGCTGATCACGTCACAGCTGATACGGCGTATCAGCTGGGACAACGAGTGGCGGGACTACAGTGTCCATGCAGGGACAATATGCAAACACAACAACGGACCACATTCTTCTCCCTGTGAGCTCAGAACATTCCATGACCCAGGGTCGGCTTAGCGCTGGTGGCGCCCTGTGCGACAATGTTTGTTGGCGCCCCCACAGACTCCTCACTACCACCCTTTAACAGTGCCCACTCAAGTCACCATAACCACTCTCTCTCAGATGTATTTAATTAATTATATAGTGCCACCTATACCAGTGTAGGGTGTTAAAGCACTTTACATCACACAGCCATTACACAGACAATCAATAATATGTGTGTAAATTAGTGCATAGCAAATGTTACATAAGCCAGAATACTACAAGGTGAGTCACATGTCAAACATAGTGGTAAACAGTATATTTTAAGAGATCTTAGTCTGGAGAAACAAAGACTCAGAATTTAAAACATAACCCCATGGTTGGGGGTTACATTTAATAACAAAATTATTTTTCCTGAACTGAACCCTTTTTGAAAACATTAGAGTAATGAAAGACGGAGGAAAACCTCATAATGCTCCAATCTATACCTTACTTCGAGTTATTAGTTCACTCTTCCATGTTAGGATTTTAACATCTACACTGCTAGTAAGAAAAGGATCTCTGTTGTAAATAAGATGTAATACAATCTTGCTAAGCGTAGTAGAGATTTATTCCAAGTTGAGGAGGAACAACAAGAGCGGACTCTCCACGACAGAAGCAACTCGCAACTGCCATGGAAGAGAACCTAGAGTTATAAACAAACCTAGAACATAGCAGAAAGGAGCGTTCTAAGAACTGCCAATACTAAGTATATGTACTACACATCTTCTTCCTTTCTAAAGAAACTCTGACAAAAGCACTGACCTATTTAAACTATGTGCACTTTGTGATCTGCATGGCACACAGTCTTTGCAGCAGGCACATGAACTCTCTATGCTACCATAAAATGAGTTAAAACTTCCACTTGACAAAACTCCTTCTCTCTCCAGGAAGAAATTAATCACTGTTATCTTGACATTTTCATTTTTGTAGGGAAATTGCGGAGGCCAGCAATGCAGCAGCAAGTGCTTTTAAAGCCATAAAATACTTCCAAACGCGGCGCCCCCTGGAAGAGTCAGCACCCGGTGCGGTGGCACCGCCCTAGAGCCGGCCCTGCCATGACCTCATGCCATTCTGTGGTCAAGAGCAGACCTATTTACATACCATGGTCAAGCATATCAGAACACATCCTCCCCCTAAAATGTAAACAATTAATACTCAGTAATAAATAAATAACAAGAATAATAAATGCTGTACATCTACATAAATACAGAGGGCCTAATTACGAGTTTGGCAGTCCAACCAACCAATCAATCAATCAACATATCAATCAGAGAATTGTAAGCACGCTACTCTCCAGTGAGGGTCTCAAGGCGCTGAGGGGGGGTCCGCAGATCTGTTTAGCCGAAGAGCCAGGTCTTGAGGGTCTTCCTGAAGGTGTTCAGGGAGGGGGCGCGTCTGATGTCAGCCGGTAGCTCGTTCCGGGTCTTGGCTGCAATGTGAGAGAAGGATCTTCTGCCTGCTCTAGCTCTGTGGATGCGTGGGGTTTCGGCCAATGCGAGGTTGGAAGATTGGAGGTTTCTTTTGGGTACGTGGAAGTTGATTCTTTAGTTGAGGTATGTGGGTCCGTTGTTGTGTAGGCCTTTGTAGGTGTGAGTGAGGATTTTGAAAGTGACTCTTTTCTCCACGGGGAGCCAGTGGAGACTTCGTAGGTGTTGGCTGATGTGTTCGTGTCAGGGGATGCTGAGGACGAGTTTGGCGGTGGTGTTTTGTATTGTCTGGAGTTTGTGGAGTAGGGACTTGTTGATGCCGGCGTAGAGTGCGTTTCCATAGTCCAGTCTGATGGTGATGAGTGCGTGAGTGACTGACTTCCTTGACTCAGGGGGGATCCACTTGAAGGTCTTGCGGAGGGTGTTAAAGCAGCTGGAGATGACGGCATTGACCTGTCGGTTCATGGTGAGTGATGAGTCGAGTACGATGTCGAGTTTCTTGGCGTGGTCTGAGGGGGAAGGTGGGCTTCCGAGGGCGGTCAGCCACCAGGTGCTGTCCCATGCAGAAGGGGTGGTACAGAGGACGAGGAGTTCTGTCTTCTCGCCGTTGAGCTTCAGGCAGCTGTTGGTCATCCAGACTGCGACGTCTTGCATTCCTTTCCGGAAGTTGAGTTTGGCAGTAGTGGGGTCTTTGGTGAGGGAGAGGATGAGCTGGGTGTCGGCGGCCTAGGATACAATGTTGAGGCCATGTTGTCAGACAATGGCTGCGAGGGGGGCCATGTAGATGTTGAAGAGGGTGGGGCTCAGTTATGAACCCTGTGGGACTCCGCAGGTGATTTTCGTGGGGTCGGAGAGGAAGGGTGGGAGTCTAATCCTTTGGCTTCTTCCGGTGAGGAATGATCGGATCCAGTCCAGGGCTGTTCCTTGTATGCCTGCATCGTGTAGTCTGGCGACTAGTGTGCGGTGGGAGACGGTGTCAAAGGCCACTGATAAGTCGAGTAGGATGAGGGCTGCGGAGTGGCCTTGGTCCAGGAGGATGCGGATGTTGTCTGTGGCGGCGAGTAGGGAGGTCTCTGTGCTGTGGTTGCTTCGGAATCCGGATTGGGACGGTTCAAGGATGGCGTTCTCTTCAATAAATCATGTCCGTTTCCTGCTGACTGTTTTCTCTGCAACTTTGGCTGCGAAGGGGAGGAGCGAGATGGGCCGATAGTTCTTGAGGTCGGTGGGGTCAGCTGGGGGATTCTTGAGCAGGGATCTGACTTCTGCGTGCTTCCAGTCATCTCGGAAGGTGCCTGTTTTGAAAGTGGTGTTGATGGTGTGTTGTAGTTCAGGTGCGTTGGCGGCCGTGGCTCTGTGGTAGATGTGAGGGGGCAGGGGTCGGTGGGGGCCCCCGAGTGGATGCTTTTCATGGTCGAGGTAGTGTCTTCGGCCGTGATCGGTGTCCAGTTGGAGATGGTGGTCTGGCTGGTGTTTCTGGGGGGCCATCTGTGGCGCCTGGTGGAGGGTCAATCAAGTTGTCGTAGAGGTTTTTGAGTTTGAGGTGGAAATATGTTCCAAGCTTGTCGCAGAGTCCAATGGACTGCCAAACCTGTGATAGCGGTGCGGCCATCACTGCACCGGCAGTCTGACTGCCGTATTCCGAGTTTGGTGGTCGGACCACCACAGGACCGCTGCAACCGCCAAGGATCCGTGATCCAGCATCAGTATTGCAGCAGTTAGAGGCCGCAATATGCTGGCGGTGCTGATGCAGCACAGCCAAGCATATTACAAGTTGCCTCACTGCGAACCCTATAAACGACAGTGAGCCCACCATGGAAAGGGTGACGATGAGGCAACTCAGGGGGCCCTGTCGTCTCTGTGCAGGGGGGTGCATGCATTATGTGCCCCCTGCATGTTTGCACCCCCAATTCCTGCAGAGGAAGAAACGCACAATATGGGGAATTTCTCCCTGTGCAGGACCATGCTGCGGTGCTACCACGGCGCTGCCTTTCCATGGCTCTCCTTTGAGCCTTAGAAAGGCACCGCCGTGGGACCACTGCAGCAGGACCGCCCACTATGATTAAACTTGTAATCCCGCAGGTGGTCTGACACCAGGTTTGTTGGTCCCACAGCAGGGTGCTGGCGTGGCGATCTGCTACAAGACCGCCAGACTCGTAATCCGGCTCAGAGTATATAAAATATAGCTTGCAAATCCTTAGAAATCAACATATCTATACACAACTGTTTTTCCAGATGCATTAAATCAACCATATAAAGAACGGAAAAGGAAAGTTTAAAGTGTGCCCGAATACAGGATATCAAACAGGGGAAAGCGTAACAACCAATTATGCAACTATATTCACTGCTACATCAAAGTCATCAAGGCATTTAGTTTCACACTTATCCTTCCAGATCTAGTTATTTTTGTTGCAAAACTCTCATTATTAGGGTTCTCATTATTAGTGACATCGCTGGTGTTATCACACCTCTCTGCCCTCTCCCTCAGCTGACCATGCTGTGTTAACCTGGGAACGACCCAGATCACTCTCACCAGATGGCATATCATCTATCCAATCATACTTCCTATTCTCAGACACATATCCTCTTGTTCTCGGAGCATGTTGTTGGTTATTCCCTTTGAACAATGCTAACCTCTTAGCATGCCACACCTTCGTTTCGCTAAGCAGAGCAGAATTACACATAACTTTAATCACCTTAAAAGGTTCAGAATACCTGTTCTCTCCTTTACGCACAAGTCTACCCTTCTTAACTTTTACAAAGTCTCCCACCTTGAGGTTTACTTCCTTCGCCCCATGCAAAAAGTCATATCTTTGTATTTCACCCTTCTAGATTCCATGCGACCCCTCACTCTACTCGCTGACCAATTAACTATTTTGGTGTATCCTAACCACCCCATGTTATCCTTTGTATGAGTAGATCTTGCCCTTCATTAACACAAATGGGCTATGTTCAGTCGCTTCACACTGAGTCACTCTATAAGCATCAATGATTTTCCTTAATTCATCTTACCACTCCATACTGTTGCTGTTGACCTCCTCCAAGAAATTCATCAATGCCCATTAATCCGCCTTCTGTACCACCTTGATCTCAGGCCATTTGGAAAAATTATCCACCATCACCAAGATAAGTTTGGATAAACCTTTTACATCCTGTACAGGGCCAAAAATGTCTACCTCTACTCTTTCCCACAGCAGATGTGGAACCTCAGTGGGATGTAAAGGCGGTTTAAATGTAACCATTGCCTCGTCAAAATTGATACATTTGATGTATCCCGTCACCAACTTTTCAATTTCTTTATCTACACTCAGCCACCATTAAGATTGTTTGACTCTGCTCTAAGGGGCACATGCATCAACCAAACCAAAAGCGATTCCTTAATAGCGAGAAATAAGGAATCGTTATTAAGGAATCGCTTTTGTGCATGCATCAACAGATTCGGTAAATTTTAGCGATTCCTTAAAAATCGCTATATTTACCGATTAATCAATAGCGGGGCATGCAAACTCCGATTAGCTATTAGCGAGTTCGGTAATACCGAATTCGCTATTAGCGAATTCGGTATTAGCGAAATCGCAATTGACCGTGTCGCTCCGGGAACGTGCAGATGACATCACCAACCAGGAAATACTGCAGCCCCACCCTCATTGCCTCGACAGAGGAGCAAACAGGAGCTGTGAGTGAAGACTGCCTGTTCATAGTGAAGCCACACCGACTGTGCAATTCGCAAAACCTATTTATCATGGAGAAGGAAGTACCATCCAGCGCTGAGTCAGCAAGCAAGCGCAAGTTCTCTGACAGGGAGCTGGAGTACCTGATAGAGGGAGTCAGCAGCAAGCACGATCGCCTTTTCGGTAAGCTGTCCCTCAAGGTGCCTGAGCAAGAGAAGCGGCGCATATGGCTGCGCATCCGGGAGAGGGTGAATGCAGTTGGTGTAACGCCCCGCAGCATCGACGACCTCAAGAAAAGGTGGTACGACCTGCGGAAGCGTGCCAAGGAGAGGATCGCGGAGAGGCTCCGGGAGGCGAGCAGGACCGGAGGCGGCCCTTCAACGGTACAAGCCAACACTGCCCTGGAGGACCTGGTGGAAGGGACGATCGAGCGGGAAGCCGTCGTGGGAGTGACCCAGATGGACACGTCCGGCGCAGCCACAAGTGCCCAAGGTAAGATGCATGCCTGTGCCCATACCCAGCATAGCGTAAATCCATTCCCATGCCCCCAGCAGGACCTGAGTGTGTATGCAGCTTTGGGCCACACAGTTTTACTCTTAACACTAGTGCATCATGGGAGTTGTAGTCTAGTCAGCCCAGTGTGCATGTACAGGCGTAAATACAATTACGGATCACCACATCAGTTGAACATGGATATAGACTGTTTATTTAGTGGATCACAGAGGGACATGTATGTGTAAAACACTACGGAGGTGTAACTATCCCACTAACCATGCACTGTTTCACACACAGATGCATCTCCTGGGGAATCGGACGACAGCTGATCATATCCGAGACACCGGTGGATTCCGACATGGAGACAGTGCAGGATGCGCATCCATCACCTACACCTGCCACACCACCACCACCAGCACCACCAGCACCAGCACCACCAGCACCAGCACCAGCCACACCAGCACCTGCACCATCCACACCAGCAACAACAGCCACTAAAGCGCCGAGGCGCAGGTCCCAAGTAGCGCCCTTGCAGGTGATGGAAACACCCTCCACATAATTGGGACAAAGTCTGCGCATCATCACACCGCCTGCTGCACCACCTGGACGCGCCAGACTCCAACAGCGGCGCAGGGCTCGGCCAAGTTCTGTCTCCTCAGGCGACCTTGATCTCCCACACACTTCTGCCATCGAGGAGAGGATGCTGCGTGTACAGCGCCTGCAGGGACGACACATGGCAACAATTAGCTCTAATATCGTGCGCCTTGCTCGGGAAATGCGTGCCATGACTGCGGCGGTTAGGGACATGACCACTGTGGTGGCAGAGGGCAATGGGCACCTCAGGGAGGACATCCATGAGCTCACCCGTGCCTTGAGGGAGGGCCATGAGTGCGAGAGGAGGAGGCACCGTCAGCAATTGTTGCGGTCCGCGGCCTCTACAAAGGCTATCACACGTCTCAGCAACAGCACCGCAGTGTTGGCACGCCGCTCTGTGTCCTTGCAGGTGGACCTTGGGCACTTTTGCGGGGACGTAGCAAAGGCACTAGGGCAGATGACCACTGCTGTCGAACACCTACAGAGCGGCACATTCAGTGCTGGTGCATTGGGAGGGGAAGATGGCAGTGAGGCTGCCTCGAGTGTCAGCAGTGTGTCAGTGGCAGAGGCCAGCACCAGGCGCCGCAGATCGCGGGCCTCCACGGGGACAGGCCGTGGTGAGGCGTCGGAGACACCTGAGCGGAGGCTTGGTGTACGTGGCAAGCGCCACTAGACAGAATTACAGGCCTACCTGACCGTGGTGGGGCAACCATGGTCCTCCCCTTCCTGAGTCTGCACAGCCGTGACTTTAACGCACATTTGTTTTAACTTTTTACATGTGGAGCATTATTTCCATTGCTTGTTTTGTTGCACATACCGCAGTGCTACTGTGCATTAAACAGTTGCACCCCCAACAAATTAGTTATGTATCATTCTCACCTGATTCAGAAATGATGTTGCATGATGTATGTCCGCCTCCTATGGCCCTCTGCTGTGTTAGGGACGTGTGCCTGTCGGTGTTGGCCGGGTGGTTGGTCATCCCGGTGGTCCTCATTCCTGTCCACCTCTATGGGTATCCCCCTTCTGGTCGCAATGTTGTGCAGCATTGCACATACAGCAATAATCCGGCAGCAGGTTTCAGGTTTGTATAGCATGGCGCCGCCAGTCTTATGTAGGATTCGAAAGCGACTCTTCAGAATCCCAAATGTCCTCTCTATTACATTCCTAGTGCTTATGTGTGCTGCGTTGTAGCGTTGTTCCTGTGGGGTTGCTGGATTGATGTATGGGGTGAGTATAAATTCACGCAGGGCGTAAGCACTGTCACCTAGAAGATAGAAGCAAAGACTTAGCAATGGTGAAGTTCATACATGTGTGGTGTTCATGTTGGGAAGCGGAATTTGTACGTACCAAGCAGGAGTCCCTCTCCAAATTCTCCGTTGAGTAGCCGCCTGTGGATTCCACTGTTGCGGAATATGTAGGAGTCGTGTGTGCTCCCTGGGAATTGTGCCACTAGGTCCGTTATGATGTGATTGGCATCGCACACAACCTGCACGTTGATTGAGTGGTATGACTTGCGGTTACGGAATATGTACTCATTTGCTGCCGGTGGACATATGGCGATATGCGTACAGTCGATGCATCCAATTACATGGGGGAATTGTGCCACCTGGTAGAATGCCTGTTTGTTGCGGTCCAACTGCTGTGGGGTTGTGGGGAAGCTGATGTGGGTGTGTTACATTGTCAGCATGGCATCTAGGAATTTCTTGAAGAAGCGTGAGAGTGCGCTTTGCGATACGCCTTCGGCTACCGCAATTACCCCCTGGAAACTTCCTGAGGCCAGTAGGTGCAGGCTGCATAGGACCTGGACGTGCGCAGGGATTGCATTGGTCCGGTGTGTCTGGTGCTGCAGTAATGGTTCCAGGTCTGCAATGAGGCGCATGATCATGGCACGATTGAGTCGATACTTCTCGTACACCTCGTCCTCATTCTGGCCGAGCAAGGTGATGCGCAGTCTGAAAACTCTCTCCTGGACCCTTCTCCTGCGCTGTCCTGCCGCATTGATACGCATCCTCCTTGCAAGCACGTAGAGGGCTGCCATTTTGTGGTAGCCAACAGGGTCTCCTTGGCCACATTTAAGGGTTTGGTGATTACCACAATCAGTTGCACCTGTAGAAACATTTTTTTTTATTCACATTTTTTTTTTTTTACTTTACCTCCAGGTTCTGATTCCCCTTATTTAGCTCATGCAAAATAGCGATTTTTGGGATTTTAGGTATTTGCGACTGTTGTTGCATTGGGTAACGATTCCTTATTAGCCATTGGCACTTTGCGGGAGCTATTAGTGATTTCGGTGATTGCTAATTCGGTATTTAGCGATTCGGTATTATTGCATGTTGGTTAATTGCGATTCGGTATTTTACCGGATTTCATTTGGCGAATCGTTATTTGCTCACAGTTTGGGTTGATGCATTGGGATTCAGTTTTTTTTACTCGCTAACGGGTGTTTTTAGCGATTCGGTATTTTACCGACTGGATTTTGGCTTGATGCATGTGCCAGTTAATCTTTACTATGCCAAAGTGACCTCCATGGCACAGATTGACAACTCTCTCCCTCAAATCTTTGGGAGGTACTAGCCTGCCCCCTCTCAACAAGAACCCTTCCTCAACAGATAAATCATTATTCACCTCCCAAAAAGGCACAAACTCCATTCCTAACTGATTTTTTTCTGGCCACTTATCCTTGATGTGCGTCATGACTGTAATTAATACACAATCCTGTGCAAGTGATGTAGACCACACCTATTTTAATACACCATAGCCACCAGACAATCATCCCAGTCACATTTGGTAACATCACTTATAGGTAAATGTAATCTACCTAAACAAGCATTGGCAAAGCCATTATATTTTGCCTATGTGAGATTTTTTTGGCTTTATCAATGCTTTTTTAGACATCATGGCTTGACGTCAAGAAAAAAAGCGCTATGACCATGTTGACCATCTCAAAGTCAAGGAAAAAAGCACGTACATTGCATTGACCGCCTCTTGACTTTAAAACAGGTGCCAATGCTTGGTATATCCATATTTAAAACTGTTCCTTCTGACAGTCAAGGCTGTGCTTATGCTATCACAGAATCCTTTCAGGGTTCAAACTACATAAAGATAATATTTCTTGCATTGTAAGTTAAAAGCCCCATTTTCGGACCACCCAGCTGGAAAATGAAGGTGATTTCCTGCTGGAGTTCACATGAATCATTCAGACTCAAGTGGATGCTAATGTCTGAAGGAGGTTTTCACAGATCTCAGAGACTGAGGGATGGGTGGGGGCAGTGCTAAGTCAATAGAGAGATAGGATGCACAGATTTCATTCAGTTGATAAATACTAGTAACATCAATTGGTAAATGTTGCAAAGTCATCCTGTGCCCTGGGCACCCCCGCAAAGTAAAGTAAAGTTAATATTTTTATTGCATATAGTTAATTAAAACCATTACAATTTTGTATTAAAATCATCAAAATTTAGCGAAAATATAAAAGAAAAACAAAAAACAAAAGTGAGTTTTTATATTTACAAGTTCAGCATTAATCAACTACCAATTATGTATAAGTCAGCATACATTGTTTCTGTAATCTAAGCCATCCTTGAACTTGTAACTAAAATCATGTACAAAATACAAATGTCTACTAGGTACTGCTGATCCTCTACTTTCTGGCTGAGATCAAGAGCAAAATGCAATGTGAGCTATCCAAAATAACACTAGTTTTTATAGTTTAAATCTTTTTATTGAAGAAAATACCATGCGTTGCAAACCTGCAAATAAGCAGTATGACCAATTGGGCCACAAAGGGCTCCAGTGCAAATCAATAACATATGAGTGAGAGCAATAAAAGGAAAACAGCCCCCCCACCCTAACCTAGAAATAAGAAGAAAGAAGAAAATAGAGAATAGAATAGCGCTCTCCCCCCTCACCCGCTCCCCCATCCCAGCTCATCTAGCAATAGGTGGTATCTAGCCAGAAAGGCTCATGCCTGGCTAGGGCGGGTCCGGTAGTGCCTGGCGCAGGTAACTCGGGCATGTTAACTCCCTGAAGTCCTGTGCTAGGAGAGCCAGGAAAAGGTTGCCATAATTCGCTAAATCCAGAGTCTTTGCCAGCCGCAGTGAGCGAAATCTTTTCCATGCCTAATATGTGCCAGAGGCGATGAAGCCACCCTGTGAGTGTTGGAGTTCGTGTAGATTTCCAGTGCATGAGAATGTTTTGTGCGTCAGAGCCCAACGCAAGCGCTATCTGTTTCCCCCTCATGGATTTCGGAGGGTAGGTGAATGGGTTGGGATCCCCCAGAAGCACGTGCTCTGGCAGCCGAGGGATCTCTGTGTCTAAATGCTTGTCAACATCGTCGAGGACTTTAGTCCAATAGGGTGTTAGTGGTTCGCATTCCCACAGTAGAAGGACGAGTGTACCCACCCTCCTGCACCCTCGCCAGCAATCCAAACTATGTGTGCTATCAAAGTGAGGCATGCGCTCGGGGTGTAGTACCAGTAGTACGGCAGCTTCGTAAAAGTTTCGGTGAGGCGTGTGTGAGTCGCAGTATGTCGCGCCCTATAGCAAATCCCCTCCCATTCCTTGCTAGTGAGATCTCGACCCAAATCTCTTTCCATCGGGCCCACCCTGCATGGAAGGTATGAGTATAACGGGATAGGAGCATTCTATACAGGTCCGAGATTAGCTTAATTGTCTGTGGAGCGTGTGATCAGCCATCTCTCGTGCTGGCTTGAGATCTATTGTCTGGGTGTGAGGCCCAATGTCGTAGCTGCAAATAGTGCAGGCGCTCCGATTCGAGGAGACCATAGCGCATAGCTGTGCAAAGGGCACTACCCCTTTTGCGTCATATAGGGTACCTAGCATGCAGCAACCAGTGGATCTCCATAGAGGAAAGGAGGTCTCGCCCATCCTCGGTCCGAAGTCAGAATTGTCAAAGAGAGGAGTGAGTGGGGAAGGGATGGTCATCAGGCCATGACGCTTGTTCGTCTGGTCCCAGACCAACATTGTAGTGCGGGTAACATGAGAGTCGTATAGGTTGGGAGGGCGCTGGGCCCTCCGAAGAAAAGTAATCTTCATTAAGGAGGTGCCCGCTATCGCCCGGTCCTGGAAGAGCCAGTGCTTTTCCGACTCGGCCCGACTCCACTCCATCAAGTGCCGGAGCTGAGTGGCTTTAAAGTACAGCTCTAGATCAGGTATCCGTGGACACCCTTCATGTGGAGGGAGGAAACTGACTAGTCGCTTCATCCTCGGTTTACGACCCTGCCAGATGAATTGAGAGAGTTCTGTTTTCACCCGCTGAAGCCAGTCGGTGGGGGGCTGCAGAGGGAGCGTTTTAAAAAGATAAAGGAGTTTGGGAAGGATCGTAATCTTGACTGCGGCGATGCGGCCCAGCCAGGAGATAGGGTAATGTTTCCAACGCCGCAGATCCGTACGAATGTGAGAGTGCAAGATGCTATAATTGACCACCCTTGTCGCCTTGTTGTAGGGTGGAAGCCAAATGAATCCCCAGGTAGGGGGACCACTGTAAGGAATGTCTAGCCTGAAGGTCCACCAGCATCTGGGGCGGCAAGGAAAGGTTGAGGCCGTGGACTTGGTGATATTAACTTTGAACCTGCACGCCCCCCGAAGGAGTCCAGCTCCTCGAAGAAGGTGCCGAGGGCCGTTGCGGGGTCCGTCAAGTTGACCAGTACATCGTCGGCATTCAGGCTAATGGTATGGGTATCGCTGCCAAAGCGTATACCCGGGATCAGCGGGTGCTCACAGACTCTTTGCGCTAGGGGCTCCATGTAGAAGGCAAAGAGCAGGGGCTACAGAGTGCACCCCTGTCTAGTGCCTCTGTGGATATGAAAGAGAGTCGACACATATCCAATCACTTCACAATACGAGTCATCATCTTGTCCTCCAAGCCAAAACGGATCAGTACCTGCTCCAAGTAGGGCCAGTGCATGCGATCGAATGCCTCTTCAGCATCGATGGCCAAGAGCAGATAGTCCCCTGGGACGAGAAGCTTTTTCAATGAGGTGGAGCACCCTCTTTGTGTTATCGCTGGTCTGCCTATGGGGTATAAACCCCGCCTGGTCAGGGTCTATTAACCCAGGTATATAGGGAGCAAGTCGAGCCGCCAAGATACTGGTATAAAGCTTCAAGTCTATATTAAGAAGGGAGATTGGCCGGTATGCCGCGCAGAGCTTCTTGTCCTTGCCAGGCTTGTGGATGACCACAATATCTGCCTCGAGCATGGAAGGAGCGATCGCCCCCGCAGAAGCAAAGGAATTAAAGAGACGCGTGAGGAGAGGAGTAAGCGTGGGGCAGAACTGCTTGTAAATAGCCGCTGTGAAGCCGTCTGGACCAGACGATTTAGCCACTTTTAGGCACGAGATGGCTGAGATCACTTCTTACGGGCGGATCTCTCTGTCTATGTGGTCTGCTTGCGCTTGGGACAAACTGGGGAGAGAAACCTGATTCTGATATGCGTCTATGGCCTTCGGATCTAGGTGCTGTGTATCATACAGCTGTGCGTAAAAGCCGCGAAACGTCTCAGCTATGTCTGAGTCCTCTGTGTGCGTACAGCCCGCCTGGTCTATGATCTCCTGTACCCCATCGCGCAATCGGGATTCCCTCAGTTTGTGTGCGAATAGCTGGCCGCACCTATCCCCGCCAACATAAAAAGAGTGGCGCAGGCGTAATGCTGCATACTCAGCTTTATCGCGGTCTATAGCATCTAACTGCGCCTTAGCTGCCTTCAATTGGCGCCAGTTGCGCGGCGCTCCAGTGTGCCAATGGATCTGTTCAAGTTCGCGCACTTGCTGGGTGAGATCCTCCCTCTTACGTTTATGCTCCGCATTATCCGCAGAGGAGGGAGCGATGATTGCTCTCCTAACCACTGCCTCAGGGATTCCCATCTGGTAGAGACAGGCGTGTCAGCATTGTCGTTGTGAGATAGATAGTCATCGAGTGCGCCCTGGATCTGGACAACGGTGTCTGCATGGTGTAAGAGGGTATCATGGAAGCATCACCATCGGGAAAGAGGCCGGTCGGCGGGCAGCGTCAAGGTGATTACTACCAGATAATAAGGCAGCCACAAGAATGTTGAAGGAGGTTGTGATGTCCCTAACAGTTCTGGTGCTTAAAAAGCAGTCCAGCCTATCATAAGTCTTGTGAGCGCCAGAGTAGTAAGAATATTCCCTGGAATTTGGATGGAGGTCTCGCCACAGATCTATCAAGCCCAAGTCCTCCAGCCTAGCATGTCCAGCGCGGGAAAGTGAACCCAACTTGGCCAAAGCGTTGCACCGACCTGTCAATTTCATTGTTAAGGACGAGGTTGAGGTCTCCTCCCAAGTGTAACCTACGCTCGGGAGTAGCGGTAGTGTCAGTCAGCGCTTAATGGAGAAATCGCTCCTGTCCTTCGTTAGGGGCATAAATGGACCCAATGACCAGCGTGTGACCCCCAATCAAGAGTTGATAAGTGAGAAGTCTGCCTTTGAATTCGGCCTCCCTCGGCACCACTTTACTCTTGAAAGCCCTAGATATCAGGATCGCCACCCCTGCAGACTTAGAGGATCCCCAATGAGAAGATTTGGGTCGGAAAAGCCCGTGACCGGAGTCTGTGACAGTCTTTAGCTAGCAGGTGCATTTCTTGTAGTAGGCATATGTCAGCCCCGGAGCTCTCCAGGTAAGCCAGAATCGCTCGGCGTTTGATGGGTTTATTATGTCCTCTCACGTTAAGTGTGAGAACTTTGAGACTATAGGGAGGCATCAACAGCGGGGGATATCTTGCAATGGAATCCTGTGCTGCGTAGGACAGAGTTGAGTGCTCGGCTGCCACAGCCTGGAGGTGTCAAGGGGCACAGAACGTCAACTCAGAAAACTATTCCCAGCATTTCTGGGAGATTGAAGAGCAACGCTGGAGGAAAGAGCGGAGAGGGACAGCCCCAAAGAGAAATAGAAAAGGCCCCAGCACAACAGGTGCCAACAGGAACCAAGAAAAGGGCGGAGACAGAGAAGAAGGAAAGAACAGAAGAAAACAAAGACCCCCAAAAAATAGAACAAAAGAGCTAGGGCACCAGAAGTGCCAAGAAAGGTCTTGAGTTCGATCATTAGTCCGTCATCCAAGGATGAACAGCGTGAAAGTCTATGGGGTTGTCGTGTGACCAATGGTAGCCCCAACCCCCTCTCCCCCAACCCCCCGAGCGTTAAGTGAAGGATACAACATGCTAGTCAGGCTCAGTCATATAGTTGATGATTTGGCCAAGGCTTCTGGCAAGGCCTCAAGGGCGGCCTGCTGCTCCTTCTTGACCACCAGTGGATCTGGACATTTAATGCGGCGGCGACGTCGCTGCTGCCTCCATTTCGGTCGGCCATCTTCGGACCCGCGATCCGAGTGCTCTCCCTCATCTGCCTCCTCTGGGATAGTGAACCCCAAAAGTTTACTTGCTTCGGACAGGGAGCGAAGCTGGTATAACTTGCTGTCATGCTGAAATACTAGGAGGAACGGGTGCCCCCAGGAGTAAGAGATATTGCGTTGGCGCAGAACCTCTGTGATGGGCCGGAAGGTTCTACGTTTCTGGAGCGTTATGGCGGCAAGATCCTGGTAGAGGACCGGTGATTGGTTGCGGAAGGTGATCTGTTGAAGTGACCTAGCCTTACACAATATAACTTCGTTTGTGTGTAAGTCCTGGACGCAGACCAGGATGTCCGCCGGAGGGCCCGTCGCTGCCGGAGGAGGTCCCACCCTGTGTGCCCGGTCCAGCTTAAGATCAGAGTCCAGTGGGTTGCCCAGGATATGGTTGAAAAGTTCATGCACATATTTAAAGATGTCACCGGCTTCTTCATCTGTGCGCACTCCTCGGATTCTAATGTTGTGGCGGTGGGAACGGTTTTCAAGGTCCTCCAGGTGGCATTGAACATCTACCTGCTGTTCATGTATTCGAAGCACCTCCTGTTGCATGATGGTGATTTCGGTGTCCCGTGCGTCACTTTTATCCTCCAGGGATGCCACTCGTTCCCCTATATCGTCCACATCCTTGCGGATGTCTTTGATCTCCGCTGTGAGATCACGCTTCACTGTCTGGAGGTCATCCCGTAGGGCAGCGAACAAGTACTCCAGAAAGGCCCGTGTCACTGGCGCTTCCGAAGAAGTGGCCATCTGTGTTACTGCGTCTGGCCATCCGGAATCCGCGGACCCCCGCTCTGTGCTCGGGCAAAGAGATCCAGGAGTGATTTTTCTCTCATAGCGGATTTGTCTTTCCTGCCCTGGGTGGATGTCATACTTCAGTTCTCTTGCGTTGCCGATTCCAGCCACCTCGTGCCGGGTCACACAGCTAAGCACTACTGCACAGTGTCTCCTAATGCGATGGTCAACTTCGCGTAGCAGGGCCGTTCGTGTGTACTCCGGCTCAGCCCCACTCCTGGTGCGTGGCACAGCAGGGTGTCAGTTAGCAGTCTGTTGGGTCCTTAATTGAGCTCCAGGGCGTCTCCACCATCTAGGCCCAGCCGCGTCAGGGCTCCACGCTGTAGGCGCCAGAGGGAGATGGGGTAGCAAATCTAGCGGCCCGTCCCTGCTCACATTCCCCTCCTGCTTGAGGGCAAAGCTGCACTAAGGAGTGGTCCAGACCAGGTGCCTGTAGCGGCGCTGCGGCGGCCGCCAGGTGCAGGGCCCGGTCAAACTCCACACTAACCCCTGTGGGCCCAATGCTGGAAGACAACAAAGCGGCACTGCCAATTCCCGGCCGCCCTTCGCCCCAGGCAGTCTAACAACGGGGGCCCGCACAGCAATGTCCCAAAAACGATCCGGCCGGGCCTCCTCCATGGGCACAGAACAGGGGGCGTCGCCAGAGGCCCGATCTGCAGGCAGGCTCTCCTCCAGGCCCAGTGCGGCCTAGGCGCTCTCGGGGGGTCCCCGGGGAGCCGCATCCGCAGCAGAGAGAGGGGGCTGAAAGCAACTCACCGCGACAGCCCTCGGGTCCACTCCGTCACGCCGAAGGCCGATATGTCTTCCGGTAGCACGCCTCACTTGCCGTCCACCACCAGGCCCACGTGAGGCCGCACCGTGTGTTCCAACTCCACCGTGGCGGCCGCAGCTCCTTGTAGGATGGCGCCCTCTGCTCCGCCTCTGACCCCCGCTGTCAGCGCCCGTCGGTCCGGAGTGGCAGGAGAGACCCCCGACCTCAATCAGCGGCTCCGGTAGGGCAATGGCGCCTCGCCATACAGGCGCAGGGTCCCAGCCCCTCAGCTGCGGCCTCGCTGCTGCCCGCTACCTCCTCGTTGCCCTGGCCCACCTCGGGATCGGGGGAGTGCATCACTGCCACCGAAGCCTCAGAGGTCGCACCTAGCTGGCTTCCCAATGTGCCGGGGTGCCAGGGTTTTCAGGTCCGTCACCTCCTATGCGAAACCGAGTCAGGGCTTGCGCTATAAATCGGCGGGCGGGGGAGAGAAAGTACAACACGTCTTAACTCTCCGCCATCTTGGCCACGCCCCCTAATACTAGTTTTTAGAAGGACATCACATTTCATTACTCTGCAGTTTGCGAATATGCATACGTCCTCAATTGCGTTGCTGAAACCGCGTGCAAAGTGCAAATGTAAACTGGATGTTGCGGATCCACGATTTCCTGTCCAAAAACATGCGCAAACTACAATATAAATTATTATCTGAAATCGCGTGCAAAAAACAAATGTAAACTAGATGTTACGGAACATGTATCCTGAACCATGTGCAAATATGCAATATAAACTATAAACAAGTTGATTGATCGAAATCATGTGCAAGGATGCAAGTGTGCGTATCACTGTAACAATGATAGTGTCTAAAATGGGCTTAGCGGCATGGTATATAACATGATTTGATGACTAAATAATGTGCAATCACTGTGTCTGTGGTGTTTTCTTCAAACCTTGAAACATGTGGTGTAATATGTTTCATAGTTAAAATCAAATGAACACTGTGGGTCTCTGCTACGCCTTCTGTAGCCACCTCCAGAGTGCCAAATGTGCTGGGTGTGCAGATACGATGTATTGGTCTTGTATACTTAAAAGGCACTATTGTGACCTCTATGTGTTTGATTTGTGTAATAATGTGCTAACTTTTTGCAAAAATCTGGCGGCCCTGAATGAGGTCTGTAACAAGTGGCTATTCAGCAGTATTTTTACAGCCAGCCGACATGATCTAACTTGGAGAGTGCGGAATAATTGAAGTAAATAATACCGCCTCAAATTGTTCACGGCTGAGCAAATACACAGGGATAAATGAGAGTCTCTTCAGCATGGCCACAAAGTCTGCAAAGAATGGTTGGCCATGTTTGTTTCCATGTTGGGACCTGATCTTTTGAACTAAAAGCTCCCAACTGGATCCAAAGCAACAATTGCTGGATTGATGGAGTTATGTGTTGAACAAGATACGGTTGAGGTGAACGAATCTCATATAAGGATAAATTCATCCAGCCATGTTTTTTCTTTGCTAGGGCAGCTTTGTCTGTTATCCAGGCTTTATTTTTTGCAGCGTTGTTGGCTATTTTTTTTTAATGCAGTAAAACTATAGTTGGTATTCCAAGCATCATGCATATTGAGCGTTGTTGAAGCATGTTCAAGTACTGTATGCCAGTATTTTTTTTACTTTTGCTTGGTTCTTCATTTCTGTCCAGCAATGCCCAAGCAAAGATTCCTCTTGTGCTGCTTTTAATTTCCAACACATTTTTATTATTGCTGCTTGCCTAACAGGATGTTGGTTTAATAACCCCGAATTCCAAGCGCACATGTGCTTGAGATGCAAACTGCGGGATCCAAAAGATTTGTTTGAATAGGCCTGATTGTTGGAGATTCAGGAAGTTTGCATCTTGACCTGTAAATAATTCAGAGCCATAGGTGAGGGTTGGGAGAAACTTGGCAGCAATAACTTTTAGTAGATGGGAATTTGATGGACAAAACGTTATTTGTTTGCTTGAGCTTTTCTATATGTTAAATGATCTTTAAGACTGAATCAACCACTACTCCCAGATATTTATAGGAGGCACTCTGCTCTATGATGTTTCTTGCTGCATACCACTTGTATTTTTTTCTGTTTGGCCCGGGGTTTGCTGAAAAACAGATGACCTTTGTTTTATTGTAGTTGAGAGACAAACCGAGCTCCTTGATATATTCCAGCAGCTTTGTGCTGTAAGTCCACTGGAGTCTGGCTGCATAGAATAATATCGTCTGCATAATGCATACTTCTTACTTTGCAGTTTGCTATCTTTGGAGGGTCGCTTTGAACTTCTGATAGCCTCTTCTCTAGGTCATCGGTGAAGATGTTAAAAAGGCT
The DNA here is from genome assembly GCF_964204655.1 of Triturus cristatus. NCBI lineage: Eukaryota > Metazoa > Chordata > Amphibia > Caudata > Salamandridae > Triturus > Triturus cristatus. The sequence goes on along the minus strand of NC_140586.1, from coordinate 668,007,306 downwards.
AGGAGCCAGCACACATCCCTGCTTTAAACCGATCTGTGTTAGGATCCTTGCTGTGGTTCGTTCCCCGTTCCCTAGTTTTATCTGGACCCAGGTGGATGTATACAAGTTGACAATGGCCCGCAGTGGGGAATGCCCCAATTTGCCATCTTTTGCCACAAGAGTTCTCTCGATACCATGTTGAAAGCTGCTTTTAGGTCGACAAAGCAGGTGTACAATTTGGTTGGTTTTCGCTTTACTTTTTCGACAAGAAGGTTCAAGGCCAGAAAGTTACATATTGTACTTGTGCTTGGTCTAAAGCCTGTCTGTGTGACTGGGAGAATCTTGCCAGAAGTGAACCATTCTTCTAGAGCTAGCAGGAGATTTGACACGTATATTTTAGCCTTTACATCGATTAAAGCAATTAACCTGTAATTTGCTGGATCCAATCTAGTGCCAGCTTTAAATATCGGATGTAAGATGCTGCCTCTCCATGATGCTTGTATGCTATTTGATTGAAAAGCATGGTTGAACAGTGGGGTAAGAAATTCATCCCAAAATGATGTCTTGTTTAAAAAGCCCATTTGGCAAGCCGTTTGGGCCTGGGGCTCCACTAGATCTAAGTTTTTTTATGAACGTTTGGACCTGGTTGATTCGAATCCAATTTCCTTCAAACTCATTTTCTGAATGATCCTGTTTTTTGTTGATGCAGAGCAATGTGCTCTGTATTCATAACTTGATGTTTAGTATTATCCATATTGTTTTGAGCTAGATGGGCTATCCAGTCTACCTCTAGAATGTTTGAGTTATGTTGGCGGAAGGATCCGTTTGCTATATTGTTTATTTCCGTCCGGAATTTCTTAATAGTTTTAGCCAAATTTCGGTTTGTTGTGTTTGCTTTGATATCCATACCTCTTCTTTGTATGTTTGCCTTAATTGATGGAGTTTCTGCTTTGCGCATTCGCCCATGCTCAGGGTATTGCCACCTAATTTTCTTATTTCCCTATTTAATGCCCTATTATTACCCGCTAATGAGCTAAGTAACTCTGTTGTTGTTGTCCTGGGTTTGCTTCCGCTGTGCTTGTTCTGTGATGAAAATTTGGAAATAAGCATCGTGATCATATTTTCCCAATTTGCCCAGGTTTGTTTCAAATTTTGTTCTTCTCTAGTTGCCGGTAGATTTTTTTTAGGTAATTCATTTATTCACTGGCATTTTTGCCATTCCACACAAGTCTTTTTAGGTTGTTCGAGCTGGGGACTTTTGACAAATCATTGCTTGCAGCTGCTCTGGAGATTTGGATACAAAAGCCAATTGACTGCGAGCTGTGATCGCTCTCTAGTCTGTGCATTATTTGATAACAAGAGCTCATTTGCAATAGCTCAATGTCAACTATTGTGTAGTCTAGAACAGAGTGTGCCTGCTTGGCTATTCTGGTTGGTGCCGCTGGTCGATCTTGCGGAAGGCGTCCGTTTAGAGTTATCATCCCTATTTCAGCTAATATTGAAGTGCATAATCGGCCTTGACAATCTTTTTTCAGTAATTTGTAGATACAGAGGGGATTATTTTCCCTTTGAATATATTTTGTTGTTTATTTTGTGTTTGGTCTACTTGCAGTAAGAACATGTTAAAATCACCTGACTTTCTCCTGTTTTGCCTTTGATGCTCGATGAGTGTAAACATTACATATTAATAGTAACTTTTCCTCGTAGTTGCGTGGCAGGCCGTTGATACAATCTTGTGGTAATAAGATTTTTAAGCATTGAATCCAAGTTTGTCCTAACCCAATCAGTTGGTAGGACCATGGTATGCTTGTACTAAGGTAAATTGATAAACCACCAGATGCTGTGCCTGATGCTTTGTCTTTAGTGTCGTGTTGATGGAATTCTTTAAACCGTTAATCGTTATGAGTGCTGTAGACCAGGTTTCCTGAAATAGTAGAATGCCGAATTCGTTTAGGAAGATTAGGAGATCCGCATCTTTCTGCCAAAGCCGTTGATGTTCCAGGAGCACAATTTTAAATTACCTTTTCATGCCTCATTTTTCTTATTCTCCATGCCTCAAGTGGTCGAAAAAAGAACTTTTCGTACTTAAGTGGCTACTTCTGGTACTACTTGATGGATAATACGTAAATTAGACCAGCCCTCCTGGGTACTTGCGGTGGATCCTACTGCCCCCCGAAGTAATCCACTGTCCGTTGCCGATCTTAATTATATATATACTGGGATATCGTTCTATTTCCGTTGTTCTTATTTCGATTCCCCATTTTGTAAAACAATCTCTATGGTGCCAAAATTCCTTTGCGATTTTTGGATCGCTCCAAGTTACAACCGTCATTTCTCTCCCTTTTACACTCGGGAGTATTTTGAATTGAATACTTTCTAAATGGCTTGTATTGAGATGTTTTAATGTTTCAATGGATTTAGCAAGCTTTAAAATTGCACTACAGTTGAGAATATCACGGTGTCCTCTTGAGTTATAATGTGGGATCAGCTCTAATGTTATTGAACCCTCTGGAAAAGTTTGTCCGTCATTGCTTTGTAAATTAGAGGTTCCGCTGAATTTGGCTTCTCCTGTGAACTTTTTCTCTTTGGTTGTGTTTTGAAAGCAAGTTGTTTTTATCGTGACTGGTTTAGTCAGTTCTACTTTTGTTTTCTGAAGTTTTACTTGATTTCCTGGTAATAAAAAATGTTCTGTCTGGATTTCCACCCGATGCGTGGTTTTCAGAGATTGCTGCTGTTCAGCCAAGGTTCTTCTATTTTGAACCTTTGATAATTTAGTGGAGAAGTGTGGCTCAATGATTAGAGCGGCAGACCCTGATGCAGAGTGTTAGATCTGGGGGTCTCTAGTTGGCAGAGGTAAGCACCTTAGACCAAATAGGGACCCTTGCTTCTAGTCAGGGTACAGGGACACACACGGTAGATAACCCCTGCTCACCCTCTAGGTAGCTTGGCTCGAGCAGACAGGCTTATCCCCAAGGCAATGTGTAAAGTATTTGCACGTAACAACCACAATGACCCCCCTAGTACACCACAAACTTAGACCACACAGGTGAGTATATCAAAAATATAGCTTTATCTAGTTTCAGCAGTAAAGATCCATTATCATAGCATTGCACATTAATCTTCTGTTTCACTCTTAGCTTTCTTGGATCACTAGGTACGCAAAATAATTAGTCTCTAGTCTCTTGTGAGCGTTAGGTGTCAAAAAGAATATGGCTTTAGACTCTCAGCACGGAAAACACCTTTTTAGCTATGCCCCTGCGCTTATAATTTGAAGCGCTCCTCTCCGGTTGCTCCTCCAGGCAAATGCACCCCGGGCGTTGGTCTCCGGGCCCCACAAGCTATGCGGGACGTTCGGGGGTTAAGTGTGCTGTCACACCAGTTACCGATGCTCCCTCTCCCTGCACGGACTCACCAGGCTGCGGGTCGGGGCGCAAGAACTCAGCGCGTCGGAGCCCTTCCTCGGGACAGAGTTCCCTTAGCTCACGGACGGCGGCCAATCAGGTCGCGGCTCCCTCGAAGAGCCCCCAGGGACGACGTCAGACGTCACCAGGCCTCTGCCAATCGTAGCGCAGTTCCTCCGGCCAGGCCTCCGCCGTCAACCAATCAGGTCGCGATCTCCTCGCTTCGTTCTTCGTAGTCTGGGGAACGGAGAGGCACAGCTCCTGGACGATCTCGGGCCCCCGGGCCGTGGCGGTGAATTACGGGCAGGATATTTCAAAGCGCCGTAGTACAGGTGCCGATAAGCACGTCGATCTTCTCAGCGCAGCAGCCGGTTTCAGGCACTAAACAGCGCCGCTCTCTCAAGCAAAGCAGAGAGCAGACAGCGCCCTTCACGGGAAACAGCAGAGTCTTGAAGTCTCGGCAACCTTTATATCTCTGGGTTGCCAAACAGGAGGCCAGCTCTTCTCAGGCCCTTGGAGATTCAGAGTTGAAGACACAGCACACAGCAAAGTCTTGTCAGGTCAAGCAGGCAGGGTCACAGCACACAGCAAGGCCCCTTCTCCTCCTCAGCTTCAGTTGCACAGCAGAACAGGTCAGCCCTTAAAGCACACAGCAAGGCAATCTTCCTTTAGTCCTTCAGCAGTCCGTCTTTCAGCAGAGGTTCCTCTTGATTGTAGAATCTAAAAATATGTTGTCAGGGGTCTTGTACTTATACCCCTAAAAGTCTTTGAAGTCTTTGTGCAAGTGGGTCCTGAGCCCGGTCTGATCCAGTTCTGGGTGTTGCTGGAGCACTTTGTTTTCCTGGCTTCTGCTTTCTTTTCAGAGTGAGGGGCAGAGTCGTCAGCCGCCCAGCAGGAGGTGGAGCCAGCAGTGGGGCAGGCAGGCACAGCCCTATTCACTCCCAGGTGCAATCTCCTCCCTCCGCTCTCCTTGCAAATGTCGCCATTCAGCAGAGGGCTGACTCAGCCAACCTCCCGGGGAATCCCCAGCCCCTGTCACTCGCAAGCCAGACAGTCAATCCACAAGCGCGCCCATGCACACAGAAGGGTCAGACAAGAGAACAGCCACTCTCTAAAAAGTACTGTCCTCCAACTCAGGATTTAGAAACAACCTCTCCTACAAGATGTGTTATTAAATGCTGAGCTCAGGGATATCAAATACTCATGTCTTATCTTGTTCCTATGAGAAGATAGGCCGATAGCCATTGGCACCGGCCACCCCCATGTTAGCCTACGGAGCAAGATAACCTTGCAGCAGTGAACACACAAAATGGCCGTTGTTCACTACCAGAACATGTTACCTGCACTAGTACATGCTCTACCTTTTACATACACTGCACCCTGCCCAGGGGGGTACCTTGGGCCTTCCATAGGGATGACTGACATGTATAAAAAGGGAAGGGTTAGGCCCGGTCAGTGTGGACACTGGCCAGGAGGACATGGCAGTCCGGGGACTGCAGGCAGGCCTGCGGTGGCAGGCCTGAGACACCATTTTAGGGCTACACAGGTGGGTGGAGCAATCAGCGCTGCAGACCCACTAGTAGCATCTGTCATCACCAGCCCTGGCACACGCAGTGCACTTTACTAGGGACTTCATGGTGATACAGATATGCCAATCAGGTATATCCAATCAATATGATATTTTACACAGGGAGCACTTACACTCTGACACTGATTAGCAGTGGCAGAGTGTCCAAAGCATCTAAACCAGCAAAAACGAAATCCAGCACAGCATCAAAAATCCAGGTAGTAGAGGCAAAAGATAGGGGAAAAACCCACGCCAAGGATGTCAGGTCTAACACGTGTCCCCTCCAGCTGAAAGTGGGGAGAACTACCCACCCTCTTGGGAGTTCTCATCACTAAGGCGGAAAAACCTGGACAGACCATCAGCATTGGCGTGTTCTGTACCGGGACGGTGTTCCACCGTGAAGTCCATTCCCTGTAGGGAGATGGACCACCTCAACAGTTTTGGATTCTCACCCCTCATCTGCATTAACCATCTGAGGGGTCTGTGGTCGGTCTGAACACGGAAGTGAGTCCCAAACAGGTAGGGCCTCAGCTTCTTCAGGGCCCAGACCACAGCAAATGCTTCCCTTTCAATAGCGCTCCACCTCTGTTCCCTGGGGAGTAGCCTCCTACTAATGAAAGCTACAGGTTGGTCCCCGCCCTCGTCGTCCATCTGTGAGAGTACTGCTCCCACACCCTGCTCTGAAGCGTCTGTTTGCACAACGAACTCACTCGAAAAGTCAGGTGCCTTCAGCACTGGCGCTGTGCACATTGCAGTTTTTAGGGCATCAAAAGCAGTTTGACTGGCCTCGGTCCAATTCACTTTCCTGGGCTGATTTCTAGAGGTTAGATCTGTCAAGGGGGCAACAATGGTGCCGTATCCCTTGATGAACCGTCTGTAATACCCGGTGAGTCCTAAAAAGGCTCTCACCTCTGTCTGGGTCTTGGGGGGTTCCCAAGCCAGAATGGTATCAATCTTCGCCTGTAGGGGCGCCACCTGGCCGCTCCCCACCTGGTGTCCCAAATACACCACTGATCCCTGCCCTATCTGGCACTTACTGGCCTTGATAGTGAGGACTGCCTTCTGCAGTGCCCTCAACACTTCACAGAGGTGTTGCAAGTGTTCCTCCCAAGTGGAGCTGAACACTGCAATGTCATCCAAGTACGCGGCGCTGAATTGCTCCAGCCCGGTCAGTACCCGGTTGACCAGTCTCTGGAAGGTGGCAGGGGCATTTTTCAACCCAAAGGGCATGACGCGAAACTGGAAGTGCCCCTCTGGTGTTGAAAATGCTGACCTCTCCTTAGCCCCCTCAGTTAAGGCAATCTGCCAGTACCCCGAAGTCAAATCAAAGGTGCTGAGATACCTGGCAGCTCCCAACCGATCCACGAGCTCATCAGCTCTGGGGATGGGGTGCTCGTCAGTCTTGGTGACCGCATTGAGCCCACGGTAGTCCACGCAAAACCGAAGTTCTGACGGGCCACCGGGTGTAGCAGATTTCTTGGGAACGAGGACCACTGGGCTAGCCCAGGGACTGCTAGAGGACTCAATTACCCCTAACGCCAACATCTTGGAAACTTCTTCCTTGATGCTGGCCCTGACCTTGTCAGCTACCCTGTAAAACTTCTGTTTCACCGGTAGACTATCTCCAGTGTCCACATCATGGACGCACCAATTGGTGACACCTGGGGTCAGGGAGAACAGGGAGGCGAACTGACCCAACACCTGGCGACAGTCTCTCTGCTGTTCTGGGGTCAGGGTGGACGAGAGGACCACACCATCCACTGACCCGTCTTGCTCCTTGGTTGCCAGGAGGTCAGGGAGAGGATCACTATCCTCCTCCCCACCGTCATCTGTAGCCATGAGCATCGTCACTTCAGACCTCTCGAAGTGGGGTTTGAGGCGGTTCACATGCAAGACTCTAAGGGGCTGCCTAGGAGTCTTCATGTTGATCAGGTAGGTCACCTCACTCTTGCGCTCTACCACCTCATATGGCCCGGTCCATTTGTCACGGAGCGCACAAGGCTCCACCGGCGCCATGACCCACACTTTCTGCCCAGGATGAAATTCAACCAGAGTGGTATTCTGGTCGTACCATTTTTTCATCTCCTCCTGGCTGGCTTCTAGGTTCTCCTGAGCGAGCTTCCTGAAGCGCTGCGTTTGGTTGCGGATGGCCAGCACATAGCTGAACACATCCTGGGGGGTTTTCCCACGGGACTTGTCCCACCCCTCCTTCACCAGTGTGAGAGGTCCTCTAACAGGGTGGCCATACAGCAGTTCAAAGGGGCTGAACCCTAAGGACTTGTGAGGCACCTCCCTGTAGGCAAACAACAGGCATGGTAACAAGACGTCCCACTTCCGTCTCATGGGCTCCGCTAGGCCCATAATCATACCTTTCAGGGTGCGGTTGAACCTTTCAACCAACCCGTTTCCTTGAGGGTGGTAAGGAGTGGTGAACTTATACGTTACCCCACACTCCTCCCACAGTGACTTCATGTACCTAGAGATGAAGTTGGTACCCCGGTCGGAGACCACCTCTCTGGGGAACCCCACACGGGAAAAGATCCCCATCAATGCACGGCCCACCACGGGTGCTGTGATTGTCCTGAGAGGGACTGCTTCCGAGTACCGGGTGGCGTGGTCCACCAAGACCAGGATGAACCTGTTGCCTAAGGCAGTCTTGGGGTCCAGAGCCTTCGATATCAATGCCCACCCGCTCAAAAGGGGTGCTCACCACAGGAAAAGATTGGAGGGGTGCCACACACTTTCCTCCGCTCTTACCACTGGCTTGGCATGTTTGGCAAGACTTACAAAAGGTACTGACGTGCTTCTTCATCTGGGGCCAGTAGAAGTGGGTGACAAGCCTGTGATAGGTCTTGTCTTGACCCAGATGTCCTGCGAGAGGCACGTCATGAGCCAGACCCAGTAAGAAGTTCCTGAAGCGCTCGGGTACCACCAGCACACGGGCTGCACCGGGCTCAGCAAACTTAGGCTCACTATAAAGTAAGTCATCCTCCCAGTAAATCAAATGTTCCTTGGACCCTAGGCCCGCTGCCTGGTCTGCAGCCTGCTGCCGCACACCAATGAGAGAAGGGCACTCCTTCTGAGCCTGGCAGAATTCCTCCCTGGAGGGACCAACCTCTTGCTGCCAATGGGTCAGCTCAGGCAATTCCCCCAGTTCGGCCACCTGTTCCCCTGTAGGTGCCAGGGCATCCCCCTCAGGTTCTGCTTCCTCCTGGACCGTGGGAACAGTGGGGGCCGGTTTCCCGCGCCCTCTGCCCCTTCCTCTCCTGACAGGTCCCTGGGCCATTGTTCCAGGCTCCGGTTCTACTAATCCACCCTTACTGGCTGTCATGGCACGTGTGGATACACAGATCCACGCTGGCAGTCCTAACATCTCCAAGTGAGTTCTGTGCTCTACGTCCTTCCATGGAGAACTCTCCAGGTCGTTACCCAACAGACAATCTACTGGCAAGGCATCACTGACACAGACTTCCAAGGTACCAGAGACTCCCCCCCATGTAAAGGGAACACGCGCCATCTTGCAGAGGCGCACTGAAGTGTCAGCTGCCACTACTGGGCGGAGCACATTGGGAATGACTTGCTCTTCAGACACCCACTGACACCTGACAGATGTCACACTAGCCCCGGTGTCTCTCAGAGCCTCTATCTCCCTTCCATTGATGGCCACCTTTTGCCCGTATTTCTTAGTGTTAGCGGGTATCAAGGTATCCTGGACCATCTCTTGGTCTCCTAAAGAGACAAGGGTCATCATAGCTAATCCCTCTTCCCCACTGGAAATCAAATCCCCTCCCAAAGCTACACTAGCTAACCCTGGGACTGGAGCAGCAGCTGGTGCTGGGGGTTTCTTGGGACATTTGGGGGCGATGTGCCCCACTTCCCTACAAACATAGCAAGTAGGCGGTGGTCTGTTATCCTGTCTGCCCTTATGGGGCCAAGACTTCTTAGGCTTGGGGGCTTGGGACTCCTTCTCCTGGGAACTGTTTTGGGGCCCTTTAGAGAACTCCTTATTGTTACCCTTGTCCTCCCCACCTTTCTGCTGGGGACCCTGTCCACCCTTGGCTGGGATACTTACCACCCCTTTGTTGACCCTGGTGCTAGTCCAGCGGTCTGCCTCTTTAGCAAGCTCACTGGGATCAGTTAACTTGCTGTCTAAAAGATGCTGGTGCAGCTCTGGAACACATAGACTACTCAAGTGATCCCAACTAATCAAGTGACACAACCCCACATAATCAGTAACTTTGCTGCCCTTTATCCAACCTTCCAGTGCACACGTGTACATACTCACACACTCCACCCAAGTACTTGAATCAAGCTTCTTGAAGTTCCTGAACTTCTGGTGGTACTGTTCTGGTGTAAGCCCATACCTGAGGCATAAGGCCTCCTTCATAGTGGGGTAGGTTAAGGTACCTGCTGCTTCTAAGGGTGCCAAGACATCCCTCCCAGAGGCCTCAAAATGCTTCCACAAACCTGCTCCCCAACTCTTCTCAGGCACTTCATTCATCTTCAAGGCAAGCTCATAGGATCTAAACCATGCATAGATATCCTCACCCCTCTGATAATTCTGCACCAAATCTTTCGGTATGTATACTTTACCCGCCTGTACTGGTTGTGCGCTGCCACCATTCGGACTGGACTCCACCTGTTTAGCTTTAATGTCCAGCTCCCTCATGCTCAACTCATGAGCCAACTGGAGTTTTCTCTCTTCCAAAGCGAGAGCATTCCTCCTCTCCTCCGCCTTCTTTTCACTGTCAAGGCGCAGTTTCCTCTCTTCTGCTTGAGCTTTGAGCTTAAAAAGTTCAATCTCATGGGCCCTAATCCTCTGATTTTCCTCCAGTTCCTCTGGAGAAAGGCCCCTACTGGAATGGGTGCTGCCAGCCCTAGATGCTGGCCTATTCACTGGCAAATCATCGGATCCAAATCCGTGCTCCGGTGTACCATCTTCTCCAGTAGCTTCTTCTGTCACACCATTTTTGGCCTCCCACCAGGCCCTTAGAGCTTTCTGTAGCTCTGCCTTGTTAGCGCTGCCCTTCACTGGGCATCCAAGCTGTTTGCAGAATTGCATTAGTTGATCCTTCTTATATGTGAGCAACTTTTCTACTTCAAATTGCAATTCCACCTCCTCGCCTACTCCATTCAGAGACATGATGCTTCCTAGATCTTCCAAAAATAGGTTTCAAAAACTTTGTGCAATGCAACTGCTAACTAGACTAGTGATGTACAAAGAATCACTGCAGGTCAAGTGCAAATACTGGTTCTAATCCGCACCGCTGACCACCAATGTTAGATCTGGGGGTCTCTAGTTGGCAGAGGTAAGCACCTTAGACCAAATAGGGACCCTTGCTTCTAGTCAGGGTACAGGGACACACACGGTAGATAACCCCTGCTCACCCTCTAGGTAGCTTGGCTCGAGCAGACAGGCTTATCCCCAAGGCAATGTGTAAAGTATTTGCACGTTACAACCACAATGACCCCCCTAGTACACCACAAACTTAGACCACACAGGTGAGTATATCAAAAATATAGCTTTATCTAGTTTCAGCAGTAAAGGTCCATTATCATAGCATTGCACATTAATCTTCTGTTTCTCTCTTAGCTTTCTTGGATCACTAGGTACGCAAAATAATTAGTCTCTAGTCTCTTGTGAGCGTTAGGTGTCAAAAAGAATATGGCTTTAGACTCTCAGCACGGAAAACACCTTTTTAGCTATGCCCCTGCGCTTATAATTTGAAGTGCTCCTCTCCGGTTGCTCCTCCAGGCAAATGCACCCCGGGCGTTGGTCTCCGGGCCCCACAAGCTATGCGGGACGTTCAGGGGTTAAGCGTGCTGTCACACCAGTTACCGATGCTCCCTCTCCCTGCACGGACTCACCAGGCTGCGGGTCGGGGCGCAAGAACTCAGTGCGTCGGAGCCCTTCCTCGGGACAGAGTTCCCGTAGCTCACGGACGGCGGCCAATCAGGTCGCGGCTCCCTCGACGAGCCTCCAGGGACGACGTCAGACGTCACCAGGCCTCCGCCAATCGTAGCGCAGTTCCTCCGGCCAGGCCTCCGCCGTCAACCAATCAGGTTGCGATCTCCTCGCTTCGTTCTTCGTAGTCTGGGGAACGGAGAGGCACAGCTCCTGGACGATCTCGGGCCCCCGGGCCGTGGCGGTGAATTACGGGCAGGATATTTCAAAGCGCCGTAGTACAGGTGCCGATAAGCACGTCGATCTTCTCAGCGCAGCAGCCGGTTTCAGGCACTAAACAGCGCCGCTCTCTCAAGCAAAGCAGAGAGCAGACAGCGCACTTCACGGGAAACAGCAGAGTCTTGAAGTCTCGGCAACCTTTATATCCCTGGGTTGCCAAACAGGAGGCCAGCTCTTCTCAGGCCCTTAGAGATTCAGAGTTGAAGACACAGCACACAGCAAGTCTTGTCAGGTCAAGCAGGCAGGGTCACAGCACACAGCAAGGCCCCTTCTCCTCCTCAGCTTCAGTTGCACAGCAGAACTGGTCAGCCCTTAAAGCACACAGCAAGGCAATCTTCCTTTAGTCCTTCAGCAGTCCGTCTTTCAGCAGAGGTTCCTCTTGATTGTAGAATCTAAAAATCTGTTGTCAGGGGTCTTGTACTTATACCCCTAAAAGTCTTTGAAGTCTTTGTGCAAGTGGGTCCTGAGCCCGGTCTGATCCAGTTCTGGGTGTTGCTGGAGCACTTTGTTTTCCTGGCTTCTGCTTTCTTTTCAGAGTGAGCGGCAGAGTCGTCAGCCGCCCAGCAGGAGGTGGAGCCAGCAGTGGGGCAGGCAGGCACAGCCCTATTCACTCCCAGGTGCTATCTCCTCCCTCCGCTCTCCTTGCAAATGTCGCCATTCAGCAGAGGGCTGACTCAGCCAACCTCCCGGGGAATCCCCAGCCCCTGTCACTCGCAAGCCAGACAGTCAATCCACAAGCGCGCCCATGCAAACAGAAGGGTCAGACAAGAGAACAGCCACTCTCTAAAAAGTACTGTCCTCCAACTCAGGATTTAGAAAAAACCTCTCCTACAAGATGTGTTATTAAATGCTGAGCTCAGGGATATCAAATACTCATGTCTTATCTTGTTCCTATGAGAAGATAGGCCGATAGCCATTGGCACCGGCCACCCCCATGTTAGCCTATGGAGCAAGATAACCTTGCAGCAGTGAACACACAAAATGGCCGTTGTTCACTACCAGAACATGTTACCTGCACTAGTACATGCTCTACCTTTTACATACACTGCACCCTGCCCAGGGGGGTACCTTGGGCCTTCCATAGGGATGACTGACGTGTATAAAAAGGGAAGGGTTAGGCCCGGTCAGTGTGGACACTGGCCAGGAGGACATGGCAGTCCGGGGACTGCAGGCAGGCCTGCGGTGGCAGGCCTGAGACACCATTTTAGGGCTACACAGGTGGGTGGCGCAATCAGTGCTGCAGACCCACTAGTAGCATCTGTCATCACCAGCCCTGGCACACGCAGTGCACTTTACTAGGGACTTCATGGTGATACAGATATGCCAATCAGGTATATCCAATCAATATGATATTTTACACAGGGAGCACTTACACTCTGGCACTGATTAGCAGTGGCAGAGTGTCCAAAGCATCTAAACCAGCAAAAACGAAATCCAGCACAGCATCAAAAATCCAGGTAGTAGAGGCAAAAGATAGGGGAAAAACCCACGCCAAGGATGTCAGGTCTAACACAGAGGTCTAGCCCAGGACCAGGGTTCAATTCCCCGCCTCGGCGGGTCTTGGGCTCAAAAATTCCACGGACCTGATAATTCTCGCCTCGGTGCCTATTCCATTCATGGAGTCCCACTCTGCAACTCTGGGCAATAGCTTGCTTAATCTCCACAACGGCCCCCACAACGCTAAGGATGCCTGGCCTCCACCTTGGGGGTGCCCAGGAGTGGACGCCTCACAGGGAAAGCCAGGATGGGTTCCACAGCGGTATTCGTACAAGCGCCTTGAGACCCTTGCGGGTGAGTAGTGTGCTATACAAGTATCAATTTTTTACATATTTTGGGCAAGTATTGAGATATCCTTCATTGTTCTCCCCGGGGAATGTGCGATAATGGACCATCTTCATTTTGGTCTTTAGTTGAGGGAAATGATTGCGGAAAGTCCTTATGACTGCTTATCTGCAGTGTTGTTGAATCTATAGAGGGAATATCCGTTCCACGATAATCAGGTTGATGTCTAAGTTCCATTGGCTTGTCAAAATGGCACGTGTTTGCCTTATTTCCCTCGATCCCAATTCCAGGATCTATTTCATGCAGATTCGCATGGAGGCCACTTGCAAATGATGACTCTTGGACCTGATTTTGAGAAGTATATACTTTGGCTTTGCTTCTTTTTTGCTTGTTTTCCCTTGACTTTCTCAGTCTCTTACGTTCCCGTTTTGGTAATGGATTGCAAGGGTTTTGTTACTGTTGTTTTAAAGCTACTACATCAAGCAACGGGTCTTCACGTTTGTGTGTGCTTTGTTGGTTGATTTGCATCGACATATTATTTGATGTTTCTATCTGCATTAACGTATTATTTGATGTTTCTATCTGCATGTCTAAGTTAAAAAATCTTAGGGTGCCTTCCATTTCCTCCGCACTTTTGGAATTGTCCGAAGGAATGGTGTCTGTTAGGATTGCCGGGATGGACTGCAGTTGATTCATGGTGCTGGAACATTGGCATTCGTGGTACGTTGTGTGAGAGTCTTTCTGCACCCGCTCAATTGTGGAATTTAGTTCTTGAATTTTTCTTTCTATGTCAGAGACATGTAACGCCAGGACTTGCAAGAAGTCGACTTGCAACTCTAGTTTTTCTGAGTGCTTGAAATTATGCTGAGGAATTTGTTTCCATAGTATTGATGAACGGAGACCATAGTGGGGCATGTAGGAGTGAAAATGGGCTGTCTGATTGGCATCCATTCGCTGGCTTGAAAGGGTATCTTCTCCTGGTTTGCTCGTGATATTATCCACAAATCCTCCTTCCAGACATGTGCTTGGTTGGATAATGGGACCAGATCCTGGTTGAAATTTTATTGATTGGTCAATTGTTGAGTGAAAGATGAGTGTGTTCCCTGGTCGTGTCTTTATTGGAGAGAGTATGGTGTTATAGTTGTGGAGGAGCCCTGTTAGTGATTTTTCATTTGAGGTAAAAAAAAAGAAGGAGTTTACGACCTTTTGGGCTTCCTGTATTGGCCCGAAAGAACTTATTAAACAATCCTGAATTTCCGAAACTATTTTGGGCGGGGCTGCTGACTGACCCTCCAAGATGTTTTCATCTTTTGTTTCGATGTCCGTTCTGGACATGTTGGCCCTAGAAGAAACAAATGCTTGGCCTACACCCAGTTTGGGCCCGAAGGTGCAAGAAGACGACCCAAGACTTGCTGAACGTCGCTTTGTTTTTACCTCTGGCACCACTAGTGCTGCTTTGGTTGCGTTTGTTTGTGATATTGTGATGCTTCACTTACATTTATTTGAGCTGTCACGATTACTCTGTTACCAGTTGTTTTCAAGATCTTTGGGGTGCTACAGCTATCCTCCAATGGGATGCCAATCTGTGCTTGTGCCAAGTTGGGTGTGGATCCGACTGACGATGACATTCTTATTTTTAGATCCTGAAAACCAGTTGATGGATCCTGGGCTCGGAAAACTGGTGAAATTAGGAAGTCAGTGACTTTTGAGTTCCTGCCTGCTGTGTTTTTTTATTGGCGCAGGTAACACTGTTGGTGATGCTATTTCTGGCAATTCCGGATTTATCTCCAGTGTTTTCACTTCTATGGGTGGAACACAGACTCCTTCACTCATCTTCCTGCTGTTCTGGCGAGCTTTTCTCTTCGGCTTGAACTCACTTCTGGTTCTCCCCTATCTCATATCGAAACAGCTGTGAGGGCTCCTACTTCCTTCACTCTTCCTTCACTCTCCTTTTACACTTGTTTTACACTTGTTTTACACTTCCTTTTCTTCCTTTGCTTCCTTCTGTTCCTGTACTTCTTTTTCTGCCTCTGTTCGTCTGTTGACCTATTGGCCTGTTTGCACCCTAAGCTTGCTGTTGGGCTGTTGATCCTTGCACGTTGTGGGCTGTTTGCCCCCTAAGCTCGCTGTTGGACTGTTGGACCTTGCATGCTGTGGGGTGCAGGCTGTTGGCTGTGGGCTGGGCTGTAGCTCAGGGCAATCCACCCCAGCAGCTTCCCAACCCTTACCCAACTACAAGGGGGCTAGAAGGCGATTGGGGGTGGAGGAGCGTGGTGAGCACAGGTAGAGTAGGGAGGTCTCTACCAAGAGAGGTGCCTCTGTGGTGATCACTGGCGGAGTGCCCCTCCTCCACACCACGCACCCCCTGAGCTGCTCATCACCAGATGCCTTTAGGTGCCTCGATGTGCCTCAAGTGCCCTGAGGGTCCCAATGGCTCAACTGGGCTGCGGCGCTGTATACTGCAGAGAAACGCCCACAACCTCCAATTTCCGCTGATCTGACCTCTACGCTCCGCTCTGCTCAGGTAGAACACAGGCGGAACTGTTGGTGCAGGAAAGCAAGTGGGGGCTCACTGGGGCCCGCAAACCGCATTAGGTCTAACTGAGCCGTCTCCGCAGGCCCCCGGGCCCGCTCTTTCACAGGAGCCCGCTACGTTTTTTTTTCTAGCATGCGTGCGGCAGAGTAGCGGGGCCAAGGGGGCACGCCGCCACACAAACACAGTGCTAACACAGCACGCTGGCCCCCACCGACTTGGCCCCACCTCTCGATTTTCTGTTTTCTGTAATCCGGGGGCCCCAGGGGACTGAGTGCCGACACCTTTGGCTCCGGGTTACGGGTAACGGGTTTGCGGCTTTGCTCCTCCGCTACCGGTATCGGGTTCCCCCAGGCTCTGCTCCGGCACAGCGTACGCGTGTGGTCCGTCTGACGAAATCAAAAACCACTAGTCTCTCTTCTAAGACTATGGCACCCCCAACTTTTTGCTGACTGTCACTGGTGGTAACTGACTGTGACTGACCCTGGGCTTTGCCTAACCAGGCCCAGGGCCAGTGCTATGCTGAAAACACTTAGAATACAGTTAAAACACCTACATACACTAGGGTACCCTATGGGTTGGTGTACCCCTGTGATTGGCATGACCTACCCTATAAACCCCTAGTACATAATAGGGCAGGGGGATTGAAACTACCTATCAGTCCCTAGTTTATAGTAGGGCATGAAAGTTTAGAGGCCAGTAGCCTTTCCTGCACTTGCATGTGTGCACTGCTGAAGCCTGAGGTCAGTTTAAAAGCAGCCCTGGGTTCCATGACTGCTTTTAAAAAGTTGTGCCCAAACTCGACTTTGGTGTTTGGGGCACTTAGAAATGGATAACATACAATGTTGTGGCATGTTAGGAACCACCAGGGTCTCTCCTAGGTGTCCCAGGGGTGGGGGTCAGGTATTTATAAGGTGGACCCTTATAAAATGAGTTTTATATGTCCTGGGTTAAGTAGAATTTCACATTTCACTCCCCACATTGTGATAAAGTGCTGCCCAAATTCGACTTTGTTGCTAGGAGCACTGTGGAGGGAGGATCTGCCATATTTCAACAGATTCAGAGCCCCTAAAGTGTCCCCTAGTTGTCCCATGGGGTTGGGGTCCTGTAGATATAAGCGAAGTACTTATAAAATAAAGTCCTGGTGCTGGAAAAATGGCCCAAGTCATTTTTGCCTTTGCAAATCTTATGCCACATAGGTTAACATGGCAATAGGTTATTAACTAGTAACTCCTGATAAGAGAATGATAGAACTTCCATTCAAAGACTTCCCAGAATGGTAGTGATAAATCCAACAATATGATATTATTGAATTCCTCCCAAAATGTACATACAATAAGTTATAAGACTTTCTTGTTTGTAAGTCCAGATTCAGCCTTCCAGTGGTCTGTCCTGATTGGTCAGAGTTAAGAGTATTAGCCAGGCTGTTTTTCAGAGGTGATAAAGAGCCCCTGGGGTTAACCAGCTCTTCTGGGAGGGCAGTGTGCTGTTCCACAGGAATGCCAGGGCAGGGGGAGGAGTCGTAAACCATGGTCTTCAAAGAGGAGGGAAGAAACCAGTGTCATTTACAACTCTAAACATTTCACCTCAGCCAGAGCTAGGCTTATGGAAGGAATGCACAGATGCAACGGGGAGAGTCTATGGAAAGTAGCCATCCTAGGGTTGTATTTAGCCAGCTCTTACCTCCCTGCTGGAAAATCAGCCATTATGAATTTGGAGGATTTGCTGCACTCTGGGGCAAAATATTGCCACACTGTACAGGATGTGGTCATAACCTTGGGGAGTTGCCCTGCTTCCATTGGTCAGGAGTGACCTCCTGATTGACCCAGAGAACTTGGAATAAGTATCTGAGAGGGGCAGAGTCTCCCAGATCTGCTGCTTGAAACTTAGGAAAGCAAGACATTGCCATGCTGAGAAGTTGGGGTGCAAATTCTAAGGCCTGCCCTCTGAAGACTGCCCCAGCTGAAACTGCAGCCCTGTGGATTACCTTGCAGTAAAAGAACTGAAGAGTGGACTCCCTGCAAGCTACAGGTTAACAGAGCTAACGTGGAACATCACCACCAAGGATCCTCAACCTGGAGAATTACCAGTAGATTTGTAAGGGTTTTGTCCAAGTGGATTGGGGGAACTGAAGTCCTCAACTTTCAAGGACCATCTTGGAGCTTCCAGACCCTTGGAGTGAATTTGAGACACTTTGGGACATCTTGGGGAACTTCAGGAGGAAGTTCCAGGAGTTTGGAGAACTTTGGAGCAAATTTGGAAAAAAGCTCCATAGGGGGACCGACTCAACCTGGCCAGCCAAGCCGCCTGCCTTCAACCGCGAGCCGGACAAGCCTTCCAGGTTCGTCCCACTAAAAGCTCAGTTGGTCCGATTTCCAGAGTTTGACCGGGAGTAGAAGAAATCCGAGGCTGGCGAACCCTCACCGAATCCGGCCTGGTGAAGAGCATTGAGGGACCCCGAGAGAAAAAGCTCCATAAAAGTTTCTAAGTCCGCAGGTAAAAACTGTGACCGAGACCTACTGATAGGGGTAGCTGCTCAGGGCTCCATCGCGGTTGGCCTGCAACTTTGACTTTGAGCCGATCTATCGCGACCACATATCCCAACATGGTGCTATATGTTTCTTAATGCTATAAAGTGATACATCTTCAAAAATTCATATCTCTGGTTCCCTACATTGGAATTTTGTCGTTTTGGTGTCATTTTAAAGATGAAAATATTTCCTATTTTCATAAATTGGTGTTGGATTTTTATTATGCATTGTGTCTTAATTATTTACTGAATTGCTGTTTTTAAATGCTTTACATACCTGTCTTTGAAGTTAAGCCTGCCTGCTCGCAGCCAAGCTACCAAGGGTTGAGCATGGGAATAATTTTCTAAGACCTATGCTGAGTCCTATCATGTGTTAGTGGCCTTATTGCCAGTGGGAGACCTACATTTGCCCATATCAATAATCCACTTTCCAACAGTAAAGAATGGGCTATACCAACGTTTTCTGAGTACTATCACAAAACAAGTAACACAGTAGAATACTAAAGTCGGTTCAGCCAATCAGGAGGCCCTGAATGCACAAAATAACCACTGTTCTTTACCTGTATTGCAAGTACAGTGAAAGTGTGGAGTAGAGACATGAAGCAGGCTGGTGCAGTGGGAGAAGGGATGTGTGTGTTTGTGTGTGTGCGCGCGCCTGTGGGATCTTAGGCTGAGATGAAAGCAGCTGTTAATGCCTTCAACAGCGGTTGTTCACGTTTAGGTAATAGCAAAGAAACACGTTCCTTACTAGGTGGGAAGCGGGCCTTGCAATGGCGTAACACAGCTGCAATCAAGGATTGGTATGGTTTGTTTTTGTTTTCACTTGAATATTTTTGGGCAAAATGTTATCCCTCATTGACAACCTGTTTTGTGCCATCTCACACACATGTTGTGAGCTTTTGTGCAAGCCCTATCTAGAGCTCCACGTGCCTAATGGAGGTGAGGGACGGAGGACATCATCCACGCGCCTGGCATGTCATTTGTAATCACTAGCATCTGCAGGGCAGAGTCCAGGTGGAAGTAGAGGATGAAATCACAGCCAACAGAGACAGATTTAGTAGTAACAGAAGAGCATCATTTCATTGCATGATTAACAAAAGACAAGTACTATGGGCGTGGACTGGATGTGGTGCAGTGGCCAGAGCTGCTAATTCGAGATCTGGAGATCCCAGTGTTAGTCTTGGCGGTGCAACATCCTGTGATTCTGGGCAAATCACTTAATCTCCAACAAGCTGCCCTTTATAAATCTGCTACAAGACAAAATAGCAGAAAGAGGCAAAACTTTATGGAAAAAATAGTTCCACCAAATTGGATGTTAACAGTATTTCAGCTATGGGAAACTGATAAGAGTAGCAGACTAGGAACAAGCATCAGTAAATGCAGGAAAATATGCTACAGCCAATAGAAATGGGGGGAAAGTAAGTGGCAAGCACAGGAACCAATGAAAAGCCAGGCAAGAGAGGGGGTAGGATATTAGCAGTTTTTAGGTCTCGCTGAGCCCAGCGTATGCGCTGGCTCGAAGAGACATTTTGTATGTGGGAATTTCAAAGTGCTGCTGGCTGGCCTAACGCTTGCGTTCACGCGATCGTGCACGCGCGCAGCCGGCCGCCAGCAGCACTTTGAAAACTCGTGCGTCATCGCGATCGCGATCACTTTCGCTTTCAGAGTGATCGCAATCACGATGACGCACGCGCACACACAACTCCCGCTTCTCCCCCTCCCCCACCACATATTGAGTCTCCAGCCGCTCGTGCGCGGCCAACGCTTGTTGTCTTTATGCTTTGCTATTGCATCAGTTCACTGCTTCCTCAAAGAGAAAGTGAATAGAATACAATTATAGCCTCCCACCCTTTTCAAGCATATTCAGGTCACACATATCACAGGGGTAAAGATAATGTTCACAATACCCATTCCTTGCCCTGAGCTCTCAGTGGATGGAAGCTGTAGCTGTCAGTTCACAAATATATTCACTCTTTCAATACACACTTTGTCGCTATCTCACCGAACCTGTCACTGTAAATACATCCTGCCAGATATCACTTAACAAGCAGGCCTCACTTCATTACACAGACACCATCTGATAGCAATCTTGTTTTGGTAGGGTATTCAATTCCAATGAGGGCAGGCATTATCGGGTGTTCTTTGGCCGCTATTTATCAAGTAAGCAATGCGGCGCCAGTGGCGGCACGCTGTGGTGGCGCTTTCCTTCGGGGAGGTTTAATCTTACTGACAATTCCTCTGGAGGTTTTAATATTAATGCAGTTTGTAACAATTTATGATTGTCATTTATCTACGGTGTGTTAGATGCTGGGATTTGTAGTCTTCTGGAGTGAGTGACAACCAATGATACTACGGGAGATATAGCCTCGGGGTGGCAATGAACGAACAGGTAGTGGTGTCTCCAGGAATAATTTACGATTACGAAGACATGCCGTGGCAGATATTCCGTACTCTTAAATGTGTGTTAAGGATATTTAGGGGTCAGTTACAGGCTGTCCCCCTTTCCTATTTCTGACTATTAGACGGTTTGATATAATGGACACGTACATAATAACCTTTGGCTAGTGTATAATATATTAGATCTTAATTTAATGGCTGTCCGTATTTGATCTAACCGGAACCGTCATACTTATCTGGAATGATTTCGACCACAGTGCAATACACGTGACCGAAAGAATCAGTGGAAACCATGTATGATATGGAGTAATAATAGAGGTATGATAATTTGCAATCGCTTTCTGTTTGTGAGGACGGACTGTTTATGGCCATATGCCAATGTGCTATTGTTCTGGTTGTTAATTGGGAAGTGCTGACTTGTGCATGGTCAGTTTGACTGTCTCCATTTGTTCAACAGGAATTCTTATATCGTCTTGTGATCGAATTAGATCGTAGTACAATATATTGGACCGCATGAATTGTTGAAAATATTTTGTCAGAGACTGTGCTAAATACGACGTTGGAACAGAAGTATGATATCCCTCATTCACTGTTTATTGATTAAGACAAATTGTTTTGGTCTATGTGGTAATATGTCCATTTGTAAACTACAAATAGGGAGTGCTAATTTATAGCGCATCTTTCAAAGATAAAACAAAACAGTTTAGGAAAGTCATTTTTTAGCACGGAATATTTTGACCGTCTTAAATTATCTAACTCAGATTGACCGTTTCAATTTGATGCGCTGCTCTGTTACTTTACATAAAACTCCACTGTATGTACCGGATTTTTACTATGTTTCACGTTCCCATTCTATTATCTTGTACACCACCATGGTACAGCAGAAAGTGTGTTCCAATATCTATTGTTTTATTCTTTCCTCACAGACTCATTTGGAATATATTGCCACGTATGATAAGCTATGCACTGCACGCCACACACTGCTGCAAGCCGCACACTGCTGCACGCTGCACACTGCTGCACGCCGCACACTGCTGCACGCCACACACTGCTGCATGCCGCTGCACGCCGCACACTGCTGCACGCCACACACTGCTGCACGCCGCACACTGCTGCACGCCGCACACTGCTGCATGCCGCTGCACGCCACACACTGCTGCACGCCGCACACTGCTGCACGCCGCACACTGCTGCACAAAACACTGCTGCACGCCACACACTGCTGCATGCCACACACTGCTGCACGCCGCACAATGCTACACGAAACACTGCTGCATGCCACACACTGCTGCACGGCACACACTGCTGCACGCCGCACACTGCTGCACGCCACACACTGCTGCACACTGCTGCATTACTCACTGCTGCATGCTGCACGACACTGCTGCACGCAGCAGACTGCTGCACGCTCCTGCACGCCACACAGTGCTGCATGCCTCACACTGCTACACGAAACACTGCTGCACGCCACACACTGCTGCACGCCGCACACTGCTGCACGCCTCACACTGCTGCACGCCGCACACTGCTGCACGCCACACACTGCTGCACTCCACACACTGCTTTTATGCGAGTTTGCTACTGACATTGTAAATGACAATGCCTTTTATTTGTTTTAAAACCAACACATAAATAAAAAGAATTGTAATTTTACAATGCCAATAGCTCAAACTCTTATAAATGCGAGACCTATTGCATTGCAAATGCTTGTTAAGTTTATATTGAAAACAATAGATTTCACAAGCACAGCATAAGCGCTCTGCAGGAGAAACTACAAATCAGCTATTTTATTAAAAGCACAAGGAACATACTGTATCTCATACACATAGGCCAAAAGTTGCATTGACAATCTGACTATTCTTGGTGATACATGAGTAAGTCCCTGTGAAGTGAGGACCTTGGTAGTGGGTTTGTGGTCTCTCGTCACAACTACCTTCGTGTCCCAAACAAATCGTCTAAAATGTTTTAGCCCCCACACACCCCTAGTCTTCCTCTCAATGATGAAGTACTTCTTCTCTGTCGGAGAAAGGGCCCGGGACGCAAAGGCAACGCCTTCTCCTGTAACTGGGAAAGGACTGCCCCAAAGCCCTTCCCACTAGCATCTGTGGTGATGAAACTCTTGCACTTAAGATCAAACCATTGAAGCGCCAAGGCAGTGCAAATATTTTCCCTAATACTCTCAAAATGTTTCTGGCATTCCTCCGACCACAACAATTTGCAACCTTTGTTGAGCTGTAGTCTGATGTGAAACATTTTCCCCGAGAAATTATACACAAATTTAGAGTAAAACTCTGCTAATCCTAAAAAGTATAGTACCTCATCCTTGTTCTGGGGAGTAGGGGCCTTCCTCATAGCATCCACCAATTATATTTTTTAGCAATACCCCTGTAACCAATTTCGTGTTCCAAGTATGTTACTGTGTTTTCAGTAAACTGATTTTTTTTCCTCAGCTGTCAATCCATACTGTTTCAACATTCTCAGTACTCCATGCAATTCCAAGTCGTGTTCTCTCTTGTCTCTTCCCATTATCAAGATGTCATCTTGAAAAAAGATGATATTCTTCCTGTCCTGGAACAACTTATACATGAGACATTGGAACATGGCTGCTGCCGAGGCTAACCTGATTGGTATTCTTTTAATTTGGAAACACCCTCTGGGGTAATGAATGCAGTGAGCTGTTTGCTGCTGTGGTGTAGTGGGGCCTGGTGATAGGCCGAAGTAAGGTCCATTGTGGAGAACCACTTCATCCCCTTAATTACAGAAATCAGTATATCAATTCAAAGATAAGAGGAACATATACGCAAAAATGTTCATATTTAACTCTCTCAAGTCCCTCAAGTCCACACATAAGCTGTTGCGACCATTAGCCCTCTTTGCCATAACCAGAGGAGCCACCCAATCTGAGGATTCCACCTGCTCAATCACACCGATATCGACCAACTTATTAAGCCCTTTAACCACTTCTTTTTTCATACTTAAAGGAATGTTTGTTAATTTTTGTATACACGAACGTGCATCTTTTTTTTAAAACAATTTTGTGGCTTTAACACTTAAGTTCACCTACTTTACCTGTAAATACGTTGGGAAATGTATTGACCACCTCGATTCTCTCCCTTTTGTCATTGCTAGCAATTAAAACAAGGTCTAAACTGTTGGGATCAAGCAAAATGCCCAATTCTTCCTGATCCCACCATCCAAGAACACGGGGACCAGACACTGCCACATACAATTGCCTTCCTCCCTTTGAACTCAACAATAATTTCCGGAAAACCAAAAGATTTTTCGTTTCACCAGTGCAACTTTTTGGCTGAATATCAGGTTCCTCTAAATGAGAACCTATTTTATCGGAAAAAAAGTTACACCACATTTCTTTATTGATAATGGTATATGGTGACCCAGAGTCAGCCACCAATGCTACTCGAACTCCCCCAGCTACCATTTCGCAAATGGGTTTTCGCCTGTTCTGCACTTCAACACACATCACACACTCCTGTATGCATAAAACTTGCAGATTGTTTACTTCTGAGCCAGAATGATTATCCTCTTATACCCAATCCTCTACAACACACTTGACAAGTTTGGATTTACAACACAAAGTTCGTGACCTTTGACCCTACTCAAAGCATACTTCTGACCCTATGCCTGACACTTGTTATCATGAGCAAGATGGGACATGCTACCACATTGGTAACATTTGCCTTTCAAGTCTTCCATTCTTTTAATATGTTTCTACTTCCCCATTTTCTGCACTGCCTTCTTAAAACCTTCCTACTCATTCTTTGTGTGAAATTTTTCTTTTTGGACAATTTGATCATTCCCATCTTTACATGACAGAGCCAACTTATTTAACGCAGCTACATAGTCTTCTATCTTCTCATTTGCACTTTGTTTTCTGTGTTAGAAATTAAAATGGTCAATAGCTTTACATACCGAAGGAGCAAAGAATGCATTTAAGTCTACTAAAGCCTGTGTAAACACATCCCCTTCATCCCCCGAGTGGGTTTTTTTCTCCATGCGATTGTACACCTCCAATCCTCCAGGCCCTAGGCAATATACCATTATTTGTTTCTTCCTATCCAGCGTAATTTTTTCATTCTCGAATGTGTCTATGTAATTGATTAAGTAATCGTTCCATTCTTCCCATTTCAAATTATTTACTTCGACCTCTCTTACCATAAAGGGTTGCGTTAAAGAAAGATTCATTGTGGCCATTTTCAATACTCTAAACTTTCTCTCCAAAACGACTCCTGTGACACTAATGCAGGCATAGAAGAATGTTAAATGATGTGTGTGTCACAATTTAAAATTACCAAAGGTAAATCAGTACACAAAGTAAGGAAAGTCACCTGTGTCTAATGGGCAGTACTCACACAGAAATCACCTGGTCACCTGGGCCCCAAGGTGTGCGTGTCACCGAAAATGTAACCTCCTGGATGACACACTGCACAATCTCGGTGTGCCTGTCACTGTGGATACACTCCAACAGGCCGATAAACTGCCAAAACAGATACACGCATCAGGATTGGTCTGCAGGCAGGTCGCTCCCCACGCCGCACAGCACCACCTGTTGTGCCCGTGTCACTGAGCTCGCTGCTGCCGCTTCTGCTGGAAGTCCGAGGCCCTCCTCCACCCGCAGGCTACCACCTGCACCTCATCCCTGGTGGCGAGTTGTAGGCCGTAGGTTTCTGTGCGCTCGCTCTGCCCTTTATTTGTCCTGTCTGCCTGCTGTGTTTTTGCTTCTGTTCTGCGCTGTAATTCTGTTTTTATTCCCTGCCCTTTATTTTTCCTGTCTGCCCGCTGTGTTTTTGCTTCTGCTCTGCGCTGCAATTCTGTTTTATTCCTTTTGTATTCCTGTGTACCATTTTGTGCCCCTCTGCTAATTCCGCCCGCTCGGCTCTCCTGTTCCCGCCGCTGCGTCCCCTGCGTCCCCACCCCTCGATCGCCCATCCGCCTGCTCCCTCCTCCCAGCTGCTCCTCCCTCCCACCTCCCCTTCTTATGGCAGCCACTGCGCAGTGAGGAGAGCGACCCTTGACCCTGTACCAGGCAGGTCGCGCCCCACGCCGCACAGCACCACCTCTTGTGCCCATGTCCCTGAGCTCGCTGCTGCCGCTTCTGCTGAAAGTTCGAGGCCCTCCTCCACCTGCAGGCTACCACCTGCGCCTCATCCCTGGTGGCCAGTGGTAGGCCGTAGGTTTCTGTGCGCTTGCTCTGCCCTTTATTTTTCCTGTCTGCCTCGCTGTGTTTTTGCTTCTGTTCTGCACTGTAAATCTGTTTTTATGCTCTGCCCTTTATTTGTCCTGTCTGCCCGCTGTCTTTTGCTTCTGTTCTGCACTGTAATTCTGTTTTTATTACCTGCCCTTTATTTTTCCTGTCTGCCCGCTGTGTTTTTGCTTCTGCTCTGCGCTGTAATTCTGTTTTATTCCTCTTGTATTCCTGTGTACCATTTTGTGCCCCTCTGCTAATTCCGCCCGCTCGGCTCTCCTGTTCCCGCTGCTGCGTCTCCTGCGGCCCCGCCCCCGATCGCCCATCCGTCCTGCTCCCGCCTCCCAGCTGCTCCTCCCTCCCACCTCCCCTTCTTATGGCAGCCTCTGCGTGGCCACGCGCAGCGGGCGCGCCGCTGACGTGCCGAAGGCGCCCCTAAGGCAAGCTCGTATGCGCCCGTCCGCGCCTGGACTGCGCCCAGCGCCGGACCCCCTGGCCCCCGCGAGCACCATGACACCCGACACCGCTACGACACCAGCACACTCCACGCACTCAACGCTGGCCGATCACACACCTGCTTCCGGGCCACCCTGAAGCGCACCCAAGGACCCTTCTCCTGCCTGAACTGCAGCTACACCAGCCTCCAAGCAACCACTACGTCCACCGGGGTAACCCGCAAGCACGCCATCAAACTCTGGGACCTACTCCACTCCTCCTCCCCGGACGTCGCCTTCCTTACAGAGACCTGTATGAACCCCTCCTCGGCACCCGACATCGCCATAGCCATTCCTGACGACTACAAGATTACCCGCAGGGACCGCACCAACGGAGCAGGAGGAGGAATCGCCATCGTCCACAGAAACACCCTCAGAATCTCGACCAGCACCGACGACACATTCAGCGCCGCCGAACACCTGCACTTCCAGATCTACATCGACCCCAACACCACCCTCAGAGGAACCCTCATCTACAGACCCCCCGGCCCCCGGCCACAGTTCAGCGATTCCATCGCTGACTTCGTCAGCACGCAAGCCCTTGCGCCCTTGCGCCCACAAACGACATCCTCCTCGGAGACCTGAATTTCCACCAACTGACACTACCGACACCGACTCCCCTGCCCGCAACCTAAGGCAATGGATCGACGACTGCACCAACACTCTTGCCCCGACCAAGAAACCCTCGAACCAACGCACCAACAGAAAAGCCATCTGGTTCACCGCCAACCTCCAGGCATCCAAGCAGGCCTGCTGTAGGCTCGAGAGGAAGTGGCTCCACGAACAGACACCGGACAGCAACACAGCCTACAAAAGTGCCATCCGCAGACACCACCAACTCATCCGAACCGCCAAAAGGACCTCCTTCAAAGAGCGCATCGATAACAATGCACACAACAGCAAAGAGCTCTTCAACATCGTGAAGAAACTCTCCAGCCCCAGCTCCCACGTCAACGACATCCCACCATCACAAGACCTCTGCTAATCCCTAGCCACCTTCTTCCACCACAAGATCGCAGACATCCACGACAGCTTCAACAATCAGGTCCCCCTGACAGACACCGACACCTCAGACTCACCGCCCCCCAGCCACATCGACCCCCTGCTATCCTGGACCCACGTCAACGACGACAACACCATCAAAATCATGAACACCATTCACTCCGGCTCACCATCCGACCCCTGCCCGCACCACATCTTCAACAAAGCAAGCTCCACCATCGCACCCCATCTCCGCAAGATTATGAACAGCTCCTTCGAGACCGCCACCTTCCCGGAGAGCTGGAAGCATGCCGAGATCAACGCCTTACTCAAGAAACTCAAGGCAGAACCCAAGGACCTCAAGAACTTCCGGCCCATCTCCCTACTCCCGTTCCCGCCGAAAGTCATCGAGAAGATTGTCAACAGGCAACTGACCTCCTTCCTCAAAGAGAATAACATCCTGGACCCGTCCCAATCTGGTGTCCGCAGCAACCACAGCTTCGAAACAGCCCTCATCGCCGCCACCGACGACATCAGTGCCATGCTGGACAACGGAGAGACCGCGGTCCTCATCCTCCTGGACCTTTCCACACCGTCTTCCCACACATCCTCTGCATAGGCTCTACAATGCAGGGATCCGCGACAAAGCCCTGGACTGGCCCACCTCCTTCTTCACCGGCAGAACCTAGAGAGTCCGCCTCACCCCATTCCGTTCTAAAGACACCAAGATCATCCCTCAGCCCGACACTCTTCAACGTCTACATGGCACCGCTCGCCAACATCGTCTGATCACACAACCTCAACATCATCTCATATGTCGACAACACCCAGATGATCCTCTCCCTCACCAAGGCCCCCACCACCGCCAAATCCAACCTCCACGAAGGAATGAAGGCCATCGCTGAATGGATGATAAGCAGCCGCCTGAAACTGAACTCGGACAAGACGGAGGTCCTCATCATCGGTTCCACCCCCTCCGCCTGGGACGACTCATGGTGGCCGCCTGCACTGGGAGCAGCACCAACGCCCACTGACCACGTACGCAACCTGGGGGTCATCCTGGACTCAGTGTTGTCAATGACCCAGCAGCCGTCTCCTCCTCCTGCTTCAGCACCCTCCGCATGCTACGCAAGATCTACAGATGGATCCCCACTGGAACCAGAAGGACGGTCACCCAGCCCCTCGTCAGTAGCCGGCTGGACTACGGCAACACTCTCTACGCAGGAACCTCAGCCTAACTCCACAAAATGACTACAATGCATACAGAACGCCTCTGCATGCCTCATCCTAGACATCCCCCACAACAGCCACATCACAGCCCACCTGAGAGACCTGCACTGGCTCCCCGTTAACAAGAGAATCACCTTCAAGCTCCCCACCCACGCTCACAAAGCACTCCACAGCACCGGACAAGCGTACCTCAGCGAACGACTCACCTTCTACACCCCAAACCGCCAGCTTCGCTCCGCTGACCTCGCCCGGCACCGTCCCCCGCATCCAACGAGCGACTGCCGGCAGCAGATCATTCTCCCACCTCGCTGCCAAAACCTGGAACACCCTCCCCATCCACCTGCGACAGACCCAGGACCTACTGGCCTTCATGAGACTCCTCAAGACCTGGCTGTTCGAGCAGTACCAGCACCCCTGCCCTCCCCCCAGCGCCTTGAGACCCTCACGGGTGAGTAGTGTGCTCTACAAATGGATTGATTGATTGATTGGGTGTCACTGCTTTGAAGACAAGCCAAAAGAAGAAGATGAATTTTAGTATTGTGCTTCACTGGTAAGTTGTGGGTAATTGTCAGAACTTTTACCAATGATCTAGAACTATAGAATTGCATTATGTAGTAAGTGTTCTGCTTGGAGATCGTTCGTGCTAGTTGTGCCTGCTGCGCAGGGGCTGGAAATTAAGAATCCTGCTTTCATCTGCACTTTTTGGTCCTGTGTTAATTGAGAATGCGCATCGTTTTGGCGACGATTGATGGTCCAGCCCCTGCCAACCTTCTATAACAATGACCATGGTGTCCGGTTTAACCACACTGTGAATTTTACTATTTCTGCAAGGTGTGCCTATTTTGGAATCCAAACAAAGCAACCAGAAGAGAAATCCCGTCGAGGGAACTCCGCCAGCTGTTCGTGAGTCAACCCTCCCTTATGTTTGTCTCTTCTGCAACTCTACAATGCTGCGCCCCACTTACTTTCAAATCTCCGTCAACTGCCACTCCACGTGCAGGTCCTATGAACGCGAGGTAGAGTGTTTCACGGCTCTCCTTCTGCGTTCCTCTGATTGTGTTTCAAGCTTCTCAAACATCACAGAGTCTCATCATCACTACGTTCAAGCGTACAAGGTCACACTGTGTGACCCCAGCAACCGTCTTTGTTTTTTTGTCTTCTCCATCATTTCTCGCTGCTTACTTTATCGATAGCACTGTGTACAATTCTCTCCATCTGTTCCAGCGAGTCCGTTTGTTTCAACCGCATCCTGAAGAAAATTCAACGGTTGATTTTAGCAGTCCACATAGCACTTTGCAGTAAGAACTTCATTTTTTGTTCTTTCCTTTCTTTTGCTCATCTATTTCATTACTTTGTTACCTTTACTTTCTATTCCTTTTGGCAAAGTTGTTCAATACCAAATGGAAGGGATTTCCAGCACAACGTCTATAGTGCCAAGCTCTGCACATACCTTGAATGTCAGCATTACCCTCAACACCCCCAAATAATTTTTAAGCAGCCCAGGAGAACCTAATGTAAAATGGCTGGAGTGGAAAGAATACTTTGTTAATGGCATAGCCACTCTTGAAGACAACGATAGTGTCATGTCTCCTGAGAGGAAATTTTTTTTTTTGATGCACTGTTTAGGACCTGAAGGTCCTAGGGTTTACAATCAGATGCAGAAAGTAGAAAGAAGTGGTGATTTGGATGGCTTCAAATGCGCAATAGCTGACGTTGATGATCACTTCTCACCTGCTGTATGTGTAGTTGTATCTAGACGCACTTTCTATAAACATAAACAAGACCCTAACGATTCAATTGAAGATTACGTGTCTGCATAAAAAAAATATAGCTATAAAATGCAAATTTTGCACTTAACATGATGACATGATCAGAGACCAAGTGTAGGAGAGTAGGATCTGCTTCACATGGGTACCCCTAAAATGGTTTCCATGTACATTAGGTACATATCTAATTGGATTCTGGAGTGCCTTATAAACCCCTTGTATATGGTATACTATGTACCTAGAGCATAGGTACCTCAGAGGCCTACCAGGGGCTGCAGCATGTATTATGCCACCCCTGGGAAGCACTCCAAAATGACACCACAGGTCTGATACTGCAATCTGGGTAAGGGTGTGCTTGCACCCCTTACTGTGGTATAGGCTACCTATATCACTACCTTATACAGACACATATGAAGCCATAAGCCACTCCTATGGCAGGCCTTGACAATCCTGAAGGCAGAGTGCTTGGTTTTATGTGAGAGGGTGCCCAAGCATGAGCTGAGCCCCTCTGCAGCATTCGGAAATACTTCCTTATGGCTGTTCTTTGATACAGCCATACCATATACTCTTAGTGCATTATAACCTCGCGGTAAATGCTAAGTTCGGGATGGCTGCATCAAAACATGTCGTGTTTGGTGTCAATCGCTTTGGAATACTACCCCCTGCCAGTTCTGGCGTCGGGGGTAACATTCCACCCTTCTAGAGGAAGAGACATGTTCACACTGGCTAAACCCGGTTAAAACTTTCAAAGCTCTGGTATCACAAAATGGATGCCACTGCCACAGACACGGGTCTGGCCTCCTGCTGCTGAGGGAAACTCCGGCAGGGGGGCCTAGACAATAGGTTTCCTGTCACAGGGAGGTGTAACCACCTCCCCAGACAGGCTAATGTGTATTGGGGAAGGGTGGGTGCATTCAGATAATGCTTTTGAGACACTGCCTTGGGCACACAAGGTGTCCCTGTGCATAGCCCAGTTCAAACCGGTTGCAGGGGCACTTAGCCCCTGCTCTGGTGCGAAACTGGACTAAGGGGAAGGGGTGTAACCACCCCCACCCCAGGCCCACCCATATGTGGGGCCTTAGAGTTAGTCCATCCCCTAAACTTAGTATAAGTATAGTAATCCAGTGCCTAGGACTTTAGATTACCCTGGACGAACCTCTGCAACATATATCCTGGACCTTCGACTTTCTATCACGACTAGAAGATGGAAGAAATCTCCCTTGGGGTCATGGAGTGACTCCCCTGCTTGGCAGGCACCAAAGAAGCAACTGACCGGTCTGCTATTCTGAAGCTCCCGCCGGACACCGAAGTCTCTGCATCCCCAGAGGTGGATTTCCAGACTTCCCCGAGGCTACCCTGAGTCCACAGCAAAGCTGAGGCCCGTGGCTACCGTGGGTAATGTGGAACCATGACCCCTGGACACCGTGAACTTTTGCAGCAACACTACCTTCCTGGTCATCCTCGAAGTTGTGCTTTGGGCTCCGAGTAGCCCCAGCCTTGAGCACCTCCTGCACCAAAGATTGTTGGCCTCCACTCCACGAGTGACCCGTAGTTCAGCTTCAAGTGCGACCGCTCGAGGCTCCTTCGCGATCACTAGCCCGTTGGCTAGCAGGTCCCCACGAAGGCAACTCCACTTCTGCTTGGGCTTTTCTGGTTGCTACAGACTTGCTCTTACCCTTGCTGGGTGAGTCCATCAGACCTTGCTGGTCTGCACCGCAGTCCTTTCTCTGATTTCCTGTGACTTGCCGTTGCCAAGGCTTGTTGGGTTCTTCCTGGTTGCCGACACCTCAGCACTCGACAGACTTCATGGGAAAGCTCGAATCCGGCTCGTGGACTTCGTCGTCGCCTCCTGGACCTCGTGGCTGAAGAGTCAAGACACCCATCAACTCACCTGAAGCACCCGACATCTGTGGGCATTGGTCCATCCTGCCCTAGGTCACTGGCAAGTGACCCAGACTTTGTCCCCTCTGCTTTCAGGTTCCTTACATCCTAGCTCCAGGCTTGGATCTCTCCGGACACTTCTCCTCTTCACGGCAGCAGCAGTTCTTTGCAGGCTTCCATTGGAATCGACGACGCGACCCGACACCAAAAGACACCTATGCACCCGGCTTCCCTGGGTGAGGTAACTCGAGTACCCCGATGCTCTCATGGGTGCTAACCCTAGAACTGTCTAAGTCCAAAAGGGTTTGGTCCTGACTCGATTAGAAGTGTCCCTAATCTTTAAAATTCCAACCGCGACATTCCCCATAGAAGATAATAGGTTGTGTTTTCACACTGCATACGGCTCCCGTGGGTCCCCTGTGTCACTACCTTGGGTGGTTCCTTGGGGTCCCAGCGATTCTAGAGGCAATAGGCCTAGTGCCTATTACAGTCTTGGTTCTTTTACCATTTTTTTAGTATATGGTTTGGTACCACACCACATTAGTAATGTCTAACCAGCCAGGAACCACTGAGTCCCTACCTGGAACCAGTGAGCTCCTTCCCTATAAGTATGAGCATCTCACCTTTGTTCAGCTTAGGTCCCTATGTACCCATAGGAAGCTAAAGACAGGCAAAAGCCCATCCACCCAGCATCTCATAAAGATACTGAAATTGGATGATATCACAAGTCCTAGTGGGCCTGTGGATGGAGACAGTGTGGGTGGGGCAGCACCTGAGAATGGGTCCAGGGGGGGAAACTCCCCTGACCCTAACTCTAATGCTGACCAGACTGGTGACAATGACCAGACTCTGGTGGACACAGACCATCAGGATGAGGATGAGGATGATGACAATAATGCCACTTCCTTCTTTCCTCCTGGTAGGCCTGAACACAGGGCTAGAAGGGATAGATCTCTGTCAAGGGGATCTATTCAGTCTAACTCCTCTATTGGAACCTCTGTTTCTTCTCACGGAGGGAGGGAAACCTCCCAGGAGAGGAGAGAGAGACTGTTGAAGTATGAGCAAGACAAGTTCAACCTCAGAAAGCAGCAGATGGCCTTAGATAGGGAAGCCCTGGAGCTCTACAGAGCTAGTAAAAAGGAGAGACTAGAGTCCCTTGGTGGCAGAAATGTCCCTAGAGATAGGGAGAGGTCTTATGACCATAGAAACCTAAGTAAGATTGTCCCTCCCTACCAGAGTGGGGATGACATCCACAAATGGATAACTGCCTTGGAGAGGGCCTGTAAAGTACAGAAGGTCCCTCAAGGTCAGTGGGCAGCAATCTTATGGCTCTCCTTTGCAGACAAAGGTAGAGACAAGCTCCTCACTGTAAGAGAAGAGGACGCTGATGATTACAAAGTCTTGAAAAGTGCTCTGATAGATGGGTTTGGCCTAACCACTGAACAATACAGGTTAAAGTTCAGAGATACCCAAAAGGCACAGTATCAGGACTAGGTTGACTTTGTTGACTGTGCTGCTAAGGCTCTGGAAGGTTGGTTATTGGGCAGTAAAGTGTGTGACTTCATAGGATTGTACAATCTGATCATGAGGGAGCAGATTCTTAATAACTGTCAAAATCAGCTGTTGCACCAGTACCTGGTAGACTCTGATCTGACCTCTCCCCAAGAATTGGGAAAGAAGGCGGACAAATGGGTCAGAACCAGGGTGAGGCAGAAAGTACAGAACCAAGGTGGTGACCCTAAGAAGCAAGATTCTAAAAACTCTGTTAAGGGTGGGGACAGGGGTAAAGGCCAGAAGTCTTCACAAGGGCCCCAAAAATCTCTTTCAGGGGGGGTTTCCTAGTCAGGAAAGGGAAAAGGCCAAAAGAAGCCCTGGTGCAAAATCTGTAAGCAGAAAACTCACTGGACTAGTGACTGCACCAAGGCAAAAAAAGAAATACTCCAACCACCACCAATGCCCCTAAGGCACCTGTTCCTCCTAGTACAGTTACAATTGGTGGTGGGAATACACAGAATAAGGGTGTAGTAGGGTTGACCCTGGGTTCTGAGATGGACTCTGGCCTACTCAGAGTGCCAACTCAGGCTGTGCTTGTCAGTGATGGGGGCATGGATATGTCCCCCTTTGCGAGCCCAAGTAACCTGGGCAAATACAGACAGCCTTTAATTAATGGAGTAGAAGCTTGGGCTTTCAGGGACACAGGAGCAAGTGTCACCGTGGTGATAAAAGATCTTGTGGATCCTGGGCAGATTATACTTGGTGAAATGTACCAAGTGACCAATGCTAGCAACGTCAGAACAGACCATTCTCTGGCAGTTGTTAACTTCTCCTGGGGAGAGGTAACTGGCCTTAAGAAGGTATTATGATTGCCAGGAGGTTCCGCAGGAGTGTCAGGAATCTGGAGAGAATACCTCAGCCTTCCCCTGTGGCCTTCCGACTCTATCGGACTCTAGAGCAACAGATGGCACACCAGGGGAAAACAGTCAAACAAAACAAGGAAAGGCGGGAATACTTCGAGTAGGGATGAGGGCTCCACGTCTGGGACAGGTGAGGCTGGAGGCAGCTGTAGGAAAAGAAGGGTTAACCCCTTCAGTGCCCCGCCATTTCCCCCCCCTGTGCCGGGCGTTACATTAGCGGGCGGGGTTCATGATGAGATAGTCTCGTCATGGGCACAGCGCAACCGTGCTCCATGACGAGACTATCTCGTCATGGGCACTGAAGAGGTTAAATCAGCCTTTACATACGTGATGCTTCCCTGATACTCAAATGAAACCCCTTGTTACACATACCATCATGAGGCTAGTTCTACGCGGGTAGTGGATACATAGAATAGTGACAATGTAGAAGGTCCTGCACATCAAAAGAATACGTAATTAGAAAGGGGTTAACCTCCTACTTATAAACCACACAGTTGTAATGTTCTCCACTTACCCCCACTATGCTACGGTAGAACTGAGAGCGTATTTGGTTTAAATCTGCCTCGGGTAGCGGTGTTTGTTCTGTACCTAAGCGTGGAATAATCAGCCAAAGGAATATGAACAGTAAATAGCCCTCTTAATCACCCAATACCCTGGCAAACATAGATATTATTATATATAGAAACAGAGGCAGCGCAAAGCGCTGTTACCGTAATTCTGACGTGAAGAGCCTATAATGCCAAGTGGTTCTCGCAAGTATCCCAGAGTAATCTCCAGACACTTGTAGGACTGCGGGACACCCCAACTCTGCCAGGCAAGGAGCACTCAGGTGGGACCCCGTAAACAGCGAGGACAGGACAAGCACGAGACAATAATGCAGGGGAAGGAACGAACTGAGAAAAACGATAGAGAAACAAAATAGAAGGGGAAGGGGAACGAGGCTAGGTTTCAAATGCCTCCTTCCTCCCAGGTCCAGAGCGTATGGCCAGAGCTCTGCCCGGCTGGATGTAAACGCCGAGATCCCAGGCGAAACACCCGGTGGAAGGAGCCTTCAACGGAACACCGAACTCTGCGTCGGTCAGAATCTCCCGATGGAGCGGGGAGATTCAAGGAAAGTATACCTCACAAGAAGTGGACTAAAAAGTCCTGCGGGATTGTGCACCAGCGATAGAAGTGCTAGCGAGTCAAACTCTTCCTCCGGTACTGAGAACGCTCAGTGTAAACCGGAAGAAGACGAAACGGAAGTCAGGCACAGCGAAACGGACGGAAATGGAGCCAAGAGCTAGAACGCTAAGCACGTTCGTGAGCGTTTACGCTCCTTTTATACTCGCACTGTTACGATGCAGGGCTACGAGGCATGACAGAAGGTTGTGGTAAGTGCAGACCTACCAGTACAGTGCTTGCTTTGCAATGAGCTGGAAACTTCAGCTTGGCTGAAGTGGAGCTCAGGACACATGCAGAAATGTTAGGGATTCCTGCACATGTCTTTGCTGTGACTAGGTCACAGGCAAAAATGTCAAAAGCTGGACAGGCCCTGGATTCTGGAATAATGGACCAGGTGCTTCACAAGAGGAGGAGCAGTAGGGTTAAGGCAGAGCCTTCCCACCTGTCTCAGGATGCTGATCAGTCTCCTCAGGGAGATGATCTTGAGCCTGAAGAAGGAACTGTCCCAGAGGAGCTTGAACCTGACCAGGTTGAGTTCTTGGGGACAGGGGGCCCTTCCAGGTCTGACCTGAGCCAGGAGCAGAAAACCTGCCCCTCTCTTGAAACCCTCAGACAGCAAACTGCTGATGAGGCTGCTGGGAATGCAAGTGGCACCCGTAAGGTTTATTGGGATGATGGACTCCTTTACTCAGAGAGTAGAGACCTCAAGCCTGGTGCATCCAGAAGGTTGGTTATACCTCTGAAGTTTAGGGGCTTCCTATTGACACCAGCCCATGATATTCCCCTAGCAGGACACTTAGGCCAGAACAAGACCTGGGACAGGATTGTTTCTCACTTTCACTGGCCACACATGTCTGAAGACACAAAGGAGTTTTGTTGCTCCTGTGTAACCTGCCAAGCCAGTGGCAAAGCAGGTGGCACTACAAAGGCCCCCCTGATACCACTACCTGTGGTGGGGGTTCCCTTTGAGAGGGATGGGATTGACAGTGTTGGTCCCATGGATCCTCAAACAGCATCTGGGCACAGATTTATACTGGTGGTAGTGGATCATGCCCCCAGGTATCCAGAAGCTATTCCCCTAAGGACCACTACAGCCCCTGTAGTGGCAAGAGCCCTCTTGAGTGTGTTCTCAAGAGTAGGTTTTCCAAAGGAGGTAGTATCTGACAGACATGCAAACTTTATGTCAAGTTACTTAACTGCTATGTGGAAGGAGTGTGGAGTGAATTACAAATTCACCACACCCTATCACCCACAATGCAATGGTTTAGTTGAAAGGTTAAACAAAACCTTAAAGGGCATGATCAAAGGACTCCCAGAGAAGCTTAGGCGAAAATGGGACCTTCTCTTGCCCTGCCTTTTATTTGTATACAGGGAGGTGCCTCAGAAGGGGGTTGGCTACAGCCCATTTGAACTTCTGTTTGGTCACCCTGTCAGGGGTCCATTGTGTTTGGTGAAGGAAGGATGGGAGTTACCTCTCAAGCCCCCAAAGCAAGAGATAGTGGACTATGTACTTGGTCTCCACTCCTGGATGGCTGAGTATATGAAAAAGGCAAACAAAAACCTTGAGGCTAGCCAGGAACTGCAAAAAGCCTGGCATGACCAAAAGACTGTACTGACTGTTTACCAGCCAGGACAGAAAGTGTGGGTGTTGGAGCCTGTGGCCCCAGCAGCTCTCCAGGACAAGTGGAGTGGACCCCACACTATTGTTGAACAGAAAGGGGAGGTAACCTACTTGGTAGACTTTGGAACCCCTAGGAGTCCCCATAGGGTTCTCCATGTCAGCAGGCTAAAGCCATATGTGGACAGGGCTGATATGGGCTTGCTCATGGCAACTGATGAGGGACAGGAGGAAGAGAGTGACCCACTCCCTGACCTCCTCTCACAGAACCCTGATGATGGGTCAGTAGATGGTGTAGCCTTGGCAGGCAGCCTCACTGCACAGCAGCAAACTGATTGCAGACAGGTTCTCAATCAGTTCAGACACATGTTTTCACTGACTCCAAGTCAGACTACCTGGTGCACTCTTGAAGTGGACACTGGGGACAGTCTGCCTATTAAAAATAAGATTTATAGACAACCTGACCATGTCAGGGACTGTATCAGGACAGAAGTCCAGAAAATGTTGGATCTGGGTGTGATTGAGCCCTCAGATAGCCCTTGGGCTAGTCCAGTGGTCCTTGTGCCAAAACCTCACACCAGTGGTGGAAAAAGAGAGATAAGGTTTTGTGTGGACTACCGGGGTCTCAATGCAGTCACTAGGACTGATGCCCATCCAATACCCAGGGCAGATGAGCTTATAGATACTTTGGCCTCAGCCAAGTACCTTAGCACATTTGACTTGACAGCTGGCTACTGGCAGATCAGACTAGCTGATGATGCAAAGCCAAAAACAGCATTTTCTACCCCTAGTGGGCATTATCAATTTGTGGTAATGCCCTTTGGTTTGAAGAATGCACCTGCCACTTTCCAAAGGTCAGTGAATACAGTTCTCACAGGCCTGGAAGCCTTTAGTGCAGCATATCTAGATGATATTGCTGTCTTTAGCTCCACCTGGGAGGATCACCTGGTCCACCTAAGGAATGTTTTGGAAGCCCTGAAAAAAGCAGGCCTATCTATCAAGGCTACTAAGTGCCAGATAGGGCAGAGTCAGGTTGTGTACCTGGGCCACCTTGTAGGTGGAGGCCAGGTTCAACCATTGCAGCGCAAGATCCAGACCATAATGGAATGGACTACTCCAACTACCCAGCCTCAGCTGAGAGCCTTCTTAGGTCTGACTGGGTACTATAGGAGATTTGTCAAAGGGTATGGATCAATAGTGAAACCCTTGAATGACTTAACTTTCAAGAAAATGCCCAAAAAGGTTCAGTGGACAGCTAGCTGTCAAAAGGCATTTGATGACCTGAAGCAGGCCATGTGTACTGCTCCCATTCTGCAGAGTCCTGACTACTCCAAAAAGTTCATTGTTCAAACTGATGCATTTGAATTGGGGGTTGGGGCTGTACTGTCACAATTGAATGAAGAAGGTCAGAATCAGCCAGTAGCTTTCATAAGCAGAAGGCTTACCCCTAGAGAGAAACGTTGGTCAGCCATTGAGAGGGAGGCCTTTGCTGTGGTTTGGGCTCTGAAGAAGTTGAGGCCATACTTGTTTGGTACTCACTTCCTTGTTCAGACAGACCATAAACCCCTCTTATGGCTAAAACAAAAGAAGGGTGAAAACCCCAAACTGCTTAGGTGGTCCATTTCCCTACAGGGGATGGACTTTACAGTGGAACATAGACCTGGGAGTAACCATGCCAATGCAGATGGACTCTCTAGGTATTTCCACTTAGAACATGAAGACTCAACTGGTCAAGGTTAGTTTAATGTCCCTGCCTTTGGGGGGGGGGGGGGGTTGTGTAGGAGAGTAGGATCTGCATCATATGGGTACCCCCACTTTTTGCTGGTGTTTCACTGTTTTTCGACCTTAGTCTGGCTGTGGCCCTGCTAATCAGGACCACAGCCTAGCTGGTTCCTCTCTAAAATGGTTTCCATGTACATTAGGTACATATCTAATTGGATTCTGGAGTGCCTTATAAGCCCCTAGTATATGGTATACTATGTACCTAGGGCATAGGTACCTCAGAGGCCTACCAGGGGCTGCAGTATGTATTATGCCACCTCTGGGAAGCACTCCAAAATGACACCACAGGTTTGCTACTGCAACCTGGGTAAGGGTGTGCTTGCACCCCTTACTGTGGTATAGGCTACCTATATCACTACCTTATACAGACACATATAAACCTATAAGCCACTCCCATGGCAGGCCTTGACAATACGGAAGGCAGA
Source organism: Triturus cristatus (assembly GCF_964204655.1). Lineage (NCBI taxonomy): Eukaryota > Metazoa > Chordata > Amphibia > Caudata > Salamandridae > Triturus > Triturus cristatus. Next base: position 667,967,975 of record NC_140586.1, on the reverse strand, counting down.
GTGCTTGGTTTTATGTGAGAGGGTGCCCAAGCATAAACTGAGCCCCTCTGCAGCATTCGGAAATACTTCCTTATGGCTGTTCTGTGATACAGCCATACCAGATCTATAAATGCTAACTTTGGGATGGCTGCATCAAAACATGTCGTATTTGGTGTCAAACGCTCTGGAATACTACCCGCCCCGCCAGTTCTGACGGCGGGGGTAGCATTCCACCCTTCTAGAGGGAGAGACATGTTCACACTGGCTAAACCCGGTTACAACTTTCCAAAGCCCTGACATCACAAAATGGATGCCACTGCCACAGACACGGGTCTGGCCTCCTGCTGCTGAGGGAAACTCCGGCAGGGGAGGCCTGGACAATAGGTTTCCTGTCACAGGGAGGTGTAACCACCTCCCCAGACAGACTGATGTGTATTGGGGCAGGGTGGGTGCATTCAGATAATGCTTTTGAGACACTGCCTTGGGCACACAAGGTGTCCCTGTGCATAGCCCAGTTCAAACCGGTTGCAGGGGCACTCAGCCCCTGCTCTGGCGCGAAACTGGAAAAAGGGGAAGGGGTGTACCCACCCCCACCCCAGGCCCACCCATAGGTGGGGCCTTAGAGTTAGTCCATCCCCTAAACTTAGCATAAGTATAGGAATCCAGTCCCTAGGACTTTAGATTACCCTGGACGAACCTATGCAACATATATCCTGGACCTTCGACTTTCTATCACGACTAGAAGACGGAAGAAATCTCCCTTGGGGTCAAGGAGTGACTCCCCTGCATGGCAGGCACCAAAGAAGCAACTGGTCTGCAATTCTGAAGCTCCCGCTGGACGCCGAGGTCTCTGCATCCCCAGAGGTGGATTTGCAGACTTCCCCGAGGCTACCCTGAGTCCACAGCAAAGCTGAGACCTGTGACTATTGTGGGTAACGTGGAACCGTGACCCCTGGACACCGTGAACTTTTTCAGCAACACTAACTTCCTGGTCATCCTCGAAGTTGTACTTTGGGCTCCGAGTATCCCCAGCCTTGATCACCTCCTGCACCGAAGATTGTTGGCCTCCACTCCACGAGTGACCCGTGGGCCAGCTTCAAGTGCGACCACTCGAGGCTCCTTCACGATCACTAGCCCGTTGGCTAGCAGGTCCCCACGAAGGCAACACCACTTCTGCTTGGGCTTTTCTGGTTGCTCCAGACTTGCTCTTACTTACCCTTGCTGGGTGTGTCCATCAGACCTTGCTGGTCTGCACCGCAGTCCTTTCTCTGATTTCCTGTGACTTGCTGTTGCCAAGGCTTGTTGGGTTCTTCCTGGTCGCCGACACCGCAGCACTTGACAGACTTCGCGGGACAGCTCGAATCCGGCTCGTGGACTTCGTCAACGGCTACTGGACCTTGTGGCTGAAGAGTCAAGACACCCATCAACTCACCTGAAGCACCCGACATCTGTGGGCATTGGTCCATCCTGCCCTAGGTCACTGGCAAGTGACCCAGACTCTGTCCCCTCTGCTTTCAGGTTTCTTACATCCTAGATCCAGGCTTGGATCTCTCCGGACACTTCTCCTCTTCACGGCAGCAGCAGTTCTTTGCAGGCTTCTATTGGAATCGACGACGCGACCCGACACCAAAAGACACCTATGCACCCGGCTTTCCTGGGTGAGGTAACTCGAGTACTCCGGTGCTCTCATGGGTACTAACCCTAGAACTGTCTAAGTCCAAAAGGGTTTGGTCTTGACTCGATTAGAAGTGTCCCTAATCTTTAAAATTCCAACCGCGACATTCCCTATAGAAGATAATAGGAACCCGCGGTTGTGTTTTCACACTGCATGTGGCTCCCGTGGGTCCCCTGTGTCACTACCTTGGGTGGTTCCTTGGGGTCCCAGCGATTCTAGAGGCAATAGGCCTAGTGCCTATTACAGTCTTGGTTCTTTTACCACTTTTTTAGTATATGGTTTGGTGCGCCCCTAGGGCCCAAACGTGTATTTGTGCTTTTATAGATGCTTAAACACTTGTAACTAAAGTACTTTGAACTCCAGCCTCATAAAGAGACTAGAGGGGTGTGTGTTATCTTAAATACATATATTTTAAATATATACCTGGTGTGTTTGTCTTTTCATTTGATCATTCAAGAGATTATAGACTGTTAAAACAAGCTGCTTTACATTCCTTCAAGACTTAGCCTGAAGGCTGCTCTCCATAGCTACCACTAGGATAGCTTTCACATGAGGCTGTCTTTAACCTATCACCATAAAGAGCTGTTTGGACTGATACAAGGTGCCCACTAGAACTAGTGGATAGCATATATCAGGGCCACCTTCTCACACTAAGTGGTTATGTGCACCAAAAACAAGAATATACAGGACAGGCTATGGATTGAGGGTGAAGCAAGTCTCAAGGATATCATTACGTTAGTTAAAAAAGCTGAGCTTTCTGAAAGATATGCTAAGGCTGTACCTTCTTCTAGTGAGGCTATATCAGTTAACAAGATCAGTGACAATAAAAGAGGAAATATTCCAACATTCAAACAACAAAGGTCATACCAAAATACCAACCTAAGGAAAGAAGAGAACACCAGCCATTCAGGTTTTGTGTGTTATAGATGTGGAAGCACATCACTCACGGCAAGATTTGACAGATGTCCTACGAAATCAGCTAAATGTCTTGAATGCGGAATTATAAGTCATTTTTCTAAAGTTTGCAGGAAGAAACGTTTTAAAATGTCTTGTGTCACCTGTGTCACGGATAATAGTTCAGACTTGTCAGGTAATGACTCTGACGAGTCCCCTGAGAACTCTGATATCATTTCCGCTAGTACAAAGAGATATGTTGTTGTAAACATTACTGGTGGTGACAGTAACAAACCTCTGTTTATGATTTCCTTTGGTGGTATAACTTTACAGGTTGCAGCAGATTCTGGATCACCATTTACTATCATTGCTCTATCCATCTGGGATGACAAATTTGCTAACACCATTGGTTCTTACTTGCAGCTCACTGTTGTAAATCCAGAAAGTTTCACTGGACAAAAAATTGATATGCTGGGGTATAGATCTCTCATGTTTGAATTTAAAGGCAGAAGAACGTTGTGCAAACTATATGGAGCTACTGATGGACCTTCTGCTCTAGGGTGGAAAGATCAACGTTCACTAAATATTATCTTGGACCCTAACAGTCCTGAACAAGTTTTGGTTATGTGTGATGCTGAGGATACAAAAAAGTGGGTTCTGGAAGAATTTCCTAACATTTTTGTTTGTGGCATTGGGAAACTTGATGGCTTCACACACAAGATACTGGTCAAACCCAATGCTGTTCCCAAAATTCATAAGGTATGCCACATTCCCCAAAGCAAAAAAAGAACTTAAAAAATTACAAGACGCTGGTATAATTGAGCCAGTAGAGGCATCTGACTGGATTTCTCCCATCGTGAACGCCAGACGTGACAATGGAAAAATCCGCATGTGGATTGATTTAAGATATTTGAATGATATATCATAATTGATCAGTTTCCTCTCCCTAGGATTGACATGATGCTTTCATTAACCAAAGGTGCCAAATGGTTTCCAACCATTGACCTCTCTTGCGCATATCATCAAATCTCTGTGCATCCCATGAGTAGACCTTTTACCGCTGTCTGCACTCCCTTTGGTTGTTTTCAAATTCGCCGAATGCCATTTGGGCTGGCATCCGCCGCAGCGGTTTTTCAAAGGCTCATGTACGAGTTGTTTGGTGATATGCAGGGAGTGGTGTTTTTCCAGGACGATATCCTGGTTATGGAACCTAACAGGAAAATTCATGGTGAATGCTTGAGGAAAGTGATGAGTGTACTACAAGATGAGGGGGTGACAGCAGAACTCTCCAAATGCAGATTTGCTGAAAAGAAGGTTACTTACCTGGGACATGAAGTCAGTTCCTTAGGCATCAGACCTAAAACCAGTTTAGTGAAGGCCATCACTGATGCTCCTGCACCCGAAATCCAAGGAAGATCTCAGATCTTTCTTGGGGCTTGCAGAGTTTTATGCTAAGTTTGTCAATAAGTTTTCTGAAAAAACTCATCTCATGAGGTCTCTACTTAAAAACAAAGTTCAATTCACTTGGTGTGCTTCTTGTCAACAGTCATTTGAAGAGATAAAGAAAGCAATTGGTCAAGCACCTAATCTTCAAGGTTTTGACCCCTTCGCAAATACTATCCTCACCACTGATGCTAGTAGCAAAGGTTTAGGTAGTGTTCCAACCCAATTAGATGACAATAATAAGGAGTTGGTTATCGCCTTTGCATCACGTTTCCTCACTCCAGCTGAAGAACGTTACACTGTAATCAAACGCGAAACCCTAGCATGTGTTTGGGCTCTGGAGCACTTCAGGAAGTTTCTATGGGGCAGAAAATATGTCTTACGCTGTGACCACAAGCCCCTTACTAAACTACCAAACACTTAGGGTTTGACTAATGCCACAGCTAGAATTGCTAGACTTTACATGAGACTAAAAGATTTCATGTATGACATAAAATATGTATCTGGTGTCAAAACTTTTACTGCCGATTTCTTAAGCCGTATTTCCCTGTCACTAACCAAAGTGGATAAGAGTTCTTGGAATGATTTTTCTGTTGCCTCAATTTCATTTGACAAAACTCAGAGTAGTTTCAGTAAGGAAGAATGGCTTGAAGCTGAAAACTCTGACCCAATCTTACATGAACTCAAACGATTTATTGTGAATGGTTGGAGTGGTTTTGGACAAGAAGTGTATCAATGATGAGTTCAGAGGTTTCTGGGAGGTACGTGATGAACTCAGTTTGTGTGATTCATTAGTTCTACGAGGTGACAAAATAGTTCCCCCCAAAGAGTTTAAGAAGCAAAATACTTGACTTATGCCATGGAGGGCATTCTAGTATTACACGCACCAAACTCCGTTTGAAAGAACTTTATTGGTGGCCTAAAATAGACATTGATGTGGAAAGGTGTGTGAGGTTGTGCATCAAGTGTTAGGTATCTGATGAAACCCTCAAAATGTTAAATCCACCCTTAGCTTCTCCTACTTGCCCAAGACTTCCTTGGGAAGTAGTTGCTATAGACTTTATGGGACCTGTCTTATGGCAAGACCTTTCACAAAAATACATTTTAGTCCTTGTGGATACCTTTTCCAGGTGGTTAGAAGTGCGTGTAGTAGATGTAATCAACACTAAAACTGTAATCACATTCTTAGATGACATTTTATTGAAGGAAGGGATTCCCAGAGTTATTCTATCCGATAATGGTGTGCAATTCAAATCTTCTGAAATGAAGAATTACTTAGCTGCTTCTGGTATCCAACAAAAGCTCACTGCACTATATCATCCCAGCGGAAATGGTATTGTTGAAAGAGCCAACTGCAGAATTAAAGGAGTTCTCCAACTAGCCAATAAAGGCAATTTGTCTTGGGATGAGGAGTTGAAGACATTGCTTTGAGCCTATAGAAGTACTATCCATTGCACTGTTGGCAAAAGCCCCTTTTTCCTTGATGAGGGGCAGTTTTTCTCATTCCAAGATTAATCCTGGCTGGTTGAACAGAAATGGAATGAATCAGTGTGACATACCACAGTGAGAGAGTGCATCAAAGAATACCAAATAAAAACCAAAACTTACTATGACCAAAAGCATGGTACTAAGCAAGTAAATTTGCATGAAGGTCAATGGGTTCGTGTGAAAAATGCTAAGAAGGTTCCCAGGTTGAGGCAGAATGATTCTGATGCGCTACGAGAGAGCGTGTCCATGGAGAAAGCACGGCACTGCAGAGGACTGGCTGACTTCTGAATAAGATGGCACGCGCACTACCAGCCAACACACAACTTAAACAACTTCCAAGGTACCAACCGAAACTGTGCGCAGCCGACAAAGTTATAGTAGAGTCATTGGAGAGTTACTTTTTGGTGCCAACAATAAGTTGAAATATGAGGCAACAAAATTCAATATGCCGGCTGACAGTAAATTACGCTGCAAAGCACGCCATTAATGCCAGACTGAATATGCTTACTGAAATCCTTGATGGCCAAAATTCTTGTTGGGTACGGCAGTTGTTCTGAGCCACTCGTCCCCAATTGCTGAGTCCAGGATCAGCAGTAGACAAGAGGTACTGGTTCTCAGGTTTATTCTCTTCAAGCTCAAATCCCTGGCATCAGCAAAGTTGTAAGCGACCGTCCTTGCAGCTGTGTTCCCCAAGGATACCTTACAACATTCTCCATTTGAGCCCAGAACATTCCATGGCCTCACACCATTGTATATTCTAGAGCTGACCTGTTTACATACCATGGTCAAGCATATAACATTATGAAGCAAAAGTCTCTGTGTACAGAATCATGAGCCAAAATTCAGTGGTTGAAAATGTAGTAAAGACAAGTACACACTGCTCTTAGTTGTATATTTGCTTTCTTCTTGATCCGATATCTTATTTTTCGTTTTGAAAGTTTTATAAAACATGAACCAGGAACACAAAGCTAATTGAGCTTGAAGGGCTTCAGCCCAAAGCGCCTCCCAAGGGCTTCAGCCGTAAATGTGCTTATTCATACGCAAGTTGCAGTGTATACAAAATGATGGTAACTTTGTAAAAGTAATCAATGAGAAACATTCATTTATGTTAGTTAATGCAATCAATGCAGGGGGTGTGTGTGTGTGCATGTGTAACCAGTCACAGAACTGAATTCTGGTTGGTGCACCGGGAATAGTGACATACATTTATAGTGTTACGAGGTCCTATCCTACAGTTGAAAGCACCGTGAATATTCAAGTCAATATTTAAAAAGTGTATTACACACAGTAAATCAAGACTAAAGCAAAATATGCATAGAGATTTAGAATCTGATTTACTAATCCTATGCACCATATTTGCCTCACAAAAGTGCTACAAACTAAGTGAAGAGTTGTGGTGGGATTTATTTTCCGACGCAAGTCATGATTTGTATTGGAAATTGCCTAAATAACGTAAAGTAGCACTACGCACTGCTTTCTGCTACTTTGCATCAAGGGGCATACTGCGGGTGCCCCCTTGCGAAATTTTATCTACTAACTGAAGTAGACAGGGATTCACACCAAAAATATATGCCTCCTTGTGTCAGGCATAGCATTGAAGCAGCCTAAATAAGGTACCACATTTTTCCATCTATGCATAGTATTTGTACTAGAAGGTTGCTCTTTCAGTATAAAACCTATGGTTGACATCATGCATGCACACTTGCACTATGTTGCAATGGCGAGTACATGGCACAGGGCAGTTTTAAGTTCACAAGCGCTTTGGAGATATGGCACTGTTCTGCTCTGTCTTTCACACAAGACAGTGCAGCAACCTTGGTTGCTGTGCTGTATTGCGTCAAAAGTTAGTAAATCTGTCCTTTAGTGTTTAACATAAAACCAGTGTGTTAAAAATGTATATATTTTCCTGGTGAGTGAAAATAAACCCAGCATTTGTTTACCACTGAACCCTAAGCCTTTTCTCAGTAATGCAAGCCAGTAATGGTCAAACTGAAATGGGGAATGGAATACAAAGGACATCTAGTATCTGTCGATGGATATATGAACATGCAGCTCGACAACACAGAAGAATGCATTGAAGGTGTGTTATCTGGACATCTGGGTGAAATCCTGATATGATGTAATAATGTCTTCAAATCCGAGGAGTGGAAGCAGAGAAGGAAGATGGAGAAATAAGAGGATAAAGCCTGAAGATGGCTGTTACTCTGTAGTGGATGTATCATTTATGGTCCGCAGTCTATATGAATTTAGAATTTTGGGTTTATACAATAAACTGTTTTTTGTAATGTGCAAAAAAATATATATAAATATATATTTTTGCCCCCCCCCCCCCAGTAATATGCAATCACACTCTACCTTGTGCAATCTTTTTTGTTAATAAGTTTCGATTAGAAGGGCTCATTCCAGAAATCAGCTGAAATACCTTTGCTTTACCTTTCAAAAGGAATAAATCACTGTCACCATTGATGGAGCAGGATTTTTCGTGAATATAATCTGCTCGGATTAAACCTTCCATGGTGTGAAAACAATGAACAAAGTTTGAGATTAATCGAAAGTTATTAACATATGGTTTGGGAAAAAGAAATAATAAAAGGTGTGGGAAAATGACACTGCAAAAACAACAGTTGATGGACAGAATGCAGAACAATGTCATACATTCACCCCAGTACAGAGATCTGGGCCTAAATCCATCGTTTTTTTGCTCACCATGCCGTTCCAGTTTGAACCCAGCCATATGCAAATCAGTCTTGACCCTGTGCCTCATGGGAACAGTCCAGCCCGAACTGCCAAGCCAGGTCCTCCCTGGACTGGAAACAAGCATCCTAGGACCGGTTTCGGGGTTTCACCCCTCTTCAGCCAGGATAGCTTGATTCCAGAGGCATGGAGAGCACGGGACCCACGTCTGGGCATACCCTTCCCACTCAGGTGACAAATGCAAAAACAACAATTGATGGACAGACTGCAGAACAATGTCATACATTCACCCCAGTACAGAGATCTGGGCCTAAATCCATCGTTTTTTTGCTCACTATGCCATTCCAGTTTGAACCCAGCCATATGCAAATCAGTCTTGACCCTGTGACTCATGGGAGCAGTCCAGCCCGAACTGCCAAGCCAGGTTCTCCCTGGACTGGAATCAAGCATCCTAGGACCGGTTTCAGGGTTTCACCCCTCTTCAGCCAGGATAGCTTGATTCCAGTGGCATGGAGAGCATGGGACCCCCGTCTGGGCATACTCGTCCCACTCGGGGTGACAAATGCAAAAACAACAGTTGATGGACAGAATGCAGAACAATGTCATACATTCACCCCAGTACAGAGATCTGGACCTAAATCCATTGTTTTTTTGCTCACCATGCCATTCCTTTTGTTCTAGGTCCTCATAAGAGGAATATTTCATCTAAATCTTTGCCCAAATCCCTGTCAAACTCTCCGATCTGTCAGAGGACCTGACGTAATATGGGCTAAAATTTTATCATGTAAATAGATAGTAAAATAGTTTACCTAAACTGTTTTAGAGCGCGTGGTATAAATGTTATACACTCTGCTTTGGTTACCAGAAACCCTTCTGTGCCACGCGCTATCACCATGAAGCCTCAAATCAATCCATCTATTAAAGCTGTATACTGGCTCCCAAGCAACCTTTAGATTTGCTGATTAACCAATTAAACACATTTATATTTCTGTTAGATGGCAGGCACCCTTGCGAGAAGATTTGTTTCCTGTCTCACTGTCTGCCTTTTCCTTGGTTTCAGAGAACACGAGAACCCCTCCCCTTCCCTTTCAGTGGGAGGCGCCTAAAGGTTTTCATTATCTGCTCTGGATTTTTTAAAAGCAGGTGGTAAGTGTGTGCAGAATACCACAGAAAAGGGAATCCCATGTGGTGTACTGCCTGGTAAAGTCGAGTCCGCACAGTAATTCCCCCATTCATTGGGGTTTAACTGGTAATTGCATGGTACTATTGGGTTGGTAGTGTACAGTACTGGTAATTACTGGCACAGAGTTTGCACCCTGCCAGTGCTGTGCAACTTGTAATGGGGGCCATGGCGGGCTACTTACGAGGCCTTGGAATAGATCAACAGGGATAAAAGGCCCAACTATCACATCCCCCCACCACATCCACAAATACACAGCGGGGCTACTTTAGCGCACTTTAAATTCAACAAAAGACAGATAATTTAAGATTCAATCAGAATGTAATAAAGAGAGACAGTGATATTGTATTGTATTTTATTGTCACGTTTCTAATCCTTCAGAGACCCAAAACTCAACTCTTATCTTGCATATATAGGTTTTCAATATATTTAGTGGGTGCCCTAAATGCAGGGCTGGTGGCAATTTTTGAAGAAATTGAGCAGAAAGGTTGGGCTTTGGCTCTGTACTTTGGTGATGGAAGTAGCTCTGCAGTCTGGTGCCTGAGTAGACTAAGAGATAACTCATCTCTGTGAAGCCTGAACATATGATTAATACATATTTATTCAAGCATAACCCCTTTAAACCACAAAATAAAAATCTCATAGCTTATACATAGAATGGTTAAAACATCCACATAGAATACAAATTCATAAAAATATCAAAGTTTAAAAGTATTAACATTTTGACCAATCCATCTATGAAGTATTCGCTTCCACAGCACAATACGTCCTTCTCAAGGTATATGTTGACAAGAGAAATGTTGCCATACTAAAAACAATTGATGCGCCCGTGTCAGATCTTAATACTCGTAGAGCACTTTCATAATCTGTCATCCCTAACATACAACAAATTGGTGTAATTCATGTCCTATGTGGCTTAACATATGCCTTGCAAAAGAACATCATAATGGGCACCAGACTCTGCCTTGAGATATCATTTATGCCTAACAAGTCATACCTCTTCCACTTAAAACAAACGCCTATATGATCAGTTTCTCAGAGTGCAATGTAAGGCAGATGTAGAATTTGTTTTAATGTATGGCTTGTGCTCCGGGATTGTGTTTATGCTGAGGGAATATATAAGCTTTCCCTTCTTGAAGGTATTGCATCGATGTGTCCCATGTTTGTATAATAGATTGTCAGTGCAAAAGCGTTGCACAATGAAAACACTACTTTGTGCTCTACATGTTCCAGTGTTACAGTGACAAACTGGTAACTGTGTTGTCAGCCTGGTGTCTCTCTTGTGCCCCAATTATGGGCTACCCAGGGCAGGCTAGTTGCCATTATAAAATATGGTCATTCTTCTGAAAATAATTTTTGAGAAATTCTTAACAAATGTTGCATTTTATAATAATAACCTGCAGGGTTTAATGACAGCATTGATGTTTTTTCGTGGATTTGATGCTTTATGTGCTGGGGGCTTCAGAACAGAATTGAAAGCATGTTGTTTGTTATTAAGAGGCATGATTTATGTTTCAATTGGAGTGACCTCTTTGCAGGACATTGACCATCTGCCACACATTCTATGTGTCCTGGAGATTGAAGCACTGTTTGTATTATTTGCATGCTATGACACTGTTTGTTGTGATGTTAGTCCAATGCAACAACCTTTCTTTTTGCCAGCTCTTTAGGTCTGGTGGCTTCCGGCATGGATGTAGGTCAGTCATCTCAAATGAGAACTGTTCAATGTGTAATGCTATTATACTATTTTATTTTGATTTAGGAAAGCGCAGATTTAACAGTAATTAACAGGTGGCAATATTGCCAACCGACTTACTTATTCAATTTCAAGAGGAAGAAAGAGGCATTAGGAATCAAACCTGTGACTTGCCAGTCACACATCAGAAATTCAGATGTTTTGACCCACTAAACTCAAGCATATGTTGCAACGTCCCAGTGAGCATGCTGAAAACATACCTTTGGTTAACAGTCAAGCAGCAGCGCCATTTTGAAGATGGAATAAAAAATATTTCATTATGTTATTGCCATTTCGCGGAAGGAGTTTTTGTAGCATTGACAAAAACTGTGATTTTGTTTAGCAACTTTGCAAAAAACAGTTCTAAAGTGCTTTGTATTGAAATTTGTAGAAGTCGCTTTTTATTTGTGAAATCACTCATTCATCTTTTTAAAGATCCCTGTCAGTAGCCAAATAAGCATTGACACAACCACTAAAAGACACGTCAGTAGCATCTAATCATTGTCAAAACCTGTTTTTTTTTTTATTGTATGGGTTTGACCAGTTTGTTTAAATGTACTATATATCACTATTAACTTTCATTGGCTCTAAGGATAGCCTTGTTCTAAGTGAAAGTCCCTGTTAGAAATGGGGTCTCTAGTTGGCAGTGGTTTGAACCCTGTTCAAGTCAGGACCCACACTCTAGTCAGTGTAAGTAGAGTACACACTAAGTTTACCTGCGTTCACCCTCTGGTAGCTTGACTCGGAGCACTCAGGCTAAACTAAAGAGGCAAAGTCTAAAATATTTGTGCACACACACACACACACACAAAGTAACACAGTGAAAACACCACAAAAGTACTCCACACAACTTTAGAAGAATAGCTAATATTTATTTGAGTAAGAGAAAACTAAAACGACAAAAATCAAACATTCACAAGTCAAGATAAACATTTTACAATATTAAATGCAGTTATAGCACTTAGAAAACAATAGCTCTAACTTGGGCTATCTGGTTACGATTTACCAAGACAAATTCACAAGTTCAGTCAAACTGGGATGGAACACGGTCCGGCCACAGGAGTCACGCGGACCCCGGTATAGTACCTTGGATGCGTAAAAAAGTCAAAGTGGTACAATGCGTAGAGGAGGTGAGGCGTCGCGGAAAGCCAGTGATGCGTCGGTTCTTTACCCCTATGCAGATCATTGGCACGTTGGCATATGGGGACGATCCATTGCACAAAGGAGATGAGGCGTCACTGTAACAAAGAGGCAGTGCATGGTCGTTGAGTCACTAACGCCCGGGTATGAAATGGGACGCAGGGGAGGTGATGCGTTTGTTGCAGGTGCGAGACCTCGGTTCCCGAAGGCAACACGGTGTCGATGATACGTTGATGTCGCAGTGCAGTGCGTTTATTCCAAGGTATTGATGTCGAGCCACAGGGCTGCAGGCTCTGGGTCGGAGTTGGAGTGGTGCGTCACACATTTCGGTGAAGTGGTGCTCGAGACTCAAAGGCACTGCAGCAAAGTCAGGCCTTGCGTTGTAAGTCGCGGACGTTACTTCGCACACTCAGCGAGCGGGGACCATGGCTTCAGTGCAGGCAGTGTCAATGATTCGCTTTCGCAGGGATGAGCTGGTTCCGAAATGACGCTTGGGGTCAATGCATTGATTTCTTGGTTGCATCACCAGAATCACCTCCAAGGGTCCAGGACTGGGTTTGGCACCACTTAGCAGGTCAGGACTCACAGCAGAGGAGTCCAGGTTCTGATAGCAAGATGCAGGTGAAGTCTTTGATGGCCCAGAGACTTCCAATAGGAGGCAAGCTCAACTCAAGCCCTTGGTGAAACTTTACAAAGCAGGATCCAGTTCTCTCACTCCCAGGCAAGAAGCTACAGACAGCAGGCCAACGCAGCGAAGCAAGCAGCAAAGTGGCAGTCCCTCCTGGCAGTCCAAAGGCTCTTCTTCCTCGCAGAATACCCTCAGTACAGAAGTGTTCTGAATATATGTGTCAGAGGTCCAGTACTTTATTTTACACAGAGTTTTATTAGCATTTATAATTAAATATTACAATAACTAATCCACTAACCTCCCTCCCAACCTTCCACCCTCCCCAATAGTCCAGTACCCATCACATCATATATACATACTAATTCACAAAGTACATTTCAAATCTCTAAATACATGTACCCTAATCCTGGCCTTCCATTGCAGTTATTTTTTCTGCTTCTGCTCACTTTCTTCTACAGATTCATCCACCATTTCAGGATTTTAAAGACATTCTAATAAATGATCCCATGCTTGTAACCTGTTATTAGTTCCTCTTCCTTTCCTTACTGCACCATACAACACTTCACTCTCATAGCCTGCCCACCGAATTAGCTCCTCTTTCCATTTTGCTCCCCCGGGTGGCCTAGTCACCTTTCAATGCATGGTTATCTCCCATTTGGCATGTATCAGGGCCAAGTCAATAAACTCTGTTGTGTTTTTGTACCTAGCTGGTCTTGGAAATCCCCCTAGGAGACTGACCACAGGTGCACATTCAATAGGCCTCTGAGTAACCTCATGAAAACAGGGCACTACTTCTCTCCAGTATACCACCAATGATGGACACGATTACAATATATGTATAATTTCCGAACCTTGTTCACCGCATCTAAACCTGAAATATTTTCCCCAGAGTAAGATATCTAAGTAAACATTAATCAGTTTAAATCTCACATTCCCAGACATAGTATTCAAATTCGCCAGACTTTTCACCCAATCATTGGAAATAGGGTGTGCCAATGCCTCTTCCAACTTCGCTTTAAGACCTACAGGGGGTGTTACCATATCATTTCGTAATGCCAGACAAAATCACATCACAGCCTTGATGTGGCAAGGCGCAATGCACAACATTTGACAAGCACTGTGCAGTTAAGGCTCTTCTAAACCCATACCCCAGGGAGGCCCACCCTGGCTATTACCGACCAATGCAATAGAAATTACCCTCTCGGGATCATAGAAATTACTGAAAATTACTTGAATGGTAGAAGCACTCCATTCCTATAAAGATCTCCTATCCTATGTACCGCATGGTTTGCCCATTCTGCTAAACCTCTCAATCTTTCACCCAGGTTAATTTGCTTCAAACTTTTTAACAGGATATCCGGGGCATAGGTCACCTGTGCATCAGTTTGTTGGAGTGCACACCGCCAACAGTATAGCACAACCCTCACTGCAGTGGGTACACCCCAACTGGCCTCCCAGGAGCTAAGAGGATTCTATATAACACATCTAAATCTGGTAACATCTCCAAATGTGCCTCCTCTGGAAATTTCTTTGAGCAGATCCACTGTACAAACCACTGCAACCGTGTCGTTAAGTAATAGGCTTCCATATCTGGTGCAGCTAATTCTCCCTGTGATGTTGGTCACTGTAAGTTAGATCCACTCTGCAGCTGCTCGTTACCCATATAAGGTATATCAACAACGAAAGACCCTACAGGGTATCACCAAAGGCAGTGCAGTGAAAATGTAAAGCAATCTGGGTAACACCGCCCTTTTTGCTACTGCTATTTGCCCTGTCACCGAAAGCGGCAGTGTCCTCCAGAACGCCACACATGTACATAGGTTTCTAGTTGCCATGCTAATGTTACCCTCTAATAAATCAGAGGGTGCATGGTATAATCGAACCCCCAGATATCATAAGCAAGTTTCTTCCTATGTACACCCCCTTGGGTCCCCAGATTGTGGCACATCCTTCAGTAATGGGAACAAATATGATTTATTCCAATTTATGAATAAGCCTTAAACTTCTCCAAAAAGATTTAGTAGATGAATTGTATCGCTCAGTAAGAAAGGTCCTTGTAGTGCACAAGACCCTGTCCTTCCTGGCCCTGGCTCCAGACAAACTACAGGGGGGTATGCAGTTGATGGAGAAGGATTTTTGCAAATTAAACTTGCTCAGATTAAACCTCCTATTCTGAGAAAATTATTAACAAGAGTTGTGAAATTAACAGAGAAAATATTAACATGGGGTACTTGGTAAGAGAAATGAGAAATGTGCAGGAGAAAATGACAAATGATTCCTGTAGGCTGCAAACTATTTCTACACAAAAGACAGCAGAGAAATAATGCAAGAGGTTTGAGTTTCTATATTCAACGTGAATGAAACGCGTTAACAAAGAGTTTTACATGAGTGATATTAATTACACAGAATACTTGATGAAAATGTTTGCGTTTGTACTGAATATTACAAGATTAAAGTGAATAATGAAATGGAGATTTTTATGTGAACAAGTAACAGCCTGTTTATTTCTCCTAGAAAAAAAGGCACGCATTACAGAGAAGGCCTCAAACCACTTTTAAGAATAATGTGCTTTTTAAACGTAAACTGCAAAGAAATGTATTTTGTCCTTCGTTATGATTATTGGGTTCTTTTGTTGTCGACGGCTACGTGGATGGGATATCAACGGAACTTCCTACTGTCCAAGGAAATATTTAGTTTAGTGGATAACTGCTCTAGTAAAATGTTGCAATTGTTTCAACAGTGTGCGCAAGCCAAGGACGGAGAATATCGTGATTTCTTCTGTAGAAGAACGATGATGACTAAACAAAGAACTTTTGAGAATGAGATGCGACGGAAGTGGTGTGGCTGAACACCCTATGTTCATGAACCAATGAGAACTGTGAATTGGCTGGACTTTGATACAAGTTAGGGATGAACTTTAACATTTAGGGAATAACTATTTATGTTAGAATCTACTGTCTAGGCGTGGCGAGGCTGAGGCTGAGACTGTCGAAGTGAGCATCTTCGTGTGAGCTGTTTCCCATGAGGAGAGAGCTGTTTCCTTAAGCTTCTTCTTGGCTGCTGCTGTCTGATCCTGACTCTTTAACTTTGCTCCTCATACCTTTGTAAGGTTGCCCCAGCTTTCCCTTCCGGCCGGAGGGTTAGGCCTTCAGACTAATAGCACATTGTGCTATAGTTTCTCTAGGTTCGTATGATACTCTGTAATTGCATTGATTTTGTTACAATGCTCTTTTTGTCTCTCTTCCTATCCACTCACTCATGCTTGTTAAATGAGATGTTATTGTGAATTACTTGCTTGATGATGGCTATGATTCGATGCTGTGTCTTAGAGTGACCATTTCATATGCTTCAAAGAATTAGATAAAAGCTAAGTGAATAGTAAAACTGAGTCTGTCATTGATGACTATGATTAATGTGATGTGTACGTTGTGATGTTTAGTTGGTTTCTAGAATATTCCCTTTTTTTTTTTTTGTCCTCATTTACAACCCAATAAGGCTGGTCCACGCTGATTATTATTGAGAAAAAGCAACCGTCTCAGTACACTGGATCTGCTGACTTATGCCCAATTTGGGCCAAGGCTGCCGGTGCTATCTCAGTCAACAGTTTGAGGACGATGCCCACTTGGGATGCCCATCACTCAGTTTAGGCCACTGGAGCGTCTCAATCGTATCCTTAGGAAGGGTGTAGGATAAACCAGAGAGGGCGGGCTGTATAATCCTTGGACTAGGGGGAAAAAAAAAAAAAAACCCTAGCTCCATTTCAACATATTCCAAAAATCCCGCTTCTTCTTGTTTCCTGCCCTTGAGAGGTCTAACTTCGATGTCCTTAATAGAGAGGACAGACAGTTCTGGTGAGTAGGTGGTAACAAGTCTTTCCATTTGATGCAAATCTCTCTCCTAGCAAGCAAGATGGCAAAAAATAGGAGTTTCTCAGATGACCCTTCTAGATTGTTTGCAAGGCCAAAAACCAGCATAGGCAAGTTGACAGAAATGTGTATCCCCAAAGCTCTGGTCAGTGTATTGCTCACCTCTTCCCAAAAACCGGAGAGGGCGGGACAGTTCAAGAACATGTGAATATCTGAAGCTCCTACTGCCCCACACTTCGCACAGCATACTGGCGGACCATTTGAAAATTTTGTTAACCTCTGTGGTGAGTAGTAGGCCCTATGCATTGTAAAGAGATGATTTCTACGAAGCCAAGCTGGTTTTACAGTATCATATAGCATTTTACAGGATTTTGACCATAGTGACTGGAGGTCTTGCTGTAGGATACTGCTCTCCCAGAGAGAGATGGGTAGAAGAAATTCGCCATCCTGCTCGTCCATAATGGAGCGGTACCAAACCACTACTTCTTTCTTTGCTGGAGGTTTATGTATAACCAGATGTTCAAATTGGTTTGTACCACCCATTGGATGTTTGTTACGGGAAGGTTGAACAGCGTTAGCCCAGCTAGATAGTTGGAAATATTTAAATCTGGAAAGAGAAGAACCAACTATGTCTCTAAGAGCCTCCCAGGGAACTAAAGTACCTTCCATAAAAAGGTCTCCCCATCTCTCGATTCCAGCCACCCTGAGGGGAGTTGATAGGCTATCTAACAAGCACTCCGGAGTCCCAGGAGAGTTCCAGATTGGGGCATATCCTGAAAAGTATCCCAGTTTCAGTGAAGCTCTAAGGTTAAGCCATGTTTTAGCCAGCCCCTGAAGTACCTTCAGCCTAACTTTTTTGAAAAATTTAGCATTGCAGGACGACCCCTCCCCTATTAAAACTTGGTACTGGCTTTGCTGGATTTTCCTGAACCAGTCATATTAGCTGGTGATTTCAATATAGTTTTAGACCCTTCAATCGACAAATCGATAAAGAGTCGTGTACTGCCCTCTCCCAAAACAAGAGCCTGTCTTATGGGAGTTATGAAACAATTTGGTCTCGTGGATATATGGAGGGTCAGATCAGCTCGTCAACATGAATATTCCTTCTGCAACTACAAATACAAGCATAAATCCAGGATTGACCTCCTACTTGTTAGTTACTCCTTGAATAAAATAGTTAAAACTATCTTTTATCTTCCCGCCCATCTCTCGGACCACTCTGCCGTAAGCATGGTCATAGAAATAGGAGCGGTCCCTCCGCCCAGAAATTGGTCTATGGACCGCTCACTTATGGTCTCGGAAGACATTCTACTCACTCTTCAGAGAGAGTCTGAAAATTTCATGGCGAGGAATCTGGGGACCGCGTCTGTGGTCAACGTGTGGGAGTCTTTCAAGGCTTTTTTGAGGGGTACTATTACTAGCATCACCATCCACAAAAGTAGAGAATATAAGGATGACATATCCGAGTTAGAGCGCAAAATCAAAGCTACTCAGTCATCACTTGATCTACATAACCCGAGCTCATCTACTGAGAATTACATCAAGCTGAGGGATCTTAAGGCCCAGCTAGATGCCGTCTTGAGCTCACGCCTAATGCAAAGATGGGAGGCTAGCAAGATAGCCCATTTTGAGTATGGCGAAGGGGCAGGCAAATTACTTGCCTGGAAAACAAAATCAGACCGGGCACGAAACAACATTAGTATGGTCCTTAAGGATGGCATATCTTACACCTCGGACGATGACATTAGAGGGGCGTTCCACTCCTTTTTTCAGGGAATCTATAGGGAGGATGGGGACTCAGACCTTGTGAAGATTCAATCTTGGTTAAGCAAGTTAAATCTCCCCGCGCTAATTCCGGAACAACAATCTACCTTAGACCTCCCGATTACTCAAGAGGAGGTCCATGGGGAAATAATGAGATCAAAAAAGGGTAAGGCAGCAGGCCCCGACGATCTCCCCTCTGAGTTATACAGGAGTCTTGTTAAGGAGGTCGTTCCGACCCTGACAATACTGTTCAATCAAATTTTCTTAGACGGCATGATCCCTCCACCCTCCTGGAATAAAGCAACTATAACCTTAATATTAAAGCAGGGGAAGTCTCCCACGAGCTGCGAATCCTACAGGCCAATCTCCATATTAAGTGCTGATTATAAAATCTTTGCCTCTATTTTGGCTAAAAGGCTTGGCAGAGTGGTTGGAGGCCTTTTACATCAGGATCAAAAGGGTTTCATATCAGGGCGTCATCTTTCTGAACTGACCCATGATCTGATTGGGGCTATAGACCTAGCCTCAACCTGCTCTCTTCCACTTGCTGTCTTGACTCTTGATGCTGCTAAGGCCTTCGACAGGGTCAACTGGTTGTTCCTGTCGGAGGTCCTGGCCAAGTTCAAGGTCGGAAATAAGTTTAGGCGGTCTATTGCCCTTTTGTACAGCAATCCTTCGGCGAATTTACTTATAAATGGCTTCTTAGCCGAATCTTTTGAGATCTCTAGAGGCACGCATCAGGGGTGTCCCCTTTCCCCCTTATTTTTTGATTTGTATATTGAACCTTTTGCCCAGCTCCTGAGAGATGATCTCAGAGTATCGTCTTTCAGGTTTGGGGAATGGGACAAAAAAGTGGCCTTGTACGCTGATGATGTACTAATATTTACATCAGATTTGAACACCGCTTGCCCCGCAGTTATGGAGCTGGCATTAGAATTTGGTGCAGTTTCAGGGTACAAGATCAATACTTCCAAAACTGAAATAATGGCTTGGAAATTGCAGGTTCACCATCAGCTCCCCTCTCTGAAGACCAACATGAGATACTTGGGAATCTACATTCTCCAGGAGATTGAAAAGATACCTACGTATAATTTAACGCTGATAGCTAGAGAAACCCATAAATTAATGAAATCTTGGGGCCTTCTACCGCTCTCAGTACTTGGGCGAGTCAACCTTATCAAGATGTCTATTTTGCCTAGATTTACCTTTCTTTTTGGCGCCATCCCACTATTTTTTGATGTGAGAGCATTGGGTGAATTTAACGCCTTTGTCTGGGCCTCTCGACATTCTAGGATAGCTTGGAAAAAAATCAGAAGGCGAAGAGAAAAGGGAGGCTTAGCTGCTCCTGATATACAGCTTTACGTTTGGGCTTTTCAACTTTCCTATTCTCGTATGCTACTAAAAACTCATATTAGTGAGGGTGTTGGGTGTATGTTTCTGGCCATGTTGAGAGGTCCTGGTATCTCTGAGCAAGGCTTCCTATATAAATAGAATATTCCCTTTGTTGTAGGTCCTCATAAGGGGGGTATTATTCGTCGTAACAATAGTCAGTCCCTTAAAACTCTCAAAAAGGTTCGTCTGAGGACCAGTTATAGGTATGGGCCAAATTTAGTTACATAAGGAGTAAAGACTAGTGGTTATTAAATTGGTTACGTGTGATGAATATGTTTGCTCCACGTTTCCGCTGCATCACAGCTCTTTGTGCAGGAGCAGACACAGCCTTATTTAGGTGCAAGTGTCAACTCCTCCCACCACTCTAGTTCAGGAAGACCCATCAGCCTGGTGGTGGGTCATCAGGACACACCTCAGCTTCCTTTGTGTGTGAGTGTCTATAGTGAATTCCCAAAGTCCAACTGCCATTCAACCCGGACGTGTAATCTAGGGACAGGCAGAGGCAAAGAATGGTTAAAGTAAGAAAATGCCAACTTTCTGAAAGTGGCATTTTCAGACCTGCAATTTAAAAATCAACTTCACTAAAAGATGTGTCTGTAAATTGTGAGTTCAGAGATGCCAAATTCCAATTTTCTATCGGCTCCCAATTGGAAGATACACTTATAAAGTGTTACAAGGCAGCTCCAATGCTAATCTATGGGGGAGATAGGCCTTGCTGTAGTGAAAAACAAATTTAGAAGATTTTCACCTCCAAGACATGTGAAACTTAAAAACACATGTCCTACCTTTGAAACACCACACTCTGCCCATGGGGCTACCTAGGGCCTGATTCACAAAAAACTATTATAGGAGGCTCCAAGGGAAATTTAAAGACCCGCAAGGATTAAGTCCCCAAACAGTTATTAAAAAAGCAACAAAGAAATCCTTGGGTCTGGGATACCTGGGCAATCAGACAGAGGCACTGCAGGTTATCTCAAGGAGACTGTGGGGGAATCCCTTTAAGGACGAAATCCCTCACCCCCATCATCTGGTATTCTCCTCTTGGCCGGAAAGCCTAGTCCCGCCAAGGGCTCCAACTCCCTCTCTGAGAGGAAGGTGCGAAGGGGTGTTTTATTCCTACTCTGTTTAGGATATACTAAATCCTGGGGGGCGTGGTCATGCGCCGAGGCAAGATGGCGGCACTGGGCGGAGCTCCGCTCAGATGCAGAGCTCTTTTCGGCATTTTCAGCCTGTCTCTGCTGCATTGGAGGGAAGACACCTCCATTTGTGTTCATCCTGATGGTCGGAGCAGCATTTGGAGCTGCTCCGACAACAAATGTCTTTCTGTTTGACCCGGTGGCAGCGGCGGTAAATTTTCTCACATAAATGCAAGCGGCCGCCATTTTGACCCTGCCGCTCACTAGTCAAGACCTCCTGCTGAGGTAAAACCGGCGTTACGCTTAATTAACGCTCGGCAACATTTCTCTTTCCTCTCTTTGTAGCTGCTGCTACTTTTCCCAATGAACATTTGCATTTTCAACTAAGCCTTCATTCTAATGCACATTTTGAAATGAATGGGCTCCTGTTCTCCACTATTTTTTACATGTGGTTGCCTCACATCATTTTTTTCTTTTTTCTTTTTTTGCATTGACTTTGCTCAATTTGACTTACGCCTATTTGCTGAGGAGCTATTTTCTTAGAAGGAAAGGAAGAGGAGGAATGCCTTTTATTTCTGGTATGTGACTTATCTAATTAGCATTTTTTTCTCCGTACCTCCTTCCTCTACATAGCGTGTATAAGCATATGGGCAGGCTGAGGTCTCCATTAAAGGTGTTCCATTGTCCGTCTCGACGTCTCAATATGGCTAGTGACATTTCATCCTCTGTTAGAGCTTCGTCTTCTGGCACAAAGCCCAAGAGAGTTAAAAATGACCCCACCTCACCCATTTTGTCATCTCATAATCCTGTTCTTGATACTATTCTTGATGAGGTGAGGAGATTAAACTCTTTTATGTCCTCTACTAATGAGAAGCTCCAACAAATTGAGGATAGGTGGATTAATATGGAAGCGAAGGTGCTTGATATGGAGCAACGTATCAGTGATTTACATGATGTTACTACTAAGATTCCTATCCTGGAGCAGGAAATTTAACGTCTCAAGGTACATACTGAGGACCTTGAAAATCGCAATAAACGTAATAACCTTTGTATATATAGCTTACCAGAGAATTTGGAGGGTCCTGACCTTCTTTTTCTGAAGAGGTTCCTGCCCGAGCTTCTGGATCTTCCATTAGAGCCTTCATTAAATATCCAACGTGCACATCGTCTTGGTCGTATTCAACCGAACTCTACTAGACCTAAAGGAGTTATAATTCTATTTCTGGAATTTACGGACCTCATGCGTGTGCTTAAAGCAGCAAAAGTGAAGCGTCGCCTTATATGGTCTGGTCATACCGTTTATCTTTCTCAGGATCTCTCTAATGCCACTAATGCCAGAAGAAAGGAATTTCAGGCCCTTTGCCCTCAGATGAGACAGTTACATATTCGCTATGGCATTTTGTATCCTTGCCTGTGTAAAATTACTCATAAGGGCACTACTCGTTCTTTTGATGATCCTGTTAAATTGAAGTCTTTTCTCCAAAGTCTCTCACCAAACTCCGTTGGAAGTTCTATCCAACGCCTCAAACTTTTTTTCTATAAGGTTCCTTATGGCTGTTCATTTTCTTATTTCTTAGTATTTCTTTCTCTGTCTTTCCGGTGCTGTTACGCCTCATGCTCACTTCGTCTACTCTTCGCTTTAGATCTGGATCTCTTTCCTTGATCTATCTCTTTTTCTTATTACTCCCTTTTCTCTTTCTATTCTTCATTGTTTGTTCTTTTTTTAATCTGTATGATGCATGTGCTTATCTTCGTTATTTGTTGTTGTGCATATTGTCTTTCATATTTATCTAATAAATGGTGTTTCTCTGTTTTCAGCTGTATTCCTGTAGTGTATCTTCTCCATCCTTCTAATACCTACCCCTCCTCCCAATATGTGTAATGTTGTTTTGTGGAACGTTTGTGGTCTGGTACACCCCGTTGAAAGACAGAAGGTACTCTCTTGTTTGTCTAGATTGAATTCTCATGTTTTGTTCATACAGGAAACTCATTGTAATGAAACATAATCTCTTAAATTCAAGAGACAGTGGGTAGGCCAAGTTGTTTATTCTCCAGCCTCCAACCGTAAGGGTGGTGTTTCTATTCTCTTTCATAAGTCGTTGCATGTACAAATTTTATGTACAAAATGTGACACTGATGGACGTTGGGTAATGGCTAAGGTTGTCATTCAAAATAAAGAACTTGTTTTAGTCAATATTTAAGGGCCCGTTAAACCAGACCCTGATTTTTGGAACAACATTAAGATCTTACTTTCCTCCATTGATAATCCTAACATTATTGTTGCTGATGATTTTAATCAATGGTTAGACCCATTTTCTGATAGACAGTCCACATGCAAATTCAATCCCGATAAATCCCACAGATCATTTCAATCTGCCATTGCCTCACGTTCATTATTTGATGTTTGGAAAACCTGTAATCTGGATTCTTTTGAATTCATATTTTTTCTAATGTCCATCATACTCGTTCTAGAACTGATTATATTTTGGTTAGTAAACCCTTACTCCCCTCTATCAAATCTTCTGAGATTGGATCTATTTTTATTTCTGATTACACTCCTGTCCTTTCCTTACTTGACCTCTCCCTGAGTACTACAAAATTTGGTTGTTGGAAACTTAATAATTTTCTGTTGTCCGATAATGATTTCATCTCTGAAGCCACTACCTTTATCAACACATTTTTTAACATTAATAATCCTTTGGACAATTCTTTTCCCAATACTTGGGATGCCTTTAAGGCCTCTTTTCGTGCCTTTACTATTGCATACTCAGCAAAAAAGAAAGAAAACCAACGAGGCCAAGTATATAACTCTACGACAAGAGCTCAAATCACTGGAACATACTTACTTTACTTCTAAATCCCCCCTGACTCTCCATGAGTTAATTAAGGTAGAATCTGCTCTTAACAAGCTTGCCACAGTTGATGCTTGCAATGTCCTTCTTAAAACTAAGTCCAAATACCACAGGGGCCAAAATAAAGCTGGCAAAATGCTGGTTATTTAAAAAAAAAATCAAATCTGAGCGTAAAAATATTGGTCCTATCATAAATGAATTCACCAACAAATTTATTGTCATCCGATGAAGATATTTCTACTACGTTTCAAGATTACTATCAGTCACTCTATTCTGATGACATGAACTCCTCTAGTCAAAATATGCACACCTTTTTTAATGGCCTTCCTAAACCCCCTTCTCTGTCAAATGAATTTGATTTATTAGAAGCTGAGATTACTCTCCAAGAAATAACAGATGCCATTAGATCTTTAAAAAAATCTAAAGCACCTGGTCCCGATGACATCTAAGCTGATTTTGTTTCCACTTTTTCTTCTATTTTTGCTCTTAAACTTCTTGCTCTTTTTAACTCCTTCCTCGAAGACTCTAAGGCATCTGGTTCCTTTATGGAAGCTCTGATTGTCCTTATTCCCAAACCCGATAAAGAGCCCACCCTTTGTAAAAATTATCACTCTATCTCATTAATTAATTACGACTGCAAGATATTTGCCAAAATCCTTGCCTCTCGTCTTGAGAATACTGGTAAATACTGATCAATCTGGTTTTGTTAAGGGCAGGTTGACTGCTAATAATGCTCAAATTTTTTCTAATGTCATCACCTTTGGGAAAAAATACCAGTCTCCTCTTGCAGCATTTTCTCTGTACGCCAAGAAGGCTTTTGATCGTATTAATTGGCAATACATATTTACTACTCTTCAATGGTATGGGTTTGGACCGAATTTTATCTCTTATGTTAAACTGTTATACTTTGTCCCACATGCCAGTGTTTTTGTTAATAACCATTTTTCTAAATATTTCCCCTTGTATTGAGGTACCCGTCAGGGCTGTCCTCTCTCGCCCTTGTTATTTGTTTTATGTTTAGAACCTTTCCTTGAACGCATTTGTGTTAATTCACTTATCTCAGGATTTATACATATTCCACAGAAATTAAATTTTCAGCGTACGCGATGATATTCTGGTGTATATGTCTAACCCTATTTCCTCCCTACCTCTCTTTAGAAGTTCAGTTATATTCTAGCATCTCTGGATATAAATTTAACTTCTCCTTACCTTTGAACTCCCTTTGCTACCAATATATGTTCACTAACACTAACTTCACCTGGTGTCCTACAAAAATAAAATATCTTGGAATTTGGTTCTCCTCTACCCTATCTAACACAATCAGTTATTCGTTTAATGCATTAATTACCAAATTACAGAAATTACTTCTCTCCTGGTCACCTCTCCACCTGCCATGGTGGGGTAGATTGGGCACTACTAAAATGATGATTGTTCCCCATGTCCTTTACACATTATCCATGTTGCCTTTTCGGATTCCCGTTTCATATTTCTCTCAAATTAATTCTATTTGTATCAAATTTTTATGGAATAATAAACATCCCTGTATTGCCCTTGTGAAACTCAAGTGTCCCAAAAATGAGGGTGGTGTTCGTTGTCCTGATTTTAAGTTATATCACTCTGCATTTTTAATCAGACAATTTTTTTGCCTTAATTTATGAATTTGCTGATAATCCTATGCCCCGTTGGATTAAATTTGAACGCTCCCTATTGAAGGATTTTTCTTTTAAAAGTATAATATATATGTCTAATTGCACTTTTATATCAAATAATCGTATTTTGAAATATTCCCAACAATTATTATATAATATCTTGTCAGCTGGTCTTGATCCACACCAATGTTTTTTGTCCTCTACTATTTGGTATAATATATTTATTAAATTCAGACATAAATAATTTTACTACAAGCATTGGAAGGAGAAGGGAATTATGTTTATTTATCAGCTTGTTCTTCATAATTCTGTTATTCCCTTCTCCCAATTGCAGTCACTATATAACTTGCCTGCTCGTTTCTTCATGAGTACCTTTTAATATCATGTGCTTTACAGTCCTATTTAACAGCTAATAATTTTCCTTCAGCTTCTCCCTCACTTACCTCTACCACACCGATATACAGCATTTCTCATGACCTTAGACCTAAGGCTGCTTCTATTTATAAGATGTTGTTGTCACCTGTTATTGAACGATCTAAAACCCATAACATATTACTTTTGGAAGCGGATTTATCTATATCACTTCCTATTCCTTCATGGGATAAATGTTGGATTAAGTTATTCAAAACTTCTAGTGCTGTCGCTGCAGCGTGGAGTACAAAATCCCTCCCTCCGTCACAGACCAAAGATCTCACAAGCATTCATACATTCGCTGGTGGGGCCCATAACACCAACATTCACTCACCATCAATCTGTGTTTCTCGGGAGGCGATTATCTTCCAAACGCTGACATGAAAGGAATGACCTCTTTTCCCTAATGAGCAACAAATCTACGTAACCATCTGATACTCATTAGGCCCAGAACTTAACCTTTAGTAATCCTCTCATAATTCGGGATGGATCATTTAGTTGCTGGTTTAGGTTGATTTCCGATTCTCTAATTTATCTTTAAATTAATACATTTTCAATGAATAAACAACCCAACTCATTCTGTAGTTAATCAAATCAATCTTTATCTAAATAATGCAAATTAAATCAGTCGTTTATTCATGCCACTAATCATCATATTTACCTATTCTGGCTAATTGTCGTCCTCTAAGTCAAATCCGGTAGTCTCGCAAATCTATGCCCATCAAATTTAGCAATGTCAGTTCATCAGGAGTTTGGGCATTAATTCAGTCCGTCAAAGATTCAGGGAAACAGCTGTCCTGCAGCGTCACTGTCCTCTCCGTCAGCATAACGTCAGGAAAACGAGAAAAGCCAAAACGAACCAGCACCAACCTCTCTATTCTACCATAATTTATAGTAAAATCACTGACAAAATGTAACAAATATTGGTTTCCAGCTCCTTTGATTGGACAATCGGTGATCGTCTGACAGGGTTCTCATGTAATAATGTCTCTTAGATCATCAGTCTTGCTTGTTCCGGTTTTAAGAGGCGTCTTATTGTTCTTCTGAAAAGCTGGCTTGTTTCCCAGGGCAACCTTGGTGGGTACAGTCTGGTTAGGGTCATGACGAGGCCACTGTAGCTGGCGTTAGCGCAGGCGCACTTCACCCAAAACTTCGTGTAGCGTCGACAGTCAAGTCAGGTACCGGAGGCAGCCATTTTGTGGCAGGCCCAAATGGCCAACTTAAGCAAAAGAAACACAAAACACAATTACGGATTTTTAAAATGTTTTCTTGCTCTTAATCATAATTCAGTTTCACCCACGTATCCTCTTTTTGCTGATTCATACATACTCTCCTTCCACTCTTCCAATTCTATCTCCTCAAATTCTCTTTCTTGTTTCTTGTCTTTTCTTCTTAATTTTTCGCTTTTTACTCTTTTCTTGTTTTTATTATTTCTACAACAAATACAACCTAATCTTATCACTAATATTATGAAAATCACACATGTTAATGGAAACAATATTTTACCTATCAATGTACTACCAAGCTTTACTAAGAAATTTTTAATAGCAGCTATTTTCTTTCCAATCTTTTCCCAAACACCTTCAACCTCCAGTGGTACAATTTCATCATGCAATTCAGTAATATTCCTAATATAAATTTTCAGATCTTAACTTTCGTCAGGAATGTAAGTACAACAATGTTGAACTTTCAGCATTTCACAGACTCCACCCTCTTTTGCGAATAATATATTAAGGGCAAGTCAATTTTGCATTACCATAGCACGCATGGCAACCATTTCAGTGTCTACCAATAAAAATCCTCCAGCGGTGCTTGTTGACAAGCGATCCACTACTGTTGAAAGTCTTCCCACTGCTGGTATCAATGCTCCAAAAATGTCACCTGCAATTTCTGTCCAAGATTCTCTCTTACTACGTACCAAATGATAACTATGTACACCATCTTCTCCTCTATCCATATGAAAAATATTCGGAAAAACCAGGCCTACATAACATGTGCCATACCAATAGTCTGGCAAACGATAATATGCTCACATAAAATATAATCCAGGAAAGACTGGATCTGATCTTTTCCGCCTTTAAATCCCCATCCACCCATGATTCGGTATGTATCATGGCACTCACTATTACCTAGAAAATAATTATCATACACAGTTTGATTCCTTCGAGTGCAAAATTTCCCTTTCTGAGGCCAATCTAAAGCTATAGTTGGACTAGCTTCTCCTTTCAAATGTTTCTCTTTCTCCATATCCCAGATTGTTTTCTCCACTTTACCTTCTGCTGCTTTTCTTTGCATTTTCAATCTCCTTTCCTCAACCATGTCTAGGAATGTATTTTCCTCCTTCTTCAAACTGCATGTTAAATTGTTTCTAAAAATATACTCTAATGTTAGTTCATTAGTTTCCAAGAAAAATTCACCTAATACCTTAGCAGGCTTCACTTTGTTCAATTTACTATAAGAAGGTACTTGCGCAAAAATGTAATCTACATCTGAAAAATAATATTCTAGTTTCCCTGTCTCATAAAACAAACTAGCTATTACACTACATGTTATACCATACGTTGCTGGAAGGTGATGATATGTCACTCCCTCAGAAACAGATGCAGGTAACTGCATACATACGTAGCAGTCCCGTACGTCCATTGTCTTTACATATTCATACAATAATTTTGAAAACACATTATTAGAAAAATCTGTTATTGACCTGTCTTTATGCAAATAATTCTTATCTATTCTAGTTGGAACTACCTTTGGAATTTTCCCTATATTAGTTTTGTTCTCACTATGTCCTTCTAATGTGTCTATAGTAGCCCTAAAGGAAATGACAAGAGCAAGGATGCTCCATAAAAGCATTAATAATCCTGTACAACAACAACACATTTTACACCATCTTTTCATGAATGTACATCTACCTTTACTACTTTCAATGTTAGCCATCTTGTTAAAATGGACCGTGTCTTTTGACTTAGCCTCTTTTACTTCACAACTAGTTTTTTCTAACCTAAGGTTCTAACACCTATTTGGTTCTACCAGTCACTATTTTTAATTCAATATCTTGTTTTCTTCATCAATAGTTTTCTTAACTTATTCAGTTTGGCATCTCATCATTCTTCACTCTCCTCTCGTCATCCAAATATGGATTTTCCTGAACTTCCGTTTCTTCTTCTCCAATGTCGGACAAGAGAACTCTCAGGATTTCCGATTCTATTTCATCCTCAACCACTTTCAGTACAGCCTCCTCTGGATTTCCCTGACTATCTGCCTCTTCTCCCTGTTCAGGCAGAGCCACGTACGTCCATTCTGGTGACTTATACTTCTGGTTAGGTTTCCTTGTTCTTCTACTCTCTTTGTCTTCAGTTAATTCGTCTTCTTTTGGTTTTTCTTGACTTGTCACTTCATTCACCTGTTCAGCTCTCGGTGAATTCACTCGTGTCAGTCTGTATCTCAGTTTCCTTATTTTATTGGGCCAAACATCATCTCTTGCAACTCTTTTTACTTTGCTTCCTTTGTCATTCTTTTCATTCCTCCAAGCTCTCTTTCTTAGAACTCGACCTTCAGGTATTTCATTTTCACTCTCTTCAGACTCTGTCTCAACTTGCTTTGTCTTTTCAGCGACTTCTTTTTCCACCACTTGTTTTGTTTTCCATACTTCTGTCCCTCCTCGGGTCTCCGGCACGCAATCTTCCTGCTGGCTACTTGTCCCTTCACCTATCTCGTTGTTGCAGTTCCCTACACCTCCTCGGGGGTCTTCCGCAGAAATCTGTCCCTCTCTCTCTGTACCTGTCCCTTGTTCACTTAGATTTCTTATTTCAGGTGGAATTTCTCTCAGTCTCTCATCTGGTACATCATTTTCACGATTTACTTTTGTTGCGTCTTCAGCACTCTTTCCTCTTTTCTTCCTGTGTTCCTTCTTGGAACCCTGCGCTTCTTGCTCGTTTCCAGAATCGCTAGATTCGGAAATCTGCAATCTTCTTCTCAGAGCGATGCTCCTGGGGACTAAAGCTGATCTTTGTTCTGTTTCCCCCCTTTCAGGGTTTCCTTGTGTCTTTGACCCTTCGTCATCTGATTCAGTGCTTGATTCTGATTCATCAAAGTATTCTTTTCCTGTGCTGTCCACTGGATTTGGAATTCTCAATGTATGACTGGCATGGATCCAGTTTTTCAGTCCAGCACACTTCACAGCTGTAGTCGTGGTCAAAATGACTTGTCGTGGTTTTCCCCACCTTGGAACCAGACAATTGTTTCTTCTGTGGACCTTTATCCTTACCCAATCACCTGGGCTCAGATCATGGGCTTGCTTCTTTTCAAGTGTGGTGGCATCTGGTCCAACCTGATGAAACACAGAATGAACTGCGTCAGCCAGGCCTTTACAGTATTCCAACACCATGTCATCAGAAATAGTCATCAGCTTGTTGACTGGTATAAACACATGTCTCATTGCACGTCCCATGATTATTTCATGAGGACTCAATCCTGTGCTTCTGTCTGGAATGGCCCTGATTGTCATGAGTACTAGAGGCAAGACATCAGGCCATTTCATACCTGTGGCCAAACACATTTTCCCTAATCTATTTTTGATAGTACCATTCATCTGTTCAACCACACCAGAAGCCTCTGGTCGGTAGGCACAATGCAGTTTTTGTTGTACATTCAATGCTTCACAAATTAATCCTACAATCTCATTATGGAAATGTCCTCCTCGGTCTGACTCAATTGTCACTGGAAACCCGAACCTGGGGATGAATTCTCTCAACAGTAGCTTGGCTACTGTCAACCCATCATTTCTTCTTGTTGGGAATGCTTCCACCCACCTGGAGAATAAGCAGACCACTATCAAAACATACCTTAATCTGTTACAGGGAGGCATCTCAATGAAATCTACCTGCATTCTGGTGAAAGGCCCTCCTTCTCGACCTATTGTTCCCAGACTCACTACTGTCTTCCTGCCAGGATTGTACTGCTGACATATTAAGCATCGCTGACAAAGACTCTCTGCCACAAGTCTGAATTTGCATTGTACCAGGTCTGCTTAAATGACCTGATCATAGCATCTCTGCCAATATGTCCATGGCCATGATACATCCGTGCCATGGTAGACATCATGCTATCAGGCATAACTGGTCTTCCATCTCTATAGACCCACACATGATCCTTTTCCCTTGGGGCACATCCTGCTTTTACCCACTGTCTCATTTCCTCATCTCCTGCCTCATCCTGCAACTGTTTTACCTCTTCCCAAGTTCCCACAATGTTAGTGAACATCAATGAGCAAGAAGACATTTCTCTTTCCTTAGCCCGATTGACCGAATTCTGATTTCGTGCACAATACTGCGCCATGTCATTGGCGTACCTATTCCCGGTGGCAATATAATCACCACCTTGACTATGTGCAGCACATTTTACAACAGCCAATTGTTTAGGCAGCTGTATCGCCTCAAGCAACTTTCCAACCACTTCTGCATTCTTAATGGGAGTTCCACTCGAGGTCAGGAAACCTCTTTGCAGCCATAGTTGGCTGAAGTCATGGACGACTCCAAAGCCATACTGGCTGTCAGTTATCACAGTCACTCTCACACTCTTTCCAATCTTGCATGCTCTAGTCAAAGCCACAAGTTCTGCTACCTGGGCTGATTTTACTCCTTTCAAATATGAGGCTTCAATTACTGCTGCAACTGTGCAGACTGCATACGCTGCACTCAGCACTCCTTCGTCTGTTCTCAAACATGACCCATCAACAAACATCACAAAATCCCTTTCTGGCAAAGGTACATCTTTTATGTCTGGTCGTGGTTTGGTACAAAAATCAAGTACATCCAGACAATCATGATCAACTTCATTTCTTACCTCCACAATCTCATTATCAGGCAACAATGTTGCTGGATTCACATTCACACATCTTGCAAGACTCACATTAGTTGCACCTAATATGACCTTTTCATACTTAGTCAGCCGACTGATATACTGAGTACGACTCCTTGTCAACAGAATCGCTACATCATGAGGTACAAACACTTTCAATGGATATCCCATCACGATTCCTTCACTTTGCTCCAGACTTCGAAATGTTGCAGCCACTGCTTTCAGACATCCAGGTAAACCTACAGCTACTGGATCTAGCATTGATGAAAAATATGCAATTGGCCTTCTCAATTTTCCATGTTTCTGGGTCAACACAGAAAGTGCACATCAATTCCTCTCACTGCAGTACAACTCAAATTCTTTGTCATAGTCAGGCATGCCTAATGCAGGTGCTTCACACAAACCATCTCTCAATTGTCTAAATGCTGCCAATTCTTCTCTGCTTAATTCAAGGGGATCTTTTACATCACTTCTCGTTAATCGCACCAAAGGCTTTGTGATCAAGGAAAAGTTCCCTATCCACTGATGGCAGTACCCTACCATTCCCAAAAACATTCTTACTTCTCTTTGAGTCATGGGAGCTCTCATTCCTTTTATTATTCTGATTCTGTCTATTGGTATTTTCCTTAGTCCTTTCACAATGTTTTGTCCCAGATACTGTACTTCCTTTTTACAAAACTGTAGTTTTGCAGGTGACACTTTAAGTCCTCCATCTGCCAAATGATTCAGTAAGGCTATTGTATCTACCTCACAGGCTTCATGTGTTTTTGACGCCACCAAAAGGTCGTCAATATATTGTACCAGTACAGAATTTTCTGGCATTTCTAGACTCTCCAAAGACCTCTTTAACAACTGATTGAATATTGAGGGGCTCTCTGTATATCCCTGTGGGATTCGGCACCATGCCAAAATACGCTCACCAAACCGAAATGCAAAAATTTGCTGACTGTCATGGTGCAATGGGATGGAAAAGAAAGCATGACATAGATCAATTACTGTGTACCATTCTGCATCATGGGGAATCTGATACAAAATCACTGATGGATTTGGTACAATGGGACAACATGATGCCACAATTTTGTTCACCTTTCTCAAATCTTGCACTATCCTAAATTTCCCATTAGGCTTTTTCAGTCCCATTATTGGTGAATTACATGGACTACTCATTATTTCTCTCAAGATTCCTTGTCTGATCATTTTCTCTATTATAGGAGTTACACCTTCAATTATTTCAGGTGTCAATCTGTACTGTGGAACATTTAGATACGTTACTCCTTCTTTTACAGTTATTTTAACTGGATCTACATTTCTCATCAATCCTACATCTTCTCCAGTGAAATCCCAAACCTCTGCTTTTACAGAGTTTCTCAGTTCTTTTGGTAATTCATCAGGGTTGAATACAGCATATGTTTCAGTAACTTCACTTTCTCTGTTAGCTAGGGTAATCTTATACAATACATCATCATCTGGCGTTTCAAAAGCTGTTCCATCCAGAGTACAAAATATAGTGCAATTCATTTTGCACAACAGGTCCCTACCTAATAAATTCACAGGACTGGTGTCACACACCACAAATAGGTGCATTTCTGAAAATTTCCCTATGCTGACTTTCACTGGTTCTGTAAGGTAGGTCTTAATTTGCCTGTTGGACACACCAACTACTTGGATCGTTTCATCCGAGTGAGGAAGGTTCTTAACATCAGCTGATCTAACAGTTGATCGAGTAGCAACAGTATCTATTAAGAAAGTAATATTTTCATCATTAACCCTCCCATCTACGAAAGGTCCTGTCTGGTCTACTTCTAGAGTTGCGCCAAGTACGCACTCTTCTTCCTCCCTTCGGCACCGTCAATAGCTCTCTTCTGCGTCACTCTCATCACGTTGCAGCCAATACTGCGAGACAGCGCTAGCGTGCGGCAGTTTATTTACCTGTTCTTCATTGTAGAATCCCGATTCACTACTATATTTCTGTGTGTTTCTGTTTTGTGGAAAAGGCGGCTTTGGCACCTGATTCTGTGGGGGAACAACTTGCTGCTGTTGCTGCAGTTGACCACTCACCTCATGCTGCACCTGTGGGTTCAATGATGGATTTTCATTGTTAGTACTCGGAGGAAACTTACACTCGGATTTCCAATGCCCTATCCTGCCGCAATTATGACACAGAGATTTCTTCTTAGCTTCTTCAATGCTCCCTTTGTACTTCCCATTATTACATTTTGGCTTGGTCCCTGCTTGTTCCACCAATTGTGCTTCCTGTCTCTCCGCTACCTTTACCTGTACCCACATTGCCTTCTCCTTTAACTTTCGCTGTTTTGCTTCAATTTCATCACTGAAGTATTGAGCATGTCTCAATACTTCATCTATTTTCTTGTTTTGCCAATCTACCGTATGCTGTTTAATCATATCACCAATTTCTGGTCATAGACCATATACAAATCTGTATACAAAATGGCTGAAATCCTTTTCACTCAGATTCTCGTCTCCGCTAAACTGCTTAGAAGCTTGTATTAGCCTCTCATAGTACGCATGTACTGACTCTTTACTTTCCTGGTGTGTTCGATCAATTTTTACCCAGTCTGTTTCTTTAGGGGGCACTTTATTTTTCAGAAATACCATAACCTGCTCACACTTCTTCATTACCTCGGGGTCTGGTGCTCCTGTTTTAGGATCCCTAGGATATTCCTTTGTTGGCCAATTTATCATCAATTTGCATTCTGACCATAGATCTGCTGGTACTATTATGTCAAACAGACTATTCAAATCAATCCATAGTACTTTAGACAATTTCACAAATCTGTCTACCTGTCTGTACCACTCGACGGGCTTTTCGCGTAGTCGAGGATTGTCATTCGTAAATGACAAAATATCCTGTCTTGTCCATGGAACATGTACAGATCCTCCTCCTGGAATCTCTCTCATAGGGCACTCAGTCACTACCTTCTCCTTTTCTCTCACAGGAAAGGCTGAAAATGTCTTATCTGAGACATCATTGCGTTTTCTATACCACCTGCTTCTCCATTTATCCACGTCTCCCCATTTTCTCAGCAAAATGATTATGTCCTTAATTTGACCTATTCGTCCTGTGGTGTTCATGTTCTCAATGTCCTTTTCAGTGAATTCTACTTGATAAGGTTTCTGTAAGGCTTTTACCTTTTCCATATCAATACCCATTTCATTTGCTACTTCTTCTAACCTTTCATGCAAGTTTTTCGCTCTCCAGGTTGCACTTTTGCACAAAAATAATAATTGTTCATCCTGATAGGTTTTCAATTTTTCTGTCGGGATAGTCCCTACAATTAACTCTTCCAATACCATTCGTGGCTTGGCCACATCAATTGATTGGGATTCTTAGTCTTTCTTCTGCAAGCTTCTTAACCATTCACTTAACTCGTCTGTTGATGGTCCTATTGGTTTTTCTACACTTCCATGTATAAAATCATTTTGTGTTTCTGACACTGTCTCTATCATTGTCATACGTCTCTCTGCACAATTCTGATGTACAAATGGACTATTTGTAAAATTCGGTTCCATTACACTCATAGTCTGTCTCCATGGATTCTCATTCTGTCTCACTCTTGGTTGTTCTACAGGGTTACTATTTCTGTAAGGGACTGTCAAACAATGCTCACTATCCTTCTGTTTTTCAAAAATGGGCATTACTGGACCTATTGTTACTGGAACAGTTACTGCTTCTAGATTCTTGGTCAATTCTCTTATCTTCTCAGTCAATTCCAGGGTTGTTTTTGCTAATTCTACAGAATTTTCTCCATCTGTTCTTCCTTCTGATCTCTTTTCTACTTCTCTGGTACCACTGTTTTTACTCAAACTTAGGGATTCTGGTTCCGATTTTATAATCCGCATCGTTTCTCTCATTGGGGCACTTGGAGTTAACATTTCTGGTTCTGATCTATACGGTGGTGGATTTTTATAGAACATATCATCAAGAACATCATTCTCAGACTCATTCGCTCCATACCCTTTCGACTCCAAATTATGCCTCTTTTCTGCACACTTTCGACCTTCATTCTCTCCTACAGTTCTTACAGGGAACACACCCTCAGTCATGCTCGCATCTCGCCATCTTTTCATTCGGTCACTATGCGTTTCGTGTCCGTATGGTCTTCCAAACCAGTACCTATATCCTCTACCACTTCTTTGTCTTTCCCGTTCATGCATTTCGTCTTCCCATTCTGTCAAAGCCTCAAACTGTGTCGGTCTAGGTCTTGGTTCCAAATTCATAATTCTTTCCCTTAAGTTTCTCAAAACAGCAAAATTAAATGAACCATGCTCTGGAAAAGTGAATACTCCGTCGTCCTTGGTGTATCTCACCCAGTTATCCGACCAAATACAAGTATGATACCCATATTTCGTAATCATAAAGGATGCAGGGGTTTTCGGTGGAGGAAGTAACTGTCCTTCTCTAGTCTTAACTGGTTTGTCTTTCTTAAACCACTTCTTAATTCTCCCTAACCAGGTCTTCTTCTCCTTCTCTGGTGGGTCGTAATACATTTTCCTTGTCTTTCGCGCAACGCTAGTCCCTCTTTACAACTGTACCGCTAGTCTATCTAATCACAGCGCGACTTCACACTAACGTACCAATTCAAAGCGTCCACGTCACTGTCACAGTCCTCAAATCCTAGCGCGACTCACACTAATGCACCAATAAAGAGCATCTACGTCACCCTATTTCTTCTCCAATCCTAGCGCGGCGTACACTAACGCACCAATCCGGGGCGTTTTACAGTTATGACCGACTGTCCAATCCCAGCGCGGTCGTTCTGACGTCAGCAGCCGCTGCGGCAGCTCCTGCTCCTGCTTCTGTCTACCCCTCCTTTACAAATCCGCTCAGTAAGTTTTTGTTTCAATTTCTACACTTCTGTTAGTAACAACATAGAAACATCTCCATTGTCCGCTTCGCTAACTAAAGAACAGCAAAAAGACCTTTCTCACGAGAATTCCGTCTTTCCCGAGAACAGCGCTTACCTCTGCCCTACTACGGAATCATTACTTCCGTTGATAAAGTAGCACATCCCTCTACTTCACCCTTCTAACAAGCATTAGCTAATTGTTTCTCTAGCATTTAAGACACATAGTTGGAGACCCAATGCTCCTGAGAAATAAACCCAGAGTTTCGCAATCAACCCAAATGCCTTTGCATTCACACTCGTTCACACAAGAAAATGTAGTACATTCACACAGAATCCTGTCTTTCCCGAGAACAGCGAACAGTCTGTTCTACTACAGAATTATGACATACGTTAACAAAGCAGCGCTTACCTCTCCATTGTCCTTCTAACAAGCTCAGAGAGTACCTATTACCTTTCCAGTGATAAGCGTTATCGGAATGCCAGTTGGATCCCTGGTACCTAAGACCAGAATTTCACAGGTAACCTTCGCTATCATACACACTTCTCTCACACAGGAAATGTCTCTAATGGCAACACACAACGATGTCACCGAATCGAACCCAGACAATGCGCCGTGCAACTTCACTTGTCACACGTTTCCCCTGTGTACCTACAGGTCAACAACAATTCCGTCTTTCCCGAGAGCAGTGCTTACCTCTGCTCTACTACGGAACCGTTACAAACTTCCGACTTCCTACATCCCAGAAGCCGTGCAAACAACATTAAACTCAACGTAACTCAAGATAGAATTTTAGTACATAAATCAATACCAATCAATAACCAAAATCAATAAGCAATGTACAAGCAATAATCACTAAACCAAACAATAACAAACCATCATTCTGCTACCAGAAAAACTGATGCAGTGTGGAATACAAAATCCCTTCCAACTGCCACGGACTAAATGGGGCCCATAACACCAACACACACTTACCATTAATCCGTGCAAGAGGCGATTTATCCTTCCAAATGCTGAATAATGAGGGAGGAAGATGCCACTTTACCCTAATGAGCAACAAACCTACGAACCCTTCTCATACTCTTTAGGCCCTAGATTCCACATTTGGTATTATCCTCCTAACCGGGACGGATCTGTTAGTTGTAGTTTAGTGAAATCCTAATTCTCTAATTAACCTTTACATTAATACATTTCAATGAATAAACAACCTGACTCATTTCTGTAGATGTTCAAATCCAAATTTATATGAATATTGCAAATTAAATCATTCATTTGATCAAGTTGCCTTTCATATTTACCTATTCTGGC
This sequence comes from Triturus cristatus, assembly GCF_964204655.1. Classification (NCBI taxonomy): domain Eukaryota; kingdom Metazoa; phylum Chordata; class Amphibia; order Caudata; family Salamandridae; genus Triturus; species Triturus cristatus. Next base: position 667,930,016 of record NC_140586.1, on the reverse strand, counting down.
TAAAAGTCATCCTCTATGTCAAATCTGGCAGTCTCGCAAATCTATGCCCATCAATTTTAGCAGGTTAAGTTCATCAGGAAATTGGGCATTAATTCAGTCCTTCATAGATTCAGGCTAACAGCTGTCCTGCAGTGTCACCGTCCTCTCCGTCAGCATATCATCAGGAAATCGAAGGAGCGACCATCGAATCTAATTACCTCTCTATTCTACCATAATTTATAGTAAAATTGATGATAACAAGTAACACATTTTGGCCATCCGAGTTCGCTGATTGAACAATCGGGGATCATCCTTTTGGGTTCTCACAAAAGTGTCTTTTGGGTTATGACCCTTGCCAGTTCCGGTTCACACAAGAGTCTTTGTTCAAATATATTTGGCTGACTTCCCAGGCTGTCCTTGGAAGGTACATGTTCATCTGGGGTCAGGTCCAGGCCACAGTTGCTAGCGGTGACGCATGCGCACTTCACCCCAAACCTTGAGCAATGGAGCCGGTTTCATCGGATACAGGAGTCAGCCATTTTGTGGCCACTCGAAATGGTCAACTTAAGCAAAGAAACGCAAAAACGTAATTAATACATAGAAATGACTAATTAAATGTTATTCCCTCGCTAATACCCATATGTGTGTGTATTTATCTAGCCAAAACAACACTCATCGCGGGTTATACTTACAAAATAAAGCACGAACCACAATTACATCACCAAAGCAACATATATCATGCAATGTTCTAATTATCTATCATAAGTATGCGTACGAAATTTAGTTCACGTAATTAATTAGGCCATGCAGATGCAAATCCCACGTGTATTTCGGTCATTAATGAGGTTGGTTAGTTATTCTCACATCACTCCAAACCATCAATACGATAATAATTAATTAATTAATCTAATTAATAAAACGACATGCAAAATGGGGTGGGTATACAAAATTTAGCATAACCCACTCCAGCAATACTCCTGTAACCTCTGTTACCAATTCTGTATTTTTCTCTCTCAAATGCTTCAACTTCCCATTCTTCCAAGGCTTCATACTGTGTCAATCTAGGATTCGGTTCTAAAGAATTCATTCGATTTCTCAAATTCTGCAATATTCTTACATTAAATGTACCATGTTGCAGAAAAGCTATGACACCATCATACTTTGTATACTCAACCCAATTTTCTAACCACATACACGTATGATATCCTCGCTCCAACATCATAAAAGAAGCAGCCGTTTTTGGAGGTGGAATCGGAATTCCCTCTCTAGTCACAATTGGTTTGTCCTTTTTAAAGAAATTCTTTATTTTTTGCATCAACTTCATTTTCTGACTCCTTTCACTAATGGGTATTATCATAAATAAACAAACAACCTTTCCGTAATTCTACATATTCTATTGGTCAACTTTTCATCCTATATCAGCATGACTCACACCAACCAACCAATCAGAGCACTGCTACGTAAGCAAAGTCTCAACCAATGTTAGCGCGGCTCACACCAACCAACCAATCACAGCACCGTACTCATACGTTGTCTGACCAATGCCAGCGCGGTTTTTTCTGACATCAGTATTACTCCTTCTACTGACCCTCCCTTCACAAAATATTACGGCAATATTTTTTTAAGTTCTCTTAAATCAAAATTCAGTTAGTAACAACACAAAACAATGCTACCTTGTCTGTTCCACTAAGAGATAGTTTTCACTCTTCAAGAGATTTTTCTCACTACGAGTCCTAATAACGACCAGCGTTACTTTTCCTTTCAGACAAGCTCCAGGTGGAACTTTTACTCCTCTAGGGATAAGGTCAAGATTTTACAAGAGGACTTTTTGGTGTGAAAATGAGTCTTATTACTCTCTTGGGGATAAGGCTAGAGTTTCTGAAGTGGAACCTTCACTATTTCAGTCACTTCACTTATATACCAAATTTCCCTAATATAACACCTACAGCCTTCTGTAGCTCTTAGGTATTATTACAACAGACAAAGTACTTCTGCAGAGTGGCTTCTTTACCACACTCTTCTTCTGCCTACTTCAGGCTAAGTTCCATTCCCGGGATTCCTCAGGTATTTCCGTACCCGTACTTCTAGATAACATAAAACATGATATCAACCCTTCATGTTAAGAACATATAATCAATAATCATTACCAAACTAATCAATAATCAAACCGTCCTCTTCTACCAAGAAACGGATCCAGCGCGACACCAACAATTGATCAGGAATCAATACTCAATAACTTCATACTACAATGGCCCATACACATTCACCCAGAATCCCTGATGCCCTGGGGTCAATTTATTTGTACGTTCAATTCTTTTCTTTTCTAGATTCAATTTGAGACATAGTCACTAACTTTTACATCAACTTTCCTTCCATTTGGTCTATGGACCAATTAGTTGAATAGTTGATGGCAATGATAATACTTTTTTTTTTTGTTTAAGAAATTTTATTGAATTTTCAGAGAGAGAAAAAACATATGATACTATAAACGAATATTCCAATATAATGCCATACAGAAATAATATATAAACGAAAATGGTTTATAATAACTGGGCAAACAAAGAAAGATCAATAATAAGGTAATTAAAGGAGGGGCACTGGTAAACAGGATAGGAGAGAAAAGGAAGAGGAAAAGAGGGAAGACAGAAGAAAAGAGAGAGAAAGAGAAAAGAGAAAACCAGAGAGAAAAGAAAATGAATTATCACATGGGGGGGTGCGAGGAAAGATAAGTAGTAAAAGGGAGCCAGAGAAGATCAACTTTGATTTTTGGGGAAACAGAAGAGGAGGAAACGGATGCAATCCTATGTTCGTTACAAATAAAATTCCACCAAGTAACTGACGACAATTTAGAATTGTCTTTCCAGGAAGACAGGATCACTTTAAATGCTAATGCAATAAAAAGATCAAATAACCTAGAACTAGGTAAAGTAGTTTCCATATCAGGAGCTAAAGAACCTAAAAAGATATTAACAAAAGTTAAGGTAGCATTAAAGTTGAAAATTAACATGCATACATTCCAAATTGAATTCCATAAAGATAGAACTGATGCACATTCATATAATTGATGAACTAATGTACCAGTTTCGCTAGAGCAGGACCAGCAAAGAGGAGAGGATGTAGGGGAAAACTTACAAATAGCAACAGGAGTAACAATAGCTCTATGATACAAAAAAAACAAAGATTGGGTTATCCTGGCTGCAGCCGAAACTTTAAATAATTTCGACCATAGTGTGTCCCAACTATCAACAGAAAGGGAGATGGATAGGTCCATTTCCCATGCACTTTCAATATTGGATTAAGAACGAACATTACCATTAGATAACAATAACTTATATACAGTGGCAGCTTTAAGTTTATGAGCTGGGAATAGAGAGTATAATGGAGAAGAGGGTATTAAAGGAGGTGGTTCTGATGGAAGAGAATAAGTAGCTAACTGGGTTTGTATAGCATTAGTAATGATAATATATTCCTTATAAAAGGAGTCAGGTAGCTGATAGCGTGTTTGTAGTTCTTGAAAGGAGATAATAGAAAACCCATTCAAAAACTGATGCACAAAAATAATCTCCTTTTCCTTCCAGTATTTGTTGTAAAATGATCTACCTTTATATTTAAGAAATTTATTATACCATAGGGTAGAAGTTAAAAAACATTGGATAGGAGATAGGTCTTTAAGAAATGTATTGCACAGTAATTCACGGGAGTATTTTAATACAGGGTTTTTAGACAAAAAGGTGCAATTGGACATAAATGTAACATGCTGAAACTGAAACTCTTTTAAAAGCGAACGCTCAAAAATAATCCATAGAGGTATAGGCGTATCCCCAAAATCGAAGGCCAATGAGAAAGATTGTTTAATCAAGAAAGCAGAGTGGTACAATTTAAAATTAGGAAAGCGCACTCCCCCCTCTTCCTTGGGACGAATAAGTTTATTCAAAGCAATGCGGGAGTGTTTATTATTCCATAAAAATTTGATACATAGAGAGTTTAATTGGGGAAAAAATGTATTAGGGATTTTGACAGGGAGCATAGATACCGTATATAGGATATGAGGAGTAACCATCATTTTAATAGTATCTAGTCTACCCCACCATGATAAAAATAAGGGGGACCACACGAGGAGAAGAGATTTCAATTTATTCATTAGTGCGTTAAAAGTGAATTTAACAGTATCCGCTATATTGGAGGCAAACCAAATGCCAAGGTATTTAATTTTAGAAGGACACCATGCAAAGGCAGTATCAGAAAACATAAATTGATAACATATCGAATTTAAAGGGAGAACCTCCGTTTTAGATAGGTTAAGTTTGTACCCAGAAATGGAGGAATAAAGGCGGACTTCCTCTAAAAAAGGGGGAAGGGATTCACTCGGATTGGACATGTATACCAATATATCATCCGCATAAGCAGATAATTTAGTTTCGACAGACGCAGAGGCAAAACCTTTAATTTTGGGGTTGGTTCTAATACGCTCCAGGAAGGGTTCCAAGCATAAGGTAAAGAGTAATGGGGAAAGTGGACAACCTTGTCTGGTACCTCTAGATAGGGGGAAAAATTGAGAAAATTGGTTGTTAACAAAAATACTAGCCCTCGGACATGAGTATAAAAGTTTAATAAAAGAAATAAAGTTAGGGCCAAATCCAAACCATTGTAGTGTGTGAAACATAAACTGCCAATTTATACGATCGAATGCTTTTTCAGCATCCAGGGACAAAGCAGCCAGAGGATCTTTATAATTTTTACCATGAGAAAGGATGTTCATGAACATTCTAGCATTATCGGAAGCCAATCTACCTTTGACAAAACCCACCTGATCAGTCTTGATCAGTAGGGGTATGATAGTGTCAAGCCGTGACGCAACAATCTTAGCGAAGATCTTGCAGTCATAATTGATGAGTGAGATTGGGCGATAATTTTTACAAAAAGAATGATCCTTATCAGGTTTAGGAATAATGACGATCAAGGCATCCATAAAGGAACCAGATGCTTTCGCGTCAGTAATGAAGGAATTAAAAAGCTGCAATAATTTTGGGGCAAACAAAGATTGAAAAGTACAATAAAACTCCACCTATAATCCATCCGGACCAGGGGCTTTTGACTTTTTCAAAGCTTGTAAGGCAGTAAGTATCTCTTGTAAAGTAATATCCGCCTCTAAAGCGGAGAACTCAGCATTCAGAGACGGAGGTGCAGGGAGCCCAGAAAAGAAAGTATCAAGATTTTGAGAGGAGGGGAATGTATCATCAGAATAAAGAGATTGATAGTAATCATGAAAGACCGCTGCAATTTTTTCATCAGAGGACACCAGGTTATTGGTGGACTCATCCATGATCGGACCAATGGTCTTACGTTCAGAGCGAATTTTTAAGTAATTCGCTAGCATTCTACCTGCTTTATTTTGACCTCCGTGAAATTTAGATTTTATTCTAAGTAAAACATTACAGGCATCAACAGTCGCAATCTTGTTAAGGTTGGTTTTAGCTGCAATTAAATTCTTTAGTGCGTCTGAAGTTTTGGAGGAGAAATCATGCTCTAATTTTTTAAGCTGTTGTAATTGGTCCTCATACTTTTTCACATTGGCCTTCTTTTTCCGGGACACAAAAGAAATAGTAAAAGCACGGAGAGCCGCCTTAAAAGTATCCCAGTTATTGGGAATGGAAGTGTCTGATGGGTTGTTAAAGGTAAAAAATTTATTAATAAAGGAGGTGGCTTCTTTAAGATAAACTGTATCCGATAACAGGTGAGTGTTAAACTTCCAGCGATTAAATTTAGTGGAGGTAAGTGAAAGGTCAAAAACAGCATAAACGGGGGCATGATCTGAAATAAAAATAGAGCCAATCTCAGATTTTTGGATAGACGGGAGTAGGGGTTTGCTAGCCAAGATATAATCAATTCTAGATCGGGTTTGGTGCACATTAGAAAAAAACGTATATTCCAATAAATCAGGATTACAAGTTCTCCAGACATCATACATTGGTCGAGAGGCAATGGCCGATTGAAAAGATTTATGGGTCTTATCCGGTTGAAATTTGTACTTAGATAAGCGGTCTGAAAAGGGGTCCAACCATTGATTAAAGTCGCCTGCAACAATAATATTAGGACACTCAACAGTGGAGAGGAGAATTTTGATATCGCTCCAGAATTTTGGATCCGGTTTCACAGGACCATAAATATTTAACAAGACTAACGTTTTGTTGTGTAAAACAATCTTGGCCATTACCCATCGACCTGCATCATCATTTTGAGAAGATAGTATTTGCACAGACAAAGTTTTATGAAACAATATGGCAACCCCCCCTTTTTTGTTAACTGCAGGAGAAAAAACAACTTGGCCTACCCATTGCCTTTTTAATTTCAGCGACTCAGCATCATTACAATGAGTTTCTTGAAGAAAGGAAATTTGAGAGTTGAGTTTAGATAGATGAGATATTACCTTTTGTCTTTTAACAGGATTTCCAAGACCACGGACGTTCCACGTAACAAAATTACACATACGCGAGGGTCAGGGGTATGAGATACACATGGTGTAGGAATACTTGAAAGACAAGACGACACTGGAAAACAAAATGCGCATGGAAATTACAAGAAGAAACAGCAAAACATAAAACCACACTTCTAAGAAAAATCAACAAGCCCTTGGCATTGAAATATATAGAGAAAAGTCTAAAAGCGCCACAACCGAGGAAAAAAGACGGGGAAAAAACAAAGAGGAAACATGGGAAGTCTCGAAAGAACAAAAGAGTGACGCACCAACCAAAGAGAGACTGAATTCAGAAAATGCGAGAAAGAGCAGGGGAGGGAAAGGAGATCAATAAACGTAGAAAGTATAGAAAAGTAGAGAAGAAAAACAGGTCAAGGAGGAAAATCCAGACCTGAAAGACACCAATAGAAAAGTGAAATTGGAGCGTGATGAGACCGGAGAGAAGACAGCGGTACATACCACATGGATAAGAGTGAAAGCAGGAATAAACCTGGTATTGTAAGGAAGGAGCAAAGGATAGGCGATATGAAGGAAAGAAGAAAGAACTGAGCAAGTAAGAGCCGTTAACGAAGAAGAAGAGACGTGATTAACAAACATGCGATGAGCAATAGAGAGTACGAAGAACTATATATAAGAAATATCTATGATAACCACATAGAAGCTTTTGAGTACATCACACTAAAGCAGTAATGAGAAGAAGCACTCAATGATTTGTGTCCATATTCCGAGAGGAGATGCTATTGAGGAACAGTTTCAGTTTTCCCGGGTCATCAAAGGTCCTTGTCTGGCCATCGTGCGTGATCTTGCAGATGGAGGGATGAAGTATGCCATATTGGACGTTCAAGTGTCTCATTTGTGGACGTAATGCAAGGAATTCTTTGCGTCGAGCGTTGGTCGCATTTGAGACATCTTGCGAGATAAAGATATTATGACCTGACCACGATAGGTGACGTTTAAGTTTAGCTGCTTTGAGTACAGTCATAAGTTCTGTGAACTCCAGAAAAAGCATGATGATACCACGTGGTTTGGCAGAATTCGGTTGAAGACGACCTAAGCGGTGAGCTCTCTGTATATTCAAGGGTGAGGATGACTCAAGAGATCATGAAGGAATTTTCGGAGGAAAAGCAAAATATCGGGACCCTCAATATTCTCTGGTAAACCAAAAAGACGGAGGTTATTCCTTCGATTACGATTTTCCAAGTCCTCAGTATGGAGCTTTAGCTTATGAATCTCTTGTTCCAAGAACGGTATTTTTGTGGCAACATCTTGAGTGTCACTGACGCGCTGTTCTAACTCAGTCACCCTACCTTCCATGACAATCCATCGGTCCTCTATTTGCTGCAACTTTTCATTTGTGGCGACCATAAAGGGTTGAAGACCACGCACTTCTTCTAATATATTATCTAGTACTGGGCTTTGTGACGAAAGAATAGGTGAAGGCGGGTCATTTTTCTGCCTTTTAGGCTTTGCGCCAGAAAAAGATGGCTTGCTTGTGGGATGGGAGTCACTAGACATCTTGGCACTTTGACTTGACACCTTCTTGGCGGGAAAGAGTATGCGGAGTTCTCTCATACGTTGTATAATTTGACGAAGAGTCTCATATAGCCATTACAGCACCACCTTAGAACAAATAAAGCCGTTCCATATCCAGCCTGCAGCTCTGAATGCACAGGGACATAGGGGTAAATCACGGCTTCTGAAGAAGAAAAAAATTATGAGACCTTCCCCTGTGAGAAAAACGGCACAAAACAAGCATGGCCAGGGGTTAATGGCAAATGCAGGACTTAAAACAGACTCCCTCTCGGGGAATAATGAAGCATTATAGTATGACTGAACCCTGGAGGTGCGTGCGCGGTAAAGCAGGGATGAGATACGGGCGCCGCGTCACAAAATGGCGGCCGCCCAATATTACCTCAGGAAATCGAACCGCCACGTCTCCGGGTGATAGGAGCGATACAGATCGTCGTTGAAGGGCAATTCCGAGTCACGGCATGCTCCGCTGACGAATTCTTATGAAGACAGCGTCCGCAGCTCGCTGGGAAGCCTTCCACGTAACTACATAGCACCGCGTCCGAGCGGAGCTATCGGAGGTCCGCCATCTTCCCTCGGCGTCCAAGCCACGCCCCCCCAATGATAATACTAACTAAGCAAACATTTAGTCAATTAAAATAATCACAGACTCTCTGTAAGCCTAATAAGGCTTTATCTTATTAAAATTTTAAAATGCTCAATGCATACCATCACAAACACAAACAATTAATTCACCAAGGGCAAGAAATAGAATACAAACTAATCCTAAATAATGACTTTCATGCAATGAAGGAGTGGATAGTTTAAGAGACAAAAGTTTCAGCAAAAATAAATGCGAAACATAATACACCTAACAGAGGGGATAGATGAAGAGACAATAGTTACATCTTAAAATAATATGTTCAATATATCAATCATGGAATGGATAGGTGAAGAGACAAAAGCTTCAGAAATAAATACAATTTCTGAATCATATTGCATGTGTGAGTCAGAGACAGAATACAAACCTATCGGTCTGTAGGAAAACCTCCCCCTCGGCCTAGGAGATGATGGGGGTTCCCCGAAATTGGATCAGGGAACAAAGAAATAAAGGACAGGAACGGGACAGGACAGGAACAGCTAGGCTCTCTGCAAACCAAAGGACAGCGACGGATCTCCTCTCTTTCTCTCTTGCCAGCCTAAGCGTAAACCACTCCCCTAAAGGCACCCCAATTATACCCTAAAATTGACACGTCCATCCCACATTTGTTGCAAACTTTCACAAAACTCCCAAGTTGGTTGGTAGATTTACGAGGTGGCGTTGTCACACCACTGTGACTTCACCTACGATTCAGCTAATTTATTATTTCACATTCTTTCCCAGGGTTTCGTTCTCAGCTCGTTCTCACGTTTCTAAAACATGTTACAATCAGACAGTTTTTTATTCATTAATATAACATCATCCTCAGAACGTGTCTCCGGTCCCACGACTTGGACATTATTTGGCAGTCAGTCATCATACTGTCCTTCAACTCTTTCATTTTTCTGCGGTGCACAGCACGTCTGTCTTTGCCTCTGACAGGGCGGCCTCACTTCTCTGCTTACCCCTCCCACTTTAGCCAACTTTAGACAAGATGAAGATTCATCCAGCACACTAAAGCAAATGAAATATGAACATTTATTAATTATGTGATAATGAAACCTTCACTGTTCACCACTCATCTTGCACTATTAATGTTACCTAGCATAAGCTTTTGTGCAGAAAGCAGCATTATTCTTTATTTATCAGCAAGATGCAACATGCAAATTACACATACACATGCGGCCTAGTCATGCAACATTTCTCGTTTCTTTCAAACCACAATATTCTTACAGTTTAGCTCTTTCATATATTATTTACGTGTTAGTTCATACATGCGCAAAGCAATTTCCTTTGTGTTTATGTCGGGTGTACGTTAATTTTCTACATCTACTTACTGTTAGTACATATTATGGGGGTGTTAATCCGAGCAGGTTTCTTTTTGCGAAACCCTGCTCCATCAATATCAACAATAGTCGTACTCAGAGGCTTAAAAACGCTCTTCCACGGAAAGAGGCGCAGGCTCAAGCCGCCATCTTCTCCACGCCCCAACATATTTTTGCTATTTTGTCAAGCCAGGGGTGACAAGAAATTTTCCGCACCGGGTACCACCTGACCTTGCTACGCCACTGCGCCCACTAAGAAGAGGGCAAGCAACTTCACCACCAAGTGAAGCCCTCCCACAGGGGTAGCAAGTCAGCTTCAAATCAGCATATTCTTCAACAGGAGCACCTCAGAAGGGGTGTCAAATGGTCTTAGCCACATGTGTATTATAATCTGTATTTCACACCCCACATCACATCTATAAAGGATACTGCACAAAAACAGTCGTACTTCCAATAGATACGAGGTCCAGGGTCTGCCTCCAACGTTGCTGTTCATCCTTTGAATGTTAACATTGTATGAGCTATACCAACACTAGTCAGTTGAAATTAACAATATGCCTGACACACTAGGCCCACTTCGCACTAAATGGGAACTCACTACTGGTCCGTTAGAGGACATCGACTGGGAGGCTGCCTTTATGCATCCACGTGAAATCGCGATTAAGCTACGGCTACGGCTTATACAATTCAAAATACTACAAAGGACCGACTTTGATAGAGCAAGACTACACGCTATGGGCAGGGCGGATAACCTGGATTGCCTTAGATGCCACACAGAACGAGGTACCTTTATACACACCCTCTGGGAAGGTACCAGGATTCAAACGTACTGGAATATGGTAGTGCAGGAATGAAACAGTATATTAGGGGCTCAGCTTGAGATGGAACCTCGATACCTCTTACTGGGAATCCCAACTGAGGTGGATCTCCCGCGACATAAGTTGATGTTGGTTAACCTGGGATTGGTAGTAGCTAAAGGAAATATAGCTCACTACTGGGGTGCACCCCAGCTCCCTACGCTCCAGGAATGGAGTAATTGTCTGAATCTGTACATGGTAGCGGAGAAAGTGACGTATGCGGCAAGAGGGTGTCCTCAAACGTATCACAAGATATGGACTCCATGGCTACAGTACTATGGTTTGGAACTAGGACCAGAGGGAGAGGGACCAGATCTGGCATTGGGAGAACTGGGAAAAGAGACTTAAAACCTGTATTGTCTGACCTACTGTGAGTAACGCTGTTTGACTCTGATGTGACCCTCAGCACATGTATATCTGTAACATTGCGAGATCTGATTGTGCTCTCTTTCAGAAGTAGTGTTTTACTATTCTGTGTCTTACACCAGTTGTCAGCATCTGTTGATTACTTGGTCTCGTGCGCTCATGATTTTTTTGTTCTTTTATCTCAATGTTTAAAGGCAAATACAAATAAAAATATTTTAAATAACGGAATAAAAAACTAGTCAGTTGAGTTGGCAGTTTAGGATACCTTTGAGGTACCCTAGCATTACACATGGCCGTACTCTGGTACTGCAAGACACCTCCATTGAAAACAATATAGGCGGGCTATAACTCCAACACCCTAACGGAAATAGTGTAAAATAAAGTATTAATAATGCGCATCCAAAGATTTATAATTTGTACGTAACACTAAAGTAAAGCATGGAACCTCCAAAGCTTTGCAGGTGACAAGGGGTTTAACAGCATTTCAGAGCTTTGCAGTCCCAAGTAACTGAACACCCGAACACATGCAATGTGTTCAAGAGCTAAGAAGGGCCAGGACAGCGAAACCGAGCCATCTGGAGACGATCACAGAGAGACAAATAGAGAGATTAACAGCAAAAGGACAGAGGGAGACAAAACCATAGAAAGACATGGAGAGAATAGGCATAGAGAGAGAGAAAGGAAGAGGCAGCGAGAGGGCGGGAGAGAGAGAAATAGAGATACAGGAGAGAGCGAGAAGTGGAAAGAGAGAAAGAGAGAAAGAAGGAAAGACAGACAGAGAAAGGCAACAGGAGAGAGGGTGGCTGGAGCTTAGGGAGCCTTTTGTTGTGGTCAAACATATCTTAGGTTTGCTCCCCTTGTGAGTGGCAAACGCCTCTCTGCTGCTCACATGTGGTATTGACTTTTACTGAGCCAGCACCTATGGCTGACGTTCAATTAAGTCAATTAAGTCAAATATGGCAGCAAATATTTAATATTCAAGCAAAAATTCAAATGGTTACCATACTTTAGAGAAAGGCCTATGCAGCGAAGGACTGTTCAGCAGTACCTCATTACCCAGAGGTCAGAAACACCAGGCACCCAGCTGTGCAAACAATTCCTGGGGAACATAGCCAAAATGAGGGGTTCCTTAGAGCTTGGATTGCCATTAGGTTTGCACATATTACATCTGGAGCCTTTAGAGCAGCCACAGCGTAATTTAACAGAGAAACTTAACATTTCTTAATAAGTACTTTGGGCCTCATTTATGAAAAGTGATGCATCGCTGCGAGAAAACGGCGATGTGTCAATTTTCATTGCGCCCTTCTTGCGACACCAATGATGCGTCATATTAACAATATGACGCATCATGTCGCAAGGAGTTACAGATACGTCAGTATTTCTGATGTATCTGTAGTCGCAAAAATGACACATTGCTGGAGTGTGCTACAAAAGTAATGCAACTCCAGCAATGGGCCATTACACATGGGCAAGTCCCATGTGAAACGTGCCTGCGTCAGCCTTACGCCTGCCAGGCGTAAGATATTGACACATTTGCATCCTAGAAGTGGCGCAGTGAAATCTTATAGATTTCACTGCGTCACTTCTACAACGCTTTCTTGTGTCAGAACGCCCCCCCGCATACATTATACCTCGCGCAGGTATAATGTGGCGCAGGGGATAACAAAGTGACACATCTACCTAGATGCGTCACTTTGTAAATATGGTGCAACAAGCCTCATTTTTTACGCTGCTGGTGCGTCACAAAAAGTGACACACCGGCGACGCAAAAGTGACGCAAGGGCTCATAAATAAGCCCCTATATGTTTTTCTGCTAGGCAACATCAGTCACAGCGTTCGGCTGTGCCCAGTGGCGTAACGAAACTTAAGCTCCCCCCCTCCCCGCCCCCCCCCCCACCCCACCCCCCCACTGCAGGACCCAGAGAGAAGCTCTCAGGCCTTGGGCCAGCCGCCCATGCACAGTGCCCGAAGCTCAGGCCCTCCCTCCCCCCTCCAGCACTGCGGTGGCTGCAGGGGCTGTTGTTACGCCTCTGGTTGTGCCCCGCCCCACACCCAAGGTTTTTCCCTTCACACCACCTGTTTTGGTTTGTGTGGAAACTTTCTGTCTTGAGTTTGCGCAGTACATCCAGTGTTCCCACGCTGTGCCATTAATTTTCTTTGTATTTCTTGGGTCCATTAATTCTACCTTTTTGCGTCAGCACAGAAAACAAACCCTCCACCACCCTAATGGAATATTCAGAAAACTGGTATTTGACTGAGGATTATGAAGCATTTCAGGATGTCTCAGAATGGCGTGTGTCTTTCAGGTCTAGACGGTGCAGCGGCTGGTGCAAGATTCTGAATTTTGAGTTCTCTATGCTAGAAAGTGGCATTTATTATGATGCATCAGTGGCCAGAATGATGAATTATGTCACATAAGCCCGTAAATCTTCAGAACCTTGTATTCGTGTCAGGTATCAGACCGCTTGTAAGTAGTACGGAGATACTGCTTTAACATCATCTTAGACTGGGTGCGTCTTTAAAACCCAAAGATGAAGCACCCTCGGATTTTATCGAACAAGGCACGTTTAGATGAAGCTTCAAAGACCACTGGTGGTCTGCCTAGGAAATACAAGGGCATATTTACAGGAAGTGACGCATGGGCATCGATGCGTCAGATTTCTTGCACCTGCCTCAAATGCCCTAATGACGCTATGGATGCGCTGTATTACAATACAGTGCTCCATGACGCAAGGATTCACTGATGCATCAGAAATTCGGACGCATCTTTTTGCGCTAAAGTGACGCATTGCTGGAGTTGGTCGTAAGACTAACACAACTCTTGCAATGCGTCAAAAACACATAGTCGAATCCCATGTTAAAAGCCCTGCATCAATCTTTAAGCCTGGGTTAAGAAGGCGTAGGAATTTTGACAAAGTCAAGTCATAGAGTGATGCAGTGAAAAGTTGTAAATGTAACTGTGCCAGTTCCACGTGACTTTTAACATGTGACTCCCTACCCTGCATACATTATACCTGGCGCAGGCAGAATGTGACGCAGGCCTCTACAAACTGACGCATTGGGCCCAGTGTGTCAGTTTGTAAATATGGAGCAGAGTGGAGCACTGATTGCGCCGCCGTTGCGTAAAAAAAAGGACGCTGCGGCAGTGCAAGCTCCTTGTAAATCAAAGCTTGTTAAGGTTAGATAATGTGCATAATAATCTCAACCCCCAAATAAATGGTCGAGACTGAGGGCGTAAAGGAAACTGATCATTCACACCTAGAGGAGTCGGTGTCACCATATCCAGGGCGAGGATGGGGAATGCATTTTGACCATATGCATTAGTATCTGCAGCCCCTAAACAACTCAAATTAACCACAGGTAGTGACATTATCTGACGTCTGAGCTGATTCATTTGGCCTGAGTTTGTCGTATGTCATGTACCCAACTCTGTCGTCATTGCATGCAGACCATCAGTTAACAGCTGCATTATGTACCTGATGGATGACTGGGTGGGGAATAAGCATTGGCTCCCCAGTCAGTCCGAGTTCACAACTCACACACAGAGACAGCAGCCTTGTTCCTTTACCTCTGCAACCCCATCGACAGCACTTTAAGCTAAGGTGAGAAAGTCTTTGACCACTGCAAGGTGATAAAGTCAAATGGTGGGGCTGTTTAGTAACTAGGTGCCGTCCTTTTCAGTCAGTGGCTCGCTTGCTCAGGCTGTGCCTGGTTTGATTCATTATTGTTGATAACTGGCTGCTCACGGGATGCCCAACAATAAGCTTCTAGCTGTGAGGCAGGTGGCCATTGTGAGAAGGTGGCCTGGTGTATGCTGTCCACTAGTTATAGTGAGCACCTTGCACCAGCCCAAACGACCCCTTAATGATGATAGGTTAAAGACAACCTTTATTGAAAGCTATCCTAGTGGTAGCTATGGAGAGCAGTCTTCAGGCTAAGTCTTGAAGGAATGTAAAGCAGCTTGTTTTACCAGTTTATAATATCTTGAATGACCAAATGTAAGGGAACCACACCAGGTATATATATATAATATATGTATTTATTAATAAACACACCCCCATAGTCTCTTTATGAGACTAGAAGCAAAAGCACATATGTTACACTTCAAATATTACAGTAAAATAGCACACATACACGTTAGGCCTTAGGGGAGAGCCACACCATATACTAAAATAGTGGTATAAGAACCACGACTTAACTAGACACAAGGCCTGGAGCCTGCAGAATCACTGGGACCCCAAGGAACCACCCAAGGTAGTGACACAGGGGACAAACGGGGGCCGTGTGCAGTGTGAGAAGCCGCGAGCTCCCGTTAGCTTCTATTGGGACAGTCGCGGTTAGATTTTTAAAGATAAAGGACACTTAGAATTGGACTAGGACCAAACCCTCTTGGATTTAGGCAGTTCTAGGGTCAACACCCAGGGGAGCACTGGAGTACTCGAGTTACCTCACCCAGGGAAGCCGGGTGCATAGGTGTCAAATGGTGTCAGGTCGTGTCGTCGTTTTCAATGGAAGCTGGCGAAGAAGTGCTGCTGCCGGGAAGATGCGAAGTGTCGGAAGAGATCCAAGCCTGGATCGAAGATGTGAAGAACCTGAAAGCAGAGGGGACAGAGTCTGGGTCACTTGCCAGTGACCAGGGGCACGATAGACGAATGCCCACCGATGTCAGGGGTTTCAGGTGAAGAAGGTGAAGCTTGACTCTTCAGCCACGAGGACCAGGAGGCGTCGAGGACAACCAGGAGCTGGATTCGAGCTGTCCCACGAAGGATGTTGAGTGCTGCGGTGTCGGTGCCCAGGTTGGACCCAACAAGCCTTGGCAACAGCAACCCACGCAGCAAGGATAAAGATGCTTCGGTGCAGACCAGCAAGGTCTGAGGGACTCACCACGCAGTGGAGAGTCAGGGCACGTCTGGAGCAACCAGGGAAGCCCAAAGAAAATCAGAGTTGCCTTCACAGAGACCCACCAGTTGACAGACCAGGGATCGCGAAGGGACCTCGAGAGGAATTACAAAATGGCAGCCCACGGGTCACTCGGGGTGACTAGGCCGACAATTTTCGGTGGATTCTCTGCTCTGGGTGTGGGCTACAAGTAACCCAATGCACAGCCTCAGGGGACTTCGAGAAGCTGATGCACGTGCAAATGTGCATGGTGTCCAGGGGTTCTGGTTCAACGTTACCCATGAGGGCTGTGGGTCTCAGCTTTACTGGGGACTCGGGTCGGCCTTTGAGAAGTCTGGAAATCCTCTTCCTGGGCTGTAGATACTTCAGAGTCCGTCGGGAGCTTCGGAGATGCAGACCGGCAATTGCTTCGTTGGTGCCTGCCAAGCAGGGGAGTCACTCCTTGACCCCAAGGGAGATTTATTCAGTTCCCTAGTCTTGAGTAGAGCGTCGAAGTTCCAGGATTCAGTTGCAGAGTTTCGTCCAGGGATATCTAAAGTCCTGTTGCCAGGGGTTCCTTACTTATACCTAAGAAAGGGGTTGGACTAACTCAGGGGACGTGGACCCGTATCTGTGGCTGCAGCATCCATTTTGTGATGTCAGGGCTCTTTTAAGTTGGTACCGGGTATACCGGTGCTGTTCTGTCTCTCCCTCTAGAAGGGTGGGATCATACTCCCATAGCAGTTACTGGCGTGGGGGTATGATTCCAAGGTGTTTGACACCAAACACAACATGTTTCCGTGCAGCCAGTCCATAGTTAGCATTTACAGTTTAGTTATAATGCACTTAAGAGTATATGGTCATGCTGCACTACTGACAACCCCGGAGGATAGATTCCGAGGCTGCAGAGGAGCTCAGCTCATGCCTGGGCACCCTCTCACATATAACCAAGCACCCTGCCTTCAGGATTGATAAGGCCTGCCATAGGGGTAACTGATAGGTTTCTATGTGCAGTGATAGGTGAGATATAGTGAACCTATATCTCTGTAAGGGGTGCATGCACCACCTTACCCAGGCCGCAGTAGCAGACCTGTGGTGTCATTTTGGAGGGCTTCCCAGGGGTGGCATAATACATGCTTCAGCCCCTGGTAGGCCTCTGGGGTACCTATGCCCTGGGTACATAGTATATTATATACTTGGGACTTATAAGGGCACCTCAGAATCCAATCTGTGGTGTACCTAAGGTACTAGGTATCAATTTAGAGAAGAAGCAGCTAGGCTGGGGTCTTGAATAGCAGGGCCCCAGCCAGACTAAGGTCGAAAAAGAGTGAAACATCAGCAAAAAGTGGGGGTAACCATAAGAGGCAGATCCTACTCTCCTATAGCCGTCACCTGTTTTCATCCCTTGCAGGGACCCAACCAATAGGCTTTTAGAACATGTAGCCACTGTTATCTCTTTTAACTTCTTTGAATCACATGTTTTCATCCCATAAATGGGAACTCCACCAATGAGCGTTTAGGGATTTTATCCCGTACTGCGCTTGCTGACTAGTGGTAGCCAATTCTCTAGAATAAGCAATCTTCATTGTTTATTTTACCAGTAGACTGCTGCCCACTGACCAGTAGCGGGAAACGGCATTTACAATGCAGAGTTAACCACGTGTGCCACGCACATACCTTAGCCACACATATTGTGGTTAAGGCTGTCAGTCCTCTAGATGCAGATTTGCAGAGCTATGGACGGAGAGAGGAACAGGAAGGATTGGGACAGGAAGGACCGGGACGTGGCTTGGTAAGTAGGGCTAGGGGTTCTGTGTAGTTTTTAGGGCTGGGGCCATTTTTAGAGCTCAGGGCGGGGGGCTGTGGTAGTTTTAGGGCTGGGAGCCGAGTTTTAGGGCTCATGGCAGGGGAGGGAGGAAGGTGCAGTTTTCAAGGCTGGGGGCCAGTTTTAAGGCTGAGGGCAGGGGTTCTGGGGTCGTTTTTAGGGCTGGGGTGGGTAGATTGCAGGGCTCGGGGGCAGGTGTTAGGGCTCAGGGCCAGGGGCTGGGGTGTGATCTTTACCGCACATATACCTTTACCAATCATGCCTTTACAGATGAAATTTGTTGTAAAGGCATGCGTGGTTTAGGGAGTCGTTGTTCCGTCATACAACCACCAATAGCACACAAGCGATCTTATATAAACAAGTCTTGTTTATCTTGCAGGTCTTCTTATTAACTCTTTTATTTTATATTTTACAGTTAAATTAGAGAAGCAAACATAATATAGCTGAGACTATTGGGTTGGGTTTGGGGGAAATGAAGCAAGTAAAATGACGGTGGTAGGTGTGTCACAGGTTGATCACATCACAATAGGCACATAACTTGTGAACATTAAATAATTCCTTTACCAAACACAGACACTACCAAGGTAATTGGACAACATTTCCCATGTTTAAATAATTCAGTAAGTCTTTGATCTCTGACTCAACAAAGTTTTTTCAAGGTGTATCTGAAGGGTCGAGCCTGAGTAGGCCAGGTCCTCTCATAGCATTCATGTTTTTCAGCTCTCTTTTTAACTTACGTTCGGAAATGAGTATATACTTTATTAAACTTTAATAGGCTTCCTTTTTACGTTACATTTCATTTGCTTTATTCGACAATATTTGTCATAAAAGCATACAATAAATACAAAGATAGTCATAACATAAAAACTATATAAATAAGCACAGTAAAACAGTTTGATAAAAGGATAAAAAGGCCGAACATCACAAAAGCCAAATAAAAGAAAATTATATGACAATTGTTTAAAACGACTGCACAGTCAAAAAGAGAGGCTCCTCTTTTCACGCCGATGGTTTACATCAAAAGGCACCGTACAGCAAACAAATACGGGCTGCAAAGTAATATAAAGGGGGTAAACCTGAACAGCGATAGCTCGTCCATATGGAATCCAATGTCATTCATAGGACAATAAAATACAAAATGTTTGTAATTTCCCCATAAGAATTGATAGTAAGTAAACTATACAAGGAGGTGAGTTATTTGCAAATACAGACTTGGGGATAATGAGAGGGTTATACAGTAACAGTGAATGCTTTTGCGCGAAGAACCCACATTTTACCCAAGAACTTAGCAACAGCATATACCTGGTTCGGATCTGATGTAAATATTGTAGGGGCTGCTTGGCTATTGCTTGTCCCCATCAGCCTGCATGTGGCTTTAGTCCATGTGCGACGAACACCAGCATACCCATAACAGGAAAATAGGAGGACTTGTTCAACAGATTCGGGAACAGTATTACACATAGGGCACAACACGTCTTTATTTAAGGCTCATCCAACAGTGAAGGTCTTGAAAGACGATGTGCCTCTCCTAAATTGGAAGTATACTTTTCTATCTTAGGGTACTAGGATAGTATCCCAATATGGTTGCAAAAAAATGTAGATTTAAATTCATAATAGCTTCCAATCAAAGTATGACCAATGTTTGCTCTACCTGCAGTTTCGTCTACCCAATGCCAGTAATGTTCCTTCAATAACCTTGCTGTCAGAGGTGAGCTAAAGAACGGAATAGCCCCAAAATCCCCAAGACCAATGGCTGATAACAGCAGCGGCGGCTGCTCTCAATGCCAACTGGTGAGGCAGCGTGGTAACCACATCTAGCAAATGCACAAAAGAATCTGTGATAACGCTACGTGTCTACCAGCATGTTCTTGCCACAAAACTGGGGCGTGCAGCATTAAATCGTGCGCTGCTAATGCAGAGAGCGACTTGCTTTGGAGGCAGCAAGTTGACCAGAGTTAATGTGTTCTAACAGTACCCTTTGTGTTTTTTTCCACATATTATCCAAACAATAATCAGCGCAGCTACAAGTGAACGTTCGTGTAGTACTGCAAACGTGGATGACAGGAGTTTAATAACTCAACTTATAAACATTGTTATTGTAAAGTGGGTCCAACAGCTCAGTTGCACTCCAAAGGAAAACACCAGAGTGAGTAGTAGGCGAAGGTACCGGATTTAATGTTATCCAACTGGAGCGTTACATATCAGTCCACAAGTTGCCCCACGTTACCAGGCACCTCCCTTAAAACCCTCCACCACATTGCAACCCGCACTAAAACCCTCAAATGTAAACACCCCCATGTATAGTGTTGCCAACGGTTAAGGATGCAAAAGCATTCTTTGATGAATGCATGAGCGCGCAACAACACTAGTCACGCTTGCGCTAGTCAGTACTTCGTGAACATTTCAAACCTAGAAAATTGTCTATATATATATATATATATATATATATATATATATATACAGCGATGTAATAGATGTCACCAAACTCGTGCACGAACTACACCACCCAACAGTTACAGCAGCGATTCAATTAAAGGCCTTGCCTGCAGCACGGGGCCGGGTGTGGGTCGCGTGGGGTGGGGGGATGGTGGAGTGGTCGCGAGGGAAGAGGGGGTCGCGCGGGGGGGGCTTTAAATAAAATAAAAATTAAAAAATTACCTTTCCCGGGTGACTGTCCCGCGTTTTCAATACTCGGCCTGCTCCTGATTTTCTGCCTCTGCAAGAACAGGAAGCAGGCAGTCTCCCTCCCTTCCCCTATGCCAATCACAATGCTGCAATGGCAGCGTTGTGATTGGTTGGGACGCTGACCACACAGGCGTCTATCGGGAGGCCATTTTCTGCAGCCTACATGGAGATAAGGGAGAGTGCGTATGACTGAATTGGTTGGCCTCAGAGGGCCTACCAAACAGTCAGGGCCCGCAACATTGGGCAAGCCGCTCCTCCCCTGCCCTCGAGTAGACCCACCACCAAACAAACCCTTCTGCTTTCTCGCAGTGCGAGAAGCAGAAACATAAAATGGTATTTATAATACCATTTTTTGTTTCTGCTTCTCGCACTGCGAGAAAGTGTAGTGAAGATTGCTATCTATATACATACAATGCTAAGTTAGCACAACCGCGTTAGATGTTAGAAAGCCATCTTGCCGCTTTTGCTGCTTTTGCACACGACACTGTAGTCACATGTTATTAATTGAGAAATGCTTGCTCGACTTTGCTTCACATGAGAACTGTCTGTTGTTCACATCCCGAACAGTGAGCAGCGACCTTGGTCTGAACATTGTGTAAAGAAACAGTCTGGGTCGCTAGACGGTGCATGTTGTTGGGTTCAGGTTGATCGGCCTACTATTTAGCCATAACACGCACGCAGCTGTAAATACCTGAAAGTCGGATGCTTTTAATATTGCAGTGTTGCATGTTTTTCATTACATTCGGAAGAAGAGCTTTCCCAGGAGCAGAGTCTAGCTGATCCTGTGATGTGATCCCACTAAGCTGATCTTTGACGACGTATGGGGTGCCGGATGATGGGATGGCTGTTATTTTTGTGGTGAGCGCTGATGCGTCTTACCCATATGATTTGTTTTACTCTTGGGTAACATTTCCGGCGGTGGATGAGGATGATACGTTTCATTCCTTTACTCCCACGCAGCTACCTGCGGTCTATACCCCGTATAGGACACAAGAAATCCCTATCTCTGCGTGGCAGCATACCATTTGGTTTAATGGCGCCCTTCCCCATGCAGTTGCACCGGCGAGAATGGGCCCGTTGTCTATTGCAGGGGCCACATGGCTGGTGGTGGCCGGCTTTACGCCTCATCCCCGCTATCTCACGGTGGCTGATTTGCGGGTACTACACACAGCCCTGATTACAGTTCATAGGGCTTTGGTGCAGTACGTGTCACGCAACGTGCAGGTGGGGGCACCTGCTGTTGCGGGACAACCAACGGACCACCACGCGGTAGTTATTAGTCCTGTTATGGTTAATTTGGTAATGGGCAAGCGCCCCCAAAGTAAGGATGATTTTCCTTATTGGCTTGCTGAGAAATTTGACCAACTGGAGGTGGTTTTTCCGCATACTACTCCTGTGGAGAAACACAGGATTCTCACCATTAGTTTGCCGAAAGACTTAGTCCCAGATATGGCTGATTGCACAAACTGGGGCAAGGTCTTTGCCGCGACCTACTCGAAGTGCTTCGGCACTCCGTCTATGTCTGTACTACCCTCCGTCATCAAACGTGTTCAAGAGAATCACGGTGCGGAGGCTGCTGTTGAATTAGGAATGAGGCTTGTCGGAGTGTTCGATGTGGTGGCTTCCATGGTAATGGGCAACCTCAAAGGCGACGCCATGCAGTTCCAAGTAGCTAATAAGCTGGACCGCGTGGATGAACTCGACAGGCCCAAGGAGTTCCCTAAAATAATTGCGCAAGCCTATAGGACCGTGGGCCGTAGTGCGTTGGGTGTTAAACCAGCCGTGGTAATTCCTGATATAGTACAGCAAACTAAGGTGAGCTCGTCTACTAAAGACGAACGCCCAAATTTTCCTAAACAAAGTTGGCGAGCAAAGAAACAGGGGAAGCAGCAACAGAAACAGGGGTCTCGTCCTGCCTCGCCCGTGCAGTCATCCAGCGAACGCACATATGATCTGCACGATCGATCTCGTATTAAGTCACCTGATAGATTTCAGGTTTCTGAACAACGCTCTCCTCGTTCTTCACAGGAAACATCGGCATCACAATACGGTGGCAGAGACCGTGGGAAAGGAAGGGGTGCTCAAAGTCGTGAGCAACCCCGTCAGACTGACGGCAAAGGCAAGCAGGACGAGTCTGCACGTCAAAGGACCTCCGTTTCAGAAGAAGAAAGTTGCTGCGCTAACAGCGAGGTATGCCACAGATGGTGCGGACGCAGCTTCAGAACCTGACATGGGCACTAACGCTGCTCGACAGCGCGGCGGAAGTTACAGTAGTGCGACAAGCACTGCATCCATATCTGGTGGCGACAGCAACTGATACGTTCATAACTGTAGAAACTGCTGACACTAGAGTGGCTCCCCCTGATAGACTATATAATATAGTCCTTTTGATCGAAGGTGACATACAACGTATGATAAAAGGGATTTTTTGGGATAATCTGACCACTTCATATGATATTCTATTAGCAGAGGCTGATTGGCCCCCGGCTTTCGTTTTAGATGCTCCTAGAGGGGAGGAGGTAATCCTCCCGTCCTTCGCGCACACAGTGCCAAAATACCAAGCTAAAAAGTTCGCCGAGGAGTGGGCTCTGATGCTTGCACCTGCGCTGTATCGTAATCAGGTAGGCTGGGATAAATTGTCCCCCAGCCATGAAATTCCGTTGCGGTCTACGCCCCAGCCACATCCCCAATATCCCATGCTACCTTTGCTTCCTGATTCAGCAAGGAAGCTGTTGATACGTGGCCTAATCCTATCGAGGCTCGATTATGGGAATGCGCTGTTTCTCGGTGCCCCCGAAGCGACCTTTAAAACTCTCCAACAGGTGCAAAACGCAGCTGCGAGAATCCTTATGGATGTTTCCAGAAGGCAGTCTGCTGCTCCTGCTCTCAGAGCGCTTCACTGGCTCCCCGTGAAGGAGCGGGTGAAATTTAAGGCGCTATGTACTGCCCACAAAATTCTACATGGCAAAGGCCCCCCTATCCTTGCGCATATGGCCCGTCCCTATAAACCTCCACGTCTGCTGCGCTCGGACCAAAAACACCTTCTGCAGTCAGCCAGAGTAAGAAAAGCTCGTTCTGGGGGTAGGCGTTTCTCGGTGCAGGTGGCTTCTCTTTGGAACTCTCTGCCCATCAGGATTCGCTCAGAGCCCAAGATCCTACCATTTAGGAAACTTCTTAAGACCTACCTGTTTCCACAGTAGTGACTAGCTGAGTCTCCCCTTCTGGTCTGTTGCGCCGGGACGCCCCTGGGTAAGCTGAGCGCATTACAAATTTCATATTATTATTATTATTATGAGTCGCGAAGCAAGACCTCACGTCGCGGCTATCCTTGAACAATTGGAATATCAAGGTGTAATTGAAACATGTGTGTCACCAATGAATAATCCTTTATTCACTGTGACGAAGCCTGACGGGTCGTACCACCTAGTTTTGGATTACCGGCATTTAAACTCTCATTGCCGGACATGCGCAGTACAGAATACCCACAGTTCGGCTCTCGTCGATAGTCTCGTGAGAAAACGGTTTAAAACCACACTTGACATTTCCAATGGCTTTTACAGCCATAACCTGTCCTCTCTTAGTAGTGAGTGGACGGCATTTACCTCGGGTGGCAAACAAAAACATTTCAAAAGATTACCGATGGGCTATAAAAACAGCCCTGGTGTCTTCGCCGCTCGCGTGGTCTCTCTGTTAGAGAGCATAGACCCTGATGCGTACTCGTATGTGGATGATATTTATCTCACAGATGATGAGTTGGGACCGCATCTCCGTCGCGTTGATCGCATTATTGTTTTGTTTGCAGACTTCGGTTACAAATTCAACTTTGCGAAGTCTCACATTGCGAAATATACAGTGTTGTTCTTGGGATACGAACTCAACAATGAAGGTCGAGGATTGGCTCCGCACTTCCTAGAGAAATGTGCATGCCTACGTGCTCCCACGACACTTAAGAAATTACAATCTCTGCTGGGTTTTCTGAATTTCGGTTGAACTTACATTCCAGATTATGCTCAGCGAATCAAGCCGCTTTATGCCTTGGTACAACCTACTTTTTCCAAATCATGTTGGCTGCCGGAGCATTCAGCTATATTGCAATCATTGCAAGATGACCTTCTTGCTTCAAAATACTTACTGACACGTGATAACCACACTAACCTGGTAATAAGAGTTGTGCCAGGCGCAGTGGGTTTCACATACTTAACGTTCAATGAGGGAGACACCGTCCCCATTGCCTACAAATCACACTTGTACACTTCGGCTGAACTGCGATTTTCCGCTGTCGAGAAAGTTCTGATGGCAGTACAGATGGCGATTCTGAAAGAGCGAGCGCTATCGCAAGGCAAACGCATGTTGGTGGTAACACCATATCCTGCCCTTGAGGCGGTGACGAAAGCAAGTGTACTTAATTCTAAGGCTTTGCATCCAAGGTGGATACAATGGGCCACTTCCTTGACATCGCCTGACGTCACATATATCTTTGACGCGGCACTTCAGACTCAGGAGTTTTTGCAGTATGAATTCGTTCATCCAGCTCCTCTGTCTTTTCGCCCGCTCGAGGATTACCATTGTGTCATTTACACTGACGGTTCTGCGCAACCGGCTACTGGATCGAAGGATGCCTATTCAGCGGCCTGCGCAATTGTAGTCGGTACTTTCGTGAATGGTGAATTCCAATCCGATGTCGTGCATACGCAGTCATTGGGTGATTGTACCGCACAGTTGGCGGAGCTTCGTGCTCTGGTGCTTGCACTAGAGTTTGCTGATCCCCGAGTCACTACTCTTATAGTGAGTGACTCATTTTATTGTGTCCAATCATACAACGACAATCTACATTTTTGGTCTCAGAATGACTACCATGATTCCAAAGGTAGCACAATTAAGCATAAAACGCTTTGGGTTCGAGTAGCAGAACTTAAAGAACATCTGCCTCTCGTGAATGTTATTCACACTCTTGTTCACCAACGAGTTGGTGTCCATGCTGTCCGAAACAGCCTAGCTGACGAGGCAGCAAAAACAGCAGTGGCAACATACTTAGTAGCAGCAGTTACAAGATCCAAAAGTAAGATCGATGATGACATCTTGGCAGCTATTGCTGCTACAGAGAAGGGAACAAAATATCCAAGAGGTTTCCCTTCTCGTTACCATTATCGTTTAAGTCCTGATAACGTCCCATTAGTGAGGATTAATAACGTTGGTGACAGATTGATTCCCAACGCGGACTGCAGACCATCTTTGTTATTAGCAGCGCACGAGGGCATGGCGTCCGCGCATGCCGGCGTTGCAGCTACTGTATCTCCGTTACAACAACGTTACTGGTGGTGCGGTTTATATAAACAAGCGCGTGCTTATGTTCTTAATTC
The DNA here is from genome assembly GCF_964204655.1 of Triturus cristatus. NCBI lineage: Eukaryota > Metazoa > Chordata > Amphibia > Caudata > Salamandridae > Triturus > Triturus cristatus. Next base: position 667,904,117 of record NC_140586.1, on the reverse strand, counting down.
TGACATTTGCCAGCAGATAAAACCTTCAACTGCGTCGCGCCCACCACAAACTCAGTTGTACATATCTAATAAACCACTGGGTTGTGTTTATTTAGATCATTGCGGTCCATTTACCTCTGATACTGCGTACAAATACATCTCGGTTGCAGTGGATTCGTGCACACGTTTTCTGTGGGTGTGGCCACAAAGGAGTGCTGATGTCCGTACTGTCATCAAGGATTTGCGTGTCATTGTTGGAAGTTTTGCATGTGGTACCTTTCATTCTGATCAGGGCCCTGCGTTCGCCTCTAAGGCGTACAAAGAAGCCATGAGAAATTTGGGGGTCCAAGTCAAATTTTTGTCTCCATACAGACCTGAGGGTAATAGTGTAGTGGAGCGGATGAACCGTGACTTAAAGCAATATTTGGCAGCCAGGGTTTTAGGTACTGGCCAGAACTGGCTAGCCCACTTATATGACGTGCAACGTGCACTTAATAATCTCCCTAGAAGGTCTCTGGGTGGGCGGACCCCATACATGATGCTCTTTGGCATACGAATGTTTGTCCCGGACCTTGATGGTCTAGACATGGCGGCGTCGACCGCACCCTTTGACGTAGATGATCACTGTGCTGTATTGCAGAATCTTCAAGAAGCCAGAGACAGTCTAGCGAAGGAACACGTACCCTCCACATCTGATGCTGCGCTTCAGATTCCGGTAGTCGGCTGGCTACCTCGAGTTGGTGATCTGGTCCGTGAGAAGGTGGAGAACAAGAAGGAGTTCGGACCCTCTTATCGTGCACCAGTTCCGGTGCTTGGAGTACAGGGTACACGTACAGTCATTTTACCTCCACTTCCTGGTCGTAAGGATAACAGGTACATCTCAATTGACAATGTCAAGCTACAGCGAGTGGCCGATTCTTCTTAGTATGACTCCGGCAGTTTCTTGCCCATCGATGCTGAGAAATTCGGTTGTGGCCCCAGCTTCTGACACCTTGCCTGATGTTGCCGTCGAGATGCATACAGTTACTGGTCCTTTATTGCCACCGACACCTGGTGGTCTACCTGAAGATATTGAGTATGCTGATCCTGCGGATGTTCCATTGCCTGTTTTACAATCCACCACAGTTACCCAGTCACGATACTCTTTTGACACTAATCCAATGACTTCCATTGCCCCGTCCAAAGTTTTGATTTTTGTGGCCTGGTTCAAAAGACATTTTTTAATTGCCCCTTGGACTTACATTTGGCTGGTGCTCATATGTATTTTTTTGTTTATGTCCATTGGCTTTGTAGGTGTGTTTTTTAGACTTATCAATGGACACTACCTGAAAGAAAGATCTACAATTCGACTAATTGATGGAACTTTGGCGCCCCACTCCTCATCACATATCATGAAAAGGGACCAGACTTTTGTGAACATTACTGCCTGGCCTGTACGTGATGGGATCGCTTGGGATGCTGTAAAATTTCAAATTCATGGCCCCACTGAAGTAATCAATGTGCCAAATGTATTTCGTGTTTCTATGGGTGATGTAGTTAAGCAGAACATCCACTCGGATGATTGGGATGTACAAGCAATAGAAGCACTGTTTTCTGATTTGAAATATTATGCTGCATTTGATGCTGAAGATTTGTATTTAGATACTGCTAATTATGATGAGCAATTCTGCTATCAACATTATGGCACACATTTCCTACACAAAGCAAATACGTTTCGAAATTTTGTAAATTATACACAATGGGAACACTGTCCACCCCCTAGGCAGGGCAGCTCAACCACGTTAGTGGACAAATTCACATATTTTTCTGATTTCAGTGTGTCGAATCCGGCCTCCTTTTATTTTAAGGTCACGGCTGAGTCTGCTTCTAACGTTAGACTGACACACACCAAATTGTTATATTCCAAGTCCTTTATGGACGAGTTGGCAATTGGAGGATATGATCTGTGGAAAGCTACTATCGATCTTAAATCGGTTTGGGGTTCTAAACCATGGCAGGTACAGGGAACAGAAGCTTTGCATCGTGCCTGCCTCATCCTGAACCACATGTTATTTTTGAATTCGTCAATTTTTCAGATCACCTGTTCTGGATTGGCTACTTCTAAAAAATTTAATTCTCCCTCCACTCCGGGTCTGGGTGCTTATCCTAATTGGGATAATCATACGGATCTGTCCCTTGATACGTTGCAGTCATACATTTCCAACACATCCTTCAATATTTCTGAATTGAATCTGGAGGGGTGGTTAGTGTGGCAAACGAGCTCAGATTCCTGTCAACATCGGTTTCTGGATTTAACAGCGGGGTATACACAAGTTTGTGTGGACCCCCGATTTGAATCTTCTCACACTGCAACTACCTACTCAGAAGGGAAGTTATGCCAATCTTGGCTGCAACATTCCACCTTAGCATCTGTTAAACTTCATTTATCACAATTGAACGACAAAATAGATTTGAATGATTTTGTTAAAGGTCCTGCGTTTGGCAGGTCCAAAAGATGGGTATATGCTATTTACAACGAAGTTTGGAAGCTATCACAGATTGAGGCTGCATCCAGATTACGAGCTATTGACCAGGCCAATATGGAAAAGGTATTGGCTGTAATAGATAATAGCATTAACACCCTGTCTTCCAGAATTTATACCTTAGATAATATTGTTTCATCTGTGGTGGACATTGTGCAGGATATTTTGTCTGTTTTGTATCATGGTCAGAATCAATTGCGTTCCATTATGCAGTTTGCATGGACATTGCAAACGTTAAAGGCTGGGAAAGTCCCTTGGGATTACATGAATACTTCATCTTTGTTCCTCCCTTTTAATTTAACTGCGAAACAACAATTTATGTCCATGAAAGATGCGACATATTCATTGCTGCACATTGAAAAGTTAGAACCTTTACCTTTCTCTGTTGCCGAATTAAACTCCGCTGTGTGGCTTATCCACGGGCTGATAACGTTACCATTCCCCCTGTTTAAGTTCAGTTCGTGCATAAAACATTATGCCCTTGGCAGATATGAAAAACTTGGTACTGCCTTCCTGCACGAAGTTTGGTCACTCCCATTCACGTATAGATATGTGAGAGACGGAAAAGAGGTGTACCTAAAAGGTGAAGAGTGCACTTACACTCCGGATCACTCTGTAGTGTGTAGGCACATTCAATTGCATGGTGCATGTAATGTGCGCGCGTTCCTAATTTAGCTTGCGTCCTGAAAGGGATTCCGGTGCCAGTTATAACACCGTCTTTTACGCTGCTTGCTAACGGTAGTTATTTGCTATTAAATAATGAAGCTTACTGTGTTAGTGGGGATTCCCTACATAGTGACTGTATCACAGAGAGTAGTCTGCTGTAATAACGTCCTTTTCCCACCCCCGCATGGAAGGCTCGATGTATCCATCTGGCATTCCATTCCAACCTTGAAAGCAGAGTTCAAAAAGATGAGCAGAATAAGGGCTCTATTGTCTCAATCAATCAATCAATCAATCAATCAATCATTGCATTTGTAAAGCGCGCTACATACCCGAGAGGGTCTCAAGGCGCTGGGGAGGGGGGGGTGCTACTGGTCGAAAGCCAGGTCTTGAGGAGTCTTCTGAAGGCCAGCAGGTCCTGGGTCTGTCGTAGGATGGTGGGGAGAGTGTTGCAGGTCTTGGCGGCGAGGTAGGAGAAGGATCTGCCGGCGGCGGTGATTTTTCAGATGCGAGGGACTGTGGCGAGGGCGAGGTTGGCTGAGCGGAGGCTTCGGGTGGGGGTGTGGAAGCTGAGTCGGTTGTTGAGGTAGGTGGGTCCGGTTTTGTGCAGTGCTTTGTGTGCGTGGATCAGGAGCTTGAAGGTGATCCTTTTGTTGACGGGGAGCCAGTGCAGGCCTCTCAGGTGGAGTGTGATGTGGCTGCGGCGGGGGACGTCGAGGATGAGTCGGGCCGAGGCGTTCTGGATGCGTTGGAGTCGTCTCAGGAGCTTGTTTGTAGTTCCTGAGTAGAGGGCGTTCCCGTAGTCGAGTCTGTTGGTGATGTGGGCTTGGGTAACGGTTTTTCTCGTGTCGAGGGGGATCCATTTGAAGATCCTGCGGAGCATACGGAGGGTGTTGAAGCAGGACGCGGAGACGGCGTTGACTTGCCTGGTCATGGAGAGAGTGGAGTCGAGGATGACCCCCAGGTTGCGTGCGTGGTCCGTGGGTTCCGGGGCTGTGCCTAGTGACGTGGGCCACCAAGAGTCGTCCCAGGCTGATGGGGTGGGTCCGAGAATGAGGACCTCTGTCTTGTCTGAGTTCAGCTTCAGTCTGCTGTCCTTCATCCAGTCGGCTACGGCCTTCATTCCTCTGTGGAGGTTAGCTTTGGCGGTGTGGGGATCTTCGGTGAGGGATATGATCAGCTGGGTGTCGTCGGCGTAGGAGATGATGTTGAGGTTGTGTTGTCGTGCGACGTGGGCGAGGGGGGCCATGTAGATATTGAACAGCGTCGGGCTGAGGGAGGATCCTGTGGGACGCCGCAGATGATCTCGGTGGTTTTGGAGTGGAAGGGTGGGAGGCGAATGCTCTGGTTTCTGCCGGAGGGGAAGGATGTGGTCCAGGCCAGGATCACTCTGTAGTGTGTAGGCACATTCAATTGCATGGTGCATGTAATGTGCGCGCGTTCCTAATTTAGCTTGCGTCCTGAAAGGGATTCCGGTGCCAGTTATAACACCGTCTTTTACGCTGCTTGCTAACGGTAGTTATTTGCTATTAAATAATGAAGCTTACTGTGTTAGTGGGGATTCCCTACATAGTGACTGTATCACAGAGAGTAGTCTGCTGTAATAACGTCCTTTTGCCACCCCCGCATGGAAGGCTCGATGTATCCATCTGGCATTCCATTCCAACCTTGAAAGCAGAGTTCAAAAAGATGAGTAGAATAAGGGCTCTATTGTCTCAATCAATCAATCAATCAATCACTGCATTTGTAAAGCGCGCTACATACCCGAGAGGGTCTCAAGGCGCTGGGGAGGGGGGGGTGCTACTGGTCGAAGAGCCAGGTCTTGAGGAGTCTTCTGAAGGCCAGCAGGTCCTGGGTCTGTCGTAGGATGGTGGGGAGAGTGTTCCAGGTCTTGGCGGCGAGGTAGGAGAAGGATCTGCCGGCGGCGGTGATTTTTCGGATGCGAGGGACTGTGGCGAGGGCGAGGTTGGCTGAGCGGAGGCTTCGGGTGGGGGTGTGGAAGCTGAGTCGGTTGTTGAGGTAGGTGGGTCCGGTGTTGTGCAGTGCTTTGTGTGTGTGGATCAGGAGCTTGAAGGTGATCCTTTTGTTGACGGGGAGCCAGTGCAGGCCTCTCAGGTGGAGTGTGATGTGGCTGCGGCGGGGGACGTCGAGGATGAGTCGGGCCGAGGCGTTCTGGATGCGTTGGAGTCGTCTCAGGAGCTTGTTTGTAGTTCCTGAGTAGAGGGCGTTCCCGTAGTCGAGTCTGTTGGTGATGTGGGCTTGGGTAACGGTTTTTCTCGTGTCGAGGGGGACCCATTTGAAGATCCTGCGGAGCATACGGAGGGTGTTGAAGCAGGACGCGGAGACGGCGTTGACTTGCCTGGTCATGGAGAGAGTGGAGTAGAGGATGACCCCCAGGTTGCGTGCGTGGTCCGTGGGTTCTGGGGCTGTGCCTAGTGATGTGGGCCACCAAGAGTCGTCCCAGGCTGATGGGGTGGGTCCGAGAATGAGGACCTCTGTCTTGTCTGAGTTCAGCTTCAGTCTGCTGTCCTTCATCCAGTCGGCTACGGCCTTCATTCCTCTGTGGAGGTTAGCTTTGGTGGTGTGGGGATCTTTGGTGAGGGATATGATCAGCTGGGTGTCGTCGGCGTAGGAGATGATGTTGAGTTTGTGTTGTCGTGCGACGTGGGCGAGGGGGGCCATGTAGATATTGAACAGCGTCGGGCTGAGGGAGGATCCTGTGGGACGCCGCAGATGATCTCGGTGGTTTTGGAGTGGAAGGGTGGGAGGCGAATGCTCTGGGTTCTGCCGGAGAGGAAGGATGTGGTCCAGGCCAGGGCCTTCTCTTGGATACCGGCGTCATGGAGGCGTGCTGATAGGGTGCGGTGGCAGACCGTGTCAAAGGCTGCTGATAGGTCCAGGAGGATGAGGGCGGCTGTTTCTCCTTTGTCCATCAGGGTCCGGATGTCATCAGTGGCGGCGATCAGGGCGGTCTCGGTGCTGTGGTTGCTGCGAAAACCGGATTGGGAAGGGTCCAGGATGTTGTTAACTTCGAGGTAGCGGGTCAGCTGTTTGTTGACAATCTTCTCGGTCAATTTTGCTGGGAAAGGGAGCAGGGAGATGGTCTGGAAGTTCTTGAGGTCCTTGGGGTCCGCCTTGGGCTTCTTCAAAAGGGCGTTGATCTCGGCGTGCTTCCAGCTTTCTGGGAAGGTTGCTGTCTCGAAGGAACAGTTGATTGTTTTCCGGAGGTGGGGCGCGATGGTTGTGCTGGCTTTGTTGAAGACGTGGTGAGGGCAGGGGTCCGATAGGGATCCGGAGTGGATGGAGTTCATGGTTTTGATGGTGTCTTCGTCGCTGATGCTGGACCAGACGGTCAGGCGACTGGTGCGAGTGGTAGTCGCAGGGCTGGTGGATTCGGTGGTGGGTGCGGGGGAATCGGAGTTGAAGCTGTCGTGGATGTCGGTGATCTTGCAGTGGAAGAAGGTGGCCAGGGAGTCGCACAGGTCTTGAGATGGCGGGATGTTGTTGTTGTTGGAGCTGGGGTTGGAGAGTTCTTTCATGATGCTGAAGAGCTCTTTGGTGTTGTGTGCGTTGTTGTCCAGGCGGTCCTTGAAGGCGGTCTTCTTGGCGGTCCTGATGAGTTGGTGGTGTCTGCGGGTGGCGCTCTTGAGGGCTGTGTGGTTGTCTGGTGTTCGGTCGTGGAGCCATTTCTTCTCCAGCTTCCGACAGGTGTGCTTGGAGATCCGGAGGTACTCGGTGAACCAGGCGGCTTTCTTGTTGGTGTGGTTGGTTGTAGAGGTCTTGAGAGGGGCGAGGGTGTTGGCGCAGTCGTTGATCCACTGTGTGAGGTTGGTCGTGGCGGTGTCTGGGTCGGTGGGGTCGGTGGGTGGTCTCAGGCGAGGGCGGTAGTCAGTTGGTCCTCGGTGACCTTGCCCCAGCAGCGGCGTGGTAGCTGTTGGGTGCGGTGGGTTTTCTGAAGGTGAAGTGGACGCATCTGTGGTCGGTCCAGTGTGGTTCGTGGTGTGGTTGAAGGAGACGTCGGGCTTGCGGAGAAGATGGGGTCAAGCTTGTGTCCAGCGGCGTGAGTAGGTGTCATTACGAGCTGTTTGAGTCCGAGGTTGGCGAGGTTGTGGATCAGGGCGGTGGAGTTGGCGTCGTTGTTGTTCTCGAGGTGGAAGTTCAGGTCCCCGAGGAGGATGTAGTCCGTGGAAGCGAGGGCGTGGGTGCTGATGAGGTCGGCGATGGTGTCACTGAACTGTGGGCGGGGTCCGAGAGGTCTGTAGATGAGAGTTCCTTTGAGGGTGGTGTTAGGGTCGGTGTGGATCTGGAAGTGCATGTGCTCGGCGGTGGTGAGGGTGTCATCGGTGTTCGTTGAGATTTTGATGGAGTCTTTGTGGATGATGGCGATTCCTCCTCCCACTCAGTTGGTGCAGTCTCTGCGGGAGATCTTGTAGCCCTGTGGGATGGCTATGGCGATGTCTGGTGCTGAGGTGGCGTTCAGCCAGGTCTCCGTCAGGAAGGCGACGCCGGGGCGGTGGAGTCTAGGAGGTCCCAGAGTTCGATGGCGTGCTTGCGAGCGGAGCGGGTGTTGAGGAGGATGCAGCGGAGGTGGTTGGGTTCTCTGGCTGGTGGTGTGGAGGGTTGGATGCTGGTGAATCTGCAGTTCCGGCAGGTGAAAGGCCCCTGGGTGCGTTTCGGGGTGGCCCGTTAGCAGGAGTGGTCTCGTCTGGTGTTGAGTGCGTGGAGGGTGCTTGCGTCATAGTGCAGTCTGGCGTTGCGAGGGGTGCGGGGTCCAGGGGTTCTGGCGCTGGGTGCGGTCCAGGCGCGGAAGGGCGCTGACGGGCTTGCCTTAGGCGCGCCTTCGATGCGCCAGCGGCGCGGCCGCTTCGCGGCCTCCATATGAGGGCAGAGGGAGGGATGAGCAGCTGGGAGGTGGGAGCGGGCGGCCAATGGGAGTGAAGGGGCGGGGCCGCAGGGGCTCAGCGGCGGGGGAAAACCCGGGGAAAAAACGGCTGGAAAAGACGGCGGGAGAGGGACAACAGAGCACATGGGTACAGAAAGAAAAACACAGGGGCACAGAATGAAAAAACAAAGTGGCACAGAAAGCCAAGCGCAGGGGTACAGAATAAAAAAAGGGAGCGAGCAGTCAGGCGGCAAAAGCGGCAACGGAGGTTCAACCCACAGGGGGCTGCGTGGCGGATGGGGGGAGCGACCTGCCTGGTGACGGGGTCAAAGGTCGCTCTCTACCCGCTTCGCGGCCTCCATATGAGGGCAGAGGGAGGGAGAAGCAGCGGGGAGTTGGGAGCGGGGCAGCCAATGGGAGTGAAGGGGGCGGGCCGCAGGGGCTCAGCGGCGGGGGAAAACCCGGGAAAAACCTGGGGAAAAAACGGCGGGAAAAGACGGCGGGAGAGGAACAACAGAGCACAGGGGTACAGAAAGCAAAACACAGGGGCACAGAATGAAAAAACAAAGTGGCACAGAAAGCCAAGCGCAGGGGTACAGAATAAAAAAGGGAGCGAGCAGTCAGGCGGCAAAAGCGGCAACGGAGGTTCAACCCACAGGGGGCTGCGTGGCGGATGGGGGGAGCGACCTGCCTGGTGACAGGGTCAAAGGTCGCGTTGACTTCGTCCCGGGAAACATTTGTCCTTCACGTAGCAAACACGCGCACAGAGGTGCAAGTGCTTTTGAATACTGATCCCCCACTTAATTTTGGGGCCCTGATTCAGACTATCTTTAATGCCTCGTCAACAAGTGGCCTGGCTCATTTTTTTTTAAAGTGTGGGCTTCGGCCTCGTGATCTCCTTTCAAACTATTTTTGGTGTGATCCCGGCATTTTTTCATTCTATTTTTTCCAGGGTTTTCGGAGGTCTCCCTTTGATTCTCGCCCTCGTAGCTGGGGTACTTTTGTTGATCTGCGTACTACGCTATGGATGCACAACTTGCGTCACACGACAGCAGGTCCCGGCTGCTCCATCTTCGTAACCGGATGCTTGAATACTATGGCACTTTACCACTGGCAACCTTAAGCATAGCCTATGGATTGTCCTTCCGGTTTCCCTACTTTACTTGTGTGCAGCCGGTCTTTCATTGCCTAGATTGTCCATTCCATTGGGCTCTGGATTTGGGCCTGTCGAACTCGGTGTCTCCTGCCCCGGATTATGATCGGCTAATGAGCCCCTTAGTGGCTCATGAGTTGGACTGTTCTGGCGTCAGGATTATGGCCTGTGGAGCAGCACATGGAGTCCTTGGGAATTGGGACATCGGAACGGCTGCAGCTGAATTCTTAGCAAGAAGTTATCTCGAAGAACACACCAGTTGGTCCTCGCATGGTGCTGGAGGCTCCGGTTGTCGAGGGACATGTGTGTTCCTTCCCCTTGCTGAACTGGATGGCAGATAATTTTGCAGGATGTTCCAATGATTTCCTCTTGGAAGCTGTTGCAATTTATTGTGCTTATACATTGATGGATTGACTTTTTTGCCCCTTCATTTCGTCATACGTCCTTCAATTAGTTTTTTTTCCTTTAAATGGGTTTTTTCAATCCTTTTTTATTTTTTCTTTGTTTTTTTTTCTTCAAACCTTTTCACTTACCTTATATGGACTTACAATTTATGCCCTTGGTTCCGTTCTATTGAACTTGAACTCTGCGTTCTTGCAAGTGCGCCCCTACTGGTTAGTGGTCCGATCAAGGGGGGGTGTAGTGAAGATTGCTATCTATATACATACAATGCTAAGTAAGCACAACCGCGTTAGATGTTAGAAAGCCATCTTGCCGCTTTTGCTGCTTTTGCACACGACACTGTAGTCACATGTTATTAATTGAGAAATGCTTGCTCGACTTTGCTTCACATGAGAACTGTCTGTTGTTCACATCCCGAACAGTGAGCAGCGACCTTGTTCTGAACATTGTGTAAAGAAACAGTCTGGGTCGCTAGACGGTGCATGTTGTTGGGTTCAGGTTGATCGGCCCACTATTTAGCCATAACACGCACGCAGCTGCAAATACCTGAAAGTCGGGTGCTTTTAATATTGCAGTGTTGCATGTTTTTCATTACATTCGGAAGAAGAGCTTTCCCAGGAGCAGAGTCTAGCTGATCCTGTGATGTGATCCCACTAAGCTGATCTTTACGGAATGGGGTTCCCCATTCAAGCCTAGAGACCTTTTATTAGCCTAATAATAACCATATTAGTTTACTAGCGAAAGGAAGGTGGCTGATATCCACTGTCATTTTAGTATGATTATTCCTTTCATTTTCTATGGTATTGTAACTATGCTGATGGTTTTGATCTTAATCATTTGTCTGCTTATGTTAGCCAAAGTACTGCATCTTAGGACACGAGGTTTATAAAATAAACGCTTTAAACTCTACCGTGTCTCTGTTTATTCTGTTGTGGACTGATATGAGAATAATTACGAACAGGTATTTCTGATTCCCACCATTCCTGAGAATACCCTAAGTCGCTTGTTCTGGGTTGTCTATACATTGGGACCGCCGAGATAAAACTCAGATAACGAATGGGACACTGATGCTGGTCGGATAAGGGGTTCTGGGTTCTGAGGTGAGTTTTTGGTACACCACAATTCACTGAGGTCCTGGTTTCCTGTGCATAGTTCTGTGCATAAGCAGAATCCCTGCAACAAAACAAGTGGGGTGACGTTCCTCCACCCACATGGAGGAGCCGCCCCTGGATAACAGTTTTTGTACCTATCTTAGCCAAGGCATTTTATGGACTCTATTGGCAACCATAACGTCCCTTAGTGCATCACCATATTGTGCCAGTTGAGGTTGAAGCCACAATCGCCTCCAAAACAACAAGGGTTTAGCTCTAACTGCCAGTGTACATTGACCCATATCCATCATCAAAAGTTTAAGAGGAGTGCTTTGTGGTAAGTGAACCAGATTCCTCAAAAATTGTTTTCTGATCTAGTCAGCATAGAGAAATTGGAGAAGCCCCACAACCCTGAACCATAAACACAAGCACTAACAGCTTTAGCATCATAAAAGCGCAGAATAGGGGTAATCAATTTAGTGAGGGAGCTGTTGTGTTCTCTTGCTACGACTCCTGTTATTTGCCTGTGTTTGAGAGTCAATAGGTCCAACTCGGGTTTCCATGAAAGATTTGAAGATGGAGTAACTCCCAGATAAATGAATACCTTTACACTGTCAAGTGGGACTCCTCCTAGCTCGAGCTTCTCTTCAAAAGACCTATGTTTATTAAAAAGCATGAACTTTGTCTTCGCAGAGTTGATTTCTAAGCCATGAGAGGTATAGGGAAAATAAGGTGGATGCAGTATACACCCCTGACGGACAACCTTGGCAATAGCAATTCCATTTGTCACCTGCCCCTGAGATCCCCAACAAACTTGAGCAAAGTTCCCCTCATGAAGATGAATCAAAGATAGCAAATGTCTCTTATGGAGACCCAGATCATCCGGAATCTGCCATTGCAAATCACGTGGAACCAAATCGAAAGCAGAATTGAGGTCGATGAAGGCAACATATAACTTACCTCGGCTGACCACAACAGTCTTCCAGTGAAGTAGAAGGGAGCAAAAAATGTGGTCAATCATTGAAATCTTCTTACCGAATCCAGCCTGGAAGGGCTAAATGGTGGCATTTTCCTCAATCCATTCCTCAATTTTGCTTAAAACCAAGACTTTTTGTATACAGTCGATCAAACTGATCGGCCTGTAATTTGCAGGAATGGGTCTATCCCCCTTTATATATATTGGGATGATCTCTGCTCCCTTCCATGAGTTAGGTATTGAAGCACCACTTACTATAGCATTGGCTAATAAGAGGCTGTATTCAGCCCATCTGACTCTTTTGAACAGAAAAATATTAGCTGGTATGCCATCTAGACGTGGCACTCTACCTCTTTTTATAGCGCGTAAGGCAGATAAAATATCAGCCAGAGTAAATAAATGATCCATTGTGTCTATAGAGGTATCAATAATCGCCATCCCCTCTACAGAATCCAATTCATTCAACAAAGCAATACCGGAATAGAGACTAGAAAAATACTCTGTCCAGGATTGCAAAGTGTTGGACTTGACCCTTTTTGCAGGGTCATCCCTGAACTTTTTGCCTTCCTCCTAGTCTCTTTTCCGACCTGGTGTTGGTAGTTTTTGGACTCTAGGCACTTTAGCACTGCTGTCCACTGTAAAGTGCGTGTGCTCTCTGTGGTAAACATGGTAAGATTGGTCTACAACTGTTTGGTGTATTTAATTTACCTGTCAGTCCCTTGTAAAGTGGTATTTCAGATACCCAGGGCCAGTAAATTAAATGCTACTTGTGGGCTTGCAGCGCTGCTTGCGCCACCCACCAAAGTAGCCTTTCAAACCTGTCTCAGGCCTCTGCCATTGCAGGGCCTGTGCGCGCAGTTTTACTGCCGCTGTGACGTGGCACGCAAAGCGGTTGACACGTCTGTGACCCCCCTTTTACTGCATGCCAGTCTCCCCTAATGTAGACCCTAGCTAGCCCTATGGACTGGGTGCATTGTAGGTAAAAGGTAGGACATGTACCTTAAGTGCGTGACATGTCCTGGTTGTGACAAACAGCCATTTTGGTTTCTCCCTGCTGTGAGGCTGCCCTCTCCTAGGAATGCATTGGGGAATCCCTGATAAGTGTTTCAGTGGTAATTCCTGATATGAGAGGAGCAGCGTGGTCACGTTTGGTATGTTTGGAATAGTGATAATAAATGCTGCGTCATGCTGTGCGCAGATTTATTATCCATATTTTAGAAATGCCACTTTTAGAAGTTGGCATTTCTGTGTGCTATGTGTCTGCCTGACTGATGTGTATTGCATGTCTGGCTCTCAAGTGACAGGGGCTGGTGAGGTGTGTGGCTCCGGGGAGAGCAGGGTGAGTCAGCGCTAAGCTGAATGGCCAGATCTGCATTTGGAGTAGTGGGAGGAGTAGTCCCTGACCCAAAATAGGTCTGTGCCTGCCTGGGTGAACGCTGGCTCTGCCCCCTGTGTTGTGTCTGATGACCGAGCCCCCACCTGACAAAGGAGGTTGGAAGCCTGGTAAACAGAGTGCTTCAACACCCCCCAGAACCAGTTGAGTCTGGTTCCCCAAGCCCTGTGCCAGGGCAGGGCAAAGGAAAATGCTGTATATATACTGGGGCTCTGACCCCATGGAAAGTGTGATGTTTGGGTTGCTACTTGTGCCAGCTGGGCCCCAGGAGGAATCGCCATGAGGGACTGCCCCTCTGCCGGAGGGCCCTGTGAGCTGGCCTGCCTGGGCCCAGCCTTTGCCCTTGAAAGCTGATTCTAGCGCCTCATGAGCGCTGCACCATTTGCCTGTTGCTCCAGGACGAGAGGAGCATGTGTGCTCTGCAGCGCAGGGCTGCCGGAGCATCCAGAGGGAATCCCGGCGTGGGTATTTCCCCACCCACCTTATGGTAAAGCGGGAGCCAACCCCGCATTTGTGGTCCTTGGAAAGCGGGATCCTATCCGGCATTTTTGTACCACTCTTTGAGCGGGAGCCTACCCCGCATTGTGGTGGATCCAAGGGGCCGCTGCCTTACGAGCAGCACCCCGGAGAAAGCGCAGCCCCAGAGGAAGCCAGGCGACTGTGCCTGGTTGGGGGCGTGGCCGGCCGGCAGGAAGGAAGTCGCCGGTAGCCAGGCCGAGTGTGCCTGGAGGTAGATGGGGTCCTCGTGTGCTGGTGGGAGCACCGTGTGTGGCCGAAAGGAGTCAGAGACTTGCGGGCTCCATTGCCGCCTCCCCCCGCCTTGTGAAGAGAGAGGCGAGTCCCCGGGGATTGTCAGGCCCAGAAGGAGACCAGGGCATAACTGGAGAGGTCCTGTGAGCGGGGCCTGCCGAGGCGCATTGTCGGTGCCTACACCCCAGCCTAAACAGACTGGAGCCTGAGCATCCAATACCCCGGTGAGTGGGGCTGAGCCTGAAGTATGGGTGGGTGCCGCGAGCACACGTGGAGGAGCCCAGTGAACAGGGCTCCCTAAGGCACTGTTAGTGCCCATGCTTGCTTCATCTTCACAGCTGTACCGATGATTGTGGGCAGCTGCCACTACGGGGAACGGTGTGTAGAAGTCCCGGAGTGGGGCTTTAGTGGCACAGTGGTAACCAAGCTGATTGTGCACAGCTACACCGCCCTGACTACGGGCAGCTGCAACATGGGGCAATTTTGTTGTAGGAGTCCCAGAGTGGGGCTCCAAAGTCACAGTGATACCAAAGCCAAATCTCACAGCTGCACCGCAGGAGCGCGGGCATCTGCAACGACGAGGGCATTTCTTTGGATGTCACGGAAGGAATGAGATACACCCCTTTGCCCCCAGTGCATTGCGCAGTGTTTTCGCTGCCAAGGCAGCCAGAGGGCCAGCTGGAAGGCCCCAGTAAGAGCCCTGACTTTCAAGGACAGAGGGCATTTGGGCCCCCAGGAAGGCCAGTTGGCCTGGGGTCATTTTGAGTACCTGTGTATAATGGTAGGGCACAAGGCCCTAAAGGAATGCATAATATGTTTATGCTAAAGGTGATGTATGCACCTGGGGGGTGTTACTAAGGTGCACTCCTAAATGTGATTTATGCCAAATGTGATGCTGACATAATGCGTTTATATTGCTTGTGATAATACTGAGTACAGTATTTTGCCAGTAGTTACTGGTTGTTTTATATTTGCTACTTGTGCTTTCTAATGGTTCTGACAGCGGCCCGATTGGCCATGTCATGTATATAATCGCCTATAAATTATTACCTGGTGCCAGTTGGCACAGTGTTTATGTGTGATTAGGATTCTAATGTGTTTTGGATAATACAAAGGCTATTTTTTACATAACCTTGTGTGGAGTTTCTTTTGTAGTGTGCCTAGTGGGGTGCTGTTGTGTGTGTGTGTTGCGCAAACGCTTTACACATTGCCTCTGAGATAAGCATGACTGCTCGTGCCAAGCTACCAAGGGGGTGAGCAGGGGTTATCTTCAGCGTGTAAGTCCCTTGCCCTCACTAGAGTGGTGGTTTCTGACTGGCTTAGGCGCATGCCCTAGCCAACCAGAAGTCCCATTTCTAACACAAAGGTATATTAATATGCTGGCGGGGGGGGGGGGGGGGGTCACAGAAACGCCTCTCCCCTTGTTTAACAAGGGTCGAAAAAATCTGGTAGAGTCCTTAAGGGAGCAGGTCTGTTTGAGATCCTGCCATCTGGCTACATCCCAAGCCTTCTTGGCCTTGGACTGGGCCTTTTTGTATCTCTCTCTAGCCAGGCAAATTTCTCCAAGATCCTTGGTCCTTAATGCCCGGCCCAGGTCTCTATGAGAGTATCTGCATTCTTTATCACACAACTTGTTCTCTTTTGGAGGTTTCCTTCTGCAATTATTACAGGGAACCATAAAGTAACACAATATTTTCTTAAAGAAGTCATTGTGCACGGCAGTCATAGTTGCTACACTATCTGAAGATACTGGGATCAGATACCTCAGTTCCATCAAGCAATCCTTCAAACCCAAACTTAACCGGTCTCCACGATTTGGGACCATGTGAGCCACCGCATATCATTTGATGGAGTCGCATCCTTCATTGTGACTGTTGGCAACTGTTTGGTTCTTAATTTGGAACAAAAAGAGTTCATGGAAAGGCTCAGGGGGTCATGATCACTCACAATACTACTAATTACAGGTATATCAACAAATGATGAGCAGAGACGAAGGTCTAGAAGGATATAATCGATGCGACTAGAGTGGATCGAGTTGTTATATGTGTGAGCACGCTTCCTATCGGAGAGAGCTCTGCCTGTTGGTGGATTTGAGGCCAAAATCCAATGTAAAAGCTTTCAACTGTAGGGCAGCCTCCGTCCACCTCAATATTGGGAGAAGATCAAGCTGCAGTATCCCCCAGATCTCATCCTCGTTACTTACACTGATAAAATCGTCATTGTCTAGGGGATCAAATGTAGTGTTAAAATCACCCACTACTATCAAACCCGAATTTGAATGACTTGCTAGCAAAAGTTCCTTCAAAGCTAAAATGGTATGTGACTTTAGGCCTCCCTGAACGCCTCTAGAATATATGTTAAATATATCAATGTCAATTAACCTCTCTCTTTCAGCCATGAGACGGATAGCCAGGATATCAAGCGAATCAATACCAAGTGGTTGGCTTTTACAATCCAAGTCCATTCTTACCCGTATGTTGAGACCCACGGAAGGCCTGCCAACTGATCCACAGGTGTCCGGCACAAAACAGCCAGGTGTAAAAACGGGTTCCATGTTCTATGTTTCTTGGAATAAGCAAATATCATACACCTCAATGAAGGAGTTCCCATCAGGAAGGATGATTTTAGATTTAGAACCAGCAACATTCCAAGATAAGGGGGAATTCCCGTTATTAGCCACAACAGACTTCTTGTTTTAGGTGGAACTTCATAGCTGTCACCGAGGTAATTGAGTCAGGGTCTGCAATACTAGTAGATAAGTAATAGCCTGTTGGAGGTGATCTGTTTGGCACTTGACTAGCTGTCTCTAAGGCAATCATAACAGGGTCAGCAACATTTGTAGATAAAAAGTAACCCATTGAGAGTGGTCTATCTAGCACTAAGGGGAGCTTGGTTAATTGAGTGTCAATGCCAACAGCTGTTGAAGCTGATGGAAACTGCCTCAGCCCAACTGAGCTTGAATGTCCAAATGAGCGTCACCTTCACCATTCAGGATACTAGATGATGAATACAAGTCCACCATGCTAAGGGGAGAGTCATCTTCTGAGATGTTAGAAGGGGTGCCCCGGTCACAAGATAGCAAAAAATAATTTGATGGTAGCAAACGTAATATCGTAAAGGACGTAATATCCAAAGTCACTAAATTGTCAACCAGAGTCTTAGACCTTAAAGTCAATTCTATTTAATCATAAGGACAATGAAAAGCGCTATCTGTTTGGCGCTGATAATGTCGTCACAAATGAGTGACCAACAACCCCTCACTTGACGGATCCAATCTATCACCTTGTTTTTAGGAGATTTTTCCCCTTCATAACCAGCCTTTAGGGTCAATTTGGGCACATTTGGCATTTGGATGGAAGCAGAGTTAATACATCCACTAGAAAAAGCCCCTGAAACATAAGAGGATGGAGTTCGTGGCAGAGGAAAGCGACCTGATTGACTGCCTGAGGGCTGGGCGTGAGATCTATTAGAAATTACCCTGGATTGATCAGAGAGATGGGGAACCACATGTATAGATGAAATACAGACACAATCAGGGATGGGAAAGGAAACTGATGTTGGTATAGGGCACACATCAGGAGAGGCCATCAGTTGATTGGGTGGAATAACAGAAGTGCTAGAAATGGTCGCAGATAGCGGGCTGGGCCCAGGGCCTACAGACTCTTTGGTAAGTACTGTGACTATTTTCAAAGACTCGATCAATGAGAAAACCAATGATTTCAATAACCCCATTTTATTTCTTAATTCAACAATAAGAGCCGTATAATGAACATGATCAGGTGAGGTAGGTGGAGGGACTTCAGATGACCTAGATATATTTACAGGCTGACTAGCAAAAGCTTGATTAATTGAGAGTTCAGACAGAAGGGCAAAGGGATTACTACATGGTAGTAAATCCTCAGTAGTAACCTGTGGCGGGGGGTAACAGGAACAGAATCGATCAAAACAGGTGATAACAACGAAGGATCCTCCCCATTTAAAAGGACTGCCTGATCCCGTCTATTTTTGCTCTTAAACATCCCAGATATTTTGTCCCACTTTGGCTGCTTCGGGTGGTTGGGAGAAGGACATCTAATCGCTGATGGACACAAAACGGTTGGCACTGAAGTGAGGATGTCTTTGCAATCGCCCAACTGATTATCAATTCTGTCTAGAACACGATTTCCACCTGCGAGCTTTTTAAATTTTCTTGGTTTTCTTATGCTCCAATCCACCTCCCTCCCCCTCCACAGCCTTCCTTTTACACATCAGAGTGGAGGCAATGATCACAGTGAAATGCCCACAAAACTTTTAGCAGCTTTACAACAATTTATTGAGGGGGAAAAAAGCTAATCAAGGCACCAATATGGCAAATCACTAAAATTCAATTCAACATGATGAGTTCAATGATCATAAAAAATAGTATGAAATTCAGGAGCCACAGTACCTTGGGGAGTCAAACAAAATAGTCGAAAGAGGGGTGGATGTCCGCAGCGACTTCCCCGAGCAGTAACAATGTCTCTGTGCAGCAGGAGCTGAAAGGAACACCTTGAGGGGCAGCCCAATAGCCTTCCATATACTATAGACATTTGTTTTTCCATCACACATGTTTGCCCCATTTTGGCCCGCCATAGCGGTTTTGAGGGAAAGTCAGGAAACTTCCTCATTTCATCTACAATTAATCTAGCTGCTAGTAGCATGGCGGTGACCAAGGGGCTGAAGTGGGATGTCAGTGGGTACCGCTCCTTGTCTCTCGTGTAACCTAGGAGCTATGTGAGTGGCTCCAATGTCAATATCATTCCTGTTGTGTTTCAAATGAGCTCCTGGATGGTCATCCAAAATTCCCTCACCAATGTGCATGGCCAGAGCACGTGTTCCAGCGTGGCTCTCTGGTGGCTCTTAGTCTTTCTCAGGTCATAGCCAACTGGATTATTAATTTAAAAAATGTCCTTGTTTCTGGAGCATATGCATGTTTTGATGCCCTTGCCCATCGTCCTGGCTTACTCTGGCCCTCTAACGAAAAGTATGCACGCTTTGAAGTATAAGCACTTCTTGTTTTTTTGCGAGCCAGCTATCGTCTGTTGATCAGTATATTCAAACTTTTAAATCTATTCTTATCGACAATTTTCAACCATAACAGTGCTCATAAGTAAGCATGTGTATTAAAATCATAACCTCACACTGTACATAAATACTATTCTGAAGTCCCTTCAGCAGGGAGTGCTTTATCATGGGTAGCATGCCGCACGGAGAACACCGTTTAGGTACTACTAGTAACAGTGGAGGCTGCTAAAAGGGGAGAAGAAAGCGGGCAGGACAAAGAGGGTGGGGGTTGAAAGGAGACGATACATATAATAATAAATGTAGTTTCCCTTTTGGACAGGCATTTATTCATTTTTGAAGGTGATGCTCACTGAACATAATCAACAGCAACATGTGCTAAACATTCTGGATCAGAAACAAATTATTTTATTAACAAAGGAGAGACACACAATTTCCAGATGTGAAGAAAGGTAGAAGATGATCCTGAAGTCTGCAATTGAACCTTTCATATGATACACCATTATGGAGAACCAGTCTGTGCATGTTGGCTGCTCTTTAGATTGTCACTTTCTACCGATACATACCTTTGCCACTGCAAGAGATGTGATAAATCATTGTTTCAAGCGATGTGTTACAGCATCAACATTGGACAAGTCATGCAAAATGTCCGAGGAGGCCAAGAGTTGTAAATGCTATCCACTTGTGCTACACATGGTGGACCAATTTGCTGCTCAACACATATTAAGCCCATGAAGGCACAGAAGGGAATAAGCCAGGTTGCAGTCATAGAAGCTGCTTCCAGTATGGGGATTGTAGACACAGCCTTGCAGTGTGTAAGTGCAAGTGCAGAGGTGTCCAATGCCAGCGATGCAATATTTTTTTGTTTAGAAATTGTCTTGCTTTTTCTCAGGCCTTTTTCATGTTCCAAAAGTAATTTTAACCATTGTTCCTCTTCAATTATGCAGGAAAGTGTTGATTGCTGTCAAAGTCTGTGATAATCCGAAGCTGGTTTTGAGATCCTCTCCTCAATAAAAACTCTGTACAGACCTGGAACTATATCCTTATAATGACCTGAAGCATTAAAGTAAGGTATCACAAGTACCTGCAGGGTATATGGTGTTGGACCCACACAGCTTTGCGAATTGTGCAAAGGTGGACATATTGCCACCACTGCTGCAAGTTTTCCAGAAGGAATTCAGATTTCAAGGTTCTGAAAGATTGCATTTGGCCATACAGGACATTCTCTTGGAGTGTTAGTGCTCTTAGAGGATCAACATCTCTAGCTGAAACTGTTACCCATAATTATAATTCTGGCGTGGTCTCAGAGACCTAATATTTTGGCGATTAAATGCTGTGAATCACGTATTCTGCCTGGAGTGTATGTTCATGTTGGTAGTTTTTGTGGGTAGGCCTACAGAACAAATTGGCCATGTCCATGCCATGGCAAATGCTATACAAGTGTGTTTCAAGGTCTGCCAAGACTTCGTTGACTGTGATTGTGGGAGTCAACCTTCGTGATGGGCCTTTCACTGTGCAGCAATGTGTTGCTACATTCTTAATAACTTTTGATCTGTTTGAGCTAAAATAAATGTTTAAATCTGCAAATCGTACAGCAGATGAATATTATGTGATAACTACGACATATCCATAACTATTTTCAGCACAGAGATGCTACTGGCTCCTACTTACAGAGCAAGAAAAAAAAACTTTTGTGAGACTTGTACAGCTCTATAAGCATGCCACCTGCACCCAAGATACTCTTGTGTCCATGTGGTTGATGACTCCAGCTATTACGCCTTCAGTAATATTGCCTTGCATGAACATTCTGACTCTGTCAGATGCGGCAGATTTGTCCATTTAAGAAATTCATCTTCTGTGGAATATTTCTTATGTGGTAAGAGTGGTAGAGTTGACTTAAAAATAAATTCTTCATTTATTTCGAAGAGATGCATTTGTAAATTATTTTGGTTACTATTAAACACTGGAATTGCTGACATTGCTTCTCGTTAATGAAGGTAGCCAGTCAAGAGTCTACCTACTTTCTATCAATATTTAATAGTGTCTCCATTTAAGATTTCATAGGGATTCGTTTTCTTGTAAGGTAAACTGGATATTATGTTCAAAGGTTTCCGCTTATAGCACGTGTAAGGTATTACTGGATGGATTATTGCCATACTTTGAAGCAAAGAACATGTAGTAGCTGTCTTTCGTCGGCCTCCTTTTGTGAAACAGTTACATTCTTTATTATTTCACCTCTAAACAAAATTGTCAGCGGCCCAGACAATTATGTCAGATGTCCCAGGACCCTAATTTTCCCTGAGGTTGGTATTTATGCTCAAACACAAGTTTATTTCCTCAGGTGATTTATATTTTAAACCTTCAGAGATACGACAAATTATGAAACTCAAATACTTTGCTCACCAAGGTCCTTCCCCCGTGACTGAGAGCACAATGATTCAAGCTCTGCCAAATTCCATCCGGCAAGAGATGGAACAACGTAGCATGATACACACAAGATGATGGACGGAATGTAGCACATTGGCAAAATATTCACCCCCAGTCACAGATCTGGGTTTAATCCATCGTTATTTTGCTCACCACACCACCCTAGTTTAGACATGGCCATATGCAAATCAGTCTTGACCCTGTGCCTCATGGGAACAGTCCAGCCCGAACTGCCAAGCCATGTCTTCCTTGAACCGGAATCAAGCATCCTAGGACCGGTTTCGGGGTTTCACCCCTCTTCAGCCAGGATAGCTTGACTCCAGTGGCATAGTGAGCACGGGGCCCACGTCTGGGCATACCCTTCCCACATAGGGCAAACAGCAAAACACACAAGATGATGGACGGAATGTTGCACATTGGCAAAACATTCCCCCCCAGTCACAGATCTGGGTTTAATCCATTGTTATTTTCCTCACCACGCCACCCCAGTTCAGACATGGCCATTTGCAAATCAGTCTTGACCCTGTGCCTCATGGGAACAGTCCAGCCCGAACTGCCAAGCCATGTCTTCCCTGGACCAGAATCAAGCATCCTAGGACGGGTTTCGGGGTTTCATCCCTCTTCAGCCAGGATAGCTTGACTCCAGGGGCGTAGTGAGCACAGGGCCCACGTCTGGGCATACCCTTCCCACATAGGGCGAACAGCAAAACACACAAGATGATGGACGGAATGTTGCACATTGGCAAAACATTCACCCCCAGTCACAGTTCTGGGTTTAATCCATCGTTATTTTGCTCAACACGCCACCCCAGTTCAGACATGGCCATATGCAAATCAGTCTTGACCCTGTGCCTCATGGGAACAGTCCAGCCCGACTGCCAAGCCATGTCTTCCCTGGACCGGAATCAAGCATCCTAGGACCGGTTTTGGGGTTTCACCCCTCTTCAGCCAGGATAGCTTTACTCCAGGGGTGAGTGCTTGCAATGTTTAACACTCCGTCCAACATTTCCTTTGGTTTTGCTTTGTTCGCCATAAGTTGGCAGGGTATGCTCAGACGTGAGTCCCTTGCTCACTTTGCCACTGGATTCAAGCACGCCTGGCTGAAGACGGCTGAAATGCCAGAAACCGGTCCTAGGAAGCTTGTTTCTGGTCCAGGGAAGACATGGCTTGGCAGTTCGGGCTGGGCTGTTCCCATGAGGCACAGGGTCAGACTGCTTTGCATATGGCCATGTCTGAACTGGGGTGGCAGAGTGGGCTAAAGAACGGTGATGGATTAAACCCAGATCAGTTGACTGGGGGTGAGTGCTTGCAATGTTCAACACTCCGTCCATCATTTCCTTTGGTTTTGCTTTGTTCGCCATAAGTTGGCAGGGTATGCTCAGACGTGAGTCCCTTGCTCACTTTGCCACTGGATTCAAGCAAGCCTGGCTGAAGACGGCTGAAATGCCAGAAACCGGTCCTAGGAAGCTTGTTTCCGGTCCAGGGAAGACATGGCTTGGCAGTTCGTGCTGGACTGTTCCCATGAAGCACAGGGTCAGACTGATTTGCATATGGTCATGTCTGAACTGGGGTGGCAGAGTGGGCTAAAGAACGGTGATAGATTAAACCCAGATCAGTTGACTGGGGGTGAGTGCTTGCAATGTTCAGCACTCCGTCCATCATTTCCTTTGGTTTTGCTTTGTTCGCCATAAGGGCAGGGTATGCTCAGACGTGAGTCCCTTGCTCACTTTGACACTGGATTCAAGCAAGCCTGGCTGAAGACGGCTGAAATGCCAGAAGCCGGTCCTAGGAATCTTGTTTCTGGTCCAGGGAAGACATGGCTTGGCAGTTCGGGCTGGACTGTTCCCATGAGGCACCGGGTCAGACTGATTTGCATATGGCCATGTCTGAACTGCGGTGGCAGAGGGGGCTAAAGAACGGTGATGGATTAAACCCAGATCAGTTGACTGGGGGTGAGTGCTTGCAATGTTCAATACTCCGTCCATCATTTCCTTTGGTTTTGCTTTGTTCGCCATAAGTTGGCAGGGTATGCTCAGACGTGAGTCCCTTGCTCACTTTGCCACTGGATTCAAGCAAGCCTGGCTGAAGACGGCTGAAATGCCAGAAACCGGTCCTAGGAAGCTTGTTTCCGGTCCAGGGAAGACATGGCTTGGCAGTTCGGGCTGAACTGTTCCCATGAGGCACAGGGTCAGACTGATTTGCATATGGCCATGTCTGAACTGGGGTGACAGAGTGGGCTGAAGAACGTGATGGATTAAACCCAGATCAGTTCCCTGGGGGTGAGTGCTTGCAATGTTCAACACTCCGTCCATCATTTCCTTTGGTTTTGCTTTGTTCGCCATAAGTTGGCAGGGTATGCTCAGACGTGAGTCCCTTGCTCACTTTGCCACTGGATTCAAGCAAGCCTGGCTGAAGACGGCTGAAATGCCAGAAACTGGTCCTAGGAAGCTAGTTTCCGGTCCAGGGAAGCCATGGCTTGGCAGTTCGGGCTGGACTGTTCCCATGAGGCACAGGGTCAGACTGATTTGCATATGGCCATGTCTGAACTGGGGTGGCAGAGTGGGCTAAAGAACGGTGATGGATTAAACCCAGATCAGTTGACTGGAGGTGAGTGCTTGCAATGTTCAACGCTCCGTCCATCATTTCTTTTGGTTTTGCTTTGTTCGCCATAAATTGGCAGGGTATGCTCAGACGTGAGTCCCTTGCTCACTTTGCCCCTGGATTCAAGCAAGCCTGGCTGAAGACGGCTGAAAAGCCAGAAACCGGTCCTAGGAAGCTTGTTTCCGGTCCAGGGAAGACATGGCTTGGCAGTTCGGGCTGGACTGTTCCCATGAGGCACAGGGTCAGACTGATTTTCATATGGCCATGTCTGAACTGGGGTGGCAGAGTGGGCTAAAGAACGGTGATAGATTAAACCCAGATCAGTTGACTGGGGGCGAGTGCTTGCTATGTTCAACACTCCATCCATCATTTCCTTTGGTTTTGCTTTGTTCGCCATAAGTTGGCAGGGTATGCTCAGACGTGAGTCCCTTGCTCACTTTGCCACTGGATTCAAGCAAGCCTGGCTGAAGACAGCTGAAATGCCAGAAACCGGTCCTAGGAAGCATGTTTCCGGTCCAGGGAAGACATGGCTTGGCAGTTCGGGCTGGGCTGTTCCCATGAGGCACAGTGTCAGACTGATTTGCATATGGCCATGTCTGAACTGGGGTGGCAGAGTGGGCTAAAGAACGGTTATGGATTAAACCCAGATCAGTTGACTGGGGGTGAGTGCTTGCAATGTTCAAGACTCCGTCCATCATTTCCTTTGGTTTTGCTTTGTTCGCGATAAGTTGGCAGGGTATGCTCAGACGTGAGTCCCTTGCTCACTTTGCCACTGGATTCAAGCAAGCCTGGCTGAAGACGGCTGAAATGCCAGAAACCGGTCCTAGGAAGCTTGTTTCCGGTCCAGGGAAGACATGGCTTGGCAGTTCGGGCTGAACTGTTCCCATGAGGCACAGGGTCAGACTGATTTTCATATGGCCATGTCTGAACTGGGGTGGCAGAGTGGGCGAAAGAACGGTGTGGATTAAACCCAGATCAGTTGACTGGGGGTGAGTGCTTGCAATGTTCAACACTCCGTCCATCATTTCCTTTGGTTTTGCTTTGTTCGCCATGAGTTGGCAGGGTATGCTCAGACGTGAGTCCCTTGCTCACTTTGCCCCGGATTCAAGCAAGCCTGGCTGAAGATGGCTGAAATGCCAGAAACCGGTCCTAGGAAGCTTGTTTCCGGTCCAGGGAAGACATGGCTTGCCAGTTCGGGCTGGACTGTTCCCATGAGGCACAGGGTCAAACTGATTTTCATATGGCCATGTCTGAACTGGGGTGGCAGAGTGGGCTGAAGAACGGTGATGGATTAAACCCAGATCAGTTGACTGGGGGTGAGTGCTTGCAATGTTCAACACTCCGTCCATCATTTCCTTTGGTTTTGCTTTGTTCGCCATAAGTTGGCAGGGTATGCTCAGACGTGAGTCCCTTGCTCACTTTGCCACTGGATTCAAGCACGCCTGGCTGAAGACGGCTGAAATGCCAGAAACCGGTCCTAGGAAGCTTGTTTCTGGTCCAGGGAAGACATGGCTTGGCAGTTCGGGCTGGGCTGTTCCCATGAGGCACAGGGTCAGACTGCTTTGTATATGGCCATGTCTGAACTGGGGTGGCAGAGTGGGCTAAAGAACGGTGATGGATTAAACCCAGATCAGTTGACTGGGGGTGAGTGCTTGCAATGTTCAACACTCCGTCCATCATTTCCTTTGGTTTTGCTTTGTTCGCCATAAGTTGGCAGGGTATGCTCAGACGTGAGTCCCTTGCTCACTTTGCCACTGGATTCAAGCAAGCCTGGCTGAAGACGGCTGAAATGCCAGAAACCGGTCCTAGGAAGCTTGTTTCCGGTCCAGGGAAGACATGGCTTCGCAGTTCGGGCTGGACTGTCCCCATGAGGCACAGGGTCAGACTGATTTGCATATGGCCATGTCTGAACTGGGGTGACAGAGTGGGCTGAAGAACGGTGAAGGATTAAACCCAGATCAGTTCCCTGGGGGTGAGTGCTTGCAATGTTCAACACTCCGTCCATCATTTCCTTTGGTTTTGCTTTGTTCGCCATAAGTTGGCAGGGTATGCTCAGACGTGAGTCCCTTGCTCACTTTGCCCCTGGATTCAAGCAAGCCTGGCTGAAGACGGCTGAAATGCCAGAAACCGGTCCTAGGAAGCTTGTTTCCGGTCCAGGGAAGACATGGCTTGGCAGTTCGGGCTGAACTGTTCCCATGAGGCACAGGGTCAGACTGATTTTCATATGGCCATGTCTGAACTGGGGTGGCAGAGTGGGCTGAAGAACGGTGATGGATTAAACCCAGATCAGTTGACTGGGGGTGAGTGCTTGCAATGTTCAACACTCCGTCCATCATTTCCTTTGGTTTTGCTTTGTTCGTCATAAGTTGGCAGGGTATGCTCAGACGTGAGTCCCTTGCTCACTTTGCCACTGGATTCAAGCACGCCTGGCTGAAGATGGCTGAAATGCCAGAAACCGGTCCTAGGAAGCTTGTTTCCGGTCCAGGGAAGACATGGCTTGGCAGTTCGGGCTGGACTGTTCCCATGAGGCACAGGGACAGATTGATTTGCATATGGCCATGTCTGAACTGGGGTGGCAGAGTGGGCTAAAGAACGGTGATGGATTAAACCCAGATCAGTTGACTGGGGGTGAGTGCTTGCAATGTTCAACACTCCGTCCATCATTTCCTTTGGTTTTGCTTTGTTCGCCATAAGTTGGCAGGGTATGCTCAGACGTGAGTCCCTTGCTCACTTTGCCACTGGATAAAAGCAAGCCTGGCTGAAGACGGCTGAAATGCCAGAAACTGGTCCTAGGAAGCTTGTTTCCGGTCCAGGGAAGCCATGGCTTGGCAGTTCGGGCTGGACTGTTCCCATGAGGCACAGGGTCAGACTGATTTGCATATGGCCATGTCTGAACTGGGGTGGCAGAGTGGGCTAAAGAACGGTGATGGATTAAACCCAGATCAGTTGACTGGGGGTGAGTGCTTGCAATGTTCAACGCTCCGTCCATCATTTCTTTTGGTTTTGCTTTGTTCGCCATAAGTTGGCAGGGTATGCTCAGACGTGAGTCCCTTGCTCACTTTGCCCCGGATTCAAGCAAGCCTGGCTGAAGACGGCTGAAAAGCCAGAAACCGGTCCTAGGAAGCTTGTTTCCGGTCCAGGGAAGACATGGCTTGGCAGTTCGGGCTGGACTGTTCCCATGAGGCACAGGGTCAGACTGATTTTCATATGGCCATGTCTGGACTGGGGTGGCAGAGTGGGCTAAAGAACGGTGATGGATTAAACCCAGATCAGTTGACTGGGGGTGAGTGCTTGCTATGTTCAACACTCCATCCATCATTTCCTTTGGTTTTGCTTTGTTCGCCATAAGTTGGCAGGGTATGCTCAGACGTGAGTCCCTTGCTCACTTTGCCACTGGATTCAAGCAATCCTGGCTGAAGACGGCTGAAGTGCCAGAAACCGGTCCTAGGAAGCATGTTTCCGGTCCAGGGAAGACATGGCTTGGCAGTTCGGGCTGGGCTGTTCCCATGAGGCACAGTGTCAGACTGATTTGCATATGGCCATGTCTGAACTGGGGTGGCAGAGTGGGCTAAAGAACGGTGATGGATTAAACCCAGATAAGTTGACTGGGGGTGAGTGCTTGCAATGTTCAACACTCTGTCCATCATTTCCTTTGGTTTTGCTTTGTTCGCCATAAGTTGGCAGGGTATGCTCAGACGTGAGTCCCTTGCTCACTTTGCCACTGGATTCAAGCAAGCCTGGCTGAAGACGGCTGAAATGCCAGAAACCGGTCCTAGGAAGCTTGTTTCCGGTCCAGGGAAGACATGGCTTGGCAGTGCGGGCTGGACTGTTCCCATGAGGCACAGGGTCAGACTGATTTGCATATGGTCATGTCTGAACTGGGGTGGCAGAGTGGGCTAAAGAACGGTGATGGATTAAACCCAGATCAGTTGACTGGGGGTGAGTGCTTGCAATGTTCAGCACTACGTCCATCATTTCCTTTGGTTTTGCTTTGTTCGCCATAAGTTGGCAGGGTATGCTCAGACGCGAGTCCCTTGCTCACTTTGCCACTGGATTCAAGCAAGCCTGGCTGAAGACGGCTGAAATGCCAGAAACCCGTCCTTGGAAGCTTGTTTCCGGTCCAGGGAAGACATGGCTTGGCAGTTCGGGCTGGACTGTTCCTATGAGGCACAGGGTCAGGCTGATTTGCATATGGCCATGTCTGAACTGGGGTAGCAGAGTGGGCTAAAGAACGGTGATGGATTAAACCCAGATCAGTTGACTGGGGGTGAGTGCTTGCAATGTTCAACACTCCGTCCATCATTTCCTTTGGTTTTGCTTTGTTCGCCATAAGTTGGCAGGGTATGCTCAGACGTGAGTCCCTTGCCCACTTTGCCACTGGATTCAAGCAAGCCTGGCTGAAGACCGCTGAAATGCCAGAAACCGGTCCTAGGAAGTTTGTTTCCGGTCCAGGGAAGACATGGCTTGGCAGTTCGGGCTGGAGTGTTCCCATGAGGCACAGGGTCAGACTGATTTGCATATGGCCATGTCTGAACTGGGGTTGCAGAGTGGGCTAAAGAACGGTGATGGATTCAACCCAGATCAGTTGACTGGGGGTGAGTGCTTGCAATGTTCAACACTCCGTCCATCATTTCCTTTGGTTTTAGAATGTAGCATGATGGCACACTTGGTACCACTTATAGAAAACCAGTGCTATCCTGTATTTCATGGAGCTGGAAGCAGTTATTACCATATCAGGCATGACTTGGTTACTTCTGCTACTAGTGACTACTTTCCTGAGCTAATCCCTCTTATGTTGCTCTGATTTTGAGGGGTGAACTCGAGTTTTTTGTATGTCACCAAATGTATACGGCAGTTAGTTGAGCACCCTCTTACTATTCATATAAATCAAAAGGCCGTTGACATTCTATCAGAGTATACTGAGTGCTTTCGGGGAAACCAGGGTCATAGCCATGATTCAAAAAAGAAGCAGAATAAGACCTAGTCTGCCGGGAGGTGGGTTTTAACAAGCATTCGCAATGCATTAGGTCTTGCATTTAAGAGATTTTGAGCTATTGGCATTGTAAATGACGATGCCTTTTATTTATGTGTTGTTTTTAAAACAGATACATAAAAGGCATTGTCATTTACAATGCCAATAGCTTAAACTCTCACAAATGCGAGACCTATTGCATTGCACATGCGTGCTATAAAAATCAAATTAGCGTTAGGAGATACCATGTCCAGCCTATAACGGCAGGGGGGACAAAGCTTTTTGAGAAAACAACGCTTGGAGGCTGTAATTAAAGCCTACAGAGCAACAATACAAAAAATAGGGGGTTACAGGGGGTGTCACCATGGGAGGTTACAAAATTAGACAAGGAGGTACTAAGAAGGGAATACTAAGCCTTTTGACCAATTAACAGCCACACAGTTTACAGTGGACAATGACACAAGCCAAGGAAAAATGTGGGCGGAGAGTAGACGGAGCTTCAAGTCCCTACCTCAATGCAGCATGCCTCGCAGAGCAGCACATGTGCCGCCCAGGCTCGACCTAACGAGACAGCTTTGGTTTCTGGTCAGTGAGATTGCAGAAAGGGTATCCCTCAACAGTGTGTTATGTGCATTGATTGCTAAAAGGGGCTGTGTTTGGAGGGCTAAATAAATTCACGATTTTGGTTCGGTAAAGGGCTATTTGAGGCCCTTGTCTGCAAAATATGTCAACTTTATATTTATCTATGAAGTGCAACTTGAACACTCATGGGCAGATTTACAAGCCCCTTGCGACAGTTTTACGCCACCGTTGCGTCACTTTTGTGACGCAGCGGCTGCGTAAACAATGCGCCACTATGCGACATAGTTACAACGTGACGCATCTAGTGAGATGCGTCACGTTGTAAAGCCCTGCGCTACATTATACCTGCGTCAGGTATAATGTATGCAGGGTGGGCGTTCCCTCGCAAGGAAGCCTCGTAAAAGTGACTCAGTAAAATCTACAAGATTTCACTGAGTCACTTTTACGTCCCCCAGCGTCAGATCCTTACGCCTGCTTGAAGTTTGCTGGTATGTGGCATTAGAGAAGGGGAGCAATCATATGCAAATCACTTTGGCCCCACACCAAGGTTAACACTGCAGCAGAAAAGGTACTCCGTGTTCTTCCAGAATCAGAACACTGGAAACCCAATATGTATGTCTCTTTCACTTGATTTCATCAGAGAGAGTTTAGCTTGAGTTTCTTTAACAAGTGGAACTCAAGGTCCACGTCAAAGCCTACACGAATCATTTACAAGGACCCAGATAGACGGCAAACTAGCATTGACAAAGCAATTTGGTCTACCAGCCTTTTGGCTTTATCAGTGCTTGTTTTGTTATGATTTACGCCAAACTTTATTGGGGAAGCTGGTGCTCCCTACTCAAACTAATAAGATCAAACAATTGTTTTGGGTCTCAAAAAGCACACATTGCCAGAGAGGTTCTTGGCACTTAAGGACACTATTGTGTGTGTGGATGTGCTGTTGTGAACCAGCGGAATGCCATCGCTCACAGTTATGTTAGCCAACGGTCGTAGTGGGCTGACCCACTGCCCCATGATATATGCTGTAGTGGAGGCAACAAAAAGGTGACTGACAGAACAGCAGGCCAGTGAATGAAGATAGCTTGCCAAAAGCCCCTATAAGTATATTATATAGATTATTTTAGTAAAATCAAACGGTGTTGGCTAATGGCAGACCTAAAAATGATATCTGGGAATTATTCAATCGTTTGCAATCGCTCCTCAGGCTGTGCACTGGCTCTGGGCAGTCGTACAAGCAAATGCAACTGTAAGACTGAAGTAATCCACTGGTGCCCTTCTATAAGAAGTATGGATCAAACACAAGTTCTCTCCCTTTGCTGTATTTATTTATTTTCTATTTTAAACAGAGTCTAATTGCGGAAAGACATGTACAGACATAAACATTCACTAGAATCGGGTAGCACAAGTGCAGGACTGCTTTGTCATCCTGGGACTTTGCCACCAATTCTCAGTGGTCTTTTATTGCGCAATGATAATGGAAGAGTCCTGGCAGCCCTCAGCAAGAATGCAGTACCAAGAATATTGCTATTGCTGGAAAGGAAGGACAGAGAGCAAGTGCACTTTTAAAAAACAACAAATGTCATACTTATTGTACATCCCTAACACTCTATGTGCTTTTATAATGTTCCAAAATAACTGGGCAGATTTGTGTAGTCCCTTCTGTAATTCCGTAGAACTGAAAATATGACCAGCGCCATCTTGGT
The DNA here is from genome assembly GCF_964204655.1 of Triturus cristatus. Taxonomy (NCBI): domain Eukaryota; kingdom Metazoa; phylum Chordata; class Amphibia; order Caudata; family Salamandridae; genus Triturus; species Triturus cristatus. The sequence goes on along the minus strand of NC_140586.1, from coordinate 667,872,981 downwards.
GCTAGGGAGCATTTCACGGGCCTGAGAGACAGTTGAAATGTGTCCCAGGCCTGCGTTAGAAAATATCAGGCAGGTGATAAATGTCCCAAAAGGAGTTGGCCCACTGCAAGTAAACAGTGAGGCCTTAGCGTTAAAGCTATCACCACACTGGGCAGGACGTGCTGGAAGATACCAATGTCAGGCGAAAACATTGAGAGCAGCAATATTGGGTCCTTGCCAGCCTAGGGGCGCGTGCCTATTTATTTCAAATAATGTCCACAAACACTTGATCGCACTTGTCATTCAAAAGACTCTTGCTTCTGGGTTCATACGGTACACACCTGTAACGGTCTAGTTGTTACATTTGCCAGCAACCTCCGGAAGCATACACACACTATGTATCACTCTCTGGCCAGGCGTGGCCAGAGAGAGTATAAATAAAAGGGCGGAGGTCGCTCGGGACCTTCCGGCCCACACCAGCTATCACACCTCATGTGTGGTTATTTCCCCCATTACATTTACCACGTGGCCCTGTATTTATAGGCCCTCACCGGCAGCGGTGTCCCCGTGCCAGGGGACGTTACACTGGCGACGAGGGTGAGCCAGAACCCTCATCATCGAACCCCCGCAAGGCGCGGGTGCGCCTCCGAGAATCCCTGAGCACACCTGTTAGACGTCTGATTGGACGTAAACCCATGTGTTACTAAACTACAGGCTTCATGGTTAAGTGTGGGGGAGCGCCTCCTCCGTAGTCAGGCATTCCTCAACAGCATTGGGCCACCTATGCACCCAGCCCGGCACCCAGACACTGACATATTATCATTCTCCACTGCACAGAGTAACTTAAATCCTGGTTTGGGGAACTTTGCAAGGATCCCCATCTGAGATGCGTCACACAGCCGAAGTAATGCATCGGTTCTGAAAAGCGGCAAGGCTGCAATGCAAGGTCCTCCATCATCGTTGAGGTTCCCGTCGACCGGACTTGCGATGTGGAGCCCGGTGTTGAGGATGCAGTGCGCAGTCAGGGCGATGCAGCAGTTCCGAAAAGCTGCGAGACTCCAATGCGGATTCTGGCATCATCGTTGAGGCTGCAGTTGACAAGGGATGTGTGGGCCTGCACCAATTATACATTGCTCAATTGGGAGATGCAGCGGTTCAGAAGAGCTGTGATGCAAGGCAGGTCTTTGAGATGGGTCAACTCCACACAGCAGCAGCGACAAGTCAGTTCAGCTTCGGTTTTTGCTGCTCAGCAGAGGGGATGCATTGGTTCTGTTGGATTCACAGAGGTTGCTAAGCACCTTAAGCCCACTTCCAAGGGCCTAGGACTGGGGTGGTGCCACTTGGCAGGGAAGACTCACCCTGAGTCCACCGTGAGTCCAGGTGCAAATGCAAGGTTGTTGGAAGCCTGTTATGTCCCTGAGGCTGATGATCAGGAGACCAGCCAACTAGCCCTTGGAGTCACTCTTGGTTCTGGGCTCAAGAGATGCAGGTCCAGTCCTTCTCACCCATGCAAGAAGGCAGCAGGTCAGCACAGCAGATCAGCAGTTCCTTCAGGGCAGCAGTCAGCAAAGTGGCAGTCCTAGTAGCAGCACAGCTGTCCTTCTTTTTGGCAGAGTATCTACAGGTCCAGAAGTGTACAGAAGTGGTGGTGTCTGAGGTCCTGTATTTATAGACAGTTGTGCCTTTGAAGTGGGGAGAAACATCTAGAGCAGATGTCTTCAAACTGGGGGATCAACCTATGGGGGGGATGCTTAAAAGACCCTAGAGGGGGCTCCAGGTTCTGCCCAAAAGAGCATCGTGCTTATAAGAGTTGTTTGCTTTAAGTGAAAAAAATAAGTGGCAGTAAGACACTCTTTAACGACCATAACTAACATCTTTTCACATGTCTATCCAGGCTGAGAGTAGGTTTCAAAACAAAAGGGACTGCAAATATTCATCAAACCTCCCTCCTTTCATTTCTGGTAATCACACTGTGGATATGTCTACACTTTAGTAAGGTCTAGCTGACCAGAATAGTTTGTTTGGCATTCGGGCATTTGATTGCCTTTTGGAAAAAGGTGTTACAGAACTTAAGTGCAATGTTTAAATGTGTTTATAGTTAGACATATTTAAACATTGCCAATTTAATAGAATAGTTGTGAAAAATTTTGAGGGGGGAGCATGATTTATTTTTCTTCATGGGGGTGCAGCATAAATACGTTTGAAGACACTGGGTCTAGAGGCTTGCGTTTGAAGTGTACATGTGCTCTGCCTTCTGGCCCTGGCTCAAGACTAACTAAAGGGGATATGCAGCCTATTCAAGTGTAAGTGGGGTTGGGTCCAGCTCCTTCCTCCCATCCTGCCAGTGATAACCCATCCAGTCACACTTAAGCTCTCCAATGTGTGTGGCAGTCTAGGAGGAATACACAAAGCCCAACTATCACCCACACCTGTAATGTAACCCAGAGAAAGGCTGCAGGTACCAAATGGCTAATGGAAGTAAATGGCAACATTCTAAAAGTGGCATTTTCAGAATTGCAATTTAAATTTCAACTTTATCATATGTTAGGATTTTAAATTAGGATTCCAGAGACACCAATCATGAACTAGTTTTCTCTTCCTATTTGGAAATTGCACATAAAATATAACTAGGGAAAAAGTAAGAGTTTTTCACTACCAGAACATGTAAAACTTAGTAGTACATGCCCTATGTTTTAAATACACTGCACCTTGCCCTTGCACTATCCAGGGCCTACCCTAGGGATGACCTATATGTATTGAAAAGGAAGGTTTGGGCCTGGCAAAGGGTTTATTTACCAGGTAGAAATGGCAGTTTAAAACTGCACACATAGGCTCAGCAATGGCAGGTCTGAGACATGTTTAGAGTGCTATTTAAGTGGGTACACAATCAGTGCTGCAGGCCCACTGGTAATATTTAATTTACAAGCCCTTGGCACAGGTATTGCCACTTTATTAGGGACTTACAAAGAAATTGAAGTTGCCAATTGGGTAAAAGACAATGTTACCATGTTTTTGGGAAGGTGTTTGAATAAACCGATGTTCACATGGAAATTAATCTCTTTTAAAGTTTCGCCTCCCAGGAAACAGAAGTGGTCTATGCAGAAAAACAATCTTTAGCAGACATTTAATGTAACAGGGTCACGGACGCATATTTCATAGAAAAAATATATTATTTTATTGCTTAAAATATCTTAAAAATGTATAGTGCTAATGCTTTTCAGTGAAGGAAAGGTGCAATGGATGAAGTAACAAACAGTGCATCACTTATAAAAAGACAAATTACTCCTATCTTGATTGATTTTTTAACGATAAAAGGAAGTCTATTTTGGTCTGGCTGTTGACAACGTTTCGACCTCCGTTATTCTGAGCTCATCATCAGGACATAGCAAGAGCGCTTTAAGTGTAAGGAAAAGAATAAAACAAGGAATCAAAAATTGAAAAATTGACCCTAAATGGATTTCTCAGATATGAACAGACCAGTATGGTCACTTGCCTCTTATATAGGGTCCAAGAGTGACATAAAATGATCATCAGTGGACAAATTAGTAGAGCCCAGATGCGAATGTGCTGGATAGCCGCTTGCATCAGACGGGACTGGGGAAACAGCCTATGTCCTCATGGCAAGCTGGCGTCAGGCGAAAACATCGGGTACTCAATATGACTGTAGCTAAGGTTGACAGAGAATTTAATTTAAAATTTAAAAACCCATAAACCTATTCAGGTTTGGTATAGGTAACGGTGCAAGAATTCAGAGCCAATGATGCATTAGCTGATACTATTTGGAAGAACTTACTTAAGGGATAAGGGGGTACCGCAGGCTTCTCAGCAGTACGTGGGCTCCAAAGGAAGGAAAGCACATGGGGCAGAATCCTGTGGAATTAGAATGCCTCATTTAGAATCAGGTGAGAACCTTGTATCACAGCGCGTTTGATACAATAAGAATTGGGGTGCATAAAAGAAAAACTTACTACATTAATGTGAGAATCACAAGTATAAATTGCACGCATAGGAAGTCCAAATGAATGACAGTCGTAACAAATTAATTCCAGGCTGCTGTAAGAAGTGGGGAGAGAGAGTGTGCTTCTGTTAGTTACAAGGCACCCGAGCAGGGTTAAAAACCACAGTAATGTTAAATTATTGCTCAGTCAATGGGCTTAACGTGTATGTTCAATGGTGTAATGGTCAAGGCACATACTCTCTCAGGAGCCGGCGTCAGTCCAGGCTATCTCGAGGCAAAAGGATTGGCGTTATAACAACACGCACTGGAGCATGCATGCCAACGTGGTGCGCATTGCACCACTAGACCATCAGGGAATGGGACAGCATGGAGGAAAAATTGCAGACGGAACAAAGGTCATGTTGCCACAAATAGAAGCATGTCAGTATTATAGATTCTTGCCAATAGATTAGAAATAAGAGTAAAGCAGGACCTTTATCCTCACACCAAAAGAGAAAAAATATTTAGGGGAAAAACAATTAAAACAAAAATTAACAAAAACACGGCATGTTTTCAAACATAATTAACCAACATTATAGCCAAACTGTGAACATAAATTACAAATTAACATACCTGTTTGGTCTAACAAAGCTCAAAATTTTAAAGACAGATAGTGATTACCCAGAGCTTCTGAGTAATATTATGAACAATGTTATGTTGCAGGGAAGGACATGAAACTTCAATTATAAACTACCATTCCATTCTTCCAGTGAGTTTGGACCATTTTGTGCTGAGTTACATTTAAAAATCTATTTGCACACCGGTCGGTTCAGTTGGTGTTGTATGTTACCACCTCTTGTTTGGGGGGCCATGACATCAATTACTTGCCATCAGAAGTCATTCTCATTGTGAGTTTTTTCCAGGAAATGCCCCCCATGGGCGCAGTTGTGATTTTACAACAAATCCTGCTTTTATGTTGGAAGATGTGTGATTTGGCTTTTTGGATGGTTTGCCAATGTATATTAGATTGCTTGTACAGCAAATGCAATAGACAACATTAGTAGTATTGCAATTGGAAAATAAATTCAGGGTCTGGTGGACAGTGTCAAAATCAAAGACTTTTGTATTCACTGTCTGATTACATGCTAAGCAGGTACCACATTTATAGTGGCCATGTATTTGGGGCAGGTGTATCATGTTGTCTTTCAGTATGACTTTATGGGCTCTAACCAAATGATCTTTGATGTTTCGACCTCTTTAAAAGGCAAAAAGGGGTGTGTCAATAGCCAAATTTGTGGTGGATAGTACATTCTGATGTTTCTTAATGTTTTTGGTTAGTTTATTAGTGATAGGGCAAAAAGTGGTAACACAAGTGATTCTGTTAATTGGGTTTTAGTTTTTGTTTCAAGGGGCACCTCTCTATGTTTGTACCACGCATGTTTCAAAGAACATTTTGCAAGCCTTCTCGGATAACCTGTCTCAATAAGTTTGGTGGAGAGAGTGTCAGCCTCTCTAAAGAAGTCCTACTTATACTTGCAATTTCTGAGAATACACAGGAAATGTCCATTTGGGAGTCCATTTTTGAGTGCTCTATGATGGCAAGTAGAATACTGTAATAAAGTATATTCCTTTCTGTGGGCTTACGAAATAGTCCGATACAGCTGGTTGTCAATAGCTTTGACGGTGATGTCAAGGCAATCAATTTCTGTATTGCTGTGGTGCTGTGAGAATATCAAATCTGGTTGGCATTCATTCAGCCATTCACAGAAATATAACAATTCAGGTTCTGAGCCTGACCAAATCATAAAGGCGTCATCAATATATCTTTTCCAAATACGTATCTTGTGCATGAAAGCAAAAACTGCTCCCATGAAAGTCCCTTTCTGTTAGGCGATAGTATTTTTTTTCAAATAGAAAGTAATTTCTGGTTAATGCAATTTGAAGTAAAGAGATTATAAAATCTGTGGGTACTGTAGTGGGCTCTGTTCTACAGTTCAGATGGTCTCTTATGAGCTGTGTACATTCCTCTTAGGGTATATTGGTATACAATGACTTTATGTCTAGAGTAACCAAGATCTGTTTCAGGGTTGAAGGTTTCTGTCTCAATGATGCTAATGAAATGCGTAGTGCCTTTCACATAAGTGGCTGTAGTAGGAACTGTCTTTTATAAAGAAGTCCATGTAGAGTCATAATGGTTCTAAAATTGCCCGCATCCTGACAAGATTGGTCTGCCAGGAGGATTTTTCAGATTTTTATGAATCTTGGGAAGTGTGTATCTGACTGGAGTGCGCGGATTCTGGTTGTTGAGAAATAGGTATTCATTATGACTGATGAAACCTTCTTCCTCCTCAGCCTAGCAGTAGCTTAGTGTCCATCTTTAAGTCTCTGAAACGTTTACGAAAGACTTAGACTCACTGGATGATGTAATCAGTGATGTCACTTGTGATGTCATCAGTGATGTCATTTACCACGTCATGTGTGATTTAATATGTGAGGTCAATTGCAGTGCATTGTGAAGGCATAAGTTATAATTAGCTCAGGTAACTATAAATGCTAAATTTCACTGGTTTTGAATGAGGGAGATTTGAGCCTAACTATAACGCCCCTGTAACCTTTCTATTTCCTAACTAAAACATTCCAGTAACCTTTTATTTTTTTCATCAGAGTTCTATTATTTCATGTTATTTCCTAACTATAACGGCTCTGTAAAATTAGTTTTTTTAGTGAATTTTAAAGGTTTTTTACATTTTATTTCCTTACTGTAACCTGTAACCTTGGTGAGTGGGTATGTGATTAGCTGTATGGGTCTGTGAGTGGGTCTTTGAGTGGCTGTATGGGTCTGTGAGTTGGTATGTGAATGGCTTTATGGATCTGTAAGTCGGTATATGAGTGGTGTATGGGTATATGAGTGGATGTGTGAGTAGTTTTCTGGGTGTGTTAGTGGCTGTATGAGTCTGTGAGTGGTCATATGGGTATGAGAGTGATGGTATGGGTCTGTGAGTGTGTATGTGGATGGTTTTGTGAGTGTGTGAGTGGGTGTCTTAGTGGCTGTATGGGTCTGTGTGTAGGTACATGAGTCTCTGAGTGGGTCTGTGAGTGGGTGCATCAGTGTTTGAGTGGGTGTGAGTGTCTAAGTGGGTCTGTGAGTAGTGTGTGAGTGTCTGAGTGGGTCTAAGAGTAGGCGCATAAGTCTATGAGTGGGTCTGTGAGTGGGCACATGAGTCTTTGAGTGGGTCTGGGAGTGCGTGCATACATCTCTGAGTGGGTCTGTCAGTGGGTACATGAGTGTCTGGGTGGGTCTGTCAGTGGGTGTGTAAGTCTCTGAATAGGTGTGTGAGTGGGTGCATAAGTCTCTAGGTGCTTCTTTGAGTGGGTGCATGAGTCTCTGAGTAGGTCTGTCAGTGGGCATGTGAGTCTCTGAGTGGGTGTTTGAGCCTCTAAATGGGTCTGTGAGTGGGTGCATGAGTCTCTGAGTGGGTGTGTGAATGGGTGTGAGAGTGTCTGAGTGGGTATGTGAGTGGGGGGATGAGTCTCAGAGTGGGTCTATGAGTGGATGCGCGAGTGATGTAGAGGGTCTGTGAATGGGTCCATTAGTGTCTGAGTAGGTCTGTGAGTGGGTACATGAGTGTCTTAGTGGGTCTATAAGTAGGTGCATGAGTCTTTGAGTGGGTCTGTGAGTGGGTGCATGAGTGTCTGAGTGGGTCTGTAAGTGGGTGCAGATTAGAAGTCTCTGAGTGGGTCAGTGAGTGGGTGCATGAGTATCTGAGAGAGTCTGTGAGTGTTCCCATGTGTGTCTGGGAGGGTCTGTGAGTGGGTAGGTAAATGACTGAGTGGGTCTGCGAGTGGGTGCGTGAGTGTCTGAGTAGGTTTTGCAAGTCAGTGCATGAGTGACCGAATGGGTCTGTGAGTGGGTGGGTGAGTCTCTGAGTGAGCCAGTGAGTAGGTGTGTGAGTCTCTGAGGGGGTCTGTTAGTGCGTGAGTCTCTGAGTAGATATGTGAATAAGTGTAAGAGCGTGAGTGAGTGCATTAGTGTCAGAATGAGTGTGTGAATGTATTTTTTTAAAATATCAGCGATATTCTTGAATATGTTGCGACGTTACTTGGGGGTGACGCACTGAACATCGAGATGAATTCACTAATACAGGACGTGGCAAAAAAAGCAATTTTTCAATATGTTATACACATCAGGGATCTGACAAACACCCCTATATTCAACCCATGGGACCAGGGTACCTCTTCCCTGACCCCTTCTATCTTTCTCAATCTTCACTTCCAGCCCCTGAGACTGAGTCCTATTACACAAAATGGCAGCCACAACTTTCTACACAGGTTTCAGTCAGCCAATCACAGGATTCTTGTTGGTACACGTGTCGTGAATAATTTCCAAAGAAATTGCGTCCATAAATATACATATTTGGATTTTCTTTAATATCTCAAACATTACTGAATGGATTTACACCAAATAACAAATAGGGCTCTTTCTGGACCAAGAGCTACCTTTCTGCCAAATTTGGTGAAATTTCATCCAGCTGTTCTGGCTATAGCCGTGTTCAAAATCCCTATGGAATTAACAAGGAAAAGGCACTTGACGGATCACCCCAAAACTTTCCATGCACAACAATATATATATATATATATATATATATTATCCCACAAGTTGCTCAGATTTGAGGCCGCAACTCGCCAGCAGGTGACTCACAAAGTCATTTTAAAGATCATTGCAGATTCCCATCAAGTATTTTGTCCTTCGGCCTGACGCGTTTCGAAGCCTTAGCGCTTCTCCTCAGAGGCCCCACGCAGGAAATCAGAGCATTTATGCCGCATTTACCCAGCATGCTTTAATGAGACCGCCATTAGTCCCCTCTTTAAGTAAAGTTCAATTTCACACATAGCATGTTGGGAAGCGCAAAGGCTTCGAAACGCGTCAGGCCGAAGGACAAAATACTTGATGGGAATCTGCAATGATCTTTAAAATGACTTTGTGAGTCACCTGCTGGCGAGTTGCGGCCTCAAATCTGAGCAACTTGTGGGATAATCAATATTGCGGCGGCTCCGGCCGTGGAGGGATCGCGCTGCCTGTAATCGTATCAGGACCTACAGAGAGGTAATGTTCCTCCCTGAGTGGCGTCAGCAGGTAGAATAATTGACATTGTTCGAATCTCATCGGGAAGCCCACTGGAGGGCTGGAAACGGGTCCTAAAACACATGCAGGAACGGAACCCATTCAGGGTAATGAATTGCCTAGTGACTACATCTCCCAACATGCTATGTGTGAAATTGAACTTTACTTAAAGAGGGGACTAATGGCGGTCTCATTAAAGCATGCTGGGTAAATGCGGCATAAATGCTCTGATTTCCTGCGTGGGGCCTCTGAGGAGAAGCGCAAAGGCTTCGAAACGCGTCAGGCCGAAGGACAAAATACTTGATGGGAATCTGCAATGATCTTTAAAATGACTTTGTGAGTCACCTGCTGGCGAGTTGCGGCCTCAAATCTGAGCAACTTGTGGGATAATCAATATCGCGGCGGCTCCGGCCGTGGAGGGATCGCGCTGCCTGTAATCGTATCAGGACCTACAGAGAGGTAATGTTCCTCCCTGAGTGGCGTCAGCAGGTAGAATAATTGACATTGTTCGAATCTCATCGGGGAGCCCACTGGAGGGCTGGAAACGGGTCCTAAAACACATGCAGGAACGGAACCCATTCAGGGTAATGAATTGCCTAGTGACTACATCTCCCAACATGCTATGTGTGAAATTGAACTTTACTTAAAGAGGGGACTAATGGCGGTCTCATTAAAGCATGCTGGGTAAATGCGGCATAAATGCTCTGATTTCCTGCGTGGGGCCTCTGAGGAGAAGCGCAAAGGCTTCGAAACGCGTCAGGCCGAAGGACAAAATACTTGATGGGAATCTGCACTGATCTTTAAAATGACTTTGTGAGTCACCTGCTGGCGAGTTGCGGCCTCAAATCTGAGCAACTTGTGGGATAATATATATATATATATATATATATATATATATATATATATATATATATATATATATATATATAAAGCATTGTCCCCACTCTTCCCGCTTTCCATCCGGCACACCGAGAAGAGAGAGTCACGGACATCCGTGTTTCTTTGTGGCAAATCAGGTCTTTATTGCAGTTGTAGCTCTTCTAACATATATATATAGATATATTCACTGAAAAAACCATAGGTTTCAGGCACGTTATAGTTAGGAATTAGCATTTAAAAAACCTTAGAAATTCACTGAAAAAACCATAGGTTTCAGGGGTGTTATAGTTAGTTGGACATTTCACTTGTACAAAACCTTTGATATTCCCCCGTTATAGTTAGTTCAGCTAACTATAACTCGTGCGCCCGCAATGCACTGCTGATGACGTCACATATTACATCACTCATGACATGATCAGTGACATCACTCATGACATCACTGATGACATCTCAAATGACATCACTGAGGACATCACTGATGACATCATCCAGTGAATGTGTGTTTTTCTGAAAATTAAATATGTTTTATAAATGTATATCTCAAGGTCGATGGAAGAATAAATGGGTATATAAGTGTCTAAATGGATTATGTTTTGTTGAAAAATTGATTGTATAACTGACTGATTAAGTGTATCCTGGGGGCATATGTATCAACATCACCATTTGCGATTCTCAAATAGCGATTGTTAAGGAATCGCTATTTGAGAATTGCAAAACGGGATGTATTTAAAAATTCGCAAACTTTTTGCGATTTCTTAAAATTCCTTAATTGCGATTAGCAAATTGCGAAATCGCAATTAAGGAATACCTGGCCATTCATTTCTATGGGCCAGGAGACCCATAGGAATGAATGGGAAGTAATTCTCAAATAGCGAATTCGCAATTTGCTAATCGCTATTTGAGAATAATTTCAAAGGTGCAAGGGTGTCATGATGACACCCTGATGCACCCCTGAAATGAGCATGTGTGTGCATATGGCGCACATACATGCCCTAAGGGCATGTATGAGCGTCACGTGGCACTTTGCAAAATTAAAAATAGTGCATTTTGAAAGGAAATCGCAAATTACCACCAACTGGAAGTTGGTGGTAATTTGCGATTTCTTAAGGATAATTCGCACAACTTGGGTGCTTTTTACATATCATTTAAGAAATCGCAATGTGCGATTTCTTAAATGATTACGCAAAATTAAGAAATCGCTAAATTAGCAATTCCTTAATTTTGCGATGGGATTTTGCCTAATACATCCCGTTTTGCGAATTTTTACTCGCAAACGCTGTATTTTGCGATTCGCAGCGTTTGCGAGTAAAAATTAGCTTGATACATATGCCCCCTGGTGAATACATGGGTTAGTGAGTAATGTTTAAATATATAAATATCTGTATCAGTCTCTCACTTTGTGTATAAGTGGCTGCATGGGTTGGTGAGTAGCTACATGAGTGTCTATATAGTTTATTATTTGTTTTTTTGAGTATCAGTATGAGTGTCTTGAGTGTCTGTATGGTTCGGTGGGGGGTAATACGTAGTGCATAGATGCATGAATGAGTGACTCACTGCTTGTATGTGTTGAAGACAGCATGTGTGCAGGACTGTATGGGTGGATGAGTGTGTGTATGGGTGTGTTAGTGAATGAATGACTGTCTCAATAGTGTCTTTATGAGTAACTACATATGTTTTAAACTAGTATATGTGAGTATTGGTGTATATAAGTGAGTATATATGAGAGTGAGAGATTGGAAGAGTTCCTGTATAAATTAGTATGTGTTTCTATAAGTGATTGCTTAAGAGAGTATGTGTAAGTTTCTGTAGTAGTAAGTATGGTGGTGTGTGTATAACTGTATATGCAATTTAATGGATGTTTGATACTTTGTTTGCATGTGTGACTATGTGTGTGAGTAACTCTATGGATGAGTGTCATTGTGTAACAGGATGCATAGGTGTATGAGTACATATGATGAGTGAGTACATGTATGAGTGACTGTATAGGACTGTTGTTGAATGAGTGGATGTGTGTGTAGATTTTGGAATTACTAAATAGGTGTGTTGTAAGTGGTATTGGTATGTCCATTGTTTTGAAAATGTTAGTTTCTATTTTTGAGTGTGTGTATCAAAGGTTATATTAGGGGGAGGGGAGGTCTGCCACTCTATCACAAGGATGATGTCATTTGACATGTCATCAGTGATGTCATGATTGATGTCACTGACCATGTCATGAGTGATGTAATATGTGACGTCATCAGCAGTGCATTGCTGGCGCATGAGTTATAGTTAGCTGAACTAACTATAACGGGGGAATTTCAAAGGTTTTGTACGAGTGAAATGTCCAACTAACTATAATGCCCCTGAAACCTATGTTTTTTTCAGGGAATTTCAAAGGTTTTTTAAATGCTAATTTGTAACTATAACGTGCCTGAAACCTATGGTTTTTTTCAGTTAATTTCTAAAGTTTTTTAAATGCTAGTTTCTAACTATACCTACAGAGGTAGGACATATGAAGAAAGAAGAAGAAACACACAGAAAGAAGAAAAAGAAATGCAGAGAGAAGCAACAGAAGTCCTCAAAGACGAAGAAAAGTGCAGGAAGAAGGAAGACGTGCAGAAAGAACAAACAGAGGAGCAGAAAGAGGCCTTGTGGCAAAATCATCCTGTACCCTCAACTTTTTCAGATGGGTACTGGTAGTAACTGACTCTGACTAACCAGTCCTAGAGCCAGTGCTATGCTAAAAGACACTTAGAATACAGTTAACACACCTACATACACTAGGGAACACTATGTGTTGGAGTACCCCTGTGATTACCATGGCCTCCTCTGTAAGACCCTAGTACATAATAGGGCAGGGGGATTAAAACTACCTCTTAAAATGCGCCACAGGGAAGGGGGGCTGGAAGGGGGGCTGAGTTGACGTGTGCAACCACGCCCTGTGGCAGTTTTAATTTGGTCGATAAAGTCCCCTTGAATCCTGAGTGTACCTTGGGTCCAAGTAGCCCACCAGATACCAACAGTAAGCGCAGTTGCACAGAGCTGTAAAAAGGGGCACGTCCTGGACAACCTCTCTGCAACGCAGCGCAGAGGCGCTTACTGGAAGCACCTGGTGGGCTAGTTGGCCCCCAGGGGCCCTCAGGATTGAAGGGGAATTATTTCCCCAACTTAAAACGCACCACAGGGTGTGTTTGCACACGTCACCTCAGGCACCGTCCCCTCCCTTTACCACTGTGTAAACACGCCCTGTGGCCGTTTTAAGTTGGGAGTTTAAGTCCCCTTAAATCCTGAGGGTCCCTAGAGTCAAAGTAGCCCACTAGGTACCTCCAGTAAGTGCCACAGAGCTGCATTGCAGAGAGGTGTAAAAAGGGGCGTGGCCTCTGAACACCTCTCAGCAGCGCAGCTCCCTGGCGCATACTGGAGGTACCTGGTGGGCTAGTTGGCCCTCAGGGACCCTCAGTATTGAAGGGGAATCAATTCCCGAACTTACAACTCGCCAGGAAGCGCGTTTGCACAATGGTGAAAGAAGGGGGCGGGCCTGAGATGACATGTCTGCAAACATGCTCTGTGGCGCGTTTTAAGTTGGGGAATTAATTCCTCTTCAATCCTGAGGGTCCCTGGGGGCCAACTAGCCCACCTGGTACCGCCAGTATGCGCCAGAGAGCTGCGTTGCAGAGAGGTGTTCAGAGGCCACGCCCATTTTTACAAGACTCTGCAACGCAGCTTCGTGGCGCTTACTGGAGGTACATGGTGTACTAGTTGGCCCCCAGGGACCATCAGGATTAAAGAGGAATTAATTCCCCAACTTAAAACGCGCCACAGGGCGAGTTTGCACATTTGTCACCACAGGCCCCGCCCCCTCCCTTCACCACTGTGCAAATGCGCCCCGTGGCGCGTTTTAAATTGGGGGATTAACTCCCCTTGAATCCTGAGGGTCCCTGGGGTGCAACAAGCCCACCATGTACCTCTATTAAGCGCCACAGAGCTGCGTTGCAGAGAGGTGTAAAAAGTGGCGTGGCCTCAGAACACCTCTCTGCAGCGCAGCTCCCTGGCGCATACTGAAGGGGCCTGGTGGGCTAGTTGGCCCTCAGGGACCCTCAGTATTGAAGGGGAATCAATTCCCGAACTTACAACTCGCCAGGAAGCGCGTTTGCACAATGGTGAAAGAAGGGGGCGGGCCTGAGATGACATGTCTGCAAACATGCTCTGTGGCGCGTTTTAAGTTGGGGAATTAATTCCTCTTCAATCCTGAGGGTCCCTGGGGGCCAACTAGCCCACCTGGTACCGCCAGTATGCGCCAGAGAGCTGCGTTGCAGAGAGGTGTTCAGAGGCCACGCCCATTTTTACAAGACTCTGCAACGCAGCTTCGTGGCGCTTACTGGAGGTACATGGTGTACTAGTTGGCCCCCAGGGACCATCAGGATTAAAGAGGAATTAATTCCCCAACTTAAAACGCGCCACAGGGCGAGTTTGCACATTTGTCACCACAGGCCCCGCCCCCTCCCTTCACCACTGTGCAAATGCGCCCCGTGGCGCGTTTTAAATTGGGGGATTAACTCCCCTTGAATCCTGAGGGTCCCTGGGGTGCAACAAGCCCACCATGTACCTCTATTAAGCGCCACAGAGCTGCGTTGCAGAGAGGTGTAAAAAGTGGCGTGGCCTCAGAACACCTCTCTGCAGCGCAGCTCCCTGGCGCATACTGAAGGGGCCTGGTGGGCTAGTTGGCCCTCAAGCACCCTCAGTATTGAAGGAGAATCAATTCCCCAACTGACAACTCGCCAGAAGGCGCGTTTGCACAATGGTGAAAGAAGGGGCGGGGCCTGAGATGACATGTCTGCAAACACGCTCTATGGCACGTTTTAAGTTGGGGAATTAATTCCTCTTCAATTCTGAGAGTCCCTGGGGGCCAACTAGCCCACCAGGTACCTCCAGTATGCGCCAGAGAGCTGCGTTGCAGAGAAGTGTTCAGAGGCCATGCCCATTTTTACTTGGCCCCCAGGGACCCCCAGTATTTAAGGGGAATTAGTTCTCCATCTACAAACGTGCCAGGGTGCGCATTTGCAGAGTGCTGCAGGGAGGGGGCGGGGCCTCTGGCGCGGTGTCAGTCTTTTTAAAAAAAAAAAATGTTTAAGTAGGGGGGCTTGTGTGGCCCCTTCTTTTCCTAACATTTTGGCCCTGGGGACCCCATCCCCTAGGGCCTGACCCCTTTTTTTTTATATAACTTTGGAAGGGGGCCGCGTGGCCCCCCCTTCCGGGTGCCATAATTGGCCCCGGGGACCCCATACCCCGGGCCTGGCCATTTTCTTTTTTTATTTAATTTTTAGAGGGGGCTGCGTAGCCCCCCTCCTTAGGCCATTTATGACCCCAGGGACCCTATTCCCGGTAGCCGGCGTTTCCTTTGTTTTTAAAAAAAAAGAATTTGTTTTATAATTGGGGAGGGGGGCTGCGTGGCCCCCCTCCTGGGCCACTTATGGCCCCGGGGACCCAATCCCTATTAGCTGGGCCTCTCCGTTGGGGACCGTGGGGGGGTCCCCAATCCCACCACGGTCCCACCGGCTCCCCGCGTCCTGCGGGAGCCGGCATTGCTTTTTCACCTGGGGAGCTGCTAAGATGCAGCTCCCCATGTGGAAAAGCAATCTGCTTTAGTATTTGGAAGAGAGAGCAGGTTTCCTGCTCTCTCTTCCAAATACCAAAGCATAGTTTGCTATACCCGCCCTGCCATAGCAAACTGCAGTGTCCCGGGGGTGGGCACCCCGGGACACTGCAGGAGCCGGCCCTCGGGGGTGGTTCTACTGAGGCACTAGATGGCTGCCAACACTTCCTGCTTTGGAGTGTTGACAGCTAATTAGCATTCAGCTCATGATCGGGAGGGTGCGCGGATCCTGCGCGGCCATAGATATCGAAACTTTTTTAATTTTGATTTTCTCAGCAACTACTGAACAGATTTACACCATTGAACAAAAAGGGATCTTTCTGAACCAAAGGCGACCTTTTTGCCAAATTTGGTGTAATTCCGTTCAGCAGTTCGGGCTGTAGCCGTGTCTAAAGTTTCCTATGGGAAATTGCATGGGGAAAACACGTTTTGGGACCCCCTTTTTTCTCAGCCCCAACTTGACGAATCACCCCGAAACTTTCAAGATAGGAGCAGACCAGCACGCCCCACGAGTTTTGAAAATTTCGCGAAGATTCGTCAACCAGCGCCAAAGTTATTGGGAATGGAATGTTGCAAATTTCCTATGGAAAACAGGTCCTAACTATAACTACCTACTGGCGACCGCCAGTAGGTAATATATATCTATATATATATATATTCACTGAAAAAAACATATGTTTCAGGGGTGTTATAGTTAGCTGGACTTTTCCCTTGTACAAAACCATTGAAATTCCCCCGTAATAGTTAATTCAGCTAACTATAACTCGCGCGCCCGCAATGCACTGCTGATGACATCACATATTACATCACTCATGACATGGTCAGTGACATCACTCATGACATCACTGCTGACATCTCAAATGACATCACTGATGACATCATCCAGTGAATGTGTGTTTTTCTGAAAATTAAATATGTTTTATATATGTATATCTCAAGGTCGATGGAAGAATAAATGGGTATATAAGT
This sequence comes from Triturus cristatus, assembly GCF_964204655.1. Lineage (NCBI taxonomy): Eukaryota > Metazoa > Chordata > Amphibia > Caudata > Salamandridae > Triturus > Triturus cristatus. Next base: position 667,856,463 of record NC_140586.1, on the reverse strand, counting down.
GTCTAAATGGATGATTTGTTTTTGAAAAATTGATTGTGTAACTGACTGATTAAGTGTATCATAGTGAATACATGGCTTAGTGAGTAATGTTTAAATATGTAAATATCTGTATCAGTCTCTCACTTTGTGTATAGGTGGCTGCATGGGTTGGTGAGTAGCTACATGGGTGTCTATATAGGTTATTAGTTGGTTTTTTGAGTATCAGTCTGAGTGTCTGCATGGTTCGGTGGGGGGTATTATGTAGTGCATAGGTGCATGAATGAGTGACTCACTGCTTGTATGTGTTGAAGACAGTATGTGTGCAGGACTGTATGGGTGGATGAGTGTGTGTATGGGTGTGTTAGTGAATGAATGACTGTCTCAATAGTGTCTTTATGAGTAACTACATATGTTTTAAACTAGTATATGTGAGTATTGGTGTATATAAGTGAGTATATATGAGAGTGAGAGATTGGAAGAGTTCCTGTATAAATTAGTATGTGTTTCTATAAGTGATTGCTTAAGAGAGTATGTGTAAGTTTCTGTAGTAGTAAGTGTGGTGGTGTGTGTATAACTGTATATGCAATTTAATGGATGTTTGATACTTTTTTTGCATGTGTGACTATGTGTGTGAGTAACTCTATGGATGAGTGTCATTGTGTAACAGGATGCATAGGTGCATGAGTACATATGATGAGTGAGTACATGTATGAGTGACTGTATAGGACTGTTGTTGAATGAGTGGATGTGTGTGTAGATTTTGGAATTACTAAATAGGTGTGTTGTAAGTGGTATTGGTATGTCCATTGTTTTGAAAATGTTAGTTTCTATTTTTGAGTGTGTGTATCAAAGGTTATATTAGGGTGAGAGGAGGTCTGCCACTCTATCACAAGGATGATGTCATTTGACATGTCATCAGTGATGTCATGATTGATGTCACTGACCATGTCATGAGTGATGTAATATGTGACGTCATCAGCAGTGCATTGCTGGCGCACGAATTATAGTTAGCTGAACTAACTATAACGGGGGAATTTCAAAGGTTTTGTACGAGTGAAATGTCCAACTAACTATAATGCCCCTGAAACCTATGTTTTTTTCAGGGAATTTCAAAGGTTTTTTAAATGCTAATTTGTAACTATAACGTGCCTGAAACCTATGGTTTTTTTCAGTTAATTTCTAAAGTTTTTTAAATGCTAGTTTCTAACTATACCTACAGAGGTAGGAGATATGAAGAAAGAAGAAGAAACACACAGAAAGAAGAAAAAGAAATGCAGAGAGAAGCAACAGAAGTCCTCAAAGACGAAGAAAAGTGCAGGAAGAAGGAAGACGTGCAGAAAGAACAAACAGAGGAGCAGAAAGAGGCCTTGTTGCAAAATCATCCTGTACCCTCAACTTTTTCAGATGGGTACTGGTAGTAACTGACTCTGACTAACCAGTCCTAGAGCCAGTGCTATGCTAAAAGACACTTAGAATACAGTTAACACACCTACATACACTAGGGAACACTATGTGTTGGAGTACCCCTGTTATTATCATGGCCTCCTCTGTAAGACCCTAGTACATAATAGGGCAGGGGGATTAAAACTACCTCTTAAAATGCGCCACAGGGAGGGGGGGCTGAGTTGACGTGTGCAACCACGCCCTGTGGCAGTTTTATTTGGTCGATAAAGTCCCCTTGAATCCTGAGTGTACCTTGGGTCCAACTAGCCCACCAGATACCAACAGTAAGCGCAGTTGCACAGAGCTGTAAAAAGGGGCACGTCCTGGACAACCTCTCTGCAACGCAGCGCAGAGGCGCTTACTGGAAGCACCTGGTGGGCTAGTTGGCACCCAGGGGCCCTCAGGATTGAAGGGGAATTATTTCCCCAACTTAAAACGCACCACAGGGTGTGTTTGCACACGTCACCTCAGGCACCGTCCCCTCCCTTTACCACTGTGTAAACACGCCCTGTGACCGTTTTAAGTTGGGAGTTTAAGTCCCCTTAAATCCTGAGGGTCCCTAGAGTCAAAGTAGCCCACTAGGTACCTCCAGTAAGTGCCACAGAGCTGCATTGCAGAGAGGTGTAAAAAGAGGCGTGGCCTCTGAACACCTCTCAGCAGCGCAGCTCCCTGGCGCATACTGGAGGTACCTGGTGGGCTAGTTGGCCCTCAGGGACCCTTAGTATTGAAGGGGAATCAATTCCCGAACTTACAACTCGCCAGGAAGCGCGTTTGCACAATGGTGAAAGAAGGGGGCGGGGCCTGAGATGACATGTCTGCAAACATGCTCTGTGGCGCGTTTTCAGTTGGGGAATTAATTCCTCTTCAATCCTGAGGGTCCCTGGGGGCCAACTAGCCCACCTGGTACCGCCAGTATGCGCCAGAGAGCTGCGTTGCAGAGAGGTGTTCAGAGGCCACGCCCATTTTTACAAGACTCTGCAACGCAGCTTCGTGGCGCTTACTGGAGGTACATGGTGTACTAGTTGGCCCCCAGGGACCATCAGGATTAAAGAGGAATTAATTCCCCAACTTAAAACGTGCCACAGGGCGAGTTTGCACATTTGTCACCACAGGCCCCGCCCCCTCCCTTCACCACTGTGCAAATGCGCCCTGTGGCGCGTTTTAAATTGGGGGATTAACTCCCCTTGAATCCTGAGGGTCCCTGGGGTGCAACAAGCCCACCATGTACCTCTATTAAGCACCACAGAGCTGCGTTGCAGAGAGGTGTAAAAAGTGGCGTGGCCTCAGAACACCTCTCTGCAGCGCAGCTCCCTAGCGCATACTGAAGGGGCCTGGTGGGCTAGTTGGCCCTCAGGGACCCTCAGTATTGGAGGAGAGTCAATTCCCCAACTGACAACTCGACAGGAGGCGCGTTTGCACAATGGTGAAAGAAGGGGGCGGGGCCTGAGATGACATGTCTGCAAACACGCTCTATGGCACGTTTTAAGTTGGGGAATTAATTCCTCTTCAATTCTGAGAGTCCCTGGGGGCCAACTAGCCCACCAGGTACCTCCAGTATGCGCCAGAGAGCTGCGTTGCAGAGAGGTGTTCAGAGGCCATGCCCATTTTTACTTGGCCCCCAGGGACCCCCAGTATTTAAGGGGAATTAGTTCTCCATCTACAAACGTGCCAGGGTGCGCATTTGCAGAGTGCTGCAGGAAGGGGGCGGGGCCTCTGGCGCGATGTCAGTCTTTTAAAAAAAAAAAATGTTTAAGAAGGGGGGCTTGTGTGGCCCCCTTCTTTTCCTAATATTTTGGCCCTGGGGACCCCATCCCCTAGGGCCTGACCCCTTTTTTTTAATATAACTTTGGAAGGGGGCCGCGTGGCCCCCCCTTCCGGGTGCCATAATTGGCCCCGGGGACCCCATACCCCGGGCCTGGCCATTTTCTTTTTTTATTTAATTTTTAGAGGGGGCTGCGTAGCCCCCCTCCTTAGGCCATTTATGACCCCAGGGACCCTATTCCCGGTAGCCGGCGTTTCCTTTGTTTTTTAAAAAAAATAATTTGTTTTATAATTGGGGAGGGGGGCTGCGTGGCCCCCCTCCTGGGCCACTTATGGCCCTGGGGACCCAATCCCTATTGGCTGGCCCTCTCCGTTGGGGACCGTAGGGGGGTCCCCAATCCCCCCACGGTCCCACCGGCTCCCCGCGCCCTGCGGGAGCCGGCATTGCTTTTTCACCTGGGGAGCTGCTAAGATGCAGCTCCCCATGTGGAAAAGCAATCTGCTTTAGTATTTGGAAGAGAGAGCAGGTTTCCTGCTCTCTCTTCCAAATACCAAAGCATAGTTTGCTATACCCGCCCTGCCATAGCAAACTGCAGTGTCCCGGGGGTGGGCACCCCGGGACACTGCAGGAGCCGGCCCTCGGCGGTGGTTCTACTGAGGCACTAGATGGCTGCCAACACTTCCTGCTTTGGAGTGTTGCCAGCTAATTAGCATTTAGCTCATGATCGGGAGGGTGCGCGGATCCTGCGCGGCCATAGATATTGAAACTTTTTTAATTTTGATTTTCTCAGCAACTACTGAACAGATTTACACCATTGAACAAAAAGGGATCTTTCTGAACCAAAGGCGACCTTTTTGCCAAATTTGGTGTAATTCCGTTCAGCAGTTCGGGCTGTAGCCGTGTCTAAAGTTTCCTATGGGAAATTGCATGGGGAAAACACGTTTTGGGACCCCCTTTTTTCTCAGCCCCCACTTGACGAATCACCCCGAAACTTTCAAGATAGGAGCAGACCAGCACGCCCCACGAGTTTTGAAAATTTCGCGAAGATTCGTCAACCAGCGCCAAAGTTATTGGGAATGGAATGTTGCAAATTTCCTATGGAAAATAGGTCCTAACTATAACTACCTACTGGCGACCGCCAGTAGGAAATATATATCTATATATATATACATTCACTGAAAAAAATATAGGTTTCAGGAGTGTTATAGTTAGCTGGACTTTTCACTTGTACAAAACCATTGAAATTCCCCCGTTATAGTTAGTTCAGCTAACTATAACTTGTGCGCCCGCAATGCACTGCTGATGACGTCACATATTACATCACTCATGACATGGTCAGTGACATCACTCATGACATTACTGCTGACATCTCAAATGACATCACTGATGACATCATCCAGTGAATGTGTGTTTTTCTGAAAATTAAATATGTTTTATATATGTATATCTCAAGGTCGATGGAAGAATAAATGGGTATATAATTGTCTAAATGGATGATTTGTTTTTGAAAAATTGATTGTGTAACTGACTGATTAAGTGTATCATAGTGAATACATGGCTTAGTGAGTAATGTTTAAATATGTAAATATCTGTATCAGTCTCTCACTTTGTGTATAGGAGGCTGCATGGGTTGGTGAGTAGCTACATGGGTGTCTATATAGGTTATTAGTTGGTTTTTTGAGTATCAGTCTGAGTGTCTGCATGGTTCGGTGGGGGGTATTTTGTAGTGCATAGGTGCATGAATGAGTGACTCACTGCTTGTATGTGTTGAAGACAGTATGTGTGCAGGACTGTATGGGTGGATGAGTGTGTGTATGGGTGTGTTAGTGAATGAATGACTGTCTCAATAGTGTCTTTATGAGTAACTACATATGTTTTAAACTAGTATATGTGAGTATTGGTGTATATAAGTGAGTATATATGAGAGTGAGAGATTGGAAGAGTTCCTGTATAAATTAGTATGTGTTTCTATAAGTGATTGCTTAAGAGAGTATGTGTAAGTTTCTGTAGTAGTAAGTGTGGTGGTGTGTGTATAACTGTATATGCAATTTAATGGATGTTTGATACTTTTTTTGCATGTGTGACTATGTGTGTGAGTAACTCTATGGATGAGTGTCATTGTGTAACAGGATGCATAGGTGCATGAGTACATATGATGAGTGAGTACATGTATGAGTGACTGTATAGGACTGTTGTTGAATGAGTGGATGTGTGTGTAGATTTTGGAATTACTAAATAGGTGTGTTGTAAGTGGTATTGGTATGTCCATTGTTTTGAAAATGTTAGTTTCTATTTTTGAGTGTGTGTATCAAAGGTTATATTAGGGTGAGAGGAGGTCTGCCACTCTATCACAAGGATGATGTCATTTGACATGTCATCAGTGATGTCATGATTGATGTCACTGACCATGTCATGAGTGATGTAATATGTGACGTCATCAGCAGTGCATTGCTGGCGCACGAGTTATAGTTAGCTGAACTAACTATAACGGGGGAATTTCAAAGGTTTTGTACGAGTGAAATGTCCAACTAACTATAATGCCCCTGAAACCTATGTTTTTTTCAGGGAATTTCAAAGGTTTTTTAAATGCTAATTTGTAACTATAACGTGCCTGAAACCTATGGTTTTTTTCAGTTAATTTCTAAAGTTTTTTAAATGCTAGTTTCTAACTATACCTACAGAGGTAGGAGATATGAAGAAAGAAGAAGAAACACACAGAAAGAAGAAAAAGAAATGCAGAGAGTAGCAACAGAAGTCCTCAAAGACGAAGAAAAGTGCAGGAAGAAGGAAGACGTGCAGAAAGAACAAACAGAGGAGCAGAAAGAGGCCTTGTTGCAAAATCATCCTGTACCCTCAACTTTTTCAGATGGGTACTGGTAGTAACTGACTCTGACTAACCAGTCCTAGAGCCAGTGCTATGCTAAAAGACACTTAGAATACAGTTAACACACCTACATACACTAGGGAACACTATGTGTTGGAGTACCCCTGTTATTATCATGGCCTCCTCTGTAAGACCCTAGTACATAATAGGGCAGGGGGATTAAAACTACCTCTTAAAATGCGCCACAGGGAGGGGGGGCTGAGTTGACGTGTGCAACCACGCCCTGTGGCAGTTTTAATTTGGTCGATAAAGTCCCCTTGAATCCTGAGTGTACCTTGGGTCCAAGTAGCCCACCAGATACCAACAGTAAGCGCAGTTGCACAGAGCTGTAAAAAGGGACACGTCCTGGACAACCTCTCTGCAACGCAGCGCAGAGGCGCTTACTGGAAGCACCTGGTGGGCTAGTTGGCCCCCAGGGGCCCTCAGGATTGAAGGGGAATTATTTCCCCAACTTAAAACGCACCACAGGGTGTGTTTGCACACGTCACCTCAGGCACCGTCCCCTCCCTTTACCACTGTGTAAACACGCCCTGTGGCCGTTTTAAGTTGGGAGTTTAAGTCCCCTTAAATCCTGAGGGTCCCTAGAGTCAAAGTAGCCCACTAGGTACCTCCAGTAAGTGCCACAGAGCTGCATTGCAGAGAGGTGTAAAAAGAGGCGTGGCCTCTGAACACCTCTCAGCAGCGCAGCTCCCTGGCGCATACTGGAGGTACCTGGTGGGCTAGTTGGCCCTCAGGGACCCTTAGTATTGAAGGGGAATCAATTCCCAAACTTACAACTCGCCAGGAAGCGCGTTTGCACAATGGTGAAAGAAGGGGGCGGGGCCTGAGATGACATGTCTGCAAATATGCTCTGTGGCGCGTTTTCAGTTGGGGAATTAATTCCTCTTCAATCCTGAGGGTCCCTGGGGGCCAACTAGCCCACCTGGTACCGCCAGTATGCGCCAGAGAGCTGCGTTGCAGAGAGGTGTTCAGAGGCCACGCCCATTTTTACAAGACTCTGCAACGCAGCTTCGTGGCGCTTCCTGGAGGTACATGGTGTACTAGTTGGCCCCCAGGGACCATCAGGATTAAAGAGGAATTAATTCCCCAACTTAAAACGTGCCACAGGGCGAGTTTGCACATTTGTCACCACAGGCCCCGCCCCCTCCCTTCACCACTGTGCAAATGCGCCCCGTGGCGCGTTTTAAATTGGGGGATTAACTCCCCTTGAATCCTGAGGGTCCCTGGGGTGCAACAAGCCCACCATGTACCTCTATTAAGCACCACAGAGCTGCGTTGCAGAGAGGTGTAAAAAGTGGCGTGGCCTCAGAACACCTCTCTGCAGCGCAGCTCCCTAGCGCATACTGAAGGGGCCTGGTGGGCTAGTTGGCCCTCAGGGACCCTCAGTATTGGAGGAGAGTCAATTCCCCAACTGACAACTCGACAGGAGGCGCGTTTGCACAATGGTGAAAGAAGGGGGCGGGGCCTGAGATGACATGTCTGCAAACACGCTCTTTGGCACGTTTTAAGTTGGGGAATTAATTCCTCTTCAATTCTGAGAGTCCCTGGGGGCCAAATAGCCCACCAGGTACCTCCAGTATGCGCCAGAGAGCTGCGTTGCAGAGAGGTGTTCAGAGGCCATGCCCATTTTTACTTGGCCCCCAGGGACCCCCAGTATTTAAGGGGAATTAGTTCTCCATCTACAAACGTGCCAGGGTGCGCATTTGCAGGGTGCTGCAGGAAGGGGGCGGGGCCTCTGGCGCGATGTCAGTCTTTTAAAAAAAAAAAAATGTTTAAGAAGGGGGGCTTGTGTGGCCCCCTTCTTTTCCTAATATTTTGGCCCTGGGGACCCCATCCCCTAGGGCCTGACCCCTTTTTTTTAATATAACTTTGGAAGGGGGCCGCGTGGCCCCCCCTTCCGGGTGCCATAATTGGCCCCGGGGACCCCATACCCCGGGCCTGGCCATTTTCTTTTTTTATTTAATTTTTAGAGGGGGCTGCGTAGCCCCCCTCCTTAGGCCATTTATGACCCCAGGGACCCTATTCCCGGTAGCCGGCGTTTCCTTTGTTTTTTAAAAAAAAGAATTTGTTTTATAATTGGGGAGGGGGGCTGCGTGGCCCCCCTCCTGGGCCACTTATGGCCCCGGGGACCCAATCCCTATTGGCTGGCCCTCTCCGTTGGGGACCGTAGGGGGGTCCCCAATCCCCCCACGGTCCCACCGGCTCCCCGCGCCCTGCGGGAGCCGGCATTGCTTTTTCACCTGGGGAGCTGCTAAGATGCAGCTCCCCATGTGGAAAAGCAATCTGCTTTAGTATATGGAAGAGAGAGCAGGTTTCCTGCTCTCTCTTCCAAATACCAAAGCATAGTTTGCTATACCCGCCCTGCCATAGCAAACTGCAGTGTCCCGGGGGTGGGCACCCCGGGACACTGCAGGAGCCGGCCCTCGGCGGTGGTTCTACTGAGGCACTAGATGGCTGCCAACACTTCCTGCTTTGGAGTGTTGCCAGCTAATTAGCATTCAGCTCATGATCGGGAGGGTGCGCGGATCCTGCGCGGCCATAGATATTGAAACTTTTTTAATTTTGATTTTCTCAGCAACTACTGAACAGATTTACACCATTGAACAAAAAGGGATCTTTCTGAACCAAAGGCGACCTTTTTGCCAAATTTGGTGTAATTCCGTTCAGCAGTTCGGGCTGTAGCCGTGTCTAAAGTTTCCTATGGGAAATTGCATGGGGAAAACACGTTTTGGGACCCCCTTTTTTCTCAGCCCCCACTTGACGAATCACCCCGAAACTTTCAAGATAGGAGCAGACCAGCACGCCCCACGAGTTTTGAAAATTTCGCGAAGATTCGTCAACCAGCGCCAAAGTTATTGGGAATGGAATGTTGCAAATTTCCTATGGAAAATAGGTCCTAACTATAACTACCTACTGGCGACCGCCAGTAGGAAATATATATCTATATATATATACATTCACTGAAAAAAATATAGGTTTCAGGAGTGTTATAGTTAGCTGGACTTTTCACTTGTACAAAACCATTGAAATTCCCCCGTTATAGTTAGTTCAGCTAACTATAACTTGTGCGCCCGCAATGCACTGCTGATGACGTCACATATTACATCACTCATGACATGGTCAGTGACATCACTCATGACATTACTGCTGACATCTCAAATGACATCACTGATGACATCATCCAGTGAATGTGTGTTTTTCTGAAAATTAAATATGTTTTATATATGTATATCTCAAGGTCGATGGAAGAATAAATGGGTATATAATTGTCTAAATGGATGATTTGTTTTTGAAAAATTGATTGTGTAACTGACTGATTAAGTGTATCATAGTGAATACATGGCTTAGTGAGTAATGTTTAAATATGTAAATATCTGTATCAGTCTCTCACTTTGTGTATAGGAGGCTGCATGGGTTGGTGAGTAGCTACATGGGTGTCTATATAGGTTATTAGTTGGTTTTTTGAGTATCAGTCTGAGTGTCTGCATGGTTCGGTGGGGGGTATTACGTAGTGCATAGGTGCATGAATGAGTGACTCACTCTTTGTATGTGTTGAAGACAGCATGAATGCAGGACTGTATGAGTGGATGAGTGTGTGTATGGGTGTGTTAGTGAGTGAATGACTGTCTCAATAGTGTCTTTATGAGTAACTACATATGTTTTAAACTAGTATATGTGACTATTGGTGTATATAAGTGAGTATATGTGAGAGTGAGAGATTGAAAGAGTTCCTGTATGAATAAGTATGTGTTTCTATAAGTGATTGTTTAAAAGACTAAGTATGTGTAAGTTTCCGTAGAAGTAAGTGTGGTGGTGTGTGCATAACTGTATATGCAAATAAATGTATGTTTGATTCTTTATTAGCATGAGTGACTATGTGTGTGAGTAACTCTATGGATGAGTGGCATTGTGTAACAGGATGTATAGGTGTATGAGTACATATGATGAGTGAATACATGTATGAGTGACTGTATAGGACTGTTGGTGAATGAGTAGATGTGTATGTGGATCTTAGAATTACTGAAGAGGTTGTTGTAACTGGTATTGGTATGTCGATTGTTTTGAAAAGTTTAGTCTCTATTTTTGAATGTGTGTATCAAAGGTTATATTAGGGTGAGAGGAGGTCTGCCACTCTATCACAAGGATGATGTCATCAGTGATGTCATTTGAGATGTCATCAGTGATGTCATGAGTGATGTCACTGACCATGTCATGAGTGATGTAATATGTGACGTCATCAGCAGTGCATTGCGGGCGCGCGAGTTATAGTTAGCTGAACTAACTATAACGGGGGAATTTCAATGGTTTTGTACAAGTGAAAAGTCCAGCTAACTATAACACCCCTGAAACCTTTGTTTTCTGAGGTTTTTTAAATGCTAATTCCTAACTATAACGTGCCTGAAACCTATGGTTTTTTCTGTGAATTTCAAAGGTGTTTTTAAATGCTAGTTTCTAAATATGCCTACAGAGATAGGACATGTGAAGAAAGAAGAAAAAATGCACAGAAAGAAAAAAAAGAAGTGCAGAAAGAAGCAACAGTAGTCCTCAAAGACGAAGAAAAGTGCAGGAAGAAGGATAACGTGCAGAAAGAACAAAAAGAAGAGCAGAAAGAAGCCTTGTTGCAAAATCATCCTGTACCCTCAACTTTTTCAGACGGATACTGGTGGTAACTGAGTCTGACTAACCAGTCCTAGAGCCAGTGCTATGTTAAAAGACACTTAGAATACAGTGAAAACACCTACATACACTAGGGAACATTATGCGTTGGGGTCCCCCTGTGATTAGCATAACCTCCTCTGTAAGCCCTTAGTATATAATAGGGCAGGGGGATTAAAACTACATCTTAAAACAGGCCACAGGGCGTTTTTGCACACGTTAACTCAGGCCCCGTCCCCTCCCTTCACCACTGTGTAAACACGCCCTGTGTCCGTTTTTAGTTGGGAGATTAAGTTCATTTAAATCCTGAGGGTCCCTAGGGTGCAACTAGCCCACTAGGTACCTCCAGTAAGTGCCACAGAGCTGCGTTGCAGAGAGGTGTAAAAAGTGGCACAGCCTGGACCACCTCTCTGCAATGCAGCTCAGTGGCGCTTACTGGAAGCACTTGGTGGGCTAGTTAGCCCCCAGGGGCCCTCAGTATTGAAGGAAAATTATATCCCCAATGTAAAACGTGCCATAGTGCGTGTTTGCACACGTCACCTCAGGCCCCGTCCCCTCCCTTCACCACTGTGTAAACGTGCCCTGTGGCTGTTCTAAGTTGAGAGATTAAGTCCCCTTGAATCCTAAGGGTCCCTAGGTTCAAACTAGACCACTAGGTACCTCCAGTAAGCGCCACAGAGCGGCGTTGCAGAGAGGTGTAAAAAGGGGCTTGGCCTCAGAACACCTGTCTGCAGCGCAGCTCCCTGGTGCATACTGGAGATGACTCTTGGGCTAGTTGGCCCTCAGGGACCCTCAGTATTGAAGAGGAATTAATTCCCCAACTTAAAACTCGCCAGGGGGCGCGTTTGCAGAGTGCTGCAAGGAGGGGGCCTGGCCTCCGGCACGATGCCAGTCTTTTATTTATTTAAATTTTTTAAGAAGGGGGGCTGTGTGGTTCCCCTTCTTATTCTAATTTATTGGCCCTGATGACCCATCCCCCAGGGCCTGTCTCCTAATTATATTTTTTTGACCCCAATCCCCAGGGCCGGCCACTGTTTTTTATTATTTTAAAAAAATATATATTTATAGACACACCTAGGTCATGCTGGACAAACCGTACGTACCTATCACCATGACGATTTGCGTGATATTCATTAAAAGGCGACTATGCATACAATGAATCCACGTGGAATGTATTTACACCACTAGTGAAGCTCTGACATGTCTGATGCCCTACCGTGGCTAATCCCGGTAGACACCCTTGTCCTTTATACATACAAACATGGGTAGCTATTGACGGGCACATTTAATACACATGCACACCAAGCCATTCAAAGGGGATTCGACAAAAATTCGACCAAAACTATGCAAGAAACCCCCCTCACGGTTAATAAAACACACATCCACTGCCGGATGTGTAATACTTTTTATTTTACTCTCTGGAAAGGGGACGAACATCACTTGAGAGTCACAGCGCGCTCCTGGCAGAGCCCAATGCTGTGTTACACCCACCATTGCCTGATGAGTGCCACACACCTCTGTGTTGTATTCCACTAGCTAGTGCATATGCTATGACACTCTCTAGCCCATGTGCACTGTAACACCACCCCGTGAATATGTCATGCAACACTTGTCTTCGCACGGGTTATATTGTCCCATCTAACGTGCCTTCCTCGATGCCTATGTTATAACGCACAGTGCTATGCCATACATATTACAATCTGGGATCCATATCTTTGTCACAGTGCATATGCAACGTTACACTCCCCAGCACATATTTTATATTACAACTTTAGAGACTAGTTAGGTTACACAACACTGCCCTGTGCATATTACACTCCAAGGCGCATATCGCATAGCACGCGCTAGTGCCTGTGCTATCTCGCGCTCTCCAATGAATCTGTCATTGCGCACAATGTATTGCATATTATATTTCACGCCCGGTTCATCTTATATCACACTTTTTGGTGCATAGTTTATACCATACACTATATCTAGTTTTCATTTTCAATCGTGCTCTCAGGACTATGTTTTATATAACACTGTGTTCACCTACCCTTTTCACGGGCATTACATTTTGCGATAGGGGTGGAGGGTCAGGGGGTGTTTCTGCCAAGTGAGCCCGGAGTCACAGTCACAAACGTCCTCTTCTTCCTGAATAAAAGTGAGATTATGCTCCATACTTGTTCATATTTTAAGTAGTTCGCACAGACACACGTTTTAAAAACAATAAAGTTCCTAATACCCGCCTTCTCTGAACATTTAGCTTGCTGCCCCATCCCCCTCCTCCCTATCCTCTGTTGTGTGAATCCATGGACTAGCCTCCTCCCTCCTGCCATGCATGGTCTGATGTGCTGCCACTGTCCTCAATTTAGTATGATGTACCAGTCCACTCCTCCTGCCCTCCATTGCCCAATTCTATGCCCCATCATTGACCTCCTGCTTAAACTCTGTGCTTAGCTTGCTGCCCCTATTCTCCTTCCCCCTGCCCTCCGATGTCTTTGTGCATGCCCCTGCTCCATCATTTTTGCCCACCATGTTCCATGGACCTGCCACTCCTGTCTACTCTGAGTGTTCTGTTGAGCTGCCACTCCCCTCCCACCTGCCTAGCATTGTCAGATGACTGTAACCTGTCCCTGCCACCTCCACCCTGCCTGTCCACATGCCATGCCCCTATCCTCTTCCTCCTGTCCTACATGGTCCATTGTACTGCCACACCCTTCTGCCCTCCCTGATCTGTTGTGCTGCAACTGCTCCTCCTGCCTGCCCCGTGCGGTCTGTTGTGAGGCCCCTTCCCCTGAACTTTCTTGTCTGTGCACAGGTCCTGACCCTCCCTTCTATCCTCCATCATCCTTTGTGCATGCCCCTGCACCCTCCTTCTTGCCCATCATAGCCATTGTGCTACCACTAACCCTCCCACTTGCCATGCATGGTCTTCTGTGCTGCCATGGCCCCTCCCACCTTCCCTGTGTGGTCAGTTAGCTGCCCCTGAACCCCTCCCACCTTCCCTCCATGGTCTGTGTGTATGCCATCAAAGTCTCACTGTTGCTCTTCATGGTGTGTCTTGCTTCTAGTGCCCATCCTGCCTGACCTCCATGGCTATCTTGCTGCTCCTGCCCTGCCCCCTTGCTCCCAGCCCTCTGTTTACATGTGCAGACCCCTACTCCCTCCCTCCTGGCTTGTCTGTTCCATTGTAATACCCCTGATCCATCCCTCCTGCCCTTTATGGTCTGTTATGCTGCAGCTTTCTCTCCTGTCTGTCCATTATGGTCCTGCCTCTTGCCCCTCTGTTCTCTGTTGTCCATGTGCATGGTCCTGTCCCCTCCCTCTTGCTTTCTATGGATTGTTGTGCTGCACTCCCGTCCCGCATACCCTGTGTGGTGTATTGTGCTGCTGCAAACCCTGATGCCTGCCCTGCAGGGTCAGTTTGGTGCACCTCTCCATGTCCCTCCTGTCCTCTGTTATCCAAGTCCATGTCCCTACCCCATTTCCTTCCATGATCCAATGTACCATACTTGCGAACATTTTGAACTTGGTAAGAGGGAGATTTTGAAAAAAACTGGGGTATTGATTTTCCCCTTTGAGTTACATTGAAAAAGAGGAGATTGTAGACAGGAGACAGATAAAATAAAGCCCATTTGAGCTTAAAAACATTGGACGTTTCCTGGCTGAATCGGGTCTGTTGGCATGTATGGTTGTACTACCATTGCCTCTTCCTTCTGCCCACAATGGTCTGTTACATTGCCACAGCCTCTCTTGCAAGTCCTGTATTGTTGGTTTGTTGCCCCTGCCCCCCTTTCCACTGCCCTCCATAGTCTGTTGTGCTGCCACGGCCCTTCCTGCCTGCTCAGTGTGGTTAAATTGTTGCCTTTGCACCCTCCTACCTGCCTTCAATTTTCAGAGTCCGTGCCCCTGGCCTCTGCCTCTCAACAGTCTCCTAATGAACAACTTGATTGCTAACATTCTATATTTATTACAAAAGTGTGGAACGCCTGACGTCATCTTGATGTAATCAAAACTGTAATACCTAGAGCATTTCCTTTAGAAATTACATATATGAGAGGGTCTTATTGGCATCAAAATTATGGTTAGTGCTCTAAAAGACTAAAATAAGGACATATTTTCTGAGTTTTCAAATAGCGAGAAAGCACTTTTAAATTATTTGTTACCTTTATGTTTTTTTATCCAGTTGACCACTTTATTAAATGTTGCACTTAGGGGAGAGGATGTGGTGTTACTTCCAGAACTGCAGACTTTGCAACTGGGGAACCAGGTTGGAGTTTCTGCTTCAGCTCGACATTCTGTGATTCTGGTCAAATCACTTAGTCTCCCCATGTCTACAACCAAAATGAATTTGTTCTTGTGTGATGTAACCAATGCTCATGTAAAGCACTCCAATACCTGACAAGTCTGCACTACATAACACTGCAAAAACACAAAATAATACGTGTTTTGCACACTTCTGTCATTGGGCTATATTTGGGCTACATCTGGGTGATTTTGGGCTACATTTGGGCTCTTTTGTCTCCGGTGGCCATCTTGGGAGATTTATTTGTTATGAAGTTTCCTAATTTCCTCATGTACTGCAGTCTCCTCAGTAGGAAATGCTTTCAGTTTTTTACTTTGATTCCATCATGAAGGTATTCAGATATGTCACACATTTGCCATAAATTCTGAATGTTAGCACTCTAGTTGCTCATTAGATCACTGTAGTAAAACTACTGTTCACCATGGAAGTCTGCTCCTGGTATTAAAAGTGCATGTTTCAGTCTGCATGTCAGAATTTTTTAATGAAATAGAAGAGGATTTGAGAAGTCACTGAAAATGTGCCCTCATTTTCTTTCTTCAGCATTAATCATAATTTCTATGGCAAAATGAACCCCCTCATTGTGTTCCTTTTTAAATTAAATGTTTTAAGTGTTACCAGTTTATTCCAATCAAGATGGCTTCAGGTGTGCCATACTTTTGTCATAATGAAGACAGTAAGTACTCTAGTTGTTTTTAAGAACACTCTGGGACATTCTGTCATTGGGCTATACTTGGGCTACATCTGGGTGATATTTGGGCTACATTTGGGCTCTTTTGTCTCTGGTGGCCATCTTGGCAGACTTATTTGTTATGAAGTTTCCTAATTTCCTCATTTACTGCAGTCTCCTCAGTAGGAAATACTTTCAGTTTTTTACTTTGATTCCATCAAGAAGGCATTCAGATGTGTCACACATTTGCCATAAATTCAGAATGTTAGCACTCTTTTTGCTCATTAGATCACTGTAGTAAAGCTACTACTCACCAGGGAAAACTGCTGCTGGTATTGAAAGTGCATGTTTCAGTCTGCATGTCAGAATTGTTTAATGAAATAGAAGAGGATTTGAGAAGTCACTCAAAATGTGCCCTAATTTTTCTTTCTGCAGCACTAATCATACTTTTTATGGAAAAATGAACCCCCTCATTTTGTTCCTTTTTAAATTAAATGTTTTAAGAGTTACCACTTTAATCCAAGCAAGATGGCTTCAGGTGTGCCATACGTTTATCATAAGTAGGACTGTTAGCGCTCTAGTTGTTCTTTGGAACACTCTGGGAAGCTGCAGTAGAACACAAAGGAATCAACTGACAGTCTCTGCCCTTGTTGGATGTACATGTTTTACTGAGAATGTCAGACTTCATTCTCACATGACTGAGAAAGATAATGTGAATTTACAGAAAATAAGCTCTCAGTTTAGCTTATAGATCACCTTCCAAACCTCTGTGGGAAAAGCATGAGAAAATATTTTTCTCTCACTCATGATATCCCAGCAGAAGGCTTTTTCACATGGTGAAATCACCTTAGAACATACCACAATTCCTAAAATGAGTATGGTACCATCAACAAATGATTTATAATGTAACTAAAGTCTTAAAACCTTCTCCTAACTGCAATGCTTTTTAATGAGGTGCTATCATGTATATTGGTCCCAAGATGGCTGCCAACACTTCTTGGATGAAGTGCTGACAGCCAATCAGATCTCAGGATGAGATGTGTGGTTAGGCTCCGCCCACATATATATATGATTTTACTTTTGATTTTCTCAGGAACTACTGAACAGATTGACACCAGACCTGCAAAAGGCACATCCCTGACCTGAGGACTACCTCTCTGCCAAATTTCAAGTAATTCTGTTCAGCCGTTCGGGCTGTACCTTGGACTAAAGGTCCCTATGGAAAATTGCATGGGGAAAACGCGTTTTGGGACCCCCCTTTTTTCTCAGCCCCCGCTTGACGAATCCCCCCGAGACTTTCAGGGTAGGAGCGGAGTGGAGCGGAGCGCCCCACCTATTTTGAAAATTTCGCGAGGATTCGTCAACCGGCGCCAAAGTTATTCCAAATAGAATGTTGCGGATTTCCTATGGAAACACGGTCCTAACTATAACTATCTACTGGCGACCGCCAGTAGATAATATATATATATATATATATATATATATATATATATATATATATATATATATATATATATATATATATGTAGTTTTCCGTGTAAACCCTTGACGATACACAACAGAGTCCCAGAGGGTCACAGAAAGGCAGCACAAACAACACCAGATCCAGGCAAGTTAAAGTTGTTCACTTCTTGTTTATTTTGCTTTTTTCATTATTTCTCCATTAATTTTCAAGCATGCAAAGTGCAGGGTGCGTCAGGCCTTTGTCCGGGTTATGTGATAACGAGTGTAGGGTGTTTAAAAAGGGGTTGGTTTGACCCGCCCCCAATTTACAAAAAACAAAATCCCAAATTTAAAAACATGTTATTAAGGGAACAAAGGTTCTGTTGATCACATTTGATTTAGAATCAATGATTTTGAACTGCATGACCTCACATATGAACTTGTAAGGTACTTAAAGTGCAAAAATCTTATAGAGTCATACAGCGTTTGAATATGCACAGAGATTTTAGTTGCTCTTGCAATAACAGTTACGTAAGCCCAGCTGTTGGATTACTCTCATGAATCATGTATGTAAATAAACATAATCGTCATTGATTAGATCAGTGAGTGGGCGAATGATGTAACAAAACACCATCCATTAATGGCATATTGGCAAATCATTTAAAATAAAATAAAATTTGTTATCTATCCCTGTTGAAGTACCAGATTAGAGGAGAGATGTAGAACAGTAATTGTATCAAATTCTAATGTATTTCCTGTCATCAGGGGATGAGAAGA
The DNA here is from genome assembly GCF_964204655.1 of Triturus cristatus. Taxonomy (NCBI): domain Eukaryota; kingdom Metazoa; phylum Chordata; class Amphibia; order Caudata; family Salamandridae; genus Triturus; species Triturus cristatus. Next base: position 667,838,564 of record NC_140586.1, on the reverse strand, counting down.
GAATCAAAACATTTTGGTGAAGTACCTCACTGTGTCTGAGATTCTACTGTATCCCACTATTCATATACTTCCTCTTGACAGTTCCACATCCTCTTAAGTTAACTAGAACAACATATAACAATTTGCCAAAGACAACCACAAACAAACCAATCATAAGATAATCCCCCACATCTATGCTGGGTTTGATCCATGTTTCTAATCTTTCAAATAAGCATCTTGGTAAGGACATCATCCAAAACTGGATAACTTAGTTTGCCGCTTGATATCTCCCGTAAGGTATAGCTTTTGCAAAAAAAATAAGGTTAAGGCTGAGTTTATACTGATGACATGATAGCATTCTTGACTATGGATCATTGTCTCTACGACTAGGCTTGTCCAGAGAAATAGTCATAGGAAATTGTGCAGTTCGGCATCTGTTTTCAAGCTCCATGGTATCTCTGTTCCTTTCATGATGATCCATCTAGATTCTGCTTGTCTTAGTAGCTGGTCACGATCTCCACCTCTGATGTTTGGAGGGATGTGTTCCACTCCATAGTATTTTAGGTTGTCAAAGTTGCCATCATGCACATTCCAAATATGTTTGGCGATTACATAAGCAAAGTCTTTATTCTTTGTTGCTCTCAGATGTTGTAAAATGCGCAGTTTTAGTTTGTTAACGGCACTACCTATGTACTCCTTGCCGCATTCACATTTTAGGGCATAAACCACATGTGTGGTTTTACAGGTGATTCTTTCTTTAATTACCTTTTGTTTGCCAGATATGGTGTTAGTTTTCTGTTGATTCATGCCATGACGGCATGCTTTGCATTTTGAGCATTTAAAGAATCCCTTTGCTCTTAACCATTGTGCCTTACTGCCACCTTGGTCAGTTCTTTGATAGTGGCTATGTGTGAGGATATTTCCCAGAGAGGGTGCCTTTTTATATGTGATGTTAAGATGCCCTGATGTCATTTCCTTTAGGTCGTCATCTTTTCTTAGGATTTTCCAGTGATCTTGAAGTGTAACCCTTATTATTTTGCTGGATGAATTGAACTGGGTAATGTATCTTACTTTGTTCCTCTCTGGATCCTCAACCTGTTCCATGGTTGTTCTCTTTGGAAGAAGTAAGGCTTTTTTTTTTTTCTGTAAAGTTCTTGATTTAGCGTTATCTAACACTGTTACGGGAGCTCCTCTGATTAGGAATCTCCGGTACAGCTCATCAAGTTGTGAAAGAAACTCCACTTTTTCCGAGCAATTCCTTCATGCTCTTAAAAATTCTCCATTTTAAACACTTTGGATGAGCACTGTTAGCTGACAGAATGATATTACATGCAGTTGTTTTTCGGAAGACTGTTGTACAGATTTTCTGGTCTTTTATGTAGACATATATGTCCAGGTAGTCTATCTCTATTTTACTGATGATGTACATAAATTGGATGTTGCTGTTGACACTCTTGAGGAAGATAGTAAGATCCTGTGTTTCCCTCCCATATTAAAAACAGGTCGTCTATATAACGTACCCAGAGTACAATGTGCTCCATCATCTGTTTGTTTTTGTCTGACCAAATTTGTTCTGCCTCCCACATACCCATGGTGAGATTCTCATATGTGGGCGCAAAGGAAGTCCCCATTGCTGTACCTTTGCTTTGCTTATAATATTTTTTGTCAAGAATGAAGATGTTGTTCATGAGGCAGAAATGTAGCATTTCTACTAGCATATGGAGTCTGTTGGAGTACATTCAATGATCTTGATCGATATATATATTCGCTCCACAAATCCTGGTTGGGAATTCACAAGACTGTCACGGGCGGTCCGAGTCGGGATACCGAGAGTCCAGACTATTCACTCAAACATTTTCTGCTCATCACAGAAAACACTCAGACACTTCCATATGCTGCAAAAAGTCTTTAATGGCAGACTAAAACAACGCCTTGCTCACGCTCGTAGAAAGACAAAACACGTCATTTTATCCACTTCCTTAAACTCATTTAGAAAATGGACTAACACCCTTATAGTGTATTTACATAGTTGACAACTGTGGCGGCCATTTTGTAATGTGCAAAGATGTTCTTATATACAATTAATCTGCTTGGTAAATGATATAAACAAACGCAATCGGTGTGGTATCATGACAAGATCACGCTCATACTAATAAAGTTTATAATCCAGAGTCCTAAATTGCTCTCTGATTCAAAAGTTCGATGCATAACAACAATATTCACAATATAATACCATGCATCATACCAATATAATATCAGTCTCGCCCAAGTGGGCCACTGACTCAAGGGTAGAATAATCCAGTATACTCATAAAATTAAGAATCATCAAGTATCACATTTGAGTCTAACCCAAGTGGGCCACTGACTCAGGAGCAAAAAAAAAGGACCCATTGTATAGAAGAATATTGATCACTTAATCTAGCCCAAGTGGGCAAAAATCATTGAAATATGTTCCAATTCACGATGTCACCACAATAAATTCAAACCGAAATCAGTCTCACATAATTCTTGTCACAGTTGAAAGATGAAGTTCCCAAACCTATGAAATAGGATACAAAAAATTTAAATCACTAAAACCTGGATACTGTGGTAAATAATTTAATTACCGGGACTTAATTTGATACAGAAACATAATAAAATAGCTCAGTAAATAAGAGGCAGAATCCGTGGTATTAGAGGTTCGGAATGGGCTTTATTCCAATGGTCGATTATAATCGGTTGCTCCAGGTTCCATCACCACGAAGGTTCAGGAAGTGAAGTACATACATTATTGACAATCAATTACTTTTATACAATAGGCATTACAGTGAAGCAAATACAAGAGGCGTAACAATTGATAGTGGTGATAATATATTCGTACGTAGCAAAAATAGGCGTAACTGGGAGTGATTTAAAGAACGTCATCAGATGTGATGTCATAAGAGGGTGGTTACATGAAAGAATTTCGCAATGTCAGCAGAAATACTTGGCAGATATGCGCGCGCAGCAGCATGACGTGTGATTGACGTGCAACTAGGGGGTGAAGGGGACTTGACATTTAGCTCTACATGTGGCGACAGAAGTCTGGAGGGTCAAGTCAACCTAATCCCAAATCATATCTAACATCCTATGTTTAAAGAACCATGTTATCCAAAAGAGAGGTTTCTTAGAGTAGAATCTTATTCTATACTGACTATACTGACTGTTAGTGCGTGTACAAGCGTCTAAGTGTCTACACTAGATGCGAGGGCAGGAATCTTCCATAGTAACAGGGCTATGAATTACTTGCATGAAGACAGAGAAACCGGGCCTTTGCTCGGTAGCTGGAAGAATGTTTACTTAAACTACTAGACAGGAATGCATCGGGCAGGGAACGGAGCAGATAATTTCGAAGGTAAAATACAGTTTTTGGCAGACAGCAGGCTGATGTCAGGCTTCGTGAGCCGCGCAGGGAATGAGACAAAGTTCATGGTCACAGATGCAGGCTCAGACTGGAGCTTTCAGAGGCAGAAGGCAAGAAAAGTTCGATGACAGAATCAGGGCCTACTTGCCTGGACTGTAAAATGGCATAAGTGAACCATATAAAGCCGGTGGCCTTTCATACTTAGGAATGGAATATCCGGCCTATTCATGGCGGATCTGAAAGAGGACATGTTGACGGTGGACGCACATGTGTTTGCGTCTTCATAACTGGAACTGGAGGGAACATACATGTACTTATGATTCATACATGAAACCGTTGGGGTCCAAGATAGGGGACATAACTGATCAGAAAAATCCATATTTCCACATTCCCTCCTTGTCCCCTACTTGCCCGTCAAGAGATATCAATCTTCATCAATCCATTGATCTGTTCATATAGCATCATTTGTTCTTCTTTTTTCTTCTGGGACGAATGAAATCTTGGTGATGGGACACACGATGTGGCACACAGACCACAAATCGCTGGTCCACATTGTAGGCATAGACAGCAACTGAATAGTATGAGAAAGCCAATACCTAGGAAGGATAGGACCTTCCATCCAAAGGTAGATAATACATTCCAAAACCAACCGGACCAAGTCCAGGTGCCTGGATTCTGGTGTATCTGGCTTACAATCTTATGAAGGCGAGTTATGGCTTTATATACAGATGGCGAATTTTCTGGTATGAAAATGCAACAACTTGATCCGATGACCCTACAAGCTCCGCCCCTATCGGCCAGGATGACGTCAAGGACAAGACGATTTTGAAGCACAACAATCCGCATAGCAGACTGTTCTTCTGTTAAATTGCCTAAGGCGGAAATAGTTTCGTTCACTACTGCTTCAAGGGTTCTGGTTAATCTACGTATCAGCTTACTATTAGTAACTGTACCTATATAGGGAAAGAGACCTTTATTGAAATCTGTGTATTTTTCCCATGCTGTTTCAGTGTAATCGACTATCGGGAGATCTCTCCTTACTCTAGTATATACTAAATGAGTATTTCTGTGATAATCAGGAGGAGCTAGAAAAACAGGCGGCAAAAGAAATCCAATGTAGCAGGTACCATCCCAATCTAGAGGCAAACGTACATATGCCGTCTGACCACATATGAAATAGGAATGGCGGGAAGCTCTAAATGTAGACTTGCCTTGATCACTAAATTCTACTACAGTGGTGCATCTACTATGGCCCATATGTATGGAACCATTCTTTCTTACACATAATTCACCTTTTACTGGAAATATTGACATAGCGGGCAAAATTGGAGTAACTTCGGATTCGACATTTAGGATCATAAGATTAAGCGTAAAATTACCTAATCCATACACTTCATTTTCGAGATCAGTTCCTGTTCTCTGGGGAAATCCCTCCTTGTTAGGATAGCAGACCTTATGTAAAACTAAATTCAAATTTCCCCATACCCAGTTATCTTGATAAACTGCAGAATTCGAATCTAGGAAATTGATTAAGCTAAACCATGCTCCACAGGAGCCGTTGTGTGTGAACGGGTATGGAAAGAGAGGTAGAATTCCTTTATAATTCTGATAGGGAGGGAGTCGGCCACATATCCAACAATTTGTAGCATTGCTAACCTGATGGGAATGATGTAACATATTAATAAACGTGTTATTGCGCAGCGCAAATCTATAAGACAACTCAAGCGGAGGTAATTCACTAAAAGAATGTTCGGCAGTAACATTGTAAACATGTCTAGAAATAGGATAATATATGTGCAACAATATACTTGCAGTAATTATTAAAAGACTTAAGAAAAACAAAATTATTAATGTCACTATGCAATGACTACGCAGTGATTTACAGTACGCCTGTCGTTTCAACATTTTTCGGGTGTTTTCTCTATTCAGGTCCAAGGGATACATGTCAGAGACAATTCAACCGCTTCACCTTGGAGAGGACTTAAACAATCAAATTGCTCGACTGATTGGACCTGAGTTTCAGTTTATAATGTTCAGAATTACTCTTTTCAACAAGAGGGAGTTTTGAGTCAATGGGTGAAGACACACGAGGTGTGGTATTCACATCTGCTGGTAGTCCATGAAATTTCTTGATATGACTTGAATGAATCCAGCCTTTTCTGCCCTCGATCTTCACGGCTGTCCTTGTGGTGAGCAACACCAGCTGAGGCAACTTCCACCTAGGTTCCAGCTGAGTCTTTCGATCAAAGTTCCTCACGAGGACCAAGTCTCCCGGAACTACGTCATGGGGTTTCACCTCAGTGTTGTCAGGAAAAGCTGCAGCTACCTGTGAACGACAAGATTGTAGTGCAGACATCAAGGAAGCCAAGTAATCTGTCAGCATATTACAGTCAATATCAGTTATTTTGCGTGGTATGGGCGTCCCCCACATATTTGGTGGTCTGCCGAAGATCACTTCATACGGGGATAGCCCTGTTCGAGAGTGTGCTACCATTCTCATGTAAAAGAGTGCAACTGGTAATGCTACTACCCAGTCGACACCTTTCTCTCTGCATATTTTGGACAATCTTATTTTCAGGATCTGATTATGTCTTTCTACGAGACCTGCTGCCTCGGGGTGTCGGACACAGTGGAATTTCCACTGATAGCCTAACAAGAGCGAAACGTGTTTCATTAATTCGGACGAGAACGGCTGGCCGTTATCTGAGTGAACAACACGTGGTAAACCGTATCGTGGGAAGAATTCTCGAACCAACTGTTTGGCAGTAGTCGGGGCAGTGTAATCTGAAACCGGGTATGCCTCCGTCCAACGGGAAAGAGCGCAAACAACTACGAGAACATATTTGAATCCTCTACATCGTTCCATCTGGATATAATCCATCTGGAGGACTTCAAAAGGATGATCAGGAGGATGAAATCCACCCTGTTCTACGGGAACGCTTTTTCCTGGGTTGAACTGACAACAGATCATACAGGTACGAACTTTTTGTTTGGCTGCAGCTCGTAAATGTTTATTGAACCAAATGTGTTGAATGCTGTCTAGCATAGCTTTTTCTCCTAGATGTGCTGGACTATGTACAGTGTTAATTATAACCTGGACCATTGAATCAGGAAGGAACCACACAGACTTTTCCTTCATCAACCATCCTTGATCCGTTTGGATCCCTCCTAATTCAGTCCATTTCTTTATTTCTTCTGGTGTAGCATGTGTCTGTATATCAATTACGTCAAGAGTAGGATCTTTAACCGTCATACAATGTGTTGGCGTCGGGACTATTGTCTTTGTCATGTCGGATGTTTGAGTTTGAGCAGTCTGTTTAGCTGTTCTGTCAGCTAAATCATTGCCTTGAGAAATGATATCAGTAACTTTCGTATGAGCTTTACATTTCATAATTGATATTGCAGTGGGTAGATGTATTGCATCTAATAAAGCATGAATGAGGGGTCCGTGCTGAATGTGGGCACCGTGAGAAGTTAAATAACCTCTCTCTCGCCACAGCACGCCGAAGTCATGTACAACTCCGAATGCATAACGTGAATCAGTGTATATGTTGACTTTTTTATTTGTGGCTTGAATACAGGCTTGTGTCAGAGCGACGAGCTCTGCTGCTTGAGCGGACAAGGTATTTATGCAATTTGTTTCAATGATTTCAGTGTCTGTTGTGACTGCGTAAGCGGCCACTAGTTCTCCTGTACCTTTTCTCATACATGAACCATCTACATACAACGTCAGGTCTGGGTCTGACAATGGGACATCTGTCAAGTCTTGTCTGGGTTTCGTCGTGATTGTAATAACATCAATACAGTCATGAGCTAGTGGGTCTGTTCCATTTACAGGTAAAAGTGTGGCAGGATTCAATGTGTTACAACGTCTGATTTCTATATGTGGCTGAAACAGTGTTAGTTCGTACCCTGTAAGTCTTGCTATAGTCAAATGTTGTGTTTGCGTTCGATTCACAAGAACCTCCACTGCATGTGGTACTTGTACTGTCAATGGATGTCCTAACACTATGGCATCGCTTTGTCTGATTGCTAAAGCTGTCGCTGCCACTGATTTCAGGCACGCAGGCAGAGCCTGAGCTACGGGATCTAAGGTACTAGAAAAATAAGCACACGGTTTGTGTGATCCTGCTTGTTCCTGTGTGAGTACTGACAAAGCAGTACCTTCTCGTTCTGTAACAAAGAGTGTAAAATGTTTTCTGTAACATGGTGTTGCTAAAACAGGTGCTTGGCATAGAGCTTTCTTTAAGCTTTCAAA